>NC_139461.1:145101666-145747500 GCF_057233095.1 Heloderma suspectum | reverse complement strand
TGGCTCTCTCACGGACGTTTGTGGGCTCTTTAGATGATGCTGTTACCTTCCAGGGTGTCTCCCGCAATTTCCCCCAGCCTATCCCATGTTTTCCCCAAATGCAATAAATGTGGTATTTTTTCCACCCCATGGAACAGGAGCAGCATGACCTCCCTGTGAAATTCTCCAATAGTGGAAGAAACTGCTTTATCTGCCTGCTGTGGGTGTTTGTTTTCAGTTGCTGGGGGTGCGTGTGGTCAAGATGACAAAGGCATTGAGGATGGGAGCAGGGTGCGCAGGAGCAGATTTGACAGGTGCGAGGGCAAGCATCGCCTGTTGATTGCAACTCCTGCCTCCGCTCAAGTCTTGCTGAGGAAGGACTTTCCTCAATTCCCAGGTGTCTGCCATGTAAATGCTTGAGCACATTTCTCAGTTGGGGGGAGAAGAGGGTAAAATGCCTCCCTGCAATGAAGGGATACACATCTGATCCCCCACCTCAACAAGCTCAGAAGCAACGTCCTCTGTTAATTCAGAGTACCCCATTAAGTTCATTGGGGCTTACTCCCAAGTAAGTGTGCCAAGGGTTGCAGACTTACGGCACAATCTTACATTTTATGTCTATTCAGAAGTAAGTCAGAGGTTTCCTGGGGGCTGTGAGAAAAGAGTACAGCAGAAGTTAAGCTACGGAAACAAGAACACCCCCTCACACCCCACACCCACTTCTTTGCACACATGCTAGGGAGGAAGAAAGCACTCCCTCATTTCAAACCACATGTCTACCATGTAAAGGAGCCCTTCCTAATCCCGCAAAGAAACCAAAAGCAGGAAGCTCCAGAAATGATATGGATTTTTGCGGGGGTGGGGGTGCTTAATGTAGAAACACCCTGTGGGAGAAATCTCTTAGGGCATTTCTACACCAGCCTAAAATCCTGCATTTAAAATGGGTCTTCCTGCTTCCGTTTTAAATGCAGGATCACCAGTGACGCCCTTTACATGTGCTTCCTTTCCCACCCCCCTTCTCCCGGTATCTGAGTCTTCCATTATCTTTCATTGATCTTGCTTCTCTTCTTGCCGCTTTAACTCTTTTCACGGAGGAAACTGAAGCAGGATTCAATGGGGTAATTTGATAGCTCCTTATCTGCGATCTATTTAAAAACAGAAAGAAGGGCATTTAGTGCAGGAGGGGCACGGCAGGGTCATGGCGTCATGTAAAGAGCCTGCAAAATTCCGTGAAGGAGCAATCTCAATTGCAGGATAAAAGCTCCATGTGATGAAGCCCTTAGCCTCTGTCCCTCCATTTTGTTCTGTCATTTTAACTGGCTATTCCTTTTTGCTGAACTTAAAGCTGCCTATCTTTTACACTCTCTGAAACTGCTGAAACAACTAAAACTAGCAGAAAGCAGACAACCACAACCACAAATTGTCTAAATAGATTTGTGGCTAAGCATGTTTCTTCTGGCTGCAAAACAAGTTCTGTAGGTTCCCTGTTCATTGTATTGCAATGCAAATATTACTTGACCGTTAGCACCCCAAGGGGAAAAGGTAGCTGATGCTTCTGCGCATGCTTGACATGTTTTAAGCTTGAAGACCAATCATATTAAAGAGTAATGTCCTGCCCATGCATCCTGTTTACATGTGTGTATAAAAACTTTGTGTAAGCTATTGTTCAGTGTCCAGTCTTGAGCCATTCTTGACTGTACCACACCTTGGTGTTTGCTCTGAATAAAATATCCGCTCAGACTGTCAAACTACTGTGTCTGGTCCGTGACTGAGAAAGAAGCAGGGGGCTCAAATTCTGCAACAAGACCAAACTGTTATTTATTTAATATGGCCCAACCCACCCAGCACCATTGCAACACACTGCATGGTTTGCAGGGTGCAGAGTAGACAAAAACAACAACAAATGCAAACATACTCCAATCCATTTGAGAGGCAAAAAATATCCCTGCTTGGCCCCTAAGCAAGTGGCTAATCCTGTACTGCACCCAAGGGCAGGTGGGCTGGCTCTGAAAAGAATCAAGAGGCCTAGTCAAGGGGTGGCATGGGCTTATGAAACCCCTCTAGCCGTGACCCTCAGCCAGGGTCAGCCCAGCGTGCAGAGGCATGCAGCGTCTAACGCGCCCCTCCCGGCTTCCACGTGGGATGCAGCACTGACCCCACCCACAGCCTTTGGGTCAGGTGGAATTGCAGTTGTGCTTGTGTGCCTGAAGCAGGGATGGATGAGTTAGTCTCCTTCCAGTACATGACAGTTTTACATGGCTTCATTTATAAGTCCATCCCATTTCTGCATCTGTTTGTGATTATTATTATTTTTGTAAAGCCTCCACAAAAAAATTACATTTATTTGCATACACAGTTTCATACAGAGTTTTGTACTCAATTTCCCACCAAATACACATTTTTGTACGCTTTCCCCATCATATTTGTTTTTCTGTGCATTTTTTGAGCCAAGAATTGCATTGCAAAATTCAGAAAAGTGTGCAGTCTGAAGGTTCCTAATATACTAATCTGTGTATTAGTTTGGGAAGTGTGAATTAGATCAGTTTGATGAAAAATCCAGACCATACAAAATTCTCCCCCATTCTTAGTGTGAAGAGCAGCAATATTATCTCAATGGGTGTTACAAACTGTTGACTTTGGGGTTTTCCCATCATGCTCTGAAACATTTTTCTCTCCTCCTGCGCTCCTTTTTAAACTAAACATCTATCCTAACCAAGAGTTCTGGAGGATTCAAAAGCTTGCAAACTAGTAATTTGTGATGTTTTTGTTGGCCCTGCTAAAAATTATTATTATTATTATTATTTCTAATGGACCAGAGCAGCTACTTGCAATTTTTATCTTCAAATGTTCTTCGCCTTCAGCTGATATTTGATCTACTTTTGGCTATTGTGTTCCCTGCTGCACCTTATTATTCCATTCTGCAAAAGATTATTGTAGATGCATAACCAGAAGAAAATATTAATTGCTTCTTTTCCAAAACATTTTTACAAGAATACCCTTTTTGCCTTGTGGTCAAACTAGGTCACTTCTGCTTCTTTTTCACTGTGTTTGTAACAGAACAACATGCATTTTAGGACTGGGCTTGGTAGAACATGGCTAGAACATCTGCCAAAGAAGCAAGAATTTGGTGTTGTTCTATTTGTAATTGGAAAACAGACAGTAGCTCATTTAGGAGCTTGATTTGGAGACAAACCAATTTTTATTAAAACTGAATAGTCAGCAAAAATGATTTACTTGTTCATTTTATTGCTGTGTCTCAGAACTGGAAATAATCCCTTCACTGGACACTTTGGCCTTGACATTGCACCAAAAAAAAAACTTTGAATGGCAACTTTATTCTGCTCTTGTTAGCATGAAACAGGAGGAGATTGCTACAATAGCAAGGAGCTAAGTTTCAAATGTCTGCACATCAAGCAGTTAAATCCTCCTTGTGGTAATGAAGTATAATTTGCTCCATGATGGAGATGGGAACAAAAAGTATAGAATCCATAGGTACAAAATTGTATTTATTCAGAGAACAGAAATTCTTGTTGAAGTTTAGAAGAAAAAGCTATTTTTAAAATTAGAAGTTTATTCAAACAGAAATATTTCCAGTGTATATTCATTGCAAATATGTATGAAAATATTGGTAAATATTTCCAATGTATATTCATATTGTAGGATCCATAGCTCAAAGTGACCCTAGGAATTCCTGTTCTCTGAACAAATCCCATTTTGCACTCATTGATTTGACCCTTTATGGATCAGCACTGACTGCCCTCCTGTTAACCTCCTGTTAAGCTACCATACCGATAAGGTGAAATTGCAATACGTTCTGATCTCTGAAAGAAAAACAGAACAAAGATGAGAGGGTAAAATTATGATTTAAGACTGGAATATTAATTGGATATTCTCTGAATATTGATTTTTTGCTGAATTTTTATATCTGCATTTTCTATCCAGTAATATTTGATTTCAAAAATTATTTGAACATATTTTATTGACTTAGTAACATTTGTATCTCATCCCTCCTCCAAAGAACTCAGTGTACATGAGACAGTCAGGTGTGTGACAGTCAGGTGTGCAAATATCTTTTCCAGCTCTATACTCCGTAAGTGGTTTCTTAGTTTGTTTTTAAAATTGCAAACATTAATAACAAAAGAATTATCTGAGATGGATACAGTGGCCTAAGGGTAAGCACTTCTCTCTCCGCTTCAGTGTTCCTCACCTGTAAAATGGGACTAATTAATTGGTTGTCTTTAACCTGATTGTTGTGTGGTTCTAATAGTGCATTTTTAGGGACTGATGTTAGAATTTCTGATCTTTAGTGACTCTGTGGATTTGTTTTTGATTGCCCTCATGTACAGAGTCAGAGTTTGCAGCAGGTAATTGTCACTGGCTCCATCCTTTAAGTCACCATTGTGTGACTGGCTCTGGTTGGCAGACCTGGGATTCTCTAAAAAAAATAAAGTAGAATCTATGGGGTCCTTCTGCCTCCTGGCACCATGGAGATGGACATGCCTTTCCTTTACCCCAACGCTGCTATGCCCCGGGATTGCTGGGGATGTACAGTCCAAGTGCTCAGTCCATAGAGCTAACTGGCTGATAACGGAATCCTGGAGAAGACAAGTGGGGGGGGGAGGCTAAAGGGATGAACTTGTTTCCCCCTCCTCCCAACGGTGTACTGGACTAGATAGGCCTTCAGTCTGATCCAGCAGGGCTCTTCTTATGTTCTTAAGTCAATGGTCATGGGACAGACCTGGTGTCCTCTAGCATTACTTTCTGAGACAGATCCCGCAGAAATGACTGAACCCATTTGCTGAGAAATCCAGGAGAATCCATGTTTGCAGTCCATTCATCCATGTCCTTGTATAAATCATCCCTTAGGGCCAAGATGCAGAACCTCAGGCCTAGGGGCCAAATGCAGACCCCAGGGGGTCCCAGTCTGCCCCCCATTCATCAGAAGGCTACACCCCCTTCCAATGGCTATACCCCTTTTCCTCCAACCACCAATCATTTGGATGTTTACTAGCTTTTGTGCAATTTTTCCTTATTCTTAAAAGTTAAAATGCCTCTCCTAAGGCTTAGTTACTGGCAGCAAGGGCTTGAAGCTAAAATTTGCCTATATTTTTTGGTATTTCTGATTTGGGGGCCATGTTCCTTTTTCCTCCCCTTCCCTCCAAGTAGCTTCTCTGAAATGGAGGTCAGCCCTTGGACTAAAAGAGGTTCTGCACCCCCTGCCTTGTGGTCACCGAAGCTGTTTCCATTCCAAAACTGGGCCTAAAACCAAAGCAGACTGAAAGAAATCCAGACAACCAGCTTCATTCTGGAAGATGTGGAGCTGGGTCACCAGAACACACTTCAGCACCTTGCCCAAGAATGGAATATTCGAGACTGGATGGTAACAATTTAAGTCAGAAGGATAAAATAATAGTTGTTTTTTAATTACTAGATGCACAACTGCCTCTTTCAGTACAGTTGGAACACGATCCTTTCAGAATGAAGCCTTAATAGCTTCTGCTGTCCCAGGAGTCAGTCCCAATCTGGCCATCTTCATTAGCCAGGAGAAACAAGGGTCAAGTGCACACGTGGCTAGCCTCATCTCTACAAGAATCCAGTCCACATCCTTAGGTTGAACTCACTAAAATAGAAACTGGATAAGGTAGAGTGATACAATACCTCCAGTACAGCTCCTGTACAACAGGGCAGAGCCTGACCTGAAATACCATGCAAATGTGAAACACCATATTACATAGATTGGTCAGCCATAATTCTGCTCTGGCAATTAAATCTCTCTATGCTTGCTTGGAGATATTAATTATACCAATATTTCCTTTCTAATAGCACCTTCTTACCATTACATTTTACTTGACATGCTACTAATAGGATAGAACAATTAAAATTAAAGGGTGCAATTGTATTTTGTAAAGACAATGAAAATGCCTTCCCCATTGCATTTCAGAAATGCCTTTAAATTGCATATTCATTGTGAGCACATAATTAGACCAGATTAAATCAGGGGCACAACTGGGGTGCCGCCCAAAATAAAGAAGAGCCTGATTGAGTTCCAGCTCTGATAGAAACATAACATGTCTGTGACATGAAGGTGAATTCATTTCATAAACAACGTGAATACAATTTTCAGAGGAACAGCCTCTGTAGCGCAGTTTGCCTTAGGCAGGAGAATTTCTGCCTTATGAATTATTCATTTCCTTCAGTAGCTGACACATTTCCTTTTACCACTTGCAGAATGTCACACACAGTCTGGTTTGTAAAGGTGAAACAAGCAGACAAAACTGCATTGTTAAAATTCAGAGCAGAAAAAAGAACTGGGATCAAATATAAGTACAGCAAATAAAATTTCCTTTTTATTTCAAAAAATATCTCTACAGGGTTGCTTTTTGAGGCATCTTTTTACGGTGTATTGAAAGACCAAACCCTGTATCTGCAGAACTGTGTCATCTCCACTTCCAGTCTGACAAAAATAATAGGCACAAATGCTAATGTAGCAATTATGATAATGATGTGGTGCCAGAGCAGTCACATCCATTACGAACATAGCCCTTTAAATCCTGCAACATTGCACTGAATCTTTATAAATTAAAATGGAATTATAACTTAGCACAGGAAAAACAACAAAAAAGCACAGTGCACACAACACCACCACCACTGCTGAACAGCTGCAGCATCAGATTCTTCCATGGTCCAGATGCAGTCATATCACTTCACCTTCTCTGTACCATCTCCATGACAACCATGTAATTTGGATGCTATACTGCTGAACTGATGCTTAAATGTAGCTGTATTATAAAATACAGCACATATCAGAGTCCTTTTAAAGAAAAGTACATGATGTGTTGTAACTTAAGGTTTTTTAAAAAATAAAGCTGGTAAAGTGATTTGATTATCTTATTCTAATTGTTACCCACCCAGAGCCTTTGAGGATAGGGTGGGCTAAACATCCACATAATTACATGAATAGCTTGTTTTTCATTTTTCAGACTTCCTTCCCATAACTCAGATACACAAATAATAACTCATATCTTTTCTGAATAATTCAAGGATTGTGAAATCAATTATTTGATTGTAGAACTGTAGGATTATAGGATTAGAACAATCATCTTTACATCCCGAACTCTTTATCTAAGA
This sequence comes from Heloderma suspectum, assembly GCF_057233095.1. Lineage (NCBI taxonomy): Eukaryota > Metazoa > Chordata > Lepidosauria > Squamata > Helodermatidae > Heloderma > Heloderma suspectum. The sequence goes on along the minus strand of NC_139461.1, from coordinate 145,740,393 downwards.
ACCTATTTAGGGAATGCTTATACACATACATAAATGTATTTGAGCATGCAAATTGGAGACCTCTAGAGAGAAATCATATCCTAGTGAGTACAGGTTTAAGTGAACACATCAAATATTAATAATGACTGTAATGCTAATAAAATGCCTAACCAAGAACAATGTTACATAGGATGCCACAGAGATGAACGGACACAGGATCAAAAGGAAAATATTGTGATTCCACTTACCAGAGCTAAAAGCTTTTCCCCACAAATGCAGCTCGTTTTTCTCCTCAACAATCCATGCAAAATAATCAGCAGCTACACGTAAGGAGTCATGCCATTCCTTCCCAGACTTTCCTTTTATTGTCTTTCACCCCCACCCCCCTCAAATGCGATGGGTCACGCCTCCCTAGCTTTCCTTCAGGTGTCAAAAGATTGCTAGGAAGCAGGTTGTAGGAAAGGCAGGAGGGGAGAAAAGAGGAGGGGGTCAAGAGGTAAGTCTGAAAGGGAAGCTTGAGAATGGTGGAGCTGGCATTCAATGAAAGAGCAGTGGGAGAGACCTGATGCACAAGCCTTCGGATGAACATATGTTGAAAGACCAGCTAACCATTTAGACAGGAGTTACTACCACAAGCGTGAGCAAATTGCCAGGAATATTTAACATTTTCCTCAAAGATCTGAGGGATGGCTCTGCTTTCTGCTAACCAATCGGATACCTTGAAACTGCATCTTGGCAATCCAAACAGACAGGCTGTCTTTAAGAAAATGGGAGGCATACAAAACAATCTTGGTAAACTCACAAAAATATATGGCCTGCCCATGCTCCTCCTTATCTTCACAACCTAATGGCAGTGTCACACAAAAAGAAGCTTTTGCCGGGCTTTTAAATGCTTTGTGCGATTGTTCCTTTGTGTGATTCTTTCCACTGAGTTTGTCTGCATGAACTGACCTATGAGGCTTTTCATCTGTTCTTGAATACAGAACATGCACAGCCATTGCCTTTTTCAGTTTTCCTGTATGAAATATTCTACGCACAAATATTTCGCCTTACCTTACATACAGAGGAGATGTGGGCACAGGATGAACTTCAGACTGTATGTGTTGTGTGCTCATTGCACTGTGCATGAGGTGTGCACACAGACAGTGACAACCCATTTATCCCATGGTCAGCAAGGAGTGCCCTGAGACTGAACATAGCAGAGGGGCAACTGCAGAAGCAGACTAAGAGTAGCTTCATGCTTTTCTTGATGTGAAATGGTTTCCCAGGACCTGCCCCATTTTCTCTTCTCTCCAACCCAGTTCAAAGCCAGCTGGCTCGACTGGGCAGAATCCTAAGGGATGGGATGAATTCGGGCAGAGTTTGCTATCTGTGAAGACATCCAAAGGAGCTCTGGCTCCTCCTCTTCTTCTAAAATTGACAGGGCCTTTGGGTTATATCAGGGGTCTTGGAGGCTTCTAAGTCATCCTCTCTGCTTCCTACTGAGCTTTTCTCTTCATATGGCAGGGGCCAGGGAGAGTCCCACCCTTCCTTCCCATTGGCCTACCTCCATCTCTTTTGCCCTCCTTTTCTGGCAATGCCACTTTCCCGCCCTCATTTCTTCCTCCATCCCCTTTTACAGAATAGTATTGCCAAATTGCATATGCTTCAGCAGCATAGCATGCAACTGTTTTTTTTTTTAAAACCCTGTTTATTATCATAATACAATCATACTCCTATATTTGAGAAAAAATAGTACACGTCACATGAATGAAACAATGTTGGATGATTCCTCCTCACAGGAAAAGCTTGGTCTCAAATGGCAGCCATAATGTCCCAATCTGAGGGTGACCACAGACACAGTCTAGTCTTCCTATGGAAATAATGCTGATATGGGTCAAAAGGCGGAGGGTAGGCATACATACACGCAGCACTGGGGTTTCAAAGAATCACAGAATCATAGAATAGTAGGGTTGGAAGGGGCCTATAAGACCATCGAGTCCAACCCCCTGCTCAATGCAGGGATCCAAGTGAAAGCATCCCTGACAGATGGCTGTCCAGCCTCATCTTGAATGCCTATATCTTGATCAGCGTGGGAGAGCCCACCACCTCCTTAGGTAATTGGTTCCATTGCCGTATTGCTCTAACAGTCAGGAAATTTTCTCTGATGTTCAGCCGGAATCTGGCTTCCTGTAACTGGTGCCCATTATCCCGTGTCCTGCATTCTGGGATGATCAAGAAGAGATCCTGGCCTTCCTCTCTGTGAAAGCCTCTGTGACAGCCTTTCAAGTACTCGAAGAGCGCTATCATATCTCCCCTCAGTCTTCTCTTCTCAAGGCCCAGTTCTTTCAGTCTCTCTTCATAGGGCTTTGTTTCCAGTCCCCTGATCATCTTTGTTGCCCTCCTCTGAACCCTCTCCAGCTTGTCTGCATCCTTCTTAAAGTGTGGTGCCCAGAACTGGACGCAGTACTCAAGGTGAGGCTTAACCATGCTGGGTAGAGGGGATTGGTTTCATACCTAGAAGTGATCAGTGAAGAAAGCTCAGTAAGGGCACAATCCTATGCGTGTTTAGACAGAAGTCTTACAGCTCCCAGCATTCCCCAGCCAGCCATTTTTATTTTCTGTCTAAACATGCATAGGATTGCACCCTAAAAAAATTATCCCAGGAGCCAATTTTGAAGAATCAGGGCTTTCAGACATCCTGTTATTTCTCTTTAATTAACATCTTTAAAATTTTTCTTAAAATATTCTCTGAGTGCTGTATCGAATATTTGATATTCAGTTTGATTTCCTTATTTGATTTTGAAATTGAAAATATCAATTCTGGCACAACGGTTGAGCAGGCTCATAATGATAATGATAAAAGCAAGGGGGAAGGGAATCCTAGCCATTTCATTTTTTTAGAAAAGGTGGGAACAAGATGTAACATGCAATAACAATTATATAAATATATGTTATAAGGTCATTAGATGTTAAATGAATTCTCCCCACTGCCCAATTCTTTGAAAATTCATGTTCAGTCATGCCGGCCATATGACCACAGAAGCATCTTCGGACAGCGCTGGCTCTTCGGCTTAGAAACGGGGATGAGCACCGCACCCTAGAGTCGGACACGACTGGTTGGGGACACCTTTACCTTTTTAGTCTTTGAATATTTTCCAATTGTACTGCTAGTTTCTAGATATTTATGTAATATTCCATACTGAGTATCGACATTTCCCTCCTAAAGATTTTGTGACATTTGGTAGTACTTCATAGCTGGCATTAGGGATGTCAGAGAAATCCACAATGGAATCAAATGAGTTCTAATTTCTGAGTCCAACCCACAGATTCCAGAGCAGACTGGCTTTTCTTGAGTCACATGGACTTATGGAACATTTCTGTTTTTTACTTTCCTGAATTTTCTGCAAATTTAGTCATAGAAAAATATGTAAAATTAAAGAACACTGGCTGAAAATGCACATTTACCCCATAGGCACTTTGGACAGATTTGTGTTGGGGGTGTGTGTGGATTTGCACATTTTGCAAATGAGAATTTGCTCAAATTTGGGGAATTGGGAAAAATCCAATTCTGCCAATGCGTGGATGATGGAATGAGAGGCACTTGACAATCTACGAAATGCAGACGGAATGGATTTTACAAAATCCATACATCCCTAGCTGGCATACAATAACATTCAGTTTTTTCAGAGTACCTATTACTAGGGATGGTGTGGGAGTCCGAAAAGGGGGTGGGGTCCAATGGACTCCCACCTGTACAGTCTCCCAGACCCCACTTACCGAGCCCTGGGGCGCTGACGGACCTGGCCGCTGTGCACCCCGAAGCTCGGCCAGGGTGAGAGTGCTGGGGGCTGGCTGCACCAGGACCTGTCCTGCCTCTGCCAGCTGTCAAGGGCTTCCTGAACAGCCAGTGCAGAGAGGAAGGGCCTTGGTGGCACCCCAGCATCTCCTCCCAAGGCCTGAGGCCAGGGCGAGGGCTCCCGAGGAGGCCAGGGTGAGGGTGCTGGGGGCTGGCCGTGCTGAGGACTCCAAAGCCCTTGTGCACATAAAGCACCAGGGCTTGACTGCTGCTGTCCGTGGTGTGAAGGGGGGGGCGCTTGTGCGGCTCAGCCAGCGGGCAGGGCGAGCAGGGAGGCTCGCTGAGTGGTGTCGGGGCTGTGCAAGCTGGAGGGTGGGAAGCTTGTTGAGCTCTCCTCGCACTGGACCGGATGGAGATGGATCCCTCCATCCCTACCTATTACATAGTGATCAATATTTAACATCTGACAGAGCACATGCAATACCAGTCACTATTTAACTATATGGCGTGCAGCAGTCAACAATTAATAGTATATGATAAACAACATGAACAGTATTTAACAATGAATTTGTTCATTTAACCAGTCAAAACAGGCAGGTCTGAATTTCAGTGACAAATTTCAGTTGTGAAGTTTGAATGTCGGCATTTGAAGTCAAAACTTATCAGCCAAATAATTTTGGGACGTGGAAGTTTGTGAGGCTTCATTTCTGTCACATGTGTGAACAGCAATGTATGTAATCCCAATCATACCCAGAAACTGCCAGGCATCAGTAAGAGTGGTGAACCTCTTCGACTGGACAGCAGAGCAAATGGCTCTTTTGTCTCATGTCCCACAGCTGCTGGGATCACACAGATAAGTCAGCCACACAGTGCTCAGCAGCAGGGAGCCCTGTGTTTGTTTGTTTGCTTTTTAATGTCTTGATAAAGTGATAGTGAGCAATAACCACCAAGTCAAACTGGCCAGCATTGCAAGAAGAATATAGAGGAGTTGTCAATTCTGTTGTGGCATCACTACAGCTTCTCACTTCACAATATAGCTTCATCCATTAATCCAGTTGTAATGCCTTCAGTTTCCTAGGAAAGAAGATGGAATGAAAGATGCCCTAACTCACCAAAAGACAAACCAGCATCTTCTATGGCAGCCTCCCCCAACCTGGTGTCTCTTCAGCTGTGTTGCACTACAACTCCCATAATTCCCAGCCAGCGGGTCCATGCTAGCTGGAAATTATGGGAGTTGTAATCCAATACAGCTGGAGGGCATCAGGCTGGGAGAGGCTTTTCTAGGACAATGTTCCACCATAATCTCCGGAACTGCTTTGGTGTTTTGGATGGGAGAATCAGTTGCACAAAACAAAGGAAGACCATAGGCTGGGTTTGGGTCCTCTCTGATCTTCCACCACAGAGAAGTTGCTCTTGTACCTCATATAAACACATGAACCTATCACTTACCGAAGACGACTCTCAGTCCATCTGTCCCAGCATTGTCCCAAGTCCAACTGATACCAGTTCTCCCCAAGGTCTGAGGCAAAAGACTTTCCCAGTCCAGTCTGAAATCCTTTTCAGTGGAGATGCTGACAACTGAGTGTGGAAACATGCATGCAAAGCATATGCTTTTCCACTGGGCTGGCTGGGCTCTCCTACAAACTACAGGGGGAAAGCTGTAGGGAAGTATTTAGAGTTCAGTGCCTCCATGATGTTACCAGGCAATGCACTAGGGCTTTACTTAAATGGGCCACTGAATATTGCAGCCCTGTTCACAGGCCATGAATGTGGGGGCCATTTTTCCATGGGGGGGGATTTGCCCCATACCTTTAGCAATGGTGGTGGTGCAACATCTTCTATTTTTATTCTTAACTTTATTTCACAAAATCCTGTGGTGGCAGCAGCATCAGCAGCAATACAACTCCACTTTTAGCAGCTCGGCTGCCGTTATTGTAATTCAGACGCCGTCTAATTCTGAGGCATTTGTGGCAGGGGGAATCCTTGGGAGCCACCTGTGGGGGCAGTGGCAAGTTAAAAAATAAAAAAGAAGTTGCCCCCACCACCAGTGCTAAAGTTGGCAGTACGTTCACCCCCTCCCCGCTGTGAATTTCCCTTCACCCTTTTGGCTGAATTTGTTGTCGGGTCACTCAAACATATGGGACCCATCTACACCCAGCTTTTACTCTGGGGTGGCTGCGAGTCGAGGTCCCTCATGACAGATGACATAATTACCACTTTGCAGCCATCCATGGTTTTCGCCCAGAAAATGCGGCGTTTCAAGGAGTTGTTTTGCTCTGATGTTTTTCGTTTGCTTTGTTTCCCCACGCTTATGAGCCGTCTGTCCCTTCCCCAAAGCAACTTTGTATTTTGTGGTGGGCGTATTGTAGGTGTCGTAGTGCCTGCGTCACTCTGTGATGCCCCTTTACTTCCCCCATCCCTTCTCAGCTGTGCAGTTACAGAGGCACAGAGGGGCGTTTTTATATTTAATCACACTTTGGCACATTTTTGCAGCTTCGTATCTTCACAGCGGTTGCTTTTGGACTCAGTACCCAAGGGCTGGGGAGAGTCTTGGGGGAGGAACAACATTGCTCCAGGCACCATTTCGGAGTGATGGCTAGGCACAGAGCACTCACGCTTGTGAGTGTGAACCATCGCGAGAGTCTCAGGCTGGGGAACTGACAAACTGATGGTGTGGAAATGAAGGAGCACAAAACACCCAATTTTTACCTAAAACAGGGTCAGAAAGACACAGAAGAGCCCCTCAAATACAAAACAGCCACTGAAGTGTCGCACCCACACACTCACAGGACAGCACAGCTGCGCATTTCAGTATAATGGTAAAAAAGGGGGGCATGGCGAGTCTTTAGGGAAGCACGCAATACATCGTGAATGTATCGCAGGGCATGCTGATTCAAAGCCGCATTGCTGCGTAGTTGCGATGGGGTGGGGGATCAAAGCGGTGCCATATAGGTAGGGCCATGATCATGTGATCCTTGTCCCAGCCCTACAATATACTAGTCCCATTCCTCCTTTCAAAGCCATTTGCATCACCAGTAGGAGCTGACAGATATGCCAGTGATACAGTATCAAATGCTGGCTAACAATCAGCAGGCCTTTGCCACATGATGTGCTGAAGGGAAAATAAGTTATGGGGAGCAAAGTCAGGCTATTCATCTTTCTTTCATTGGAACGTCCTGTGGCACTTCACCCGTCTAACTGGCACATGGGCACAATAGGAGAACTAAGCAAGAAATACATTGCAATAGGTATGGCGAGAGATGAGATCCGTGAGATTGAAACAGGGAAACATGACTGTGTTTGTTGGGAAAGCCTGGTTAGAGTTGGTTAAGGCCAAGTGTACAACGCACGGGAAACAAAGGCTGGAATAACTGTAGGCAGACAGAGACAACAAAATACCACAAAGGCATGTATCTGAGGAATAAAAGAAGATCTAGGGAAGGAATAGAACATTCCACAGGCTGGTTCACAAGGTGAAAAATCAAACTTATTATTCACACATCCATTCCTAGGCTGGGGACTGTATACACCAGGGATGGGGAAACTCCAGTCTGTAGGCCTAATATGGCCCATAAAGCTCCCCAGTCTGGGCCCTGGCACCATCCTAGGCCAGGCCCCTCCCCTGGCAGGATCTTAATTCTCACTGAGGCACCTGGGTGGGGAGGGTTAAACTGGGAGGCTTAAATCAGGCTTTCTCTACTCCTGCGCTGATCGGTGCAGATGCCTGAGGAGCAGAGAGAGATCAGTTTTCATCCCCATCATGGTGTGCTAGGCCAGGAAGTATAAACCTCCCAGCCCAGCTCACCATGATGCGGATGAAGACTGGGCTGTCTTCACTCCTCAGCTGATTTGTGCAGATCAGCTAAGGCGGGGAGAGGGACCGATTTTCATCCCCATCTTGGCGTGCAGGACAGAGAGGGTTAATTTAAAACACCCCACCCAGCATGTGCTGTATGGATCAGATGTATTTCATATCAGGCATCCGTTCATCTGCTGACATGGAGAATGGGGCAGGAAGTTATCATTCTGAAGAAGAGAGAAACTGTCCCTTGAAAAGGAATAATTCCCAGAGATGGCTGGATCCTCCCAAGCTCCTCTCAGGTTGGCTCTGAAATTATCAGAAAAAAAGCTCAGATCATGTTCCAAGCCAATCTGAAGGGCCTGCTTTACAGCTGATGACCAGGATCGTGTGCCCTGTCAGCTCAGAACTGTCACAACACATGATCCCTCTACGTGACAACAGATGAAGTTCTTTGGCTAATCAACAAATTAAAAAGTAAGAAGTCAATGGGTCCAGGTGGCATATACCAGCTAGTTCTTTAAAAACGTAAAGGTGAAATGTCTGATTTCCTGACAAAAATATACAACATCAGTAGTTAGTCTTTTTACTAGAGGACTGACCCCCCCCCTTTTTTTTTTTTTAAGGCTCTGGAGGGAGCCAGGAGATTACAAGCCAGTTAGACTAGAATCCTGGGTAAATTGGTGGAAAGCATAATTAAGCACATTAGAATTTTGAAGCACATCAAAGAACAAGCAGACTTGGATATATCACTGGGGTGATTGTCCGGTCTTGGTTCGTCACTGCAATTGTATTCTTAGTTTGCAATAGTTTGTATTGCTTTTATCCCCTCTCTTAGGAAAGGGTATTCCTTTTTAACTTTTAAGGTTTTTTTAAACCTGTTTTTATTTTTTTGTTGCTTTTCTTTTTATCCTCCTTTTCTTTTAATACATATTGGAGTGAATTCAGAGTGATCAGTTCACCATGGTACTCACCAGGGCCCAGAAAGGCCAAAAGGGATTTAAAGAACCTCTCCCTGCATCTGCACAGAGGTCAGTTCTGGAATACTGTCTCCCAGTAGAATCTGAGGGAATATTTATTGAAGATAACCCAATTAAGGACCAACTTACCCCTGCCATGGTAGACACATTGAATCAGATTTACATGGTAAGAGGTGAAGATCACAGGGATTTCCAGTTGGAGGAGTTTATAGATACACAAGTTAAGGATATGGTGGGCATTTGGTCTTAAGGCCAGCATGCAAGTCATAGTGGGCCTAATTGAGACTGGGATATTGACAACAGCTCCCATTCCTGCTCCAGTACCACTCAGTCAAGAAACTGAGAACATTCCTGCTCATATTTGTACCCCTTGGGGTATAGGAAAACAAGAGATATCATAGAATCATAGAATAGTAGGATTGGAAGGGGCCTACAAGGCCATCGATTCAATATATCAATATATTGAATATATCATATTGAATATATCATATTCAATATATGATTAATCGATTAATCGATTCATCAATTCAATATAATTGAATTGACCTTCACCTGCTTGGAGCGTTGCCAAGGTTTTTGGAATTTATCCTCCCTTTTTAAGAGTAACAATGTGTCCTTTAAGTGGGGTAAGCACACATTAGCACAGAGACCAAAATTCACCTATTCATACCAAGAAGTGGTTCAACAAAAGAAGGTCATTAGTCACTCCCCAAATTGCCACAATAGGGTCCTTTCCCTCAGTGAGACTCCGCATAATTGGAGGAACTATGAGGAAGCTATACGTCTGTATGTGACTTATCCAAATAATATTCCCATCCCATGGCATAGACCAAGTGGTTCTGAGTGTTGGGGAGGCCCACCTCCCTCACTTACTATTTATAATACTATCATTTCCCCTAAGAATTATGTCTGGGGCACTCAAGCCAACTATAATTGGGACAGAAATACATATGAGCTAAACAAGAGTTCAAACAATTCTTTAAACTTGAGAGATGGGCACGGTTTTAGGAAAAATATGGGGAAATCCCGATTTATTCTCACTAAAGCCCAACACCACGCCTGGGAACGTCCCTGACTAGATGGGTTGGATTCATATTCCCCTCTCTCTATTTTATCATGGAACATAGCTAACTAAAATAAGTTAGCAGATCAAGAGTTTAGCAAATTTCTTTCACTTTATGATATTCTTTGTTTCCAAGAAACTTGGTTATTGGGAACTTCAACCCTTTTGCTGCAGGGGTTCAGTTCCTTTCTGCTTCCTGCAACAAAACTCCATCAGAAAGGAAGAGCCAGGGGAGGCCTGGCTACACTTGTCTCAGTGAAACTTGATGTTGAGGCTGAGGTAATTTATCAGTCTGAAAGTAATTTTTATTTATCAGTATTGGTAAAAGGTAAGTGGAGGTGTGAGGTGGACATCTTAATTTGCCTTAAGGTATATTTTCCATCTGATAAATCCTCACAGAACTCAAAGATTCTATGGGAAGAACTGGCAGAGGTACTGAACCTCTGTGAAGCACAGTTTCCTGAAGCGAGTATAGTGGTTTGTGGTGACTTTAATGCTCGTGTTGGTCCAGGACCCAACAAAAATGGAAACACTTTCGGTGTGGATTGTAGCAATGTCTTTCCATATGATCACTTTTCACATGATAAGATAATCAATGAAGAAGGTTGAACTTATGTCCTGCTTCCAGCTGATATACCTTCATGGCAGTTTGCAGGATAAGTCTAATGGATATCTTACATTTCTTAATAGTAGGTCAGGTAGTGTTATTGATTACATCTTTTGCTCACCAAATTTATTGTCCTATAAGGCAAGCTATAACATTATAGACCGACAAGAAAGTGACCATTTACCTATACTTTGGTCCACCTTTATACAAGCTCCCCAACTGCACCCCCTCCCCATGGACACAACAGAGGGGACAATCATAGGTGGGAAACGTTTAAGATGATCTTCTGTTAGCCAGTCTGTTCAGGATCATTTGAACAGTCCTTATCTTTTGGGAGTACACCAAAACATTATTGAAGGACACATCGATCCTATAGATGGCAGCTTGATTATAGTCAATACCTTAAGGCCAGTCTTAACAAGAACAGTCCATCAACCTGGATTGGTCTCTCATAAAATTGGATGGTATGACATGGAATGCAGACAAGCTAAAAAGAACCTGTGTCCATTAACTAGGAGGGTAAGGCAGCTAAAGTTGGAAGTAGATTTGGAAGCATTGGCTTCCTGTCCATTAGCTTACAAGAACCTTCTTAGAAAGAAAAAAATGATGCTTATAATGGCTCTGTGGAAGGAGTTGGGTCTTGCAGCCATGGAAAGGAATGAGAGAAAGTTTTGGGACTTGATTATTATAATAGATAAGGGGGCACATCCCATGTTATAGGCATGTATTTCAGCTAATACTTGGCGTACTTATTTTAGTAACATTTTGGGAAATGATATAAGTACTGGCAGCAATGGTTCAACTTCCCTCCAGGCCTTGGCAGCACACCCAGAATGGCCCCCAGTCACAGAACAAGAAGTGAGCAAACTTATCCGTGCCTTAGCAGCATGCAAAGCACCTGGGGAGGATATGATCCCACCAGAGGATTTTAACAGTAATTCTGAATGGCGGGTACCTGTGTTGGCAAAATTATTCTCTCATATTAATACCACGGGAATCTTCCCTGAAGGATGGAAGTTGAGCATAATATTTCCATTCACAAGAAAGAAGATAAATCTAAACCTCAGAACTATCAGCCAATTAGTTTACTAGATGTCAGCTCTAAGATCTATAGCCATTTCCTCCTCCACAAGTTGTCAGACTGGGAAGAAGAAAATAATATTTTACACCAGGAACAAGCTGGGTTTAGGAAAGGCCATAGCACGGTGGACCAAATCTTTGTTTTGCACCATTTAATTTATAAATATACAACTGGTCCTTCCAAAAGGCTCTTTGCTGCTTTCATTGACTTCTCCTCAGCCTTTGATTCAATCAATAGGAGTCAATTGTGGGATAAGCTTGCAGAGACCAATATTGATAAGGGATTGTTATTCCTAATTCAGGAATTTTATACAAACACAACTATGAAGTAAGAGTTAGCATAGATGGGAGATTGTCAGAAGAAATCTGTACAACCACAGGAGTCAAACAAGGTTGCTTGTTGGCACCGCATTTGTTCAATCTTTATCTTAATAACATTGTAAATGTGTTAAATTGCCCAGGGCACTTCCCTCCCCCAATAGGCAACCATAAAGTTGCAATATTAATCTATGCAGATGACTTGGTACTGCTGTCCATGAACAAAACTGGGCTGAAGAGAAGTCTGAACAAACTTTATGATTTCTGCCTAGTGGAACAGCTCACAATTAACTATGCTAAATCCAAGGTGTTGGTCTTTGGTAAACGTCCCCCCAGGTACAACTGGAGGCTAGATGGAAATAATATAGAGCAGGTTTCCTCCTTCAAGTACCGGGGTGTATATTTTGATGAGACAAGTTCTTGGAAGATTCAGCTCCAGAACATTAAAATAACAGCACAGAAGGCAACTCGAACTATTTTGAATTTTTTCTACTCCAGAGGAGGCAGGCTGGTGGCCCCAGCACTGAAAGTGTTCCTTGTAAAAGTTGTTGCTCAAACCCAATATGGGATTGAGATCTGGGGGGTCAGGCATAACAATTTGAAGGAGTTGGGGGCTCGTCAGAATAAGTTTTTGAGATCTTTACTGGCAATTCCCCCAGGGACCCCAGCTCCCTTCCTCAGGGCAGTAGAAGCTAGGGGGCAGAAGGCAGCCCTTCTATATTATAAGAGGGTCTTGGACATGCTAGAAGATCGCCTCCCCAAGCTTTGCTTAAGAGAACAAATGAAGAAGGGTAGCTGGGCTAAGTTATGCCAAGAGTTGCTAACATCTAAAAACCTTCTACCATATATTTTTTACAATACCAGGAGCCAAAAACAATTGAGGGACTGGATTTATGGAATAGTTAATAGGCAGGACCTAGATCTTATTAAATGTTCAAACTTTTCTCAGTGGTATATTTGTTTAAAATGGATCATGAAAGAGCTCAGTACCTGCAAACTCGTACTTTTGCTTATTTGAGAACATCATTTACAGAATTACATTTTCAAACCATGCCCACAGCATTCTTGGATGGAAGATATAGGCATGTTCAAAGAAACCTGCGGTTCTCTATCTGTGGCATGGGAGAGGTAGAGGAAACACATTATTTACCATACTGTCATTTGTACCAAAACCCCAGGGAGAGATTCCAGGGACAGATTTTGGCATCCTTACAGGATAAAAGTATCGATGCGAACATTTGTTGGTTACTGTCAGACTGCGACCCTTATGTTACACACAAAACAGCTCTGTTTGCTAAGGCTGCAAAACATATTCATGCAAGCACTCTGAATGCTATTGCAGTAGACTGTGCAGGTGATTCATTAACCTGATTCTGTTTACCTTCTGTTATTATATGATATTTTAAGTTATGTTGCTTGTAATGGCTATTAGTCAAATCCAAAAAAATGTTCAGAATCAAAGAACAAGCCTTGCCAAGGTAGAATCAGCATGGCTTCTGCAAAGGTAGGTGCTGTTGGAGGTACTGGTTAGAATTCTTTGAGAATGTCAACAAGTATGTGGACAGAAATGCTCAGATAAATCTATCTTATATATGTGGACTTCCTAGAAGGTTTTGATGAAGTCCTTCACCAAAAACTTCTGGGTCAACTCAGCAGCCCAGGGATAAAAGGGTGAGTCTTTGTGGTCAGAGTGTTGGATTAGGCCCAGGAGTTCAGGGTTGAAATCCCTACTCAGCCATGAATCTCACTGGGAGGGCAACCCTATCAGGATAACTGGCTGCCCCTGAACTCAGAGGCAGCCAACTATCCAATGCAGGGTGGGTGGAGCATGGAGGGGATCCTTTCCTCCGGACTTTGGCTTCCCTGCATTTGTAGCTAGACAGCTCATTTTGGCTGTCTAGCTGGGGAATTTGGAGCGGGAGCGGGGAGGCAGCACGAAGCATAGGAAATGTCATAATGACACTTCCACGGTCTCCATCCCTCCCCGCCCCCAGGAAGGTCCCCTTTAAACACACTGTGTTTATGAGCACAGAGATGGGGAAGAACTGTGCCCCTATGAGGCAGCAGGGGAGGGGGCAGGGAGCATGGTTTCGGGGAACTGAAAAATGCTATGGCTGTCTAGACACTGTCTAGCAGCCATAGAATTGCTCTCTAAGTGACCCGGGGCCAGTCATCATGTCTCAGGTTACCCTCAGAGCTATTGCATGGATAAAATGGAGGGAGAATTCCTTGGAGGAAAGATGGGATATAAATATAATAAAGGAAGAAAGATCAGTGACTGGAAATAGAAGTTGCAAATAAACAGACTTTTCCCACAATAAGAGAGAGGTAAGCAGCGGTGTCCCCCAAGGTTCTTCCTTGGGGTCAGTGCTATTTAACTTGTTCATAATTATCTAGAGTCAAGGCTGAATAATGAGATTCTAAGACTGCAGATGCACTAAATTGTTCAAAATGGTGAAAATCCAAGAGGACTACAAAAAGCTCCAAAGGAACTCTCCAAACCAGGTGAATGGGCAACACATGAGGCCCATTGGGGCAAAAATCTAACTTCACAATTATACTAATGGACTGTAACCAGGGGTTAGAGTTTTGGGTTGATGGGCACATTTGGATTTTTTTTAGAGTGCTGTGGGTACTCTCATAAAGTGGCTGCCATGATCACCAATCACAAAATACCGATTTCCAAGAAGACAAACTGGTAAGGGTTAATGAAAGGTAACTTGCCCAAGAACCTAACAAGGCAGAGGTGGGTCTGAGTTCCAAAACACAAAACCACTCTTTTGAACCCACAGTTTTTGGCTCGAACACACACACACACACACACACACACTGCACAGGCAAAACACTTCCCCACTCTCCCCTCTTCCCCCCTCCCCAAGATGTTCCCTACTACCCTCCAGCTTGCCTTTTGCTTTTTCTGGGTGGCTGGGCACGCTTCAAAACAAAGCACTGGGCATTTTTTTTGACAAGGGCCCAGAGGCATTCTTGGAAATATAGATGGTGCTGGAGGCTGGCACTTCACTTTGCAGCATGCCAGCCTCCTCGTTTAAAAAAAACTTAAAAAAAAAAAATCAGGAGGGGCAGAAAGCCAGGTGGGCACCACCAGAGGTGTCTATGAGCGTATTGCTGCCCACGTGCACCCTGTTGGGGACCCCAGGTCTAAACTGTCAGTGACCAACCAGAAAAGGCATCTTGGGGACATAATGGAAGCATCCATTTCATGCACGCTAGGGATTACCAAAACCAAAGCATTATGCCTTTATATCCACTCTATAATATGGCTGCTTATCAAATGCTGTTTTCAGTTCTGGTTGCCCCATCACAAAAAAGATACTGGAAATCTGGAAAAAGCGTAGAAATGATCATGGGCCGCAGCACGAGATGTAGTGAGAAGCTGAGTAGGTGCGCTGGTAGAAGTGAGCACCCCTGGTCGAATACCCGGGAGTAGGGCTTGTTCAGCCTGCGGCTCAAGTTGTTGTTCAGTCGTTCAGTCGTGTCCGACTCTTCGTGACCCCATGGACCATAGCACGCCAGGCCTTCCTGTCCTGCGCTCTCTCCCAGAGCGTGCTCAAGTTCATATTCATTGCATCGGTGATGCTATCTAGCCATCTCATCCTCTGCCGTCCCCTTCTCCTTTTGCCTTCAGTCTTTCCCAGCATCAGGGTCTTTTCCAGAGAGTTTTCTCTTCGCATTAGGTGGCCAAAATATTTGAGCTTCAGCTTCAGTATCTGTCCTTCCAGTGAGCAGTCAGGGTTGATTTCCTTTAGGATGGACTGATTTGACCTCCTTGCAGTCCAGGGGACTAGTAAGAGTCTTCTCCAGCACCACAGTTCGAAAGCATCAATTCTTCGGCGCTCAGCCTTCCTTATAGTCCAGCTCTCACAGCCATACATTACTACTGGGAAAACCATAGCTTTGATTAGATGGACCTTTGTCGGCAAGGTGATGTCTCTGCTTCTTACTATGTTGTCTAGGTTTGCCATAGCTTTCCTCCCAAGGAGCAAGCGTCTTTTAATTTCATGGCTACAGTCACCGTCTGCGGTGATCTTGGAGCCCAAGAAAGTAAAATCTGTCACTGCTTCCATTTCTTCCCCTTCTAGATGCCAGGAAGTGATAGGGCCAGATGCCATGATCTTAGTTTTTTTAATGTTGAGTTTCAAACCAGCTTTTGCACTCTCCTCTTTCACCCTCAACAAGAGGCTCTTTAGAGCCTCTTCGCTTTCTGCCATTAGGGTGGTATCATCTGCATATCGGAGGTTGTTGATAATTCTCCCAGCAATCTTAATTCCGACCTCTGATTCATCCAACCCGGTGTTTCTCATGATGTACTCTGCATATAAGTTAAATAAGCAGGGTGACAATATGCAGCCTTGTCGTACTCCTTTCCCAATTTTGAACCACTCGGTTGTTCCATGTCTGGTTCTTACTGTTGCTTCTTGACCCTCGTACAGGTTTCTCAAGAGACAGGTAAGGTGGTCTGGTACTCCCATCACTTTAAGAATTTGCCACAGTTTGTTGTGATCCACACAATCAAAGGCTTTAGTGTAGTCAATGAAGCAGAAATAGACGTTTTTCTGGAATTCTCTTGCTTTCTCCATGATGCAGCGAATGTTGGCGATTTGATCTCTAGTTCCTCTGCCTCTTCGGAACCCCGCTTGTACTTCCGGTAGTTCTCGGTTACTGCTGAAGCCTAGCTTGTAGGATTTTGAGCATCACCTTGCTGGCATGTGAAATGAGCGCAATTGTGCGGTAGTTTGAACACTCTTTGGCATTGCCCTTCTTTGGAATTGGAATGTAAACTGACTTTTTCCGGTATTGCGGCCATTGTTGAGTGTTCCAAATTTGTTGGCATATTGAATGCAGCACTTTAACAGCATCATCTTTTAGGGTTTTAAATAGCTCAGCTGGAATACTGTCATCTCCGCTAGCTTTGTTGTTAGTAATGCTTCCTAAGGCCCACTTGACTTCCCTCTCTAGGATGTCCGGCTCAAGTTCAGTGACCGCACTATCATGGCTCTTAGGGACATTCAGATCTTTCCTGTATAGTTCTTCTGTGTATTCTTTCCACCTCTTCTTAATCTCATCTGCTTCTGTTAGGTCCCTGCCTTCTTTGTCCTTTATCATGCCCGTCTTTGCATAAAACGTTCCCTTGAGATCTCCAGTTTTCTTGAAGAGATCTCTAGTCTTTCCCATTCTGTTGTTTTCCTCGATTTCTTTGCATTGTTCATTTAAGAAGGCCTTCTTGTCTCTCCTTGCTATTCTCTGGAACTCTGCATTCAGTTGGATATATCTTCCCCTTTCTCCCTTGCTTTTCGCTTCCCTTATTTCCTCAGCTACTTGTAAAGCCTCATCAGACAGCCACTTGGCTTTCTTGCATTTCTTTTTCTTTGGGATGGATTTCGTTGCTGCCTCCTGAACAATGTTACGGACTTCCGTCCATAGTTCCTCAGGCACTCTGTCTATCAGGTCTAATCCCTGAAATCTATTCCTCACCTCCACTATATATTCATAAGGGATATGATTTAGGTCATACCTGAACAGTTTAGTGGTTTTCCCTACGTTCTTCAATTTAAGCCGAAATTTTGCAAGAAGCAGCTCATGATCTGAGCCACAGTCAGCTCCAGGTCTTGTTTTTACTGATAGAGCTTCTCCATCTTTGGCTGCAAAGGACATAATCAATCTGATTTTGATATTGACCATCTGGTGATGTCCATGTGTAGAGTCATCTCTTGTGCTGTTGAAAAAGAGTGTTTGCTATGATCAGCGTGTTCTCTTGGCAAAACTCTATTAGCTTTTGTCCTGCTTCATTTTGTACACCAAGGCCATGCCTGCCTGTTATCCCAGTGATTTCTTGACTTCCTACTTTAGCATTCCAATCCCCTATGATGAAGAGGACATCTTTCTTTGGTGTTAGTTCTAGAAGGTGTTGTAGGTCTTCATAGAACCAATCAACCTCAGCTTCTTCGGCATCAGTGGTTGGGGCATAGACTTGAATTACTGTGATGTTGAATGGTTTGCCTTGGATTCGTACTGAGATCATTCTATCATTTTTAAGATTGTACCCCAGTACTGCTTTTCCCACCCTTCTGTTGACTATGAGTGCTACTCCATTTCTTCTAAGGGATTCTTGCCCACAATAGTAGATATGATGGTCACCTGAATTAAATTCGCCCATGCCTGTCCATTTTAGTTTGCTGATTCCCAAGATGTCAATGTTCAATCTTGCCATCTCATGTTTGACCACCTCCAGCTTACCTTGATTCATTGATCTGACATTCCAGGTTCCTAAACAATATTGTTCTTTACAGCATCGGATTTTCTTTTCACCACCAGACACATCCACAGCTGAGTGTCCTTTCGGCTTTGGCCCAGCCGCTTCACTCTTTCTGGTGCTACTTGGAAATACCCTCTGCTCTTCCCCAGTAGTATATTGGACACCTTCCGACCTGAGGGGCTCATCTTTCGGCGTCATCTCTTTTAGCCTTGTGATACGTTCCATGGGGTTTTCTTGGCAAGAATACTGGAGTGGGTTGCCATTTCCTTCTCCAGTGGACCACATTTTGTCAGAACTCTCCGCCATGACCTGTCCGTCTTGGGTGGCCCTGCACGGCATAGCTTATGGCTTCACTGAGTTACGCAAGCCCCTTCGCCACAGCAAGGCAGTGATCCATGAAGGGGGCGGCTCAAGTGCCCGCTTCTAAATGTGCTGCCTCCCCTCGCCCCCAGAGCCTATCAGACCTACCTGATGCAAGAGCATGGGGAGCTGGTGGCACTGAGCCGCACAGCTCCTCGGTGGCACATTTCATCCCACTGAGATGGAGGGAACTGGGACTCCCACTCCCAGCGTCTCCAGTGCAGATTTGATTTTGCTCAGGTCCATTTCCACGGAGATGGCCCTACATTGCTCTGCACGCGTACCCTAAACTTTCTTTTATTACAGGCTGACATCAGTCAGTACGACCTATCCATCTGCCTCTTCAGCAGTGGTGTAGTGAAGCCAGGGCTCACGGGGTCAAAGCACCAGGGCTTTTTTTTTATTAGCTGGGGTGATGGCATCCTCTGCCACCCCTTCAGGCGTTCCTGTTACCTCTGCGATTAGCCGCATGCAATCCTTACAGCAGGATTTCCCAGCAACAATATATTGTGAGCCATCCCTGTTGTAATGCAAAGTCTTTGGGGATGGCTTGGTCTTGAGTGGATAATCAAGATGCATCAGCTTTACCAAAGGCCCACCAAAGGCATATACCATCCAGAGAGGGAGAGAGAGAGAGCTGCCTGCACAGCTCTCAACACAGCCGCCTGCATTTTTTGGCCTCTGCTTGGGGACTATGGGGATCCCCATGATGAGCACCCGTATTTCAAAATTTACCACTACACCGCTGTCCCTCACTCATCCAATTTACCTCTTCAGGTTCTCTGTAGATTCCCTGTGAGTGTGCCTGTGTTGGGATCTTCCAGCACAGTGGAGCTGCCCCTTTTAGATGATGCTTGGACCTTCCTCCACAGACAGGAAATTTTCACCTGGTGCCTCTTTTTCTGTTCCTCCTGGTTTCTCAAGCATTAGTCCTTTCCTTTCAGTTCCACCCAGTGAACAGAATGGAAGCACAGTGCATGATGGCCAGACAACAGAGGCTCTTTGGCCCCATCTAGTGTCCATGCTCTGAAATGGTACACCAGAGCCAATTTTCGTTGTATTATAGAGAGAAAACAAGGCGATCGAGGGCCTGGAAAGCTGAGGGAAGCCTTCCTTTGAAGGAAAACAAAACAGATCCCCAATTATGAATCTCCTGCACCACATCTAGTTTGACCCTGATTTTGCTTAAAAGCAGAGCAGGGAAAAGCCAAGTGTTGGGGAAAGATGATGGAAATGAACTCGGAGTCCATAGAGTGGAAGCAGTTCGTCATGGGACTAGAGGTCAAAAGGAGGGAGAGGAACCAGAAGCTGGAGGGTAGAGGAGCAGGAGCAGGGGTTAGGAAGATGGAAGTGGATAGGAGATTCTGTTAATTCTGTTAATTATTCTGTTAATTTTGTCCTAAAGAAAACCACAAGAATGTTGCCTTTGAAAGATAGAAAGGAGTGGAAGAGAGAGATTAAGAATGGAAGCATCTGGGAAATTGATGGATTCAATTTCACTGCATGAATGGCTTAGGAAAAGTACTGGAGCAGAGTGGCAACAGAATGGGTAAAATATTCTGAGCCATGGGAACAGGTGGGCTTGAGCATTCCAGGTGTCTCTAGATGGCAAAAAACAAACAAACAAAAAACAACAACAGGGCCCCAACTACATGGCACCGCTTTGACCCCCCCATCACACCTGCGCAGCAATGCGCATCAGCATCCGCTGTGATACACTCATGATTTACTATGTACCTTAAAGACTCGGAGTACCCTCTCTTTTTGCCATTATGAAATGCACAGCTGTGCAGTCCCGTGAGTGTGGGGGTGCGACACTTCAGTGGCTGTTTTGTATTTGAGGGGTTCTGCTGGGTCTTTCCGACCCTTTAGGTAAAAAGTGGGTGTTTTGTGCTCCTTCGTTTCTGGACCATCAATTTGTCAGTTCCCCAGCCTGAGACTCTCATGCTGGTTTGCACTCACAAGTGTGAGCGGTACGTGCCTAGCCAACGGTCCGAAATGGTGGCTGGAGTGATGTTGTTCCTGCCCCAAGACACCCCCCCCCCCAGCCCTTGGGTACTGAGTCCAAAAGCAACTGTTGCGAAGATTCGAAGCTGCAAAAATGCGTGAACATGTGATTAAATAGATGAAAACGCCCCTCTGTGCCTCTGTAACTGCGCAGCTGTGAAGGGACAGGGGGAGTAAAGGGCTGTCACAGATTTATGCAGGCACTATGCATGCCTACAAAATGTGAAGTCAGTTTGGGGAAGGGACAGGCAGCTCAGAAGCGCAGGGAAACCCATAGCAAATGAAAAACTTTGCAGCAAAACAACTCCTTGGAACTCCGCATTTTTTGGGTGAAAACCATGGATGGTTGCGAAGTGGCGACTATGTCATCTATCACGAGGGACCTCGACTCACACCCACCTCAGAGTAAAAGCTAGGTGTAGATGGGCCCCAGGAGAGGTGAGTCAGGTAAATCAGGGGTGAGCAACTTCGGGCATTCTGAGACCAATTCTCCCCCCGTCCCCCGCAGGACCTGCCATGGGCTTCACTCCCCCACTGCTTCCACATTTGCTGAATTTTGGCAGCAAAACTTGGTTTTTCTGCCTTAAAAAAAGGTTTTTCTTACCTTAAAAAAAAAGGGGGTGGCATGGGGCAACGGCTGGTGATGGCTGCATTGGGGGCAGGCGGGGGCTGTGTGTTGCCCACTGCGAATGTAGACTGATTCATGTAAATTGCCAAGAGTGTTTTGACTGAAAGAAAACATACCTTCAGGAGCAGTGTAACTAAAAAAACCACTAACATGATTACAAAATGATAATGCAAATCAATGAATAATATCTAACAGAGACTTCCCCAACCTGGCACATTCCAGATGTGTTGGATTACAACTCCCACAATCCCCAACCAGCATAGCTAGCTGGCTGGGGGATTATGTGAGTTGTGGTCCAACACATCTGGCGGGCACCAGGTTGGGGAATGTGCACTGTGCAGCAACATCAGGGAACGTGCGCTGTGTAATATGACGTGAACAACTTGAAAGTAGAAGAACAACCAATCATGAAATGAGGCAACAGGATGTTGCCATTGATTAATACGATACATTTTGAGTGGTTCAGATGTTTTTTACTCTCTGATGCGACCCCAGCTCTCTCATTGCTTGTCTGTGGATAGCCGACAGGCTCTCTAGCGAATTTGCTGGGGCAGGGGGATGCTGCTGAACAAAAGAATGGCCCATTCCTGTTAGTAAAGTGTAGCAGAAGCCTATTCTGAAATCCTCTTCCCCATGACGGAGAGGAAGAGGGGAGGTGTCTGTTCACATAGCACCACAGGATGTTTTTTCTCTCACCCAACAGGCAACTGTGATCCACTTGCACAGTGCAAATATCTGATAGGCAAGAGGCAGGCTCAGCCTTTTCCTTCTGGGTAAGAGCAGTTGCTAAGCGACCACATCCCTTGGGAGCCAGTGGTGCCAGCATGCTGATCCCATTATGTCAGCAGGAGGGGATGAAGCCACCCAGCAGCTTTAGGTGAAGATGCCAGAGCCTGACAGGCTAGAAGGGGAGATGGCTGGGACTGTGAAACACAGTGTTGAGACAAAGACCACCCTTCAGAATCAGTTGTGGAACACATGCCGTCTGGATCTGGACCAGCCTCACATTTGGAGGAAGAGGGATTATATTAATCTTATGAAAGGAGGGAGGGAGGAATGGGGGGAAGAGCCAGACCCCTCCTCACTACAGATAGAAAAGGACACACTACCTGTGTGTAAAGTACATTCAGCTCCATGCAGCTACAATAAATATTGTGCATTGTTGCAAAAAGCGGACTGAGAGGCAGACACTGTGGTCTGCAGTGTGTTGGCTCAACTGCACCATGGGGGCAACTGTAACATTGTGGCGGCCATTCGTCTGTCACATCAGTGGCCTAGGCTTTCTTCACACGGAGCTTTTATCCTGCTATTGAGATTGCTCCCTCACAGAAGTGTGTGGGCTCTTTACATGACACCGTCTCCCTCCTGGGCATCTCCTGCACTAAATGCCCTTTGTTTTGTTTTTAAATAGGTCGCAGATAATAACGGATCAAATTACCCCCTTGTGTTCCACTTGAGTTCCCTCCGTGAAAAGAGGGAAAGTGGCAGGAAGAGGAGCCAGATCAATGAAAGATAATGGAAGACTCAGACACGCCGGGGGGGGGGGGGAGTCATTGTGATCCTACATTTAAAACAAGCAGAAAGCCCTGTTTTAAATGCAGGATTTTAGGCTGGTGTAGAGATGCCCCAAATGAGCCAAGTATCAACATTTCCCTGCAACCCCACATTCCTGTTTGACTCCCTCATAATTGCCTCACAAAAACTCCCTCTCGGAATCTCCCCAGGGCAGCTCCTCAGACTTGTGCTCCTGGCTTCCCATGCTAAACTCCCAATCCTGTGTAGTAAATTTAATCTGGCCTTGTGAGGCACATTTCATGTAGAAAGGTATAGGCATTGCATACTGTATCCACTAGATTCCCTCTGCAATATAGAACCCCCTGAAAACACTGGAGTACTGGCAGCGTTTTAGCTTCAGAATGAAACTGAGCATTCAGGAGATAACTTTGCCAGCAATTTCTGCTATGGCCTTTAATGGGGCAGGTAAACCCTATTAACTTTTGAACTGTTGCTTGAAACATCATCAAACCAATGAAAGTTTGCCTTCCTCAAAAAGCCTGAATAAAGTACACCAGTAGTTTTCACAAAAATATGACAGAAATATAAGATATGCCTGTCCAAAAATGGGAGTAAATTAGATGAATTTATCAATTTTCAGCATTTTTTAAGCTGTGGCTTTCAGATCTCAAACTAAACTGGAACCAAACTAGATTTCAATCTTCCAAGTCACAGTCCAGTAAAAATAAGAGTTAATGTCTAAATAATTGCAAACTATGTATTTTTTTAGCAAATTGTCAGACTAGCATAACAGACAACATATTAGAAGTTGCAGCATCCAGCTTAATGCAAAATGGTTGTTATTGGAAATGGATGAAAACTAGCAGTCAGCTGACATTTTAATATCTCTGCTGCTATGGGGTCAAATGGGTCCTTTAAAAATTGTTTGAAACATTTAAGCATTCAAACATTTAATAGGGTCATTTGTGTCTCTTTATTGTCACCATAACAATAAAGGGGGGGGAGCCCCTTTAATGCTTCTAAAACTAATCATGTAAATTTCCTTGGCTATATCAGCATTAACACCTATTGATAACAGTCACTGTCATGATCTTATGGCATAGAGGTGCATTGGGCCCAATGTTTTGCCAATAATAAGTAATGTGGGTAGAAATGAACAAGGAACTGGGATTGTACACCCCACAATAAGCCTTAGGCCACCCTAGATGCTTGACACTGACTTGTGCCCCAGTGACATGTTAGATCAGAACATCAAGGCCAATAATAAAGAATTCTTTAAATATATCAGAAGCAGGCAACAAGCTAGGGAGGCAGTTGGACCACTGGATGACAACAGAGTTAAAGGAGTACTAAAGGAAGACAAGGGGCATGTTTCCACCCTATTAGCTTCACTTTGTTTGTAACTTTGTTTCCATGTTTCCCCAATCGCATCTTCTCCTTTTCCAGTTTCCACAGTGCTTAAAGTCCCGGTTTATCATCTCTGTAGCCTGGGGCTCTGTGCAGTTTCCACTGAGCTCTAATCGAATTATTTTCTTGATGGCTGGGGGGAGGCTGGGTGGAGCCTGGGTTGGGTCTGATTACCTCATCAGTGTTCCCGCCTCCTCGGCCATGTTTCCAGGACAACGGAAGGAGAAGCGAATGGAGGAGTATGGGATTTTTTAAAAGGAATCAGCTTTGCTGTGAAGAGAGGCTTTCTCCCTCTCCCCCCTTTCTCCTTTCCCCTGAAAGTCCAGATGCACTGGCAGTTCAGGAGCAAGCCTCATTGAGCACAATGGGAGTTACTTCTGAGTAGACACACATACGCTTGTGCTGGGAAAGGGGGGAGAAGACAGCGATGGAAACCAACCCCCATTTTCACCCGCAGGACCTCGTTGACCACAATCGGAGTTACTTCTGACAAAACAGTAATGGGTTTGTTGTGGGAAAGAGACCGAAACCAGCCCACATTTTAACACACAGGATCTCTATATGGAAACTGTGAATGAGTTACATCCTAAGGCAATGGACCAAAGCCTCAAGATCATGCTTAATCACATTTAAGGAACTGGCCTTTAAAGTGTGCCATTTCAATTGAGGGGAATCTCTGTAATTTCTGATGTAGGCATTCAAAGGTAAGCCTCATTCAGCACAATGGGAGTTACTTCTGAGGAGACACTAATGGGTTTGTTGTGGGAAAGAGAGTAGTACATACAAAGACGGAATCCAGCCCCCATTGTAACCCGCAGGATAGCTATAATGAAGCTGCGAAGTACTTTGTTCCTAAGGCAATTCATCAGAACCTCACTTGGTTGCTTAAACGCATTTAAGGAATTGGGCTTTAATGTTTGCCATTTCAATTGAGGGGGAATCTCAGCCTCATCCACCTCAATGGGAGTTACTTCTGAGGAGACAGTAATGGGTTTGTTGTGGAAAAGGGGCTGAAACCAGCCCCCATTTTAACACACAGGATCTCGTATGGAAGCTGTGAAGGAGTTACGTCCTAAGGCAATGGACCAAAGCCTTGAGATTGCGCTTAATCGCATTTAAGGAACGGAGGGCTTTGATATGTGCCATGTCAATTGAGGGGCTTCTCTGTCATTTCTGTGGTCACTGAGAGGGCAAGCCTCATTCAGCACAATGGGAGAAAACACCCCTGACTGGGGTCATGGGCTGTGTTCTAGTGCTTATTTTCAATGGTGTTTTAACAGTTGGTCCCTTGGCATCCTGCTCCAAAATGGCAACGAAACTTCCAGAAAACAGGGAGGGAAAGGGTTGGGTCCCTGAGGTGAGAGTGAGCCAGGTTGGAGTAAATCGCTGGTGGAAACACAGCTAAAGAGTTTGCAGAGAGAAGCTGAATGAATTCTTCTCGTCTGTCTTCGCTGCAGAAGATATAGGACAGATATCTGTGCCTGAACTGATGTTTTCAGGAAGGAAGTCTGAGGAACTGAGACAAATAGTAGTGACAAAAGATGACATTTTCAACCTTACTGACAAATTGAACGTAAATAAATCACTGGGCCCAGATGGTATCTATCCTAGAGTTCTCAAAGAACTCAAATATGAAATTGCTGATTTTCTAAAAAAAATGCAACACCAGACAGAGCCATAGCCACTTCCATCTTTTGGCGTCTCTACATGAGTGATTTACTGCACACTTGTGATTGGCCACTCACGGAAGTTTGTGGGTCTTTTACACGATGTCATCAACCTCCAGGATATCTCCCATACTTTTCCCCATTTATCTTTTCCCCCTTTCAAAAAGATCAGAGATAAGCTGGAATAATAAAATAGCAGGATAGCACCAGTGTGTAATGCCAGCGTAGCACTGGAATTCAGCCACTAGATGGTGCTGTTTCATTGAAAGCTTCAGAAAGGCTGCCAAGAAAGGGCATTTTCAATTCCACATCACCTGTTTATTGTCTAAAGGAGCCCATCCTTAATTGCACCACAGAAATGGAAGCAGAAACCCCCCAGTTAGGCTGTGGGATTTTTCCATAACGTAGAGAAGCCCTTTGACTCTGCTATGACTGTGACATCCAAGTGAGGAAGGATGCAAGTGGTCGCATTTACTTCCCCCTCCCTTCAAATTAGTCACCCAGGTTGAGTTGATGAATGGTCTGGTAATTATCCTTAGAACAGCCTCTCCTAATTGCCACTTACTCTGTTCCTGCAAGTGGGAAAGGGCCTTTACTTACCAATTTCCTCCCATAATTTTTTCTTTTCATTTTTGTATAGCAAAGCAAAGATTGCACTTGTCCTTTGTCTGCTACCTGAAGATGTGGACAGGGTGTTCAGGAATGCCAGCTCCATCCTTGCCTGTCTTGGCTTATAAGGGCCAGCAAAAAAAGGAATGACCAGCTGGGTTCAGAGATAATGAAGGCTTTCTTTTGGAAGGGAACCAGCCACCTATGGTGTCCCAGCCAACCAACTCTAAAGAAGCCACTCCTAAATAAGCCCTCTTTGCCTCTGAGGTATTGACTGGTCACAGCTATTGACCTGGCACAAACATCTCTTTCGCAGGCCAGGTGCTAGAGCGGGTAGCGGCCACACAATTTCAGACACTGGCCCGGTTCACATGTAACGAGAAGCCACCGTGGGGGAATTTCCCCGTGGGGCTTCTCATCACAGTGGTGGCCGCTATTTCCAATATTTGAGCTGTGGTGGGGACGCACCGAAGCTTCTCCTTACATGCAAACCTGGCAAAGGGAGTTGTTGGGGTGGCTGACAAGCAACCCTAAAACAGCCCACAGGTTCTGGGTGGTCTACCAACCACCCCAACGACCCATCCTCACCAGGTTCACAAGCAGTGAGAAGCTGCGGCAGTGGGGCTTGGGTTGGCAACTTGGTGCCCACGGATGCCACAACCCACTGCGGCTAATAAGCCACAGTGGGCTGCAGTGATCATGCGAACCAGGTCAGTCTTTGATAAATAAATACTGTGGGAGGTAGTGGCATGATGCCATCCATTCATACTCTGGTGTTGGACTGGTGTCCAACCACTGGTGTTGGACTTTGGCCCCTCAGAGAGCTCCTAAGAATGTTCATCAGTTCAATGGGCTCCCTCCTCTGCAGAAAAATTAATATAGTGCTGGGCAGTCCTGCAGTGAGTAGCTGCAGGTGACCTCTTCCTCTGCTGAGTTTTCTTGCCTGGTCCATGAAAGTGAGGCAGTGGTAGTAGTTACTAGGGTTTATTCATTAAGCAGACCAATTAATCGATTGAAATGCATGGTCAATTAAAATGTTGACCCCAATTAATCGGACATATACCCCATGCTCCCTACTAGTCCGTGCAATCGGTAAGGCTTGGTTCCCATGTGCACACTTTCTCTCCTGCTGCCGCTCTGCATGTCAGCTTGCCCAGCTGGGAAAGAGAGTGAGGGAGAGGATGGACAAGGCTGATGCCTTCTCTTGGAGGAAGGGCAGTCACTCACTCACTTCAGATCAGGCTGGGATGCAGTTGGAAATGGCAAGAGACATTTTCGCCCCTTCTAAATGCCTCTCACTCCGCCCAGCACAAGATCCTTCACAGCTCCAGAGCAGAGCACTTGTGGAGCTGAGGGGAAGAATTCAGCCACAGGCAGTTCCTGGGCTGAGCTAGGGATGGCGGAGAAATCTGCCACGGACTCCAATGAGGCTGGATTCTAAAGAACAGACTACCCCCCCCCACTACCCCGCAGAATCCCCCCAGGACAGACCCTACCTGGTCGTCAGCAGGTCCGATCCGTCCAGCTGCCCTCTGCCATCTGCCGCTGCTTCTCTTCAGACGCAAATGCCGTCCAGCCTACCAGACGCCATTTGCGTCCCTGCCTTTTGCCATGATAGGCTACGTAAATCTTTATGTAGCCTATCACGGCAAAAGGCAGGGAGGCAAATGGCGTCCGCTACGCCATTTGTGCCCCTGCTGTTTGCTGTAATAGGCTACGTAAAACTTAACTGCAAAGAGCAGGGCGCAAATGGTGTAGCGGATGCCGTTTGCGTCCCTGCCTTTTGCCGTGATAGGCTATGTAAAGATTTACGTAGCCTATCACAGCAAAAGGCAGGGGATGCAAATGGCATCCGCTACGCTGGACGCCATTTGCATCCAAAGACCAGCCACGGCCAGAAGTCAGGCAGCAGCTGGCCCTGGCGGGCAGCTCTGCGGACTTGCCGTGGAGCGGAGCCAGCTGAGGAAGATTCCAGGGGGAGGGACAGATCGCCTCCCACCCACCGCGGACGCCCCCAACCGGAACAAGGTAAGGGATTCATACATCCCTAGGCTGGGCGAACCACACGGTGGGGCCTCACACTGCATCTCCCTTGCCCTGCCCTGCTTCCAGGAGTGCTGAATTGGGCATGAACAACAAGTCAGACTCCCAGGTGGGCCTGCACGGGTCTCCAGATTTTTCCCATTCTGAATCCTGAATCTCTTTTGTTTTAAAAGGGAAGGGAGTTAGAATGTGAGATCCCGTGGAGTTGCATCCAGGCATACTAACTCTCCACGCACCCCCCTACACAGTTGCTGTCTCTTGAATGTGTCTAATGAAAACAGAACATCAACAGAGAGCTTCTGCTTCTATACCTGCTATTGGGCGGTATAGAAATAAATAAATACAAACATCAGGTGACATTTTACAGGCCTGGCGCTACAGTAGTGAGGAAAGCGTCACTGGTATTTCTGCTTTTCACGGCACTGCTGAACTCCTGCCGTAGATTGGGGTACTGGCTTATTAAAGCACCCCTGAAGTTTAGGGAGTCCATATGGAACTCCCTGAGCATAGTTTATGACATCAGTTCAGCACAAGGTCTGATTATAACAGCTTCAAGTCTGAATGATTTGTCTGATGACGCCCTCATAGAATCAGCAATCAAACCTGTGGGGGGAGGAGATCTGAACATGGAAACCTTGCCGGAGAGTTGATGTTGCTCTTTGCATCCAGCTATTTGGGAGTCCAAGGCTGCCACCACGTGGCTTTTTGTGGCAATGTAATGGCTACAGCGGCAGCACATCACCTCTACGGAAAGTTGCTGTTTGGGGATGAGTGCTCAGAAGGTGCAGTCGACAACTTGCTTCTTTCAGCAGTATTGTGGGAACAAAGTGAGTTAATGCAAACTTGGAAGGGCTTCTTTTAACATCTGTGATGGACCTGTTTCATTGGGTGGTCACTTTCTAGTAATATGGCTCCGCTCACCACTTTACTTGCTCTCAGTGCTGAGGCTAGATAATTTCGGACCCTAGACTTCAGGTGCAATGTTATGCATGTTTAGACCTCCCGCCAAAGTCCTACAACTCCCAGCATCCCTCCAGCCGGCCAAGGCATGCTGGGAATTGTAAGACCTTTTCTGTCTAAATAGGCTGTTAGTTGAGGAAGTGTCTCTTTGGTGGGTAGGTCGGTGCTGTTACTATTTGTCTTCATGCCATTTTTGGTCATATATGGGCTTTTGCTGCTTGCTGGAATTTTTAGCTCTTTATGTTATTTGTGTGTTGTTATTTTTATAATGGTGGTGGTTTAATGAAGTTTGTGTTTTTGCTTTTAGATTGTTTGATATTTTATTGCTACAGTTCTTTTTTGAAAAGAAAGGTGAGATGTAATATAACCAACCAACAAATACAATTCTACACAGGCTGATTGAGATTTCAAAAACCTGAGCAATGCAAATATCATCTGCCAAGATTTAATGGGTTGGATCCTAGGTCTGCTTCCCAACAATGGAAGGGCTCTGCTCATGGACGGCGCCTCTGCCTGATTTTCAGGGATGCCCCCCCCCATGCACCACAGTTCACTCCATTCAGCAGGGTCCCCATTCTAAGGGGGCTGGAAGGGCTGCTGTAGGAAGGAGGTGTCTGGGCTTCTACCAGCCCAGTTG
Organism: Heloderma suspectum; assembly: GCF_057233095.1. Lineage (NCBI taxonomy): Eukaryota > Metazoa > Chordata > Lepidosauria > Squamata > Helodermatidae > Heloderma > Heloderma suspectum. The sequence continues at coordinate 145,710,682 of NC_139461.1, read as the reverse complement.
CACACACCTAAATCTAGATCCAACCCAGTATAAATGATCTGGAGCCATTACCCATCCTGATTTCAGGTCGTTTATGTTAACTAATGGGGCTATGCACTGCTTCAGCTCCGGAGCCAAATTCCAAGCTGAAGCAGGGGTGCTTTGGGCCACTTCGGGCCACTCCTGAAGTGGGTCAGGATTGACCCAGAGCAACCCGAAGTGGGTCAGATCGCTCTGAAGCACTTTGGAGTGATCCAGAAGCCCAGCCACTCACCTCTCGCCACCCAGCCACGCAAGCTCCGTACTCACCTCTCGCCACCCAGCCACGTATATGCTCCGTACCAGGATGCACACCAGCAGCCGTCGGCCTCTTCGAGGGAGTTGCCACTGCAAATGAGGTAAGGCAGGGGGCTACCAGGAAAAGGGCTTTTCTGCTGCGGCACCTCGGTTGTGCAACCAACTCCCTAGAGAGGCTCGCCTGGTGCCTACGTTGTACTCTTTCCAGCGCCAGGCAAAGAGCTTTTTATTTTCCCAGGCATTTTAGCATTCCAGATTTTTTAGCTCTGCTGTCTTAAATCTGCTATTGCATTTTAAATATCTGCACTGCTGCTAGTTTTACTCTGGTTGTATTTTTATTCTGTTATTTTAATCTATTATATCTTATATTGTATTTTGTGTTATATTTTTCTGGTTTAAATTTTGTGAACCACCCAGAGAGCCTCGGCTTTTGGACGGTATAAAAATGAAATAAATAAATATATAAACAATTGGGACGTCCTCTATTTCCAGGCATTTACGCCTGTAATGTTGCATAAATGACAGCCCTATGGCCACCATTTGCACAGGATTCAATTTCTGGAAATAGAGGAAGTCGCCAAAATGGTGACTCCCTTGAAGAGGCCAATGGCCCGCATCCCAAGGATCCTGGTAAGGCACAGGGGGCTCATGCGGTGCGTCTGGGGGCAGGGAGAGCCACGTGAATCCTGCTTCTGTCCGGAAGCCTGACGCAGGTTGGGTTGGACCCGCAGCGGCCTGGAGTAGCTCAGAAGCCCCAAAGAGGCCTCCTAGGCAGATCAGGGTGTCCCTGTACAGCTGTATTAAAGAACACCCGTCCCAATATACACCCTCGGAGGATCCAGTCGTGAAAATCTGCCCATTTGTATCCTCTCTGGCTTGCCGCTACCTCCCACGGAGTCACTCTTGGCTCTGTGCCCTCTTCCCTCCACCTGCTAGAAAGGCGGAGCAGCCGAAGAAGAGAAGCAGCCAGGGCCCTCAGCCCCACTCCACACTGGCTGGCCTCTGTGCTTTCCAGGCTCTGTCCTTCTCCACAGCTTTGGAAGTGCAGCAAGCTCTGCGTCCCGAGGCTGCCCCATCTCTAGTGCTGCTCCCTGACTGTGGGCGCCTTAATCAAAAGGGTTGCTCAGGCTCTGAAAAGTAGGCATCCAGCCATTAGCTATTGCGTCCACCATGTCCAGATTGAATTTTCTTCTTTCTTTATTTTTATTTTTACACTGCCGACAAAATATATAAAGGTGTATGTTTTTCTTTTTTATTTATTTTTATTTCAGATTGAATTCTAACCTGTGAACCCTCCCCGGTTCAGCCACTGCTGCGGTTGGCAAGCACAGGTTCCACATAAATAAAGCTGCTCCTGGATCTGGTACTACTGCACAACAGAAGGGGGGGCCATCAGTATACTGATGACACTGCACTCCAAATCTCCTGCTGGGGGGATCTCCACAGCAATGGGTTTAGCTCACTCTCCACTTGCTGCACTTTTTACTGGAGTTGAATCTGTTGCGTCTGGGGACGTGTGGGGCTTGAAAACCCGGATTCTCCCAAAGCCAGCCTGGGGCTCTCGGCCAGTCACATGGCAGTGTATTGCACATTGTTTGGGTGGCTACTGCGTGAAGTCTCGTCCACGTCAGCCTGTTAGAGAGCCTGTTCCCTCCCTCCCTCCCACTCTCATCTTGTTCCACGCCATCTGCTTTCTCGGGCCAATGTGTGTGTTAGCACCTCCCCCTCCTCATTCTAGGTCTGACCATCCCCACTCAATTTCTTAAACTTATTTTCCATCTAAAATATCAATAGCGCAGTAACGACAGGACTAAGTGTGCAGACTCATTGATTTCATTTTACTTGGGGTGCTGGAACCATCAGGTGGAGTAGTTCTTTCCTGGGGGACTTTGCCCTCTTGTTTCCCCAATGGAAGTTGTTTTTCCCATTCCCATTAAGAAAATCCCCAGGAGCGCAGCAGCAGCCCCTCACATTACTGTAGCAGTGGGGACACTCAATCACTTTAGGTAGCCTGCTTTCAATCTTTAACATATCCCCCCCCTTTTGTGCATGTTTACTCAGAAGTAAAAAATAAATCTTGCTCCCCTGTAGTGAAAGGGTTAAAGGCAACACACCCTAAAAATCGCTATTGTGATTATGTGCTTCTTTGATGTTCTGTAGGTTCTCTCTTGCTATGTAAAATCCCTTCTCCACTTTATCACAGTAACTTCTCATTGTGGGGAGGGGGAAGGAGAAAGGGAGAAGGGGGTTGGGGCTGGTAGCAACAGGCAGAAGTGCACACATGGCAAAAAATGGGGTGGGGAGCAATAACTCTGCAGCAGATTGCTGGGATGGTGTGAAATTGGGGTGGGAGGGAGCTCTCAGGATTCATATAATGAGGCGGGGGTCAGTTAAGATCATGAAGCCCAGTCTAAAATTACCTAATTCCAGCACAGTTGAAATGAATGCTTTGGATCAGAGGGAAGTGGAGTGAGAAGAGCGCTTCTTCCACCCCCAGAAAAGGAAGGAGAGAAGGAACTCGGAGTCCTGTATCCACACTCCCACCCCCATGCTGCACACTGGCTCTCTCACCCCCTTAGCTTGGGGCAGAGCCAAGTGGGAAATAGTTTTTCCCACAGGACAAAGGCTGGAAGGACTCCGGAGTCCTGGCTTCCAGCCCCAATATCCCCCCCCCCGCAACACTCCTCTGTCTGAGTAGGGGACAGTGATAAAGTTTCCTCCCCCTTTCTGCTGTGCTCTAAGACAGCAGAGCCCCATCTCTACTGCCAAAAAAGAGTTGAACCCAGGCGCCTAGTATCTCATGTCTTCCCTTCTTGGGACCCTCAGAAGACCCACTCCTCTTTTCTGTTTAACTATTAAGTGGCACGACTCCCTTCCAGCAACCTGCAGGACACAGCATTTTGGCTCTAACCACTGTCCCCAACTCTCTTTGGCAAGGCTCAGGCAGTGCTCCTGGTTCTTGTCAGTGCAGGTGATATTCAACCTGCACTGTCCTGAAGCAGAGAAGGGGAGAACGCCATCTTCACCAGTGGAATGTATGCCTGTCCTGAAGGCACAGAAGCTCTGCTAAGACCAGGTGGATGGGTGCCCCCCCCACCCAGTTCAGAGGTATTTACTGGACTGACAAATACATAAATAAGCAGGTGGGATGGGCAGCTTTGTGGGGGAGGATTGCAGTTGGGTGGTGGTCATAGAGGCAGCTGTACCATAAGGCAAGGTGTGGTGTACCTATCAGGGGGCAGATTGGGGGTGCCATTAGGTCCTCATGGGGTGAGTTCTTCTCCTGTGAAAACCACACTGTAATGAGCAAGAGCTGTCAGCCTCCTCTTCTTCTGGTGAGAGCCTACCTTTTGTTCTGTACATCTCGCTATCCTCTGATAGTCTGCTAATGGAAGATGCTCCGTTCTGGAATCCAAGCATCTCAATGCATTGTTAGCTTTCAGGGGGTTGTAGAAGACAGGTGTCCGGGCTCAGACCCTCTTTTCTCATGCAGAAAGAACATTTGGGGACGAGCTCCACCACCATCAAGGGTGCTGTAGGTGCTGAGAAAGTCCTTACTAGCACCCTTGTTTTGGCAATTTGTGCTAGGGTTCAGTTTATGGAACATAATGTGATGGTATCTTAAAGAGGAAGGGGTCCGCTTGAACATGTGCAGAGTGACTTTTCCCCACCACCAGAGGGTCACCACAACCAGCTCCCCACCTAACTGGGTTTACAAAGGTTAGGGCTTCACAGAAAGCCTGGATTGGCAATGCTGACATGGCGCAATGGTTAGAGTCTCGTACTGAAACCAGGGAGACCCAGGTTCAAATCCCCACCCCGCCATGAAGCTTGCTGGCTGAGCCTCAGCTACTCGCTACATCTCAGCCAAACCTACCTCACAGGGTTGTGTGGATAAAAGGGGGGACGGAAACAGTGTAAGCTGCCTCATGCTTGTTAGAGGAAAGACGTATGTATATGTATATGTAGGTAAGGAATTAAAGTGCTGGCTGGCATTCTGTGGGACCAGGGCCACTGCAGAAGGAAGCGGTGTGGTGCCTAGCAATAAGAGCTGGTCTTCGGGGTGTCATTAGGAGCCTCATGGGGCTAGTTCCCTCCTCTTCTTTTGGTGAGGGCCTGCCTCTGGTTCTGCATATCTCACTATCATTTGGTAGTCTGCCCAGAGAGTCAGCATGGTGCAGTGGTTAGAATGTTGGACTGGGACTCGGGAGACCCGGGTTTCAGTCCATATGCAGCCATGAAGCTCACTGGGTGACTTTGCGCCAATCAGTGATTCTTAGCTTAACCTACCTCGCAGGGGTGTTGTGAGGATCAAATGGAGAGGAGGAAGACCATGTGAGATACCTTGGGTTCTTTGCATGAGGGAAAAAGGTGGGATATAAATATAATAATAAATGAAATAACAGAACCTCAGCTCTGCTCTGGAGTTCTCTTCTTCCCCCATAGCCTCCATTTGACCCCAGAAGGTCTGAATGTTGAGGATGGTAATGTCTGCATGAAAAGAAAAAAAGAAGACCTTTTAGAATCCTGGGTGTGCCTCTTTGTCCTGGCAGTGTCCTGGGATGCCACATTCCCTCTTGTTTCCCCAATGGAAGTAATTTTTCCCGTTCCCATTGAGAAAATCCCCAGGAGTGCAGTAGTGACCCCTCACTTTAGTGGTGGGGACAGTCAATCGCTTTCAATCTTTAACTTATCCTCCCGCTTCTTTGCATGTTTACTCAGAAGTAAGAAATAAATCTCGCTCCCCTGCAGTGAAAGGGTTAAAGGCTAACTGTAGTAACTCACCCTAAAGCACTTTTTCGTTTCTCAGATGCTCTCTTAAAATCACTATTGTGATGTTGTGCGTCTTTGATGTTCTGTAGTTTCTCTGTTATGTAAAATCCCTTCTCCGCTTTATCGCTTTATTGCAGTAGCTTCTCATTGTGAGCAGGGGGAAGGAGAAAGGGAGAAGGGGGGGGTGGAAGCAATAGGCAAAAGTGCACACATGGGGGGAAATGGGGTGGGAAACAAGCCTCACTCATTGGTCTCCCCACCGTTTTTTATGTCCACCCACCCTATACCTCACTTGTAAATAATTCACTCCCACCCCCCACCCCTGGGTGGCTGTGGTTGGTGAAACTGGAGCACTTACTTCAGGTTCCCAATGTAGCATCAATGTGCTATTTTGATGTTGTGCTTTTATGCAGTATCGATTTAAGAGGGGTTTTGTTTTTTTAAGGTAGAGGCTGCCAAGCAGAGCACACCTATACTTTGGGGGGGATGGCTGCCAGAGGTTAGTGGTAGGCAAGGTGAAGTAATTACCATGAGGTAGCTCAGAACTCCTGAAGGGCCAGCTGCAAAATGGAAGAAACATCAGAGAAACACAGGGAAGGGAAACATTGGGGGAACACCCTTTGACCAGGGTCAGCAAGGTCACAGCCAGGTGAAAGACACAGCCCTGGGCAGGGCTATCATGCCGAAGTAAATGTGGAGGGTTGGTACACACCACAACAGAAGTGCAGACAAGCCGAATTAAGGAAAAGAATCAGACTAAAAGTAGCCTCAGAAAAACCATTTTTTCCCTGGGATGGCTGTGGGATGGCCACAACTTCATGTGTCCTGAACGACCTCCAAACACAGCCAACTCACAGCAAATCCCCCATGGAGACACCCCCTGGTTTTATGCAGATGTTAAATAGCAGTAGTCCTAGAAGCAAAGTTTTGCAGAATTCTGTAGCCCAGATCTGATATGGGTATGAAGAACAAATCCTCTACCATGACCCCTTGAGGAAGGAGCAGAGTGAGGAAGGAGCAGAGGAAGGATAAAGGTGTATCCTAACATCTGCCATATTCTAGAGATGGTGTAGTAGGATTTATCTTAAAGCTGTGCGCAAATGGCCTTGCAAAATACTCTGCCATGTTTTTGGGAAGAGAAATTCACCAAATTTCTCCAGGGAAAGGAGAACTTCTCCAATATTTTCTCACAGGTAGGACTCACCATTGGCAAGGGTTGCAGCACAGCATCTTTTTTGTTTTTGTTTTGTGCTGTCACTTCAAGTGGCAATAGCATCAGCTGCACTGGCAGGTTGGGTCGCCTTTCGCATCCTCCACAAGTGTGAGGGGGACAGTGTTGTATATAGATCCAGGGAACAGGTGAAGCTAATTCTATGTCAAAATCTGCCTTCCAATTTCCTGGAAGTTTTCTTCTCCCGTGAAAGCGCCTTCCGTTGTTCTGCCTCATTCTCATTTTAGAATTTATTTAGAATTTATTTTGGTGACGTTTTTGAGCTTACCTAATCACTGTGAGGCAGCCAAGGGTGCTGTGTGTGTGTTCTCTTTCTATTACATATATCTCAATTGCTCTGTAGCCTCCCCGGCTGCCTGCACATCCTGATCTGCAAAAGCCCTATGAGGGAATTATCTCATGATGTCTTCCCCTGGGCGTTAACTGAAGTGTGGGAAGCTGAGGAGGTTACAGGCTGCCAGAAAGATAATTGTACAGTGAAAGACAGAACACTTATGCACCCCCCTTGACCACATCATTTAAAAAAAAAATATTGTGAAATTTCAACAAAACAAAAAAAGAGGAAAAGAAAAAAAATTACCTACATAAATTTGATATATCAGTTTTAATGCATATATATGGCTTTCTAAGAATTAAACAATCTTTCTAAGAATTATACTTCAACAAAAGCAGACCAAATATCCATATAAGTATCCATTCACAGGTGGTGTGTATACACCACCCATGCAAATGCTGAGGTGTTCAGTCTGTTGCTTTATAGGAGGTGAGCGTTTATCCTTGCAATGTTGCAATATCAGTCTTTTAGCTGTCAAAAGAGCTCGGAGAATCCATTTGCACTGACTGTGTGTTAACTTCCAGGAAGCAGATATATAATTTAAAAGGACATGTACATCAGTAAATATTAAGCAGTGTTCCAGTATGAAGTTTATCCATATAATAGCCTCCTCCCACAAAGAGGCAACTGCTGGACATTGCCAAAACATATGGTTAAAAGAAGCATTCCCTGTGTTATACCTCCAACAATTAACCAACTTAGACAAACCCTTATTAAAGAGATGTTATGGCATCCAATAGACATGGAACAAGAGTTTTTGCTGAATAATATGTAACCTGAGATTGATAGACACTTCAGACACAGATGCTAAAGCAGCGATCTATTGGTTAGGCAAAATAGAACAATCCAATTCCCTATTCCATTCCTGCTTAAGACCCTGTATATCATATTTATTCACCAGTAACAAGTGACCACATCAATTTCAACCACATCATAAGTAAAATAAGCACAAGAGCCCCACACCCAACCCATTAGAATTTCTCAAAATGTTCTTCTCCTTTGGATGTCTTTTTGAAAGCAATTTCTTTTCTATCAAATTGAATGAGAATGGTAAAGTTGGAAATTCCCAGCACAGCGCAAATTTATTTTTTAATACATTCATATTCTCCCCTTTCTTCTTCAAGCTCAGGCTGTCACGTGATGTTGCAGCCTCATAACACGGCTGCCCTGAGAGACTGGGGAGGGAGTCTACATGGCAACAGTTTCTGAAGTGTTTTATGATTATAGCCAGATTTTCATGAAATCATTTTGGTATGTCAGAGGCACATGAAGCAAGAAAAGCAGAGTATACTTTACTTAAAAACCTGCTTTCATGGGTCACACAGCACTTGAGACCGCCATACTTCAGGATTGGGTTGGCAAAGTCCAATGAGTAGAACTGAACGTCATCAACTGCATAGCCCAGGGGGCTGCCCTTTATCCTTCTGATTGGCTGTGGGCTCACCAGGTGCTTCTGAGAGCTCCAACTGAATTGGGGGTGTGTGGCCTGAGTACTCCCAGCAGCTGAGTGGGCGGGAAGCTTCAGTCTGTTTCCCGCCTCCCAGCTGAGCAGAGCAGAGCAAGCTGCTCCAGCTGGTCCAGTGTAGGGATGGCGGAGAATTTCTCCCCGAATCTTCGGGAGGCCGAGCGCCGACGCATTCGGCCCCCTGAAGTTGGTTGGGAAATTCTCCACCGCCCCCCCCCCCGGGACGGGACTTACCTTCGGCGAATGTCCCTCTCGGCGGCGGGTCCCAGCGGCGTTTCGGCGGCGTTTCGGCGGGGGCAGGGGCGGCGGCCGGTCTCCCGACCGGCTGCTGCCGCTGCCGCCATTGCAGAAAAAAAAAACTAAAGTAAAAAAAAAACAAAAAAAACGTGATAGGCTACGTAACGATTTACGTAGCCTATCACGGCTAGATTTCCAAAGTCAGCCGTGATAGGCTACGTAAATCATCACGTAGCCTATCACGGCTGACCTTGGAAAAAAAAAAGCGCGTACGCAAATGGCGGCGCCCATGGGGTGCCACCATTTGCGTTCCTTATTTTGGCACGTCTAGTCTACGTAAAGATTTACGTAGACTACGGAGAAAATAAGGGCACGCTATTTGCGTTGCCCTTATTTTCGCCGTAGTCTACGTAAATCTTTATGTAGACTAGACGTGCCAAAATAAGGAACGCAAATGGCGGCGCCCCATGGGCGCCGCCATTTGCATACGCGCTTTTTTTCCCCCCCAAAGTCACCCATGATAGGCTACGTGACGATTTACGTAGCCTATCATGGCTGACTTTGGGAATCTAGCCGTGGTAGGCTACGTAAATCATCACGTAGCCTATCACGGGGTCTTTTTTTTTTTTACTTTTTGTTTCGCAGCCAGGGAGATGGGGCGCTTCTCCCCAGCCTGAATTTCAGCCGGGCGAGGCGGGGCGCCACCCCCCCAGCCTGAATTTCGGCCGGGCTAGGCAGGACGCCTCCCCCCCTTGCCTGAACTTCGGGGGGAGAAGCGAAGCGCCTCCCCCCCACCGCGAAGCCAAGCTGCGAAAAGGTAAGTGACTTTCGTACATCCCTAGTCCAGGGACTACAGAAGCAAGCAAGCTCCCAGAGAGCAAGCGACCAGAGCGAGCAAACAGGGGGAGCAAACAGGATTTGGCCAGGGCAGTTGCAGTGGTTGAAGAAACAAGGGAGACAAAGGAGACAGAGGCTAAGAGGTAAATGGGCTGCAGGAAGCCCAGGGGGCTGCCCTTTATCCTTCTGATTGGCTGTGAGCTCACCAGGTGCTTCTGAGAGCTCCAACTGAATTGGGGGTGTGTGGCCTGAGCACTCCCAGCAGCTGAGCGGGCGGGAAGCTTCAGTCTGTTTCCTGCCTCCCAGCTGAGCAGAGCAGAGCAGAGCAGAGCAAGCTGCTCCAGCTGGTCCAGGGACTACAGAAGCAAGCAAGCTCCCAGAGAGCAAGCGACCAGAGCGAGCGAACAGGGGGAGCAAACAGGAGTTGGCCAGGGGAGTTCGGCAGGGGAGGTCAAGGGGAAAGCCCCTAACATTTTTTTTCCATTTTTTTATTTTATTTTATTTTTTAACTAACTTTTTTCCATTTATTTGTCTTGTAACACATACTTTCACACCAGTGGGACTCTGCTTTTAACCTCTACTGAGTACAGGAGCAGGCACAGGCTAGTCTAGAACAATCACAAAGCTAGACACAAAAAGGGAAAAGAGGCAATGGAAGGACAGGACTCTCCAGTGGTGGTGACCTGCAAGGTGTGTGCAATGTTTGTTTTCTTGCCTGAGAACAACATGGCCTACACCTGCAACAAGTGCAAGTTGATCACACTGCTGGAAGAAAAAGTAAGTGGACTGGAGCGGCGACTGTCGACCCTCCGGGGAATAAGAGAACACGAAGAGTTCTTGGACAAAATGGGGGAACTACAGCAGCAAAGGGAAGACCAGAAGCTTGAAGAGCAACAGCAAGATGAAGCAGTGGGAAATGCTGAGGTGAAGAAAAATGCAGTAGAGGATACTCCTTGGAAAAGGGTGACAGTTAGGAGAAGTAGAACTAGACGCCACTCTGTGCCAGTGGAAGCAGTGGAGCTGTGGAACCGATTCCAGGTACTTGAGGATGAGACTGGAGGACAGCCTGCAGAGGAAGAATCACAGGGGAACCTACATGAGAGTGAGCAAGAAGCTGAAGGTCAGTCAAACAGAGGCAATGAAACCCAGGCCTACAAGAAGAAGAAGAGTGGTAGTAGTGGGAGACTCCTTGCTGCGTGGGATCGAGACTCAAGTATGTCGCGAAGACCCATGGACTCGCCAGGTATGTTGTCTCCTAGGAGGACAAATTAGAGATGTGACTGAAAGGTTGCCTGCACTCGTAAAGCCCACTGACAGGTATCCCTTTCTTCTCATCCATGTGGGAACAAATGATACCGCCAAGCGGAGCTACGAAGAGATCATATCAGACTTTGAAGCTTTGGGAAGGAAACTCAAGAACTTTGGGGCCCAGATAGTTTTCTCATCCATCCTTCCAGTAGTTAGAAGAGGGATAGAAAGGGAACGAAAAATACTCCGGGTGAATGACTGGCTACGAAGATGGTGCCGACGAGAGAGATTTGGATTCTGGGACCACGGGCTATACTTCCTGGAAGATGGGCTGTTGGCTAGGGATGGGTTGCACCTCACAAAGGATGGGAAGAATGTGTTTGGCCACAGCATGAAGAACTTCATCAGGAGGGCTTTAAACTGAATCCTACAGGGAAGGGAGATGTAATGTTGGGGGTAACAATGGACGTAGGCGCATGCACTGCAACGGAGAGAACAGCTCTGATAGTGCCCAATAATAGTCTTCAGACACATGTAGGAAGAAAGCCAGACTATGAAGCACATGGTCTTCGATGTCTATATACTAATGCCCAGAGTATGGGAAACAAACAGAACGAACTTGAACTCTTAATACAGGAGGGAAATTATGACTTGATAGGTATAACTGAGACTTGGTGGGATGACTCCCATGACTGGAATACAGCAATTGAAGGATATAACTTGTTCAAAAAGAACAGGAGGAACAGAAAGGGAGGTGGGGTTGCACTGTATGTGAAAAATACATATCTCTGCACAGAAATACAGGAGGAGGAGCTTGGTAGCCCCATCGAGAGCATCTGGGTTGAAATAAATGGAGCAAAGAATAAAAGGAACCTGGTGGCTGGAGTCTACTACCGGCCACCCAACCAAGGAGAAGGCAAGGATGAAACTTTTGAAAAGCAAACAGCCAATGTTTTAAGGAAGCATGATGTAGTAGTAATGGGGGACTTCAATTTCCCCGATATTTGTTGGGAGACAAATTCTGCAAAACATGGCCCCTCCAGGAAATTCCTGACTTGTGTGGCAGATAACTTCCTCCTACAGAAAGTAGAGGAAGGAACTAGAGGATCGGCTATCCTTGACTTGATCCTAACCAACAGAGATGACTTAGTGGATAAAGTAGCAGTTACAGGAACTCTGGGGGAAAGCGACCATGTTGCACTTGAGTTCTTGGTTCTAAGGGAAGCAAAAGCTGAGTGTAGTCAAACGCGTACCCTGGATTTTAGGAAAGCTGATTTTCATAAACTCAAAACAATGGTCAGTAAAGTCCCATGGCAAGCGACGCTAACGAGAAAAGGAGTCCAAGATGGGTGGGAACTTTTAAAAAAGGAAATTCTCAAGGCACAATCACAAACAATTCCAACAAGAAGAAAAGGTGGAAGACAACAGAAGAAGCCAATGTGGCTTCACAATAAGCTTAGGGATGACCTGAAAACAAAGAACGACACATATTGGAAGTGGAAAGAAGGCTAAGTAACAAAGGAAGAGTACAGGCAGGTAGCACAGAATTGCAGGGATGGCGTCAGGAAGACTAAAGCTGAGAACGAGCTGAGGTTAGCGAGGGATGCTAAAAACAACAAAAAGGCTTTCTTCAGCTACGTGCATAGTAAAAGGCAGAGGAAAGAAATGGTTGTTCAGCTATTAAATAAGGATGGCAAAATGATAACAGATGACAAAGAAAAGGCAGAGGTGCTCAATTCCTAATTTGGCTCAGTCTTCTCCCAAAAGAGGGTCTATGACCCCCCTGGCAAAGGCGAAGTACAGGCTGAAGGGGCAGGATTGCAGCTTGAGATCGATAGGCATATGGTCAAGGAACACCTCATTACTTTGAATGAGTTCAAATCTCCAGGGCCAGATGAACTGCATCCTAGAGTCATAAAGGAACTGGCAGAGGAACTCTCAGAACCGCTGTCTATTCTCTTTGAGAAATCATGGAGGACGGGGGAAGTGCCAGATGACTGGAGGAGGGCTAATGTTGTCCCTATCTTCAAAAAGGGTAAAAAGGAGGAACCTGGGAACTACAGACCAGTCAGTCTGACATCAATCCCTGGGAAAATTCTGGAGCAGATGATAAAGGAATCCATCTGGAAGCACCTTGACAACAATGCCGTGACTACTCGAAGCCAACATGGATTTGTCAAAAACAAGTCCTGCCAGACAAATCTGATCTCATTTTTTGATCAAGTAACCTCCCTTGTAGACCGTGGGAATGCTGTAGACATCATATACCTCTACTTCAGCAAAGCTTTCGACAAAGTACCCCATGATATCCTGATGAGCAAACTAGCTCAAAGTGGGTTAGATGAAACAACGATCCGGTGTATCCACAGTTGGCTACAGAATCGGACTCAAAGAGTGCTTATCAATGGGACCTTCTCAAACTGGGGAGAGGTAACGAGTGGGGTACCGCAGGGCTCAGTCCTGGGCCCAGTGCTCTTCAACATTTGTATTAATGACTTGGAGGAGGAGGTGCAGGGAATGCTGATCAAATTTGCAGATAACACAAAATTGGGCGGGATAGGCCTCATCTGGAGTACTGTGTCCAGTTCTGGGCACCACTAGGGATGGCGGAGAATTTCTCCCCGAATCTTCGGGAGGCCGAGCACCGACGCATTCAGCCCCCCGAAGTTGGTTAGGAAATTCTCCGCCGGCCCCCGCCCCCCCCCCAGGACGGGACTTACCTTCGGCGAGTGTCCCTCTCGGCGGTAGGTCCCGGCGGCGGTTCGGCGGCGGTTCATCGCGGGCAGGGGTGGTGGCCGGTCTCCCGACCGGCTGCCGCCGCTGCCATTGCAAAACAAAAAAACCAAAGTAAAAAAAACCCAAACACCTGTGATAGGCTACGTAACGATTTACGTAGTGTATCACGGCTAGATTTCCAAAGTCAGCCATGATAGGCTACGTAAATTGTCACGTAGCCTATCACGGGTGACTTTGGGGGAAAAAAAAGCGCTATTTGCGTTGCCCTTATTTTCGCCGTAGTCTACGTTAATCTTTATGTAGACTAGACGTGCCAAAATAAGGAACGCATTTGCGTACGCGCTTCCCCCCCCCGAAACTCACCCGTGATAGGCTACGTGACGATTTACGTAGCCTATCACGGCTGACTTTGGAAATCTAGCCGTGATAGGCCACGTAAATCGTCACGTAGCCTATCACGGGGTCTTTTTATTTTTTTTACTTTTTGTTTCGCGGCCGGGGAGACGGGGTGCTTCTCCCCGGGCTGAATTTCGGCCGGGCGCAGCAGGGCGCCTCCCCCCCCTCGCCTGAACTTCGGGGGGGAAAGCAAAGCGCCTCCCTCCCCCCCACCATGAAGCCAAGCTGCGAAAACCTAAGTGACTTTCGTACATCCCTAGGCACCACACTTTAAGAAGGATGTAGACAAACGGGAGAGGGTTCAGAGGAGGGCAACAAAGATGATCAGAGGACTGGAAACAAAGCCCTATGAAGAGAGACTGAAGGAACTGGGCATGTTTAGCCTTGAGAAGAGAAGACTGAGGGGAGATTAGGGATGTTACTTACCTTTTCGACGGGTGACATTCGCGTTGCGGGGGAGGCGCTCCGTCCCTCCCCCTGAAATTCTGGCCGGGGGGGAGGCGCTCTGTCCCTCCCCCCCCCCGAATCCTGGCTGGCCAGCTCCACAAATGGCAGCGGCCGTAGCCGCTGCCATTTGCGTCCCTGCAGTCACCCGTGATAGGCTACGTAAATGTTTACGTAGCCTATCACGGCTGCTTTAAAAGAAAAAATAAACGCGCGTACGCAAATGGCGGCACCCATGGGCGCCGCCATTTGCCTTCCTTATTTTCGCCGTCTTAGTCTACGTAAATGTTTACGTAGACTAAGACGTGCCAAAATAAGGAATGCAAATGGCGGTGCCCATAGGCGCCGCCATTTGCGTACGCGCGTTTTTTTCTTTTTTCTTTTAAAGCAGCCATGATAGGCTACGTAAACATTTACGTAGCCTATCACGGTGTTTTTTAAAAATCTAGCCGTGATAGGCTACGTAAATCTTTACGTAGCCTATCACTTTTTTTTTTTATACTGGAAATGGCGGTGGCAGCAGCCGGTCGGAAGACCGGCCGCTGCTGCTGAACCGCCGCCGAACCGCCGCCGAACCGCCACCCGAGCTGTCGCCGCCAGGAAGATTCACCAAAGGTAAGTCCCGTCCCGGGGTGGCGGGGGGGTGGCAGACCGTTTCGCCACCGATTTCGGGGGGCCGAATGCGCTGGCATTCGGCCTCCCCGAGATTCGTGGCAAAATTCTCTGACATCCCTAGGGGAGATATGATAGCGCTTTTCAAGTACTTGAAAGGTTGTCACAGAGAAGAAGGCCAGGATCACTTCTTGATCATCCCAGAGTGCAGGACACAGAATAATGGGCTCAAGTTACAGGAAGCCAGATTCTGGCTGAACATCAGGAAAAACTTCCTGACTGTTAGAGCAATATGACAATGGAACCAATTCCCTAGGGAGGTGGTGGGCTCTCCCACACTGGAGGCGTTCAAGACGAGGCTGGACAGCCATCTGTCAGGGATGCTCTGACTTGGATTCCTGCATTGAGCGGGGGGTTGGACTCGATGGCCTTGTAGGCCCCTTCCAACCCCACTATTCTATGATTCTCGGTGAGCGTCATCAACTGCATAGGTACTGCTCAGCCAATGAGAGAGGCTTGTTCCCAGCCTGTGTCCATGCTCCCCTGCTCAGGGAAGTTTAATGGAAGTGCTGAATTAAGCCCCTGTAGTTTACCTCACACCCTTCCCTTCTCCTCCACCATTGGGATATTGTGAATGGGTAAAGCAGCCTACTGTGATATTGCAAATGGGAAAACAGCACTACTGCAATATTGTGAATGGTTAAAAACAGCGCTACCATGAAGTAGTAGGGAAAGGAAGCCTGTGTCCAAAAGCACCCTACTGCGAATGGGGAAAAAGAGGGAATGGGGGGGAAGGGGTGGCCCAATCCCTTGACTGTCACTGCCAGGTCATAGAAACACCCCTAGGCAGGATTTAATGTGCGGGGAGGGGGCGCACAGCAGCGGAACCGTGCTGAAGCCACATTTAAAAAACGCATTAAAACGAGTTTGTGAAAATGCGCCGTTTCCAGAGGGAAGCTGTGGGGTTGCTGCAGATCGGCGACATCATGTGTCACGAACAGCCCCGATGTGCTCTCGCTCTGTGCTAAATTGGCCGTGGAGGTTGGACCCAGCTCTGTTGGTCTCCTCCCTCAGCTGTCATCTGGCAGCAGCCCTTCCATCCAGGGAGAGGTGGGAAGCAGGGCCACTCCAGCTGGTTTGCTGAGAGACCAGCTCGGCTTGGCTCCTCCTCTTCCTGAACAGTTTCCATTCCAGCTGATTGTTGTAAGAACTGCAGTATAACTTTAAGAACTGGTGCTTGAGTTTGCTTGTTTTCCTCTTCCCTCCTAACCCCTTTTTCTTGTATATTGTAAGCCGGTGGGGAAGGACTGTCTTGTTTTTATTGATCCAGGAGCATGTTCAGCTGAAGAGCAGAGTAAAAATCTTTAAACAAATAAAACCATAAAATTAGCCCTGGAAGGAAAATTCCCATTGGTGCCACTTGGCAGCAAATTTAAAACTTTTTTTTAAAAAATGAACGTACTTTGCAGAACTGCAGACTGCAAACTTTGTCTTGGGCAGTTGCCGCAAGGTGACGGCTTTGATCATTTCCCTATAGCAGTCCCATGTTGTTGGCTCTTCTCCAAGGCAGGCAAGATGGACCATGGTAAATCTCCCTTCCTAGGATTCTCAGAAGATAATATGGATTTTCCATAGGGATCAAACACAGCAGTCACCCCTTGCTGCTGAACTCGTGGTATTTTCTGATGGCAGCATTTGCACCTCCCTTCTGAGGCCAGAAGCTGCTGGGGCAGGGTCGCCCATTTGAAAGCCACTCTGCTTTGCCACTTAGCTTTGCATTCATTAATGGATAATTTCTCAAGCTCTCCTAGACTGAAAAATGTCCCTGCTCATACTGCGATTTGCTCCATGTCACATAATCAATTCCCCAACTCAATATGCCAGGTGTACCTTGATTTTATGAGCTCTACCTTAGGGCTTAATTAAGGCAATTAATCAAACTTTTCCTTAGGCAGGTGTACCTTCATTTGTCCACTAACTTCCTGCCTGGAGAGCTGAGTTTGTTGCCCGCACAATTTGAATCATCCCAGATCTATTGGACTGTGCAGTGCAGGAGTGGAAGCATTGAGGTTCAGGGTCCCTGTGAAGGTCTGTGAGCAGATTAGAGGAAGAAGTGGCCCTGGGCTGGTTGAAACTCCAGAATGGCACATCCTGGTGCTGTCAGTGGGGTGCGACTGGGGTACTTAAAATGCAGCCACTGACTGATATCAGCCACCAGCTCATAAAGCATTTCTATAAGCTCATGGTTTGTATTCTGTGTTCATGGAGCAATGTGGGTGAGGGATAAGGAATGGGAGAGAAGCTAAGGGGGACTCAGACTGGTAATTTGGTATCACACACACACACACACACACACACACATATACCCCTTGGATATTCTGTTCAGTCCCCATATACTCTAGTATGGATCACATGACAGTAAAAACTAAATAAAACATTAATTTATGGAGAAAGAGCGATGCCATGGAGCTGGAGTGTCTAAAATAAGCAATAGCTCATTTTCCTCCATTGTGACGTGTAAGCCTAGCAGGCTACGTAAAAAGGAGAAATCCTTAAACATCCGCAGCATCCATTAATATAATGCATTTGAAAATACAGATGTGGAACAAAGCAAGTACACAACAATGTTATTCACCCTGCCCAAAAGACCCATGGATCCCTATGTGTCAATGCCACTGGAAGCAGTTTTCAGGGCTGGGCGAGTTCCTTGTAGCACTGTTCAGGCCTTTCGGAGCAGGAGGAGCTTCAGGAGCAGGGAAGGGGAAAGGGTGCCTCCCCCGCTCCCACACCAGCATCCTCCTGCTGTGCTATATAGTGCTAGAGGGCCATCTGTCCCAATCCTGAGCATATTATAACTATATAACTGAGAGGCTCTTTCTGGAGACTAGGGGCTTTTCTACATGAGGCATTTAACTCAACTCAATCGTTGAGTTCAATCAACTCAACTCATCGTTGTTTAGAGGTTCTTTAGACAACATCATGACCAATTTTCTTCTGTGTCTAACCAGCTGTCGGGGTTCCCCTAATGACCTGGGCCCCCTGAGCAACTCCTTAAGGATCTCTTGCCTCCTTAAGAGTCCCACCTTCCTTCTTTTAAACTTCTCCTTCCCAATAAGTGAGATTTAGGCTGTAGACATGAGGTGATTGACACACCAGGCACTTGGGGTTTAACAACCACAGTTTCCTGGGTAACTTTAAAGCAAGCAATCACAGCTAAAGGTATTTACACATAGAGCTGAGTGATACAGAAGGCCTTAAAAGAAAATAAAAGTTGCAAAATGCAAGTTCCTTTACCTTAGCTGTACTTAGACTCCTTTAGGCTACATCTTCCTGCTCCTTCTTCAGGCTCTGGTCTCCTGACACTGCTCTTACTGGCTCTCTCACTCTTTTTATACCCTCCTCCCACAAAACTGAAAGTGCTGCTTCAAATCTGAAGAAATGAAACTTATCTGGGCAAATGAAACTGAAACTTAGCTGGGGAGATGAAACTACTCCTCTCAGGGATACCCCTCCAAACAAAACAACCCAGGCCTCTAAGCCTGACCTTTTTTCCTTTTGCCTCTGTAGACCTCAAACCTTCAGACCAGCCCTTCTGCTGAGTTTTTTTAGAGCGGGGAAAATGCCGTATTTAATTGTAAAAGTGAAAGAAAGTGTGATATCCTCTTGTGTGTGTTGTGCTTTCTGCTATACCACAGTGCCACCTAGAGGTTATGTAGCAGAAAAGCAGGAAAGGAAATGCTCATTGTGTAGTGTTTCAGAATCTCAGTTCTGAAACCAAAAGTAGATACAGCAGATTAAAAGCCAATCAACAGCCTTGTGTAGAAAAGCTCTTGGGAAGGTGTACTTTCCCCTTTCCATTTATTTGAAACATTCCTATATAGTGTATTGGGCAGGTGTGTCTGTATACACACATGAGTCTGTTAAAAACTTCATGGCATGAATCTCCCCAAATTTTCATCTCTGTTCCAGGACACTTAATTATAAACTTGGGTAGGCCAATTCCCGCCCCTTCCATCTGCCCTCGATTTCCCCCTGTTGTTGTTGCTGCTGCTGCTGCTTTCAGCTGACACTGTTGATAGACTCAGACTATCTGCCTGGCTTTTGGTTCAATATTGTATAAGCACAGGGACCTCAAAGATGCTTGTGGAGACATTTTGTTTTTGTTTGTATTTTTCTTTTAATTGACAAACTTATATGTGACTATATACCATGGGAACCCCCCAAGTACATCGAAACCATTACCTTATTTCGGAATGGCTCTGTTTTGTATGCGCTTGAGTCCACTACTAGAGGAAATGATGCTTAACACTCATCACACTCCTGATACTTCAAATTCTTGACATGGAAGGTGAATCTAGCAGTGACTGAAATATTCAGGGGACGGGGAAGGAGATGGAAGGAGAAGCCAATCCTGGCTTACCTGGATTTTTGAAGGAGCCAGCTTTGCACCGCCCAGGGTTCCATGAGCAAGTGTATTGCAGTTGCTTCACAGAACATAATTCCAGGTTGTGGTGGGGGAGATGTCATCTGACTTGCAGGGGCTGCTCAAACAATAAGAGAGTTCCCCCCCCCCATCCAGGCTCCCCCTCCTTTCTCCTTTGATAAAATCCTGGGAGGTTTCCTCCCCTATATCCACAGAAATCGCTTGCTTTCTCTCTCTTCCCCTCTCCCACAACAATCATGAAAGAAACACAGTGTTCTAGCTGCCCTGCTGCAATCAATCGAAACTTCAAAATTTTGACATTAAAAGCTCTCTAAATTAGGGATGGCGGAGAATTCCGCCACGGATTTCAGTGAGGCCAAATGCAGTGGCATTCAGCCCCCTGAAACCCGTGGCGGAACGGCCTCCCACCCCCTGCCACCCCACGGAATCCCCCTGGAACAAGACTTACCTGGGGCGGCGGTGGCAGCTCCTGCGGCTGGTCTTTTGGCCGGCTGCTGCGGTCGCAAATGGCGGCCACCATTTGCGTCCTGCCAGGCTGCCGTGATAGGCTATGCAAGTATTTACATAGCCTATCACGGCAAAGAGCAGGGACGCAAATGGCGGCCGCTATGCCATTTGCACCGCTGCTCTTTCCGTGATAGGCTAAGTAAATACTTGAAATGAGTATTTACGTCACTGTGGAGCAGAGCAGGCCAGCAAGGATTCCGGAGGGAGGGATGGAGCGCCTCCCCCCCACTGCGAATCACACCTGCGAAAAGGTAAGTGACTTTCGTACATCCCTACTCTAAATAGTGTTTTAAGACACTATTGAGTTGTATTCTATCTGCTGTTTTTAGGCTGCTGTTTCTATTGTTTTATGATTTTTTGCATTTCTGATTATAACGTGGAGGGTTGACACTTACATGCTAAAGATGAAGGATAGGAAGAAAATCAAAATTAAAGACATACACTATGGTGGGACATGGGAGAGGGCTTTCTCTGTTGTGGCACCCCGGTTGTGGCACAGACATTGGTTTCATCTCAGTGTCAAGTTAAAGCATGACTTTTCACCAAATCCTTTGAGGGCTAATTGAATTCCCTAAAGTTGCACACTGTTTTGACTGTTTTATTGTTTTAGATTTTAAAATTGGTATTAGTTTGCTTAATAGTTCAATATGTTTTAACTTTTTAAATTATTTGTTTTATACTGTTTAAATTGATTTTATGTGTACGCCACCCTGAGATCTTAATGATATAGGGGGGTGGGATACAAATGTTTTAAATAAACAGATAAATAAAATTAAAGTAAATAAGTACAAGTATGGCCTACAATAGGTAGATGGGAGAATGGGGGGGGGGGTACACACACATGTACATTTGTTTGCTGAGTCCCCTGAGGATATTTTATGCTCAGCATCATCAACACTATGTTTCAATACCCCATCCCAAATCCAGCAATACATTTGCCAGAGTGTCTTCTTTACTCCACACGTTGGCATCCAATTTATTGGGGAGGTATTGCAGGGGTTTGGAGTGGCGGGCCCTCCCCATCAAGGCATTCCAGACTTTAGAGAAGGAGAATACGGTATTTGTTACTTCTTCGCAGGGTCACAAGTACAGGTTACAAATCCGATCACTGCAAGATAGCATCACCTCGAATGTTCCTTATGATCCGGGCCCCAGCTTTCTATCTCAAGGGCGACCCTTTTCCTAGCACCAAACTCCTCAGCACCTAGCAGGATGTTTGGACTGCAGGACTGTTGGCTGGGGAACTAGTTCCAGTCTCTGCTTTCTGCGGGAGCTTATCAAACCCTCGCGTCTGTGTCACAGGCTGCTGTTCCGCT
Source organism: Heloderma suspectum (assembly GCF_057233095.1). Classification (NCBI taxonomy): domain Eukaryota; kingdom Metazoa; phylum Chordata; class Lepidosauria; order Squamata; family Helodermatidae; genus Heloderma; species Heloderma suspectum. Next base: position 145,689,826 of record NC_139461.1, on the reverse strand, counting down.
TGGCCTGACCCGCGAGCGTTAAAAATAGCAAGGTCAGGGGGCTGGCGCTGATGAAATCGCCTGACAACAGCGGCGGGTGAAGGCTGGAGCTGATATCGCTGCCCATTAGTATTCCAGCCGCAGCCGCGTGACACAGAGGAGAAACGTCGCCCTCATAAACGTAACGAGGAGAGGAGATGAAGCCTCCGCGTGGGACGGCCGCGGCTCCGGCGCCTGCTTCCTCTCAGCCTCTCAACTCTGCAGCCATGCGGCACTCGGCAGCCTATCGCAGCCCTTCCTCGAAAAGCGGCTCCGCCCGATTGGCCCAGGCACGGGCTCCGCAGGGGTTAATCGATGGTCCGGCGCGCCAGAGCCCCGCGGTCAGCAGTCTGCCAGCAGCCTCTCCTCGCCTGCTCGGCCCTCCCCGGGAGGGCGCGTCCTCCCGCAGGAGAGCCCCCTTCCCCTGAGCTCTCCCGTCCTCGGAGAGTTCCTCTCGCAGTGTGTAGAAGACGGCAGACTCGCTGGCCCTTCTCCTCTGGGGCCATGGGGTGCTCTGGGGCTTTAGGGAAGGGGCTGGGGTGCTCTGGCCAAGGAGGGAGCTGCGGTGCTACCAGCCACAGCTGCTGCCCTCCGCCTCCCCAGAAGCAGAGCCCTTTGTTTCCATGCCTTTCCCCCTCACCTTCAGCAGAAGCAAGGCATTTTCTGTAAATGGCTGCTTTCATTTCCCTCACAATCCCCGCTCTTGGTTTGACTGCCAAAATGGTTTGAGGCAGGCTGGTGGCGCTGGTAGGTGAGGTTCCCTTTCTGCTAGGCGAGGATGACAGGAGGGTGACCTTTGACACCCCCACAAGCACAGCCGGAGCCATATTGGTGCATTGGCGCTCAGATTTTATATAAGAGCCCACCCGTGACACACACACCCTCATTGGTTTCACAGTCATCCCTACAAAGTGAGAATGGCTACTGCTGAACGCCTGAATTCTTGGGATCCTTAGGATCCAAGTAATGTGGCTGGTATCTCATACCACGACCACTCTGGTATACTATACATGTGCACATGCTTTATACCTGGAACTCACTGGTTATTAATAATAACACAAGTGGGGTCCGCAAAAAAATGTTGCACTGTATTCTCTCTTCACCTCAGGAGTGCTCCTGTCCTTCCAGCTAATCATGCCATCCTCCACAATTCAGTAAGCAATTAGAGGCTTCTGCTGGGCATTCCATTATACACACAGCACTTCTGACTAGGCTATTGTATTTTTTGCCCCTTTGGCTTTTATTAAAAAAAAAAATCTTCCACTCTGTAAACCTCAGGTTTCTCCTCAGCATGCTGATGCCTCCCACTAATTTCTCAGTGGGTCCATTTTGGCTTCATTTCTGTCAGTGTGGTGGCCGTCAAGTGTCTGGGAGAAAATCTTGGCCATCAAGTGAAGCAACAAATGATCTGCATTGCAAAATTCACCTCTGGCAGCTACATTTGCTTCCTGCTCCCCAGCCAGGAGGCCCAGATGTCCCTTCTCACCTGTGGGAGCCTTTCTCCCAGGACTAATAGCTATTTCCGGGGGAAGGGAGGGGAGGGATTTTTTTGGTGGGGGGAGTCAGGATTGTGGTGAGAAGGAAAGGGTTAACCCCCTGCTAGGCACCCAGTCTTGATCAGGGACCCCCCACCCCATGGCTATTCAGATATGTGTGTGTCTGTGTGTGACATGTGTGTGACATATAGGCCTCTGTGAGGGCTTTATAGAGGTGTCTATGAACCAGAAAGACAGAGTTACTGGTTTGGGGGTTGCTGACAATGCTTTCATGTAAATCCATACATGCTGTCAAAATGCATTTTGCTTTCTCAAAGACTCTTAACACTATCATAGAATCATAGAATAGTAGGGTTGGAAGGGGCCTACAAGGCCATCAAGTCCAACCCCCTGCTCAATGCAGGAATCCAAGTCAGAGCATCCCTGACAGATGGCTGTCCAGCCTCGTCTTGAACGCCTCCAGTGTGGGAGAGCCCACCACCTCCCGAGGGAATTGGTTCCATTGTCATAGTGCTCTAACAGTCAGGACGTTTTTCCTGATGTTCAGCCAGAATCTGGCTTCCTGTAACTTGAGCCCATTATTCTGTGTCCTGCACTCTGGGATAATCAAGAAGAGATCCTGGCCTTCCTCTCTGTGACAACCTTTCAAGTACTTGGAAGAGCACTATCCTATCTCCCCTCAGTCTTCTCTTCTCAAGGCTAAACATGCTCAGTTCTTTCAGTCTCTCCTCATAGGGCTTTGTTTCCAGGCCCCTGATCATCTTCGTTGCCCTCCTCTGAACCCTCTCCAGTTTGTCTGCATCCTTCTTAAAATGTGGTGCCCAGAACGGGACACAGTATTCCAGATGAGGCCTAACCAGTGTTGAGTAGAGGGGAACTAGTACTTCCCAGGATTTGGAAGCTATGCTTCTATTAATGCAGTCCAAAATAGCATTTGCCTTTTTTGCAGCCACATCACCTTGTTGGCTCATATTCAGCTTGTGATCGACAACAATTCCAAGATCCTTCTTGCTTGTAGTGTTGTTGAGCCACGTATCCCCCATCTTGTCACTGTGCATTTGGTTTCTTTTTCCTAGGTGCAGAACTTGGCATTTATCCCTATTAAATGTCATTCTGTTGTTTTCTGCCCAGCGCTCCGGTCTATCCAAATCACTTTGAATTTTATTTCTGTCTTCCAAACTATTAGCTATCCCGCCCAATTTTGTGTCATCTGCAAATTTGATCAGCGTTCCCTGCACCTCCTCCTACAAGTCATTAATACAAATGTTGAAGAGCACTGGGCCCAGGACTGAGCCCTGCGGTACCCCACTCGTTACCTCTCCCCAGTTTGAGAAGGTCCCATTGATAAGCACTCTTTGAGTCCAATTCTGTAGCCAACTGTGGATCCACCGGATCGTTGTTTCATCTAGCCCACTTTGGGCTAGTTTGCTCATCAGGATATCATGGGGCATTTTGTCGAAAGCTTTGCTGAAGTCGAGGTATATTATGTCTACAGCATTCCCACAGTCCACAAGGGAGGGTACTTGATCAAAAAATGAGATCAGATTCATCTGGCAGGATTTTTTCTTGACAAATCCATGTTGGCTTCGAGTTGGCTATGATTCAGAGTGACTCTGAAAATCTAAGTTCATCTCTCCCCCTCCCCTCAAAATAGGTTTTCAGCTATACAGGGGTAAAAAGAAAACATAGAACATGACTGCAATATCTGGGAGGGTTCCTGCTCTGAAAGGCAGCCTAGAAATATTTTAAATAAATATATATATAAATATCTCAAGTGACAAATACAAACAAATCTTGTTTATGAAACCATTAGGGCATGACCCACATAAGTGAAGCATTTAAAGTCTTATTTATTTCAATAGGAGAATTACGTATACGTTTAAATCTATCACTTTGATATCAGTGGGAATAAAGATGCTTAACGTTGGCTGAATCACGCCCTTAATTTTTTCCTCTTGATATTTGGATATTTAAGGATGACATCCCAAGAAGCTTGCTGCTACAGAAGCTGGGCTGCAATGAAGTGGCGATATTACAGACTTGGATGGCAGCTTCAAAGGCTGATCAGGCTTTAGGAAAATCTCTGGAGAGAGACAATGAAACCATGAGAAATGAGGCTGACAGCTGGAGCACAGCGAGCGCCAGGGTGGTCGGGAGGGGGAGAGGCAGAAGAACCACTGGGAGGCCAGCCAAACCAATCTCTTCAGTGCCCACTTCCTTGCTCTGAAGTAGCACAATCTGGTTTCATGATGATCCCATTTCTGCCTGGTGAACAATTCTCTGAAACCTGAGAATGTGCTCATTCCTACCCCAACATAGTTTGTTCCTGCTTAGAATCTCTCACGCATTTTTAATCCTGGCTGAGGCGCTGCTACAGGCAGAAGGCCTCCCCGGTCCCTGACCCTGACCGATCAGGCAGTGTTTAATCTTATCTGTCAAGGCAAGGAGATTGAGCTGCCCAGTTCCAGGCATACCTGGATAATACTGGTTTTCTGAACACATTTCAGTCAGGCTCCTAGGGACTGAAATGGCTTTGGCCACAGGATGGCCTGTGAAGAGCATCCCTTGTTGATTCTCTTGGACCTCTGTGTGGTTTTTAATTCCATCCACCATGAGATCTTTCTAGATCATTTGTCTGGCTTAGAAACTGGTTTTTATTTTTACAGTCATTTCACTTCTACCAGGTGGTCCCATTCTAGAAGGTGGTGCTGGAACATAGCAGTTCGGCATGATCACAGTTATGCCATGGTGTTCCACAAGGCTCTGCATTGCCCCCCATGATTTCAACATCTACGCTGAACTGTTTGGAGAAGTCATCAGGAGTTTTGGAGTTGGATGCCATCAGTATACTAATAACACCCAATTCTATCTATCAGTGGACTATACGACCTCATATTGTAAGGGGGGAATGCCATTTTTGAATGTTTCCCCCATGTAAAAACTCCCTGCAGAACAAACCCCTAAAAATTAGCAAATCTGGGGCAACATTCTATCCCAGTTCCTAGCCAATTATCTACTTACAGAGAGATATTTTACATAGGGGAGCATTAAAATGTGATTCCCTGACTCCAGTCTGAAATTATACAGTCCACTCCACCACCTCTTGACTCTGCCATTTTATTACCACCTCATTTGCTCCATATCTAGACCAGGCCAAAGTCTTGAGGAATCCTCTGTGTTGTATTCAGGCACAGTGAATTAACCATGCATGGCCCAGACTCCAGGCTCTCCTTCCCTCTTTTTCCTTAGGCTAGGAGAAACCCAGCCACAGGCCTACATCTGAGAACCTTGTCAGGGAACTGTATGTAACAAAGTTTAATCAATATATCACATTATCAACAACCATGTGGGGCCTACAGTTGTGAATCTTCCCAAGCTCTCCCAGAGAACAGAATGTGAGGTCTTGGCTGTAAGGTCCTCTGTGGCCCAACTGCACCATCAAGAAGGTACTCTGCTCTATATTGTCAAACAGGAGCACAAGGAACACTTTCAGTCCTGTTACTGCACTTCAGAAAGTATTTGGTGAGGGAACTAATGGAAAGGATGATTCTCAGAAATGCATGTTTGTCAGTTGTGAGGCGCATCAGAGGAGAACTGAACTACAGAAACTGCTGTGTGATCTGGAACATGCTGCATTTCTATATTTGATTTGTGGTAATCAGAGGAGGGGATGAAAACTGTTGCAGAGCTTTGTAGCAAGGCATTGCTGCAAGGACAAGGCATGGGCTGAGCTGTCTCCTGTAGCGTTACCTTGGTCTCTCACAGATGCATGCCAGAGGTCAGCCAGCAGAGCACAGAGGCATCAGAAAGCCTCTCAGTTGTGACACTGCAGTGGCTGAAGCAATCGGGGAAGGGGGAAAGGTGAGCAAAAGCAGCACAGTCCTAAGGCAGGACAGCAAAGAGGTTGGTACTGGGTGTCCCTTTGATTTGCTGAAAGACGCTGGACAGAACTGGGGTAGTCCTGCAATTAATGAACCCACTTCAAGGAAATGTTACTGTGCAATTCAGTGCTTTCATTATATAATTCAGTCATACTTAGGGAGAAATCTGACACCCCCTGGGACGACCATCGGATGCTGTGGACCCCCTTCCCCACTTGCGTCTACCTCTCCACCTCCACCATGGACCGGAGGGGCAGTCGGCCTCCAGAGGCCTTCCCAGCGCACCAGTGCCACTGTTCTGCTAGTACTCCAGCAGTGGTGGGGCCAGAAATGGCATGTTCTGGGATGGAGAGGTGTCGGGGGAGGCAGGACCTGCATGGTCCTATGCCTCATTGTTCCCCCAGCCCCAGCCCCAACACCCATAAGGCCTTAAAATGACACAGGCAATTCCCAACCATTGCAATCAGCAGGAGTGGGGGGAAACATATTTTCAAATGGAATGGAAAAAATAAGCCGCTCCCTCTAACTCCCCACCCCGACCCCTGGCCACAGATTTGCTGACGGAGCTTAGGATGCAGCAGGCACTTTGCTGCAAGTGCCACCAAGGGAAGTAGGGTGGCTCTGCCCGTAAATAAATATTTCTTCATAATTCATATTTCTTGTTACAGCATATCAAATAAAACCCACATATCTCCCAAAGTGTGTACCCCTTTCTCTGTCTGGCAGCGGCGTGGGACTGGAGCTCCATGGAAGTCATGCCTCTTGCCGGAGACCAGGGATGGGGAACCCGCAACCCTCCAGGTATTGTTGGACTCTCACTACAGCTCCTAGCCAGCATGTCCAATGGTCAGGGATGATGGGAGTTGTAGTTCAACAATATATGGAGAGCCGCAAGCTGCCCTAGAAATCTCTCCCCTGAATCACAGATGTGAGAAGGGTGACAGTGAAAATTCAGTGGCTGAGAGAAAAAGGCACTCTGCACATGCTTAGCACACTTTTTAAAATTGGGTCCTGTATCGCTAAGCTCTGACACTGGAAAGAATCAGCGGCTTAACTGAAGATCTTTGTCTCCAAAGGTCAGGCCAGTCCTTTCCTGCTGCGCCCATCATCTGGATCACTGCTGTGCAACTTCCTTTCCCCAACTTCCTTTATTCAGAGGAAAAGGGCTAGACCCACGCAGAGCACTGTGGAAACGGAACCAAGGGACTGGGAATCAAACCTGGAGCAGAAGGTGCAGTGTGTGGCCGCCTACTAGCCAGCCCAAGCGTGAGGAAGCCCTAGAGGAAAGACGTGGCTCCACCTCCCTCCACTCCTTGACTTAGAATGGCTCTGCTGAAGGTTCAAGGATGCAGCATCAAGGGCACTGAATGGCCAAGGCTGGCTGGTTCTGGGGTTCAGTGAGCATTGGTGCAGGGCACATGGCTGCATCCCATGGATTCATCCTCCCATTACGTTTTCAAGAAGTCCTGGGTTCAAATCCTGCTCAGTCATGAATTCTACTGGGGGGTCTTAGACTCTCTCAGCCTACCTTCTCTCAAAGGACTATTGTGAGGATAAGATGGAAAGGAAGACTCTTTATACCAACATGAGTTCCTTGTAGGAAGGGCAAGATACAAGTGCAATAAACACACAAATAGCTTCATGCCTAGAAAAAATTCTGGGGACAAATGCTTTGGCTCATCCTTCCACATGATTTCAATATGTAAAATCTGACCATGTTTTAACACAAATGAGGGAAAGCAGGAAATCCTCTCTCTTTAAGAGATTTGGGACACTGCTAGAATTTCAGCCATCTGTGATTGGCCCTTGGACTGCCACAGCCAATTTATTCTGCAGCCAAAGTTGTTCAGCCATCTGCTCAAGTGGAACAGCTTCCAGCATCTATTCTCTGCAGTGTTTCTCCGAGGGCAGGCGGATGATCCCCCCGCCCCATGAGAGTGCTGCTGTTTCCAAAAGAGCCCAGCCCTGAGAAGGCTGCTGACTCCAGTGCTACCTGACCTTGAATTTTAAGCAGTTGATCAAGAAAGCACGCACCTCCACCGAGCAAGAGTCGAGCGTGGAAACATCTTCACTACAGGGCTGCGGATGATGTTGAGTCTTAAACAGTATCCATTTGTAGTTTTGAATATTAACAAAAAACATTAAATCTATAGCCACATACATGCGTTAGATGATGGGGCCAAACCTTCAGCAGGCAAGAGGGCTGAAGTGGATTCACATTTTATATATTGCTTGTGGATGTATTATTTAACTGTCCTGATTGTCTCATAGTTCATCCCCACAAGCACAGAGCTGTAAGAAGCATAAAAAGCATACAAGCTCCATCCACCATCTGCAGGAGGGGCAATGCCATCCACTCCCCAGCACCTTAGAGATTCCTTTACACATTCCTGATCACAAACAGGGAGAAGTTGCCCTCTAGGAGGTGTTCGCAGAATAAGAGCTCTGTATGAGCAAGAGGAGCTACATCTCATGGGGTATCTCTCCCCCACCCACTGTTAGCAGTTATGACCCTTGCGCTAGGCTACACACAATCTGGAGATAAGGTGGGAAAACGCCAAGAAGGAAGCGGATGGGGAGGAGACTCTGCTCAGTTTGAGCTCCTCAGCATCCTCTGCTGGGAATGCCTGTGGGAGCCAGCTCTGCCACCGCTGCCATGGCCTGAGTCTTCCAAGGATGCCATTTTGGAACCTGCAACAGAGCCAAGATCCCCCCCCCCCCATGCCACTCGAGCCAATGCCTGAAAAGTTGGGCAGGCGCTCTTGAAACCACAGGAGGCTACTCCAGGAGCTCAGGTATCAACCTTCGGTGAGCATCAGACCTTTGCTGGAGCAATATCTGAGCCTGCACTGCTTGGATGCTCATATCCAACCTGGGCCGTGTCTCCATGACAATGGAATGAGAAGCAAATGGAGGAGTACTGGACTTTTTAAAAGGAATCAGCTTTGCTGCACATTGGTCCATGTAGGGCTCCACAAGGGAGTGCTCCACACCCCCTGGGGGAGGGGAGGTGGGAGTGAAGGTCATCTGACTAGCAGGGGCTGCTCAACCAATAAGAGAGGCTTCCCCCCTCCCCCCTTTCCCCTGAAGCTTCAGAGGCACCTGCATTTCAGGAGCAAGCCTCACTGAGCACAAGGGGAGTTACCTCTGAGTAGACACACACATGCTTGTGCTGGGAATGACGGGGGGTGGGCAGGAGAACACAGGCATGGGAAACCAGCCACCTTTCTAACCAAACTGATACTGCGCAGGATCTCTATAACGAAGCTGTGAAGTAGTTACTTCCTAAGACAATAAACCAAACAATGGAGAAGTGTCATTGAGCACAATGGGAGTTACTTCTGAGGAGACACTAATGGGTTTGTGCAGGGAAACACACAGGAAGCACCCCTTGACCAGGTCACAGTGAAAGGCACGCCTCTGGGCAGGGCTAGCATACCAGAGGTCAATGCAGGGGTTGGGGGACACAGCAACTATACCGGGGAGAACCGAACTTGAGGAAAAAAATCAGACTTTAAGCAGTGTTAGGAAATCCGGTTTTGCCCTGATAACCTCCAGGGTGGCTGCTGGATGGCCACAGCGTCACGTATCCCTAATGACCTCCACACGCAGCCGGCTCAGAGTAAATAACTGGTGGAGACATCACACTGGAATTTCTCCAGGCTCCTGATGGAGCTCTTTGTGGTCCTGCTCCTAGCCTGAATTCCTCCTGTGTTCATTCAGCCCTGCTTACAGACTCTGCCTTGGACAGGCTACTATCTGAGATCCCGCTTGAATCTCAGCTCTGATCTCCTGGCCCTGCCTCCAAACTCTGCCTAGAAGGAAAAGAATATTAGTGAATCTGATGAGGGGAGAGGCATTCCTTCCTAATTGCAAATATGGCTGCAAGACAGACCCTGAGCCAAATTAATTTATCACTACAGCACCCAACTACAATATCCTTAGCATTTAACTAGCCCTCTCGAGTGTTCAGAGGGTTTCAGATATATTGTTTCTGCAAACCTTACAACAACCCTGTAAAGTCAGTTAGCGTTATTCTCCGCATATTGTAGATGGGACAGGAGGCGGGCAGAGGGCTGAGGGAGAGAGAGGCCTGCCACAAGTGGGGCACCTGAATAAAAATCATAAACTGTGCTCCATACATCTGATCAATTCTATTTTGGAGCTATTTGGCATGTTATCCACAGTGGTCTTTAGAATGAATGGATGAATAAATAAAAAACAAAATACATAATGAAACAGCTCACCTTCTTCTACTTTGCACTCCTCTGGATGTATTTGTGGACAGAACCATCTTATGGCCAACTGAGATCTCTTGCTTCCATAACTATGAGCCACTGAAAGCCACTATCAAGAGGTACTTTCAGCTATGTTCAAAATCTGGCCAGCACTTCTGTCGTATAGCATTCAGTTGTCCTGAAATGTTCGTCACACAAGTCTTTCTTGAGCATGCACATATCCTTCCATCAGCTTGAAATTTTAAAGCAAATATGAGCAAATGCTGATTTTGCAGAATTGCATCCCTACATGGATACACAGCTACAATTCTTGACCAATGTTTTCCAGTTTGCTTTGAAAAGGTGGTTGCAGTACAGGTGGAGAACTTTGAGATAGGATTGTAAAGCAGCTGGTCTGTAGAATTATGGACAAATTAGCAGATAAAATTAACAAGATATTTAGGTACATATGTGACAATATGGAGCAGCCTTCCCCAATCTGGTGTCCTACAGATGTGTTGCACTACCTCATTGTCAGGGGTGTTTCTGAGCGCAGGGAGTGGGAGAGCAGTTCAGATTCTGAAGGAGAACCATCAGACATGGGGGAGGTGTTTTCCCAGGCTAGTCCAGATATGAGTAGGCCTGCTTCTCAGGTTACAAATGTACAGATGGCTGAGCTTGAGGGTCCCTCCTCACCTCCCACCCCACGTGAGAGGCAGCGAACAGGAGATTGACCTAATAGATGCCAGGTGCAGGCGCAGAGCAAAGAGAGAGAAAGCAGGGCCGGAACCTAGACGGTCTACCTGATTAGCTTTGTGTGAGAAGCTGCGCTTAGAGGCCTCACGAGAAGAGGGGGACCTCCCCACCACCACCTTAAATTAGGCTAGCTAGATTGCTTCCCTCTTCAAATGGCGGGCAAACCTTGTAAATTCCATTTGGATCCCCTGAAGGCATTCCTGGTAGACAGAGAGTTTCTCTGAGAATTTGCATCTGTATGACCCTGTGAAGTAATGGATTAAAAGCTGTAGACTGAAGCCTCTTGTCTGTATATGTTTGGGCATTGAAGTGAAGTGGGGGCTAAGGGAATCGTGACACTCATCATCCCCATGCTGGGTGGGGATGTTGGGTGTTTTGGTACAAAACATCTGGAGGGAAGGCTGAGTTAGAGAATACCTGGAACAAGTTCAGCATCAAAATGTCCAGTGGAGAATTTGGAGGAGAATGGGAACAGATTAATTCCAGCTCTAGCTAAAAGCAGCACCATAAATTGTTCCCAGAAACTAGCTGGCGGGCTGTGCAATTAGTTTCTGGATACAAGATTAATATGTTCATGGCTTCCTGCCCATATGAGGTGGTGTGCAGAAGCAAACTGCATCAACTGCAGCTTCCAAACAGCCATCAAGGGTAGTCCCACACAGAATGCATCACAGTAGTCAATCCTCGTTGTTATGAGGGCATAAATGATAGTGGCAAAGTTCTTGTTTTTTAGGAATGGGAATAACTGGTATAAGACCGCACTGAGTGAAAGATTCCAGGAACAATATTAGTCACTGTATGTGTAGTTAACTTGTGGATTAATTTCCCCAGTTTGTATTACTACCTTGTATGAAAGGTGCAAAGTGTAACCTACAATGGCCAAATCACATCTTCTTTGTCACCTTCATCTCTGTCTCTAGATCATTTATGAAGAAGATTAAAAGCAACCCAAAGACAAATGCTTCTTCTGTGTTTCTAGTTTTATGCTTCTTGCCATTTACCAGTTCCCAGTCTATAAGACAATCTGTTCTCTTATCCTCAGGCCACTGGGTTTCCTCAGGAGTTTTTGATATGAAACATTGTCAGTACAAGTATATGAAGTACAATTGATCACCCCTCTCTGTTCATGATTGCTGAATATACCAAAGAATCCTATAATATTGGTGAATCACAATTTTTCATTTATTTTATTTTTAAATCATACATATACAAGCAAATGTTAAAATTAGCCAATAACTGATTGTGATCCATGTTGTTGTTGTTGTTGTTGTAAAAAATCTAAGATCATAGTTTTGGCCTTCATCAACCACATTTGGAACAGCACTCACTGTAGCAATTGACAAGTTTAGGATGGGGGTGGGGCCTCCCTCCCCACCAACAAATATTCTGGTTTGAGCAATGTACAATAGTGATATCCCTTTACAAGAAGTAGTACTTTGAGGGAGCAGATCAGGATCACCTGCAGCAAACTTTTAAAGTCTTATATTCTATTTTATTGTTTTGTATTTTATAGTTTTAATTGTTGTGAACTGCCCAGAGAGCTTTGGCTATTGGGCAGTCTAATAGAACTGTAATGAATAAGTAAATAAATAAATGAGTAGAAATGGTGTGTTTATTGCAGGAGGAGGAAGAGAAGAAGAAGAAGAAGAAGAAGAAGAAGAAGAAGAAGAAGAAGAAGAAGAAGAAGAAGAAGACATCATCATTTAGAAAGCCTTTTTGCTTCCTCCTTGGAATACAGAAAAGTGTGGTGTTGCTGTTAGCCCAGCCCAGCTGCACCCACACTCCATGTTCATCAATGACGTGAGAGCCTGAATAGAAAATCAGCCCTGCTGTTAGCAAAGCAAATTCATTTGCTCTGTGAGAGGGCAATTTTTCTTCAGTAAAATGGCTACATTACATTTTGAAGTGGTATCCCAGCACCTGTCTTGCACAGCATGCAGTCCAAAGAATAGCAATAAAAATGGCCACAATGTTGTTGCAAAAGAAAAGAAAAAAGGACAAAATGGCTTGTGGGGAACACAAGCCTTTTCATGTGAGCTCATGTGGTCCAAGTCTGGCACTACAGCACCTGACCCAGAGGGGAGCATCCCAGGAAAAACCAGGCACCATTTGGCTTGAAGTGCTCATTTTCCTCTCAGCCATCACTTTGTGCAGGATGTGAGCAAAAAGGAAGGTGCGGGACTGCCTGGTAAAGAGGAGTCCATGTCACAGGGAACAAAAAACCCTTGCAAAAATGGGGGGAACAGTCCACTTACACACAGAGACCCTTGCATCCAATCATGACATACGTACAATACCAGATTTAATATATTTTTAAAAGAAGAAAAAAAAGTCTATATTTTGAAAAGTTGCAGATGTATTAAAATATCAGATGAGGGTTACAAGGATACAAACATACGGCGGACATGGCACTGATTATAATATCAGTGTAAATAGTTTCCACTCTTTCAAATTCTGCACATCCTGTATCCCAGAAATTAATGAAAACTAACAATATTTTTAAAATAATCATATTTTTGTCTTCCTTGCCTTGTGAACACTGATTTGTCAGTTGTCAGTTGCATATGCTGTTGTTCTATACTTTCTTTTAACTGCTGCTCTACACCAAAATGATTGGAGCAAGTCCCCCATAATGGCGCAATCCTATGCATGTTTAGACAGGAAAAAGACCTACAACTCCTAGCATGCCCCAGTCAGCTATGCCACGCTGGCTGGGGCACGCTGGAAGTTGTAGGCCTTTTTTCTGTCTAAACATGCATAGGATTGCACCCTAAAGAACATTTATAGCATTGGGGGCTTTTTAGTTTAGGAAAAAAAGGTGAGTCCCTGGGGACATGACAGAAGTTTTTAAAATTTTTAGGCATGGTGTGGAGAAAGCGGATAGAGAGATGTTTTTCTCATTCTCTCCAGGGCCATCCAATGAAACTGAATGGTGGGATGTGGTATTTTGGTACCCTAGGTGAGATACAATTTTCACAAGCACACGTACAGCACAAAATGGGTTCATAGGGCAAAAACACAACTTTCCTGGATGTTGAGTTCTTCTGTTTTTAATTTATTTAACATTGCAACATTTATCAGTGTCAATGCACTGTAAGGTTGTTTGGAACACAGTATATGTGTCCTTTAAGCCAGTGATCTTCAACCTGTCCAGCCCCAGGGCCCTGACTGATTCCTAGTCTGCCACGTGGAGCCCATGTTCACATTTTCACCTTTTGCTTATGTGGGGGGAGGGGCAATCCACACAGCCACACAAAATCACCTCTTTGGACACACATTCTCCTATCCCGACTACAACTCCTATTGTAGAGAAAATCAAGTGACCATTAGATCATGATTGTAAAACAGTATGTGTGTGTGTGGTTGGGGGGGGGGATCCACAGAGCCATGCAATGTGCTGCTGATGATAATAGTATGCTCAGAGCAACAACATAGAAAGGCAGTTTTTGGAACCTGACAGTAACTCATTGCAAAAGGAGGCACTGAGAGATTATGATAATGAGATCAGTGATAATATCCACAGAGCCACACAAAAAAGCATCCAAAATCCATCTCTTTCACTGAGCATCTTCACAGCCACCCCTCTTCATAACGCCTTAGAAGTAACAGCAAGTAGCAGCACAGTACAAAAATCCATCTTCTGCAGCTCTATTCACAAGTAAGGAAGGTTGAATTACTCAGGAGCAATTGCCCACACAAAAAAACAGGTTTAAATAGCTCTCTCTCACCCCCCCCCAAAAAAAAACCCAAAGGAGATGATTTTTAAATATATATGGGGGGGGGGAGAGAGAGAGAGAGAGAGAGTGATGCAACATTCCTATCTTCTGGCTGCAGCTTTAGCTTTGGTGCCACCTTTGCAGAGTCCCTGGAAAGATGCCCTTCCCCCTATATCCTGGCTGCTTTGCTTCCCTGCTATTTCACACTCATGCACACACACACACACACACCCAGCTCCTGGTCAGTCAGTCATTTACTTGCTCACTTCTCCCCATCATGTGACAGCAGGAAGGTAACAAATGGGCCCCTTTCTTTAAAAAAAACATTTTACAGCGGTTGTTAGAGCAAAGCTCCAGCGCACTCAACAACCTCTGTACAAAGTGGGAGAGGGGCAGCTGGGAAAAGAGTTAGGGATAAGGAACCATTTGTTCCCTCTCCCCACCCACCAGTCTCTGCCAATGCGCACGTGCGCACGCACAGACATACCCCAGTCTTCTGCTGCCTTACCAGGAGCGGTAACAGGTGTTGGTGGCTGTGACCCCAAACAAACCCAGCAACCCCCAGGCAGGCAGCATGAGTGGTTGGGCAAGTTCTGGTGCACATTCAAAGAAAGTGCTGCACTGGCCAATCTAGGCTGCAGCCACATGCCATTTTAAATCTCAGTGTTTTCCCTGGCCTAACAGTGGTGGAGGACCAGACCGATCAGACACTTCTTTAGGGGGACACAGCCAATAAGGGCACTGGAGCGGCGAGGCAACAGGCCTCCCAATGCATCAGTGCCCTCATGGGCTGCACGCATGCACACACGTTCTCACAGTGGGGAAAACACTGTGGCTCCAAAGAGTATGCAGCTGAAGCCTGGACTGGCTGATGCAGCACTTTCCTTTTCTGCATGCCAAGCTTTATGTGGCCACTAGTGCTGCTGCCTTCCTGGGGACTGTTTGGCGCCCCGGCTCTCCTGGTGCCCTAGGCCACCCCACCACCCACCACCTGCCATGCCCATAACATGCCCAGAATGTCAAAGAGTGCATAGCTAAACTAAGGAACTCATTGCCACAAGAACTGATGATGGCCACTGACCTGGGTGGTGTCAGGATTCTTTTTGCCCCCACTTAGGGATGGCGGAGAAATCCGCCACGGACTCCAATGAGGCTGGATTCTTTGGAATCCAGCCCCCCAGAGTCCATGGCAGAACGGACTACCCCCCCACACCACCCCAAATCCCCTCAGGACAGAACCTACCTGGCGGTGGCTGGTCCAGGTTGCCATCTTCGTTCCGCTGCCAGGCTGCAGAACAAAATGGTGTCCGGTGTAGGGGCCGCCATTCGCATCCCTGCCGTTGGCCGTGATTGGCTACGTAAATATTTACGTAGCCAATCACGGCCAACGGCAGGGACGCAAATGGCGTCCCCTACGCTGGACGCCATTTGCATCCGCAGACCAGCCGTGGCCGGAAGTCTGGCAGTGGCCGGAGCCGGCTGGCGGCTCTGCGGACTCCCTGCGGAGCGGAGCTGGCTGGGGAGGATTCCGGGGGGAGGACCGGATCGCCTCTCCCCGCCTGCAGATGCCCTGGACCAGAACGGGGTAAGTACACCCCTACCCCCACTGTAAGAGCCTCATGTGGTGCAGAGTGGTAGGCGGCAGTATTGCAACTGAAACTCTCCCCACGACCTGAGTTCGATCCCAGCGGAAGCCAGGTCTTGGGTAGCCGGCTCAGGTCAGCTCAGCCTTCCATCCTTCCAAGGTCGGTAAAATGAGTACTCAGCTTGCTGGGGGAAAGGTAATCATGACTGGGGAAGGCAATGGCAAACCACCCCGCTATAGTCTGCCATGAAAACACCAGCAAAAGTGGCATCCCTCTAGGAGTCAGCAATGACTTGGTGCTTGCACAGGAGGAACCTTTCCTACCCCCACTGTACTTCAAACGCCAAATCAAACACAGACAAGAGGCTTTAATCTCCAGCTTTTAATCCATTACTTCAATGGTCATACAGATGCAAATTCTCGGTGACTTCAGTGTACAAAAGAAATGCCTTCAGGGGGTTCAAGAGATAGCTCTGAAAGTTGCCCGCACTTTAAAGAAAAGGCAGGCTCACTATCCCTATCTTGCGCTCAGAGGCAACCCTGACAGGTGGCTTCAAAAGGGAAGCAGGCAAATGCATAGAGGGCCAGGCCATCAATGGCTACCAGTCCTGAGAGCTATATTCCATTGTCATGATCAGAGAGGCCACATGCCTCGACACCCGTTGCTGAAGAGCACAAGTTGGAGGGTGCTGCTGCATGCTTGTATTGCTTGCAGGCTTCCCATAGGTATGTGGTTGGACGTGGTGGAAAACAAGATGCTGGGTTAGATACACTTTTGGGCTCTTCTTATGTTCTCCCTCAGTCTTTGTGGGAACATTCAACAGGAAGCAGAAGCAATCTTGATTTTAGAAATTGGCAATGATGTGGCAGGCACTGCCATAACTTGAGATTTAATGTTGTGTTTTAAATATCTGGAAGAGAGTGATGAGCTGGGCAGCAGCTAACCTCTGATTTTACAGACAGGCAACAGAAACTTTTCTCACAAGGATGAGATTATCTTTTTACAGGATCACCATATCTGGACATTTTGGGGGGTATCCTCTTTGAATGCAACCAATGCAATTTGTTTGGAGGGCAATTCCACTGATATAACATCACAAAGTGATTCTCTTTCAAAGTCATGCTTATAAAATACATTGGTCCTTCTTTCAAACATAAAAATGTGTGCTCTCTCTTCCTCACAAGTTTTGATCCTGTGTCTCCCCCTAGGAACTGTTCATGCCCCCACAAGGAGGCCTGGCACAGCCTTCTTGAAGCACCCAGTCCTACAGAAGCAACAGCAAACATGAAGCAGAATACCTGACAGAGAGGCTGTGATAAAGCCTCTCTTCCCAGGTGTAAGGGTAGTTGCTGGATACCATGAAGTCCAAGGTCCCATGCTAAGCAGCGGTGGCGGCAGCCAAAGTGCCTCCCTGGAATGTTTTCCTCTCAGGGTTGCAGGAAAAACAACTGCAGTCACACTGTACAAATGACCAGCAAAGGCAGCCATTCAGCACAGACTGACACACCGTCTCATTAGAGGACACCGCTTTCTGCAGTGCTAGGCTCTGCCGCCTCAGCTCCCCAGATCTCTCCCGAGGTGAGGGCATGGCGGGGCGGAAGCAGTGAAGTGGGGCTTCAAATAAGAGCATGATTCTTCGTGAAAGTAGCTGCAACAAAGGACAAAACTAGGAGTGCCTGAAAATTAATGTGTCCAGAAGTTTAAAAGGCATGTTTAACAAGGCACTTTTAGGGGCAATTCATTACTAGGAAATGAATGTTGCATTCTTACCCAATAATCCTGCCACAATGCCTAAAATGAGAAGGAAGCTTACATTTTATTACAAGGTAATATCTTCTATAGTTGTACAAAAATATAACAGAGCTCAGTTCATCCTGTTGAACTCCAAATGATCTGTCTGTCATGTACCTTCCTGGGACAGACTTTCACATAAAGACTTCCTGTATTCCCCACATTCCCAGATGTGATACAGGGCCACATCACTTGAGAAGATTCACAGTCATCACAAATACTTCAGTTTTTTCTCAAATATCTGGACACTACATTATTGTGGTTTTTGATGCTGGTATGTCACATCTTAACACTGTTACTGAGTATTTGAGTGTAGAACATACTCTACAGTATTACATAGAAAGAGCCACTTAAAAAAAAAAAATCTTTACGTGACCGAGTCTCTGGGGAAGAGTGACAGTTTGCAGCAGTGATTTGGAACTACCGGTCCGAGGCCGCTGCTTCCTGGCCTAAATTTGGGGGCTGTAAATATTTAACCTTCTGAAACGCAACCTAACCCTAGAGAAAAGTAGAACAGCGTGTCATCAACATACCTATGACACCACACTAAAAAGCTGCAGACTATCACACCCAGCACTACATATAGATGTTTATAAGCATTAGAGCCTGATTTTCTTCCTTCCCTGTACTATACCATGTGTCAACTTTATCAATAACAAGGTATGAAGGTTTGACTGCTACAGAGGCAAAGGGGGAAAAGGTCAGGCCTAGAGGCCTGGAGTTTTTTGTTGGGAGGGGGTATCCCTGGGAGTAGTTTCATTTCCCCGGTTAAGTTTCAGTTTCATTTCCTGAGTTAAGTTTACTTTCTTCATGTTTGAAACAGTACTTTCAGTTTTGAGGGAGGAGGGTAAGAGAGCAAGAAAGCTAGGAAACGCAGAGTCAGGAAGAGCACAGCCTGAAGAGAGGGAGCAGGAAGACGCAGCCTGGAGAAGTCTAAGTACAGCTAGGGTAAAGGAACTTTTATTTTCTCGTAAAGGCCTTTTGTATCACTCAGCTCCACTGTGTAAATACCTTTAGTTGTGATTTGCTTGCTTTAATTTACCAGTAAATTGTTGTGGTTAAACCCTGTGTCTAGAGCATCAGTCACCCAATGCTCCCACATTATTGGAAAGGGGAAGGTAAAAGAAGGAAGGTGAGGCTCTTAAGGAGGCAGGAGATCCTTAAGGAGTTGCTCAGAGGATCTAGGTCATAAGAGGAACCCTGACAGAAGGTGTCCCAGATTATCTTAAATCCAAGTTTCAATTGACGTGTTATTTGATTTCAGCTTGGATGCTAACTTCACTCTGGTTGTGACAAACAGACTGATCATCAGTTTGTGATCCTGTTTGGCAACAGTGTCCCCTACATAACCCAAAAGAATACTCAAAGGGTCTAATGGTAGTTCATAATCAAAGATGTTCTTAATTACATCCACCAATCCTTTCCAAAATTCCATAAGTACATTGCATTCCCACTGCAGATGAGAATAATCTCATGTACGTTACTCCTATTTCCAAAAACCATAATGTTGCACCCAATACATTGTATTGAATTTTACTGGGGTCCCGTACCCTCTATAAGAACTTTTTAAATGACTTTTAAAATCTCAGCCACAATGGGCTCTCAGATAGCAATGATGTGCTCAGACAAACTTCATTAACTAATTACCACAAAAACAAATGAAAAATTTGGAAAGAAAATGCAAAGAAAAATGCAAAGAAAAGCTGAGAAGGAGCTCCCCAAAAGCTTTATGCTGAGGAACATTTCCCAAACCGCACTGCTCAGGCAGCGTGAAAGACAGCTTGGCAGAAAGGTGTTTGCCCACCCCTTGAGGTGTGTGCCTAGTAGAGGCTCCGCCCACTTGGAGAAAGGGGCCAAAAGCCAGCTCCCACCCCATGATGTTGCCCTACAGAGGTACAGAACTTCTAGGAAGGGCTGCACAGAGACCACGAAGAAGAAAATTGAGGGATTTGGGAGGGCGGGGGTCACGTATCTCATATCCATTTGCCAATTTAGCTAGAAATTGTTCAAAAACCTACTGTCATGAAAAGTTTCTCAGAATAATAAGTCAGAAGAACACTTCCTTTGTTGACACAAGAATCTTTTCAAAAAGCATCATCCTACTGAATTGATGGCTCCTAATATTCTCTAGCATGAATGAAGTTCCTTAATTTAAAAGAACACCATAATGGCCATTTCACTACTCCCATTTTAAGGCACACATATTACAGTATGTTCAGGAAGGGCTCTATTCAAAGAATTCTGCAAACCTTCCATTATTTGGCCACATTGTGCTGTCCCCAAAAGGTCTCTCTCTCTCTCTCCCCCATACACACACACACACACGCACAATCACTATATCACCTACAACAACATGTTAGTTGTGAAGTATGAGAGGAAATGATCTTTTCAACCTGTCCAAAGAAGGAGAAACTTTAGAAGTGGTTTGCTGACCACTGGTAGGTGAATTTTTCCTTTTAATTCATTATATTTGGGGGTTCAAACATAAATGAATAAAATATATATCATCCCCAACTGGGCAGCTTCATTATTGAAGCTGGTACTGAAGTTGCAAGTACATTTATATCACCTCTATTTGTACTTGTAACTTTTTTCTGGATACTCTGGGTGACTTACTCTTACAGAGTTCATCAATCCGACTTTATTTGGAATGCTCCAGAAATGCATATAGAAAGTGTAGGAACCCCCCCCCCCCAATCAAATACTTGACCCAACCAGGTTTGTATCCTGCTCCACGTGTCCTGTATCTCTTGATTTCATCCGTTACAGGCAGATAGTTCAAAGGAGAAAGCTCAGGCAAATTAGCAGTCCATTTGCTTTCCAGTTATTTACCAGTTCTTTTCTTCCATGATATATTACAAAGTTGATCAGTTAATATTTTAAGCATGCTCTCTATTATTTATATCCAGCAGTTCAGATTTTGATTCATTCTGTTCATAGCAAGAGACCATACTATGGCTTTGTATTTCCTTCTCTAAGGGGGTTACATCACAAAGCTGATGCAGAATAGTGACTAGGAGTGTGGCTTGAACTTCACCTCTGCCATAAACTCAGTAGGTGGTCTTAAGCAAGTCCCCCCTCTCCATCAGTAATATGAAAAAATAATAATGCTGGCCTATCTTGCAGGGTTGTTGTAAGGCTTGTAACAAGATACAGTATAAGAAGCATATTGCCCCTCCCCCCTGAAGATTCCTCTAGGTGGTGAGCCCTACGTGTGAGAAACTGTGGAGAATTTCTCTTGTCCCTGGAGAAATTTGGTGAAATTGTGCAATTTCTGCCCACAAATAAGATGGAGAATTTCAAGAAGCCATCTGAACACAGCTCTAATGAATTTGTATTATTTTAAAAATGGGTTTTGCGGTGTAAATGTTTCCCCTGAATGTTGCTGCCAAACATTCAATGCAAAGAGGACCGGGCAACTTTGCCGGGGTGTGTGTGTGTGTGTGTGTGTGTGTGAAATTTGATCCCCAACTAAATCAAATTACTTTTAATCCATCTACAGGGCAATTTTATGCATGCGTACTCAGAAGAAAGCCCCATTAACTTCAAAGGGACTTACTCCCAGGTAAGTGTATAGGTTTACAGCCTTAATATATTTTCTGTTAAAACCTTTTCATTTGTGTGTGTGAGGGGGGTTGTTGTTGTTGACCTGGTTATATAACATCAGCGTGATTCCCCCCCCCCCTTCAATTTCTTTAGGCTGTAATCCTATGTACACCTATCTGGGAGCCACCCTGAGCACAGTGGGACTTTTGACTAAACATGCATCGAAGTGCAATCGAAGTGCATTTCTGGAGTATTCAACTCCTACACCTGAAGAAGAGTTCCATGTAACTCTTCCTGCAACCACATTTTGTGGTTATATTTCCAGCAACCACATTTTGAACGTGGGTTGGCCCCAGTAACTTCGCTTCATTTGCTGTTATTTAGAGGTAGCCTTTGTAACCTCATCCCTACTTCAAGTTAGTTCTGTCTCTTGGCCAACTTGACCCTGCATGACCCTGCCCTGGAAATGATCCATACGGAGAATTTCTGTACCACCAATGGCAAAGAAGCCTCCCAAAGGTTTGGTGAGGAAGCTCTTCACACGTGACTGGCTGCATCCATGGAGCAAGCTAGACATGAGGCACAGAGGGAGTTTTCCCATGCAAGACCAGTGTGCTGGTGCAGAGACAGGCCTTAAAACACTTGATAGTGTATCTTTCTTTCCCCAGTATTGTCGGACTCCCAAGGCTGACAAATTGCTCAGTCAAAGAGTGTAATAGGACCTTAAAAGAGGAACAAGACACAGGTATGACGATGCAGAATACAGACAGTAACAGTCAGCATGGAAGTAAGAAGAACCTTATTCCCAAGGGACAGAACAGGTGCTTGAGGCCATCAATTGATCATCTGTGAAGAGGGTTGGGAGAGAATTCATCACCATCTGCCTGCTGTGTGCTGCAAGACAGCCTTGTGACCAAGGCAGCGGAGTTTCCCCCTTCCATCAGCATTGCAGAAAAGCTCAAACAATGGTGGAGAAACAACAAGGTTGCATTGTCATTAAGGCGTAGGGAGAATGACTCACTGCAACCACTAATATACTGTCCAGGCTGCTGGTAAACAAAAAAACCCCAAACCCTCCTAGCTTTTGAAAATGCAAATGCAACATTATGAAAGCATGACTGCTGAGCCACCAGTCCTGAGTCATAGTCAGGACAATATCGGAGTGTTTTGAAGAGGGCCACATTTATCCAGACTGCATGCTCAGAGCCATAATCTGCCTCTCTTTTGCGGGAGATGGCCCACAGATGACCGAAGGCGCAGCAGAAGCCTTGGCCTAGCAACACACCTCCAAGAGAAGCCCGAGTGGCCCTTGAGCAGAAGGGCAGCCCTTCCTGGGGACCCCTCTCTCCCCTTCAGTGCTGATCCCATTTGCCACTTCCTCCCCATTCCACTGTCATGCTGCTGTTTTCAGTCATCTTCCCCCTCTGAGAAGGTTCGTGCCACCTTCTTCCTCGGTGAGCCGTCCCTGCTGGTGTTCTCATTTCCCTTCCTCAACTGCCATCACGCTCCTCTCCAGCTGCTTACTGCTGGAACTGTATGTCAGTGGAAAATGTGGCCAGAGTGGAGTGCAGGAGAAGGCAGGCTTCTGAGGGACTTCTCCTCTTGAAATCCAGAGATTCGGCACAAAGATCATTTCAAAAGTCATTGGGACCCTGCGCCTTCACACACCTATAGTTGTAGCTGGCCACAACTGTGACCTGACCTGCCATGCCATGCCATGCCATGGGTGAGGTGTGCAGCAGATGTTGAAATAACTCATGCAGAAACATTGAACACTGTGGGGCGGGGGCGGACAGAATACCCCAAATACAGCATCAGCTGCAAAACCAGTGATACGGGGTCAAGCCAGGGGCGAAGGGGCGTGGTGTCAAAATACGGACCTTGGCTGTGCTGCTGACATTCCTGCCGTGCTAAGGCCGCTCTCTTCAGTCATGGGTGTGGTGCATGCAGGGCGGCTCTCTCCCTCTGCACGCGTGCCTCCCTTTCCTCCTCATTTGCTGAGGATGTAACACCTCCGAGTACTTAGCATCTGCCAGAGAACCACTTGGCAGGAGCAGCGAAGCTGAACTCCAGGCCCTTTGGGAACTCTCACCCCCACAGGAATAGAAGCAGCCCAGCTGCAGAGTGGTAGGCTGCCCTGGCAGGGGTGACCCCAAAGGGAGGAACGCCAGAGGGGAGGTGCCCATTTCAGTCACCCCTTCGGAATGCCACAAGAGCGGGGCCACTGCCCCTGTTTAGCTTAATACCTGGTGTAGCATGTACGGGAGGCGCTCCCAGGTGAGAGCAGGGAGGAACTAATGATAGAGCTTGCACGTGTGTCCGTGTGAAGGAAGGGGCTTGCGTTCCCTGAGCTTTATGAGCTATTGTTGGTTTGTTCTAGGGGAGAGACGGGTCTTAATGGCTGAGCGTGTTAGAGTTGCTTTTGCTGATCAGGGTGGGAGCCTTGTGGAGCTTAGAAGCGGGATTCCCTCTGGTTGAGGGTCAGGGGGGAGATGGGATTGTAGCATCCCTATTTTCCCTAATTATTCAGTACATTTATATCCCACTTTTCTGCCAAGAATGGTGCTCAAGGTGGCTAACAATAATAAAATACAGAGCAAGACAAAACCTTGGTTAAAACATAACATGAAAACAAGTCAGTTAAAAGCACAACCGCCCGAGACAAAGCCAGCACCCAGCCCATTCAGCCCCCTTCTGCAGCGGACCAGTTTACATGCCAAAGGCCTGCCTGAATGAAGAAAGCATGTACCTGCTGGCACAAAGATGACAAAGAGGGAGCCAACCTGGCCTCCTTCGGCAGGGAGTCCCGGAGCATCCCCACCCAACGTGCTTCGGACGGCAATGGGACTGAACGACGGGCCTCTCTCGAAGACCTTCAAAGCCAGGCAGACTTGTACAGGAGATTGCAGTCCTCCAGTGAGCCTGGTCCCGAATCACATAGGGCTTCAAAGGTCATAAGCAGCACTTTAAAGTGTGCCTGGAAACAGACTGCTAGTCAGTGGAGCTGTTGTATACATGCTCCCTGTAACCAGTCCCAGTCAGCAATCTAGCCACAGCATTCTGGACCAGCCAAAGTTTCCAAACAGTTTCCAAAGGCAGCCCCACATAGAACGTGATACAGTAGCCAAAATGGGATATAATTAAAGCATGTTGTCACTGTGGCCAGATCCAACATCTCTAGGGATGGGTACAGGTGGCACATTAGCCTCAGCTGTGCAAATGCTCTCGTCACCACCAACAAGACCTGGGCAGTGGGCATCCAGGTTCAGGACCAAGTCCAGGAGTACACTCAAACTCTGAGCCTGAGCCTGAGTCAGGGCAGGGGATGGGGTGGGGTGACCCAATCCAGCATAGGTTGAGTTCCCAGAGAAGCACCTACGTTGTGCTTTTTTAGGAGCCGGGTGAAGACCTTCTTATTTTCCCAGGCATTTTAGTCTTCCCGTTTCTGTTATTTTAAGACTGTTACTGCATTTTAAAACTTTGCGCTGCTGCTAGGTTTTATTTTGGTTTTTATTTTTATTTTATACTGTCGTTTTAAACTTTAAAACTGTTATATTGCATTTTATCATGTATATTTTATGGTTTTAATTTTTGTGAACTGCCCAGAGAGCTTCAGCTATTGGGTGGTATATAAATGTAATAAATAAATAAATAAATATTCCCTGATCTGCCTTTTGACTAAGCAGGAGCACCTCTGTCTTGTCTGGATTATAAACTTCAATCTGTTTGCCCTCATAAAGTCCATTGCCAACATCAGACACCAGTGCAGAACCAGAACAGCTCCTTTGGATTTGGATGGAAAGGAGAGAGAGAGAGAGTTGGATGTTCTCAGCATGCTGATGGCTCCCAAAACTCCAGACAATCTCTCCCAGCGGTTTCATGCATGTGTGAAACAGCATGGGGGATAAGACGGAACTAACAAGACTAACATACATAACTAAGGGCGCAACCCTATGCATGTTTAGGCAGAAAAAAGTCCCGCAGCTCCCAGCATGCCCCAGCCAGCCCTTTTTCTGCCTAAACATGCATAGGGTTGCGCCCTTAGTTTAGCTAAGAACCACAGGCAAGCAGACACAGTGTCGAATGAGGTTCCCCTGCACCACCGTCTAGAATTGATGCTCCAAGAAGGGCCAAGAGCCACTTGCTAGGGCTGAATCCATACAGCAGAAGCAACCAAACAATTATTTATTCACATTGTTAGAAACTCCAGGCCAGCACGTGCTGGGTGGGATTTTGACTCCCGAACCCCACTGCTGGCTGATTCAGTGAGGTTAAAACACAACCAAAGGGCTCCGTTGTGGGTTCCATCATATACAGAGGCTTGCGGCCTGTGATACTGGAGGCAGCACAGACTAGTGGCCATTGATCGCCCTGTCCTCCATGAGTTTTTAAAATCCCCTTTTAAAGCCTTCCAAGCTGGTAGCTACTTTGTGGTAGTGAACTCCATAGTTTAACTATGCATGCACCGTGTGAAGAAGTCCTTCCCTTTATCTGCCCTGAATAATCAGATGTTCTGTCTGTTTCACTGGTTTAGCATCCTATCGATGTATACCTGGCACAAAGGAGGGCTGGTCCCACTTTTCCTCTTAAAATACAAAATACCAGTAGCACAATGGCAGGCCAAAAGGCATACAATGAAAGATGACAAAATAGTCTCTGCAGATAGATCTTATTTTTTAAACCCATCATAGACTGGTTTCTTTCTTGCTCCACGCTCTGCAGGGCACGTGGGGGCCACCTCCTTCCAGAGATCATGAAACCAAATGATTCAGGAACATTTATTTTAAGCAAGCTATTCTTAAATGGTAGGATCAGGTTTTACTCCCAGATGGTTGGGAAGTTTTTTAAATGAGCTTGGGGGCACTGCAGGAGTCAGGGATGCACCACTGGAGGACATAAACAAACTGGCCATCTTCTTCCCCCAAGTCATTTCTTGATGGGCAACATCCACCAAATTTAGTACCTGCATCTCAGAGAATTGAGAGTAGTGCTTTTGACCTACTACTGAAGCTCTTTATTCTGGACACCTCCTGTGAATGAAATTGGCTAAAACCAGGTGGTCCCAGTAATTTCACTCACAGTAGGAGCTGCGGGTGAAATTCCTCTATGTACAACAGAAAGGTGCTTTTCTGAACTTTCCAACTGAACTTTGGGAATGCAGAGAAAGGTAACATACAGTCAAGAAGGGTAAAGGAACTTCTACAAGAAAAAAGAGAGGGAGAGAAATTTCATGCGTAGGGCAAGGCTGTGCAGCAAATATTGTTTGCACAAAAATTGTGTTTTGGTAGCAAAATGTCCCCCAATTCCTCGTTGTTCACCTATTCTGGAGCATTCACATGGTGTTTGCTGCCTGCTTGGCTGCTGTTTCAGTGTCATGTTTTTTAATGTTTTTTTTCCTTCAAGCTGACCCCTTGCCAAGTGGGGATGACGGCATGATGGCATCATGACACTACATTAGGATGGCATCATGAAACCAATTCAGGAGGACATATGGTTTGCCCCTGTTCACACATCCTCCCCTGGAATCAGGTCAGCCCTGATAATCATGAGAGACGCAACTTAATACAGCATCCCCCAACCTGGTGCCCTCCAGATGTTTTGGACTACAACTCCCAGCATTCCTGACCATTGGCCATGCTGGCTGGGGCTGATGGACATTGAAGTCCAAAACCACGGGAGGGCACCAGCTTGGAGAAGACTGGCAAATTATTAGTATGATGTAGGGCTTCATGCAGGCAATTCCCCCATAAGCCTTTTTCCCCCCGTGCACTCATCCTGGACATTGAGGCAGCTGATGAATCTTTGGAGGGAACTCAAAAGACATTATCAGGATGAACAAGCAGCATCTGGTCTCTTGGCAGCTGCTATATTGTCCAACTCAGCCTTCCGTTCTTCCCTACTCTCCCCTCCCCCAAAGCATGGTGATGATGAGATGGTGGCATTTCTACATGAGGCTTTTAACCCACCACTTTACCGAGGCGTCTGCTTCCGGATTCTTTGTGGGATCAAGATTGGCTCCATTAGATGTGTTTTTTCAGGGGGGGGGGTCCTTCTCTGCCTTTCTATATGCTCCATTACACAGCCATCAGGTGGCTCTGGGGTGTAGTGGAATTGCGCAAAGATATCAAGGTTTCATGCCACCATTCAGGGAAGTACCAGACTTTCCTTGTTAGGGAAAAAAAGTCACTATAATGGTTGCAAAGCATGCGAGAGGCTCTGGAGGATGACGACATCATGTAAAGCACCCACAAACTACTGTGAGTGAGGAATCACAAGTGCACAATAAATGCCTCATATAGAAAGGCTTAGTGAGAGTGATGAAATGATGAGGTGTTTTCTGTTAGCTTCCAAATCCCGGGAAGTACTAGTTCCCCTCTACTCAGCACTAGTTAGGCCTCATCTGGAGTACTGTGTCCAGTTCTGGGCACCACACTTCAAGAAGGATGGAGACAAGCTGGAGAGGGTCCAGAGGAGGGCAACAAAGATGATCAGGGGACTGGAAACAAAGCCCTATGAAGAGAGGCTGAAAGAACTGGGCATGTTTAGCCTTGAGAAGAGAAGACTGAGGGGAGATATGATAGCGCTCTTCAAGTACTTGAAAGGTTTTCACAGAGAGGAAGGCCAGGATCTCTTCTCGACCATGCCAGAGTGCAGGACACGGAATCATGGGCTCAAGTTACAGGAAGCCAGATTCTGGCTGAACATCAGGAAAAACCTCCTGACTGTTAGAGCACTATGACAATGGAACCAATTCCCTCGGGAGGTGGTGGGCTCTCCCACACTGGAGGCATTCAAGACGAGGCTGGACAGCCATCTGTCAGTTGCTCTGACTTGGATTCCTGCACTGAGCAGGGGGTTGGACTCGATGGCCTTCTAGGCCCCTTCCAACCTTACTATTCTATGATTCTATGATCATTGCTCCCACTTGGATGTGGAGAGCAAGGGATCCAGGAGGCCGCGGCTGCTCCTTCTCACCACCACCCTTGTCTGGGCCAGAGCAAGAGGCAGGTGAATGAGCAGGTGGCAGTGGCAACGAAGAACCGCAACTCTAGGGTGGTCTTGCCCATGGGCCCCTCCTGGGGCATTGGGCTTCAGCAGATGCCCGGCCATGCCTACCCTTGCTGCCAGCCCTGGGTCCAACGCCTTCCAAATTATGATCTTCAGGAGGAGGACACTCCTGAACATAACCAATTTTAACCTCTGTTCTCCAGTGTTGCAAAGTAGTTCTGCTTTCCAAGATTGGGGTATAATAACACTTCACAAAACTCCTGTGATTTAGACCTAATCAAAAATATTTTTTAAAGAATTTGCCTTAAAGGACTGTACAAAAGCTTATTCTCTCCAGACAGCCTCTCAGTGTTAGCGAGTTATGTGGAGAAACTAGTATGCTGGTAGAAAAATTCTAGCATAGCCTTGTTCATGTGATGCTAACTTTCCACGTGCAGGGAGGTTTTGAACTGGGAAAACTTCTGGTCATGTGGTCAACTACTTGTGTTCTGAAGTGGTATTACTACCCCAATAAGTCAATACCATGTAATTCTTTGGGTTCCTTCACACGGAGCTTTTATCCTACTATTGAGATTGCTCCTTCACGGAAGTTTGCGGGTTCTTTACATGACACCCTGATCATTCAAGGCGTCTCCTGCACTAAATGCCCTTTGCTCCGTTTTTAAATAGGTCACAGATAATGAGCTATCAAATTACCCCGTTGTGTTCCGCTTGAGTTCCCTTCGTGAAAAGAGGAAAAGCGGCAAGAAGAGGAGCGAGATCAATGAAAGATAATGGAAGACTCAGATACAGGGGGGAGGCGGGGAGGGAGTTGTTGCGATCCTGCATTTAAAACAGAAGCAGAAAGCCCCGTTTTAAATGTGGGATTTTAGGCTGGTGTAGAGATGCCTCATTGAATGAGTAGACTGGCTGTTGGTATTGTCTCCCAATGTCAGAGAAAAAGCCAAAAGAAAGGAGAGATTCATCAGAATGTGTTTGTTTATTTGCCTGTTTTAAAAAGTGGCATTGCAAAGACTTCCCATTTGTGACAAAATCTGTGGGAAAGCAATCACCACATTTTTTGAAAAGCATGCAGGATAAGTATCTCCATTTACTATAGTGATTAAAAATGTCACTGAGAAAGACAGTGCAAAGAATGACCACAAGGAGGCAGTAAACGCTGCAAACATTGTGGCAGGAGCTTTTGGAATTGTTTTTTTTGTAGCATTCCAACTGCCCCCGTGCAGAGGGACCATTTTCTGTTTTTAAATGGACGGTAACATGCCCATGGCCAAGGTAAGGACCACACTGAAAACCATACAGGGCCAAGACCCAAACAAAGCTCAGACATACGGGGCCAGGTTCTAGGTCTGGACCTGCAGTGGGAGAAGTGGGGCACGGTGTGGCAGCCTTCCCCAACTTGGTGCCCTCCAGATGTGTTGGATTACAGTGCCAATCATCCCCAGCCACCACAGCAATGACCCTTCTGGCTGGGAATGATGGGAGTTGTGGCCCCCCACATGTCGGCTGGGGGAGGCTGCTCTATGCAAGAGCACCCATGTGCAGAAGCTACGGATGCAGTGAGAAAAGGCTGTCACCGTGACAGGAACAGGAATGCTCAGTCTTCCTCAATAAATCCCTGGAGTTGGGGGTTTCTTAGGGTTATATGTCAACGTAACGTATTTTGACCTATCAGGAAAGCTGACAAAAACGTGCTATCAATGTATATTGTCTGACGTACACAATCTGTTCTTAAATAAAACTCACCCCCAAATTAAAAGATTTTCAAAGCTTCTGTGAAGTCAAGAAACTGCTCTGAAATGGGTGAGCCTTCCAGGCTGCCTCGTGCAGCTTTCAGAAACACATTCGGCTTTGGGCACATTTATTGCATACAGCCCAGGCATCCTCCCTTGAGGCTGAGCTGCTAAAAATAAATCACGTTATCCCAGCACTGGGTGCACTATATCTCACACCTGAGAAATAGTGACTCTGTTCTGCTGTGAACAGCCAGCGCTGCAGCACATTTCTATAAGGGACTGATGTCATCTGGCCGTGCTTCCGGCCATTCAACGGCCACGTGCCTCCATGCTGCAGCCCCACAGCCCTCCTGCCCCCGCTGCTGCCAAGCGATGCACCTCAGCAAGGGCGTGGGAGACCGCCTTCCCCTGTGCTCAGCGGCAGCTGCCGATGACTGACAATTGCACCACATGAGCAGTGCTTGTGGGCTAAGTTATGGCGGAGATCAGTGGCGCAAGGGTAAGCGGCAGTCTTGGGCCTTCGTAGACAAGGGACCTAGACCCATGGAATGTGGAGCTACCCATCCAAGGACAGGCAGCTAGCCGTAATTAATGGGAAGAAAAATTGTGATGAGAAATGAAGTCTGCAAGATTAGCAACTTCATACCTTCAAATACATACACTGGAACAGGGCCTTGGAACCATTATGAGATTTTTTTTTTCCTCCAGATGTCATGAGTGCTAGAAACATACTTGAGAAATGAAGCTCAGGAATCCCTTGAAGTGATCATTTTAACAAACTGCTTGATATAACTTTACATTCTGACACATGCAGGATTTGTTTGGGCTGTGGGTGTGTGAATAATCACAGATCACAGAAGGATGAGACGCCTGTGCTGGAAAAAAATAGCACAAAGCGTTGTTGCTGCCTGTATGAATGAAGGGTGGCTGGACCTGCCCACCACATACTTCTCCCCCCACCACCCGCCCCCACCCGCGTGAGCCATGCCTCCTGGTGATTCTCCCGTGCTTGGCCAGAACAGGGACTTGTGCTTTGCTTTGCTGTGGCAGGGGAGGCTTTGCCCCTCTTGTACATGAAAGACGTGGAACCTAAACAATTTATCTCCATGCTGTCCTACCAACAACACATAAAGGATATTCTGTGCACAGACAGAAAGCTCTTTCAGTCTGGCAGTTCTGTTGTGGTAGACGTCTTCAGATGAGGCTGGCAAGAGCAGCCCTTTAAGTTCGGCTGAAGAACAAAAATGCAGGCCCGTCTCACAATTAAGCACAGCATCAAACTGAGAAAGGATCAATTGAGCCTAGAGGAGAAAGCTCCCCATGTGACAGATTCCAGAAAGTACGTGATACACCATGCCCAGAGCTAGTACATGCCTGCTGTGTTTCCCAGTACATGATTAATTTGACTCAGGGCAGCAGGCTGCAGGCAAGGAATCTGCAGCACAGGCTGGAAAGTTTTAACTCTTGGAAGGCTGGATGTGCAGCTGAACAGGAAACAGAAACAAAGAGAGGGAAGCAGGAGGAGAGGGAGAGGGAGGTGCGGAGATTTGTGAACGGCCAAGCCTTGGGCGAAAAAACAAAGCCCCAAAGTAGATGAAAAAGAATCTATTCTCACGACAGCAGCTTTGCTCTCCTCTTCCCCAAAGTGGCCTCTTCTTCTCAGAGCCCCTTTGCATTGAACACAGGGACTGAGCGGTGTCCCCGGTTTGGACAACCGTCTCATTTCATTCCAGTTGCCATCGTATGTCCTCCAGCACTTCCTTGTTTTCTCACTGTTGGACCGTAAGTGGGAGAAAAAGAGATGTTCCTCCATCTACTGCCTGGGTTTTTAGCTGTGGACAGAGTAGATAGATTCCATATTTTAGCCTCTTTAACTGAAGAGGAAGAGCAATTTTGCAGTATTACTCAGAAGCAGATTGATGGAGCCACGACACCAACAGAACAGAGCTAAGAAAGAGCTGCAGAAGTAGG
This sequence comes from Heloderma suspectum, assembly GCF_057233095.1. Lineage (NCBI taxonomy): Eukaryota > Metazoa > Chordata > Lepidosauria > Squamata > Helodermatidae > Heloderma > Heloderma suspectum. The sequence continues at coordinate 145,658,104 of NC_139461.1, read as the reverse complement.
CTTGTGATACCGTTTCTTAAACTGTGGGCTGATCCAAATGTCACATTATAAGTGGGTGCAATGGTAGCCTCATGGCGACTTCTCCCTTGCAGCATACTCTTGGGAAGGGGCAATTTGCAGCTGACACATTGCCGTGTGGTGTGGGCGCGCGCACATGCTAAATCCTTCCCCTGCCAGTTATTTGTCTCCTGAAACTGCAGCTAAACCAATTCTCCACACACACCCCTCAAACATTCCAGATGTTTGTTGTGAGGTAGACATGGGTCTGGAATCTGGAAAGGGTGGAGAGAGACACAAGGCTGATCTAAAATGCTGGAAGGACTTCGGGTGCTTCCACATCAGGCCTTTATCCTGCAATCACCCTGCTTCAGAGATGGAATTTTACACGGGGATCCAGATGTTGCTATCTTACATTTGTAACCTTCTCACGTTTTCCCACCGCTTCTTCCCTCTCTTTTCTTACCAGAAAAAAACATTAAGGAAGAATAGAGGAAATAGCTGCACCATGCCTTCTGACTGTTAGCACTAGGAGCCTCCCATATGGAAGCAGCCTTTCTCTGTTTATATTATATGCCTACTCAAGCTGCTTGCCCCTAAGAATATCCACCATTGGTTGGTCTTTTGTTACACATGTTTGCATGTATTGTGTAGTTAGGGCCCGAGTATTGTGAATACATGAGTACCTTACACCAATACATTAGTGTGAACATATTGAGTTATTGGTGAAGAACCCAGCTGACCAGCACAGACATAATATGGGATGGGAAGAAGCCAGGTCCCACAAGCAAAATCTCTCTAGATTGCGCGATACAAATAAACTGACAGCACTTTTAAAGGAGCAACACATTGGCTCCAAAAGGTCAGCCTTTGGCCTTTTGGAGAGCCAGCAGCCTGGAAGCAGAGGTGGCCCATTTGCCAGTAGGCCAGCTGCAGGGTAATAGTAGCAAGAGAACTATGGGAACACCATGGGGAGGGGATTCTCCCACAATTCCGATTTCTATGCCAAGGTGGCATTTAAGGGCCATGAGGAAGATGTCTCAAATGCCTGACAGATGACTGGCCAGGTCCAAGAGCAACACCATAAGAATCCAGATGAATCTGTAGCAGGCCCAATGACAGTCCCAGACCCTTCCCCGTAAGAGGTGAGAGCTCTTGTTCCTTCGGAATGGACAAAGAGGGAGCCTTGCCAAGGGTGCATCTATTTTGAGGCTCACCACCACTGAGGCCTGAGAAGACTTGGGAAAGGTACGACATGGGGGTGCTTCAACTTCATGTGTTGTTGCTTATTCGGTCAGCCACTTCTGACTCTTCGTGACTTCATGGACCAGCCCATGCCAGAGCTTCCTGTCGGCTGTCGCCACCCCCAGCTCCCCCAAGGTCGAGACCGTCACCTCCAGAATATCATCCATCCATCTTGCCCTTGGTCGGCCCCTCTTCCTTTTGCCTTCCACTTTCCCTAGCATCAGCATCTTCTCCAGGGTGTCCTGTCTTCTCATGATGTGGCCAAAGTACTTCAGGTTTGCCTTTAATACCATTCCCTCAAGTGAGCAGTCTGGCTTGATTTCCTGGAGTATGGACTGGTTTGATCTTCTTGCAGTCCAAGGCACTCATGATAAATAATTGGTTGGATTCCCAAGAGGAGAGGTCCCTCCGCAAGAGGACTACTTGGTCCATCCACGTGATTTCTGGGGATCCCCCTCTCCTCCCCACCCTCACCATATCACAGCTCCCCCCTTTCAGCAGGGTATCTTGGCTCACTGCGCAGCATTTTCAGGGGACTGGAGGGGCTGCCATGGGAAGGAGGGGATGAGGAAGTCCACTTTCCCCAGTGCAATTAATCCAGCATAAATCTGGATCCAACCCATTGACATGTGGACCCCACCCCAAGAAATGTTGCTTATTTTATTGAAATTCTTTTGATTTCTTTAAAAATCCCTCAGATAGGTTGCCTAAGAAGGCGTCCCCAGATTTGCTTTACATGTTGCTTTAAGTGTAATTTTAGCTGAAAATGCTAATAAATAACAGGAAGCGTGAAATCCCTCACGCCAACTGCCAAGGTGCTGACCTGACATCTCCTAAGGCAGTCCTTTGGCTAAACTTCATACGAATGAGCAAAAACAGTTTTATAATTTGTTGTAAACCACTTTGGGATTTTAAAAATGGGAAGTGGTATAGGAATACTTTAAAATAAATAAATAATATATATTGCTATCCAGCCTTTCTGCCTCCAAGGTTGCTGACAGTAAGGAAACATTAAACAAAAATATATGTTTTGTGTGGGTTTTCTGAGTTTTTTAAAGGCAGTAGTGATTGATGAAAGCTCTGGGGGGAATGATGACATGGAATGCTCCCCCTGCCCCCCGCCGCAGGCCCTCGGTGTCTCCGCTGCTGCAGCAACAGCAGCGGCTGTTCCCCTCCCCACCCAGAGCACCTACTAGCTAGCAGCCAGAGCCAGGTAGCACCTTACATTTTGGCCCCTTGGGATCCGGAGGGTCCGCAGCTCTTCCCTTTTCCCAGTGGAAGAGATGACGGAGGAAGGGTCTGGAGGACGATTACATAAAATGTCCGCTCCCCAAGGCCCCCGGTATTGCTGTAGTGGTGGTAGCTCTTCCAGCTCCTGGTCTTTGCAGGTTCCGAGGAGACCATACGGGGAAATGGCCCTTCTCGACACCTCCCCAGAACTGTGTTCCTAGCATTCAGGGACAGTAGCATCAGATGTTTTGGTCCCTAGGGCTTGCGAGGCCTGCTTCTTCTTGCCAACCAGATGCTCATCTGAATGCCATAACAAAATGCTGAGTTCCACTATGCCGGAAGCCGGGGCTTTCCCCTCCCACGCCATCTCCCTAGAAAAGGGTTCAGCAGGTTCCCCAGCACCATCTCTGCCCTTACAGGGTCGAGGCGAGGCAGAGCAGCACGGGGGCCAAGTGTGCAGGGAATGGTCTTCTCACTGCGACCTTGAGAGGTCTTCCCAAGGTGCTTCCCAGCCATTCAGAATGTATTTTTGGCCAGCATGTAAAATCAGGAAGCATTTCGTCTCAACGTGCATCATTTTATGTTGTCGTAATTACACTGAACCTCAGCTGCCATTCAGTTGTCCATTCACCCAGTTTGGAGAAATCATTTTGGACCTCTTCGTCATCTGCGTTGGCAAGGCAGCTCCCTCGCAAAATGTGCCCAGTCTGAGGAGACACCGGTCGCTACGGGGCCCAAGGCCTGCCTGGCTGCTGTGCTCAGAACAGTCAGCTCCTGGTTAAAGGGCACAACCTCTGGCTGGCTGGAATGCTGAAATGTCTAGAGAAGGGAAACAGTGTTTATCCCCTGTGGGGTGATTATCCATGTAGACTAGAGAATATACTTGACACTGTGACTCATTTTTATCCCCTTTTCAAGGAGGGGCCACAGCTGAGCGGTAGTACACACTCTTTGCATGCAGAAAGTGCTGAGAAAGGCCTCTGCCAGGGATCCCCTGCCAGTCAGAACAGGCAATACTGGGCTAGATGGGGAAACAGTCTGGCCTGGCAGAAGGTGACCTCCTAGTTGCGAACTGATGTGGACATGAGCTCGGCTTCTTTGGATGCCAGGGCCTTGTGGGAAACTGGGACAATTTAGTTTGAAATAAACGTCCACACCTAAAGACTTTGATCTTGAACTTTGCTTTTTAGAGGCCAAAGAGTAAAGGTCGCGATCCCCATTTAAACAAGTAGACTGCATCCAGTAGGTCAGCCAATGGCCCAGCTGGAGACTCCCTTCTCGGAAAGGTTATTTGGGGCAAGGTCTAAAATGGGCTTCTTTCCAGATTTGCAATACATTGCCACAGAAGTGTCTAGTTACCATTTCTGACTTTTGTTAAAATGAAGTTTCTGATGTGATTTATTTCACTTGCACATACTTGGGATAAGTATGAAAAAGCTCACCAGTGAATGCTTGCAAAATGCCCATCAAAAACACTGGAAGATAAATGAGTACATGTTGCTAATGAGGGAGAGAAATTTTCAGTCCTTAATGATGTTCTTGATTTCTTTGTTCTATCTTACCTTATGTAATTCAAAGTTGGGAGTTAGTTTTGACTGCCTTCCTGCTGACCCATTCTCATGAAATTCACTTTATTGGAAAGCTGTTGACACGCAGATTCCACAAATAACAATGGTTTTCACTATAATTTGGAGTTGGGAGTTTATGTCCATAAAGCTTCACTTTTTTTTGCTTTTTTTTTTTTTTTTAAGAATTAGGCTATTGACTATCTAGACAGGCTGCTGAAGGAGCTCATGTTTGATTCACATCTTTTTTATTTTAGAGCCCAGTGGTGAGAAGGGTAGTGTTTCTCCCTCTTTTTAGTTATTCCCTCTCTGTGCAGCGTAAAGTAGCAATGGGACAAAGTCTCCAGTTTTAGCACAATATTGTGAAACCTGCATCAACTTGGATTTATTTTCATGGGAGCAATGACACTAAAATATTGCACAGATGTTCACATGATGGATGCCAAGAGAAGGTATCCTTTTCCATCCACCCAGTGCTTGTAGAGTAGAAGGTATAGGTTGGGTTTATATATGGCCATTGATTTGGTTGATGCCTAAAGAATTCAGTGGCGCTTGGAGACTGTGGGATACTTCAGATGTTGCAAGAAGGGCTAAGGGAGTGGAGGTGCCTTTGTCTTGGGATTCTGCATTGCCCCTTAACAAGTGAGAGGCCTTGTACATCTCATCTGCACTGTGATTCATCAATTCCAAAGGCCATCTGAGGATTAATGACTCTCACTGTGGGCGAGATCCATGAGCAGGGATGTTTCAAAGCTAGTGTCTGGGTCTAAGGGCTTTCACATTATGACAGTCCTTGGCTCTCTTCACACCTCAATTTTTTAGCAGGAACATTCTTTTTTAATCACTGGTTTTCATGGGAGCGTTAAACACTGCTGCTGCTCTCCTTCTACTATCTCACAACTTTCCTTCCCTCTTCCCATTTATCTGAGAATGGGGGAAACCCGGCATTTTCTGTGCTTACGATTGAAATCACCATTTCTCCCCTGTGTATTTCCCCTTTAGCGCTTTGTCCCACTTTGCGTTGGCGTGTGCCAGGAGTGTTGCTGGATGGTGTTGAGTAACACTGTCATGACAACAGATTGGGGCAGGTCACTGACCAGGCTTCCAGTGACTGTTTCAGCCTCTCTCCCATTCCACTACAGGCTCCAAGATCCCCTTGAACACAGCAATGATTACTTCTGAGTTAACCCATTGTCTGTAAGGCTTTCATTTCCTGGGAGTATGTGCCATTGAAATCTGTGTGGCTTGCCTCTGAGTAGGCACGCATAGGAGTGCATTGTAAGTCTACTTAGAGTAGCAGTCCTAAGGTCTTCCATCCCCTTCAATGCATGTACTTGGAACCTCCCCCTCCCCTTGACTTCACTACAGCTTCTTCTCCCTTTTGCTCACCAGAGTGATGGGCTTTTTTCCTCCCAGGGTGGATGGGGGAGTCTCCCTTCTCAGCCACGCAGGAGAATGGCTTGACAGTTAGGATTTCAGTGGGTATTGAAAGTGCCGTTTCTCCTCCCCTGAATAAATTCATCAGGCAGAGCTTGGAATGGACTGTTGTAATGGTTTCCTTTTTGAGTGTGGAGTTGTTTTAGATAAGGCAGTAATGCTGAGGTGGTTTTCCATAGTACTGTCTCCCACCAAGCCAGCCACTATCTCTTCTTCTAGCCCACCTTGCAGGGTCATTGGCAGGGTGATTGCTTGGCTCCTAAAAGATCTGGGGCATAGGTCTATAACACAAATTTGCAAATGCAATCATCTGTCTGTCTGTCTCCGAGTCTAAGCAGACCTCTAATATGTGTGTGTGTGTGCATGTGTGTGTGTGTGGTGTGTGCTTATGTGTGTTCATAGATTATGTAATACATACATACATAAGAAGTGTGCACTAACCCCCCACCCCACCCCACTTCAACTCAGACCCCAATTCAGCGTTTTGGAAAACATCCAGCTTCTGCTCCGGGCAGTTTGTAGTCAGTCCACTTCAGTTTAGCACCAAACCTGAGTCAAGGTTTAGAAAAATGAGTCTTTATGCTTCCTGATGACTACAACAGGAAATTAGAAACAAAAACTGTATCTTTTTTCTCTTGGTCAGAACTGGATGGTAATTTCAGGCATAGTAGACCCCTAGAAGGGGATTACACCTGCCCAATATCAGAAAAAATAGGTGCAGGGTTCATATTTTGATTTTCTTTTAAAGGGCACTGCCAATAACATTGTTATTCCTTGGAAGAACTGGATAAAAATTTTAGGTTTCATTGCCCCATCAAAGGAGATGATGCCTGCCATATTTCAGAATGATAGCCACAAGGGGTTTTGTGCAAGGGTAGCCTTGACATTTTGAGGTCTCCAAAAGAAGACATACTTATCTCCCTATGTTCCTTGTGGACCATTGCTCTGAAAATTACAGACAGCCTACAGTTGTACCTAAGTAAGAAACCAGCAAAGTTTCAGAAGGATAGGTGCAGCAGTTCATGTGGAAGGGGAGTTCTCCAATTTGGAGGAGGGAGTGATTTGCTTTCCCTTCTCTTCACCCTTCCCTAATAGTTTTTGGGTAGATTTGTATGAAAATGCATGCGTCATTAGAGGTGTCCCCCAAGCAAGAAACCTGCAAAGTTTCTGAAGGATATACATGCCTGCAAATTTAGAATTACTTGAATTTATTTACATTTCACCAATGTTAGCAGCAGGGGAAAATGGGTGGGAAGGTGCTATTGCACTCATGTCCTGCTTGTAGGTTTCCCCTGGGCATCTGGTTGGCCACTGTGTGAACAGAATGCTGGACTAGATGGACTGCCAGGGTGGAAACTGAGCCAATAGAACCCCAGAGCAGTTCTGATTCTGAGGAGGATCAGCAATCTGTGGGAGAGGAGCCAGCTCATCCCTCACTGGCACAGCAGCTGGCAGAGATTCCTCCTGCCAGCATTCCTGAGATAGATAGTGACCCAGGCAGTGAGAGAGTGTGGGAGGGGGGCTTGTTAGATGCTCGACAAAGACGCAGGGAGTGACGCACGATGGAGGGTGCGGAAAAGAGGCGTAGCGCCCGTTTGGCACGCAAGCAATGGCTGCGTCCCGTGGTCCCGTGTCTGTTTCCCCCCTCCCAGCTGAGAGTCTGTTTCCCGCCTCCCAGCTGAGCAGAGCAGAGCAGAGCAAGCTGCTCCAGCTGGTCCAGGGACTACAGAAGCAGGCAAGCTCCCAGAGAGCGAGCGAACAGAGCGAGCGAACAGGGGGAGCAAACAAGAGTTGGCCAGGGGAGTTGCAGTGGTTGAAGAGACAAAGGAGACAAAGGAGACAGAGGCTAAGAGGTAAGTGGGTTGCAGGAAGCCCAGGGGGCTGCCCTTTATCCTTCTGATTGGCTGTGAGCTCACCAGGTGCTTCTGAGCGCTCCAACTGAATTGGAGGGGTGTGGCCTGAGTACTCCCAGCAGCTGACTGGGCGGGAAGCTTCAGTCTGTTTCCCGCCTCCCAGCTGAGCAGAGCAGAGCAGAGCAAGCTGCTCCAGCTGGTCCAGGGACTACAGAAGCAGGCAAGCTCCCAGAGAGCGAGCGAACAGAGCGAGCAAACGGGGGGAGCAAACAGGAGTTGGCCAGGGGAGTTCGGCAGGGGAGGTCAAGGGGGAGGCCCCTAACATTTTTTTTATTATTTTTATTTTTTATTTTAACTAACTTTTTTCCATTTATTTGTCTTGTAACACACACTTTCACACCAGTGGGGCTCTGCTTTTAACCTCTACTGAGTAGAGGAGCAGGCACAGGCTAGTCTAGAACAATCACAAAGCTAGACACAAAAAGGGAAAAGAGGCTATGGAAGGACAAGACTCTCCAGTGGTGGTGACCTGCAAGGTGTGTGCCATGTTTGTTTTCTTGCCTGAGAACAACATGGCCTACACCTGCAACAAGTGCAAGTTGATCACGCTGCTGGAGGAAAAAGTAAGTGGACTGGAGCGGCGACTGTCGACCCTCCGGGGAATAAGAGAACACGAAGAGTTCTTGGACAGAATGGGGGAACAACAGCAGCAAAGGGCAGACCAGAAGCTTGAAGAGCAACAGCAAGATGAGGCAGTGGGAAATCCTGAGGTGAGGAAAAATGGAATAGAGGATACTCCTTGGAAAAGGGTGACAGTTAGGAGAAGAAGAACTAGACGCCACTCTGCACCAGTGGAAGCAGTGGAGCTGTGGAACCGATTCCAGGTACTTGCGGATGAGACTGGAGGACAGCCTGCAGAGGAAGAATCACAGGGGAACCTGCATGAGAGTGAGCAAGAGGCTAAAGGTCAGTCAAACAGAGGCGATGAAACCCAGGCCTACAAGAAGAAGAAGAGAAGAGTGGTAGTAGTGGGAGACTCCTTGCTGCGTGGGATCGAGACCCAAGTATGTCGCGAAGACCCGTGGACTCGCCAGGTATGTTGCCTCCCAGGAGGACAGATTAGAGACGTGACTGAAAGGTTGCCTGCACTCATAAAGCCCACTGACAGGTATCCCTTCTCATCCATGTGGGAACAAATGATACCGCCAAGCGGAGCTACGAAGAAATCACGTCAGACTTTGAAGCTTTGGGAAGGAAACTCAAGAACTTTGGGGCCCAGATAGTTTTCTCATCCATCCTTCCAGTAGTTAGAAGAGGGATAGAAAGGGAACGAAAAATACTCCGGGTGAATGACTGGCTACGAAGGTGGTGCCGACGAGAGAGATTTGGATTCTGGGACCACGGGCTATACTTCCTGGAAGATGGGCTGTTGGCTAGGGATGGGTTGCACCTCACAAAGGATGGGAAGAATGTGTTTGGCCACAGCATGAAGAACTTCATCAGGAGGGCTTTAAACTGAATCCCACGGGGAAGGGAGATGTAATGTTGGGGGTAACAATGGACGTAGGCGCATGCACTTCAATGGAGAGAACAGCTCTGATAGCGCCCAATAATAGTCTTCAGACACCTGTAGGAAGAAAGCCGGACTATGAAGCACATGGTCTTCGATGTCTATATACTAATGCCCAGAGTATGGGAAACAAACAGAACGAACTTGAACTCTTAATACAAGAGGGAAATTATGACCTGATAGGTATAACTGAGACTTGGTGGGATGACTCTTATGACTGGAATACAGCAATTGAAGGATATAACTTGTTCAAAAAGAACAGGAGGAACAGAAAGGGAGGTGGGGTTGCACTGTATGTGAAAAATACATATCTCTGCACAGAAATACAGGAGGAGGGGCTTGGTAGCCCCATCGAGAGCATCTGGGTTGAAATAAATGGAGCAAAGAATAAAAGGAACCTGGTGGTCGGAGTCTACTACCGGCCACCCAATCAAGAAGAAGACAAGGATGAAACTTTTGAAAAGCAAATAGCCAATGTTTTAAGGAAGCGTGATGTAGTAGTAATGGGGGACTTCAATTTTCCCGATATTTGTTGGGAGACAAATTCTGCAAAACATGGCCCCTCCAGGAAATTCCTGACTTGTGTGGCGGATAACTTCCTCCTACAGAAAGTAGAGGAAGGAACTAGAGGATCGGCTATCCTTGACTTGATCCTAACCAACAGAGATGACTTAGTGGATAAAGTAGCAGTTACAGGAACTCTGGGGGAAAGCGACCATGTTGTACTTGAGTTCTTGGTTCTAAGGGAAGCAAAAGCCGAGTGTAGTCAAACACGTACCCTGGATTTTAGGAAAGCTGATTTTCATAAACTCAAAACAATGGTCAGTAAGGTCCCATGGCAAGCGATGCTAGCGAGAAAAGGAGTCCAAGATGGGTGGGAACTTTTAAAAAAGGAAATTCTCAAGGCACAATCACAAGCAATTCCAACAAGAAGAAAAGGTGGAAGACAACAGAAGAAGCCAATGTGGCTTCACAAAAAGCTTAGAGATGACCTGAAAACAAAAAAGGACACATATAGGAAGTGGAAAGAAGGCCAAGTAACAAAGGAAGAGTACAGGCAGATAGCACAGAATTGCAGGGATGGCGTCAGGAAGGCTAAAGCTGAGAATGAGCTGAGGTTAGCAAGGGATGTTAAAGACAACAAAAAGGCTTTCTTCAGCTACGTGCATAGTAAAAGGCAGAGGAAAGAAATGGTGGTTCAGTTATTAAATAAGGATGGCAAAACGATAACAGATGACAAAGAAAAGGCAGAGGTGCTCAATTCCTACTTTGGCTCAGTCTTCTCCCAAAAGAAGGTCTATGACCCCCCTGGCAAAGGCGAAGTACAGGCTGAAGGGGCAGGATTGCAGCTTGAGATTGACAGGCATATGGTCAAGGAACACCTCATTACTTTGAATGAGTTCAAATCTCCAGGGCCAGATGAACTGCATCCTAGAGTCATAAAGGAACTGGCAGAAGAACTCTCAGAACCGCTGTCTATTCTCTTTGAGAAATCATGGAGGACGGGGGAAGTGCCAGATGACTGGAGGAGGGCTAACGTTGTCCCTATCTTCAAAAAGGGTAAAAAGGAGGAACCTGGGAACTACAGACCAGTCAGTCTGACATCAGTCCCTGGGAAAATTCTGGAGCAGATGATAAAGCAATCCATCTGGAAGCACCTTGACAACAATGCCGTGATTACTCGAAGCCAACATGGATTTGTCAAAAACAAGTCCTGCCAGACTAATCTGATCTCATTTTTTGATCAAGTAACCCCCCTTGTAGACCGTGGGAATGCTGTAGACATCATATACCTCGACTTCAGCAAAGCTTTCGACAAAGTGCCCCATGATATCCTGATGAGCAAACTAGCTCAAAGTGGGCTAGATGAAACAACGATCCGGTGGATCCACAGTTGGCTACAGAATCGGACTCAAAGAGTGCTTATCAATGGGACCTTCTCAAACTGGGGAGAGGTAACGAGTGGGGTACCGCAGGGCTCAGTCCTGGGCCCAGTGCTCTTCAACATTTTTATTAATGACTTGGAGGAGGAGGTGCAGGGAATGCTGATCAGATTTGCAGATGACACAAAATTGGGTGGGATAGCTAATACTTTGGAAGACAGAAACAAAATTCAAAGTGATCTGGATAGACTGGAGCGCTGGGCAGAAAACAACAGAATGACATTTAATAGGGACAAATGCCAAGTTCTGCACCTAGGAAAAAGAAACCAAATGCACAGTTACAAGATGGGGGATACGTGGCTCAACCACACTACAAGCGAGAAGGATCTTGGAATTGTTGTCAATCACAAGCTGAATATGAGCCAACAATGTGATGTGGCTGCAAAAAAGGCAAATGCTATTTTGGGCTGCATTCATAGAAGCATCGCTTCCAAATCCCGGGAAGTACTAGTTCCACTCTACTCAGCACTGGTTAGGCCTCATCTGGAGTACTGTGTCCAGTTCTGGGCACCACACTTTAAGAAGGATGCAGACAAACTGGAGAGGGTTCAAAGGAGGGCAACAAAGATGATCAGGGGACTGGAAACAAAGCCCTATGAAGAGAGACTGAAAGAACTGGGCATGTTTAGCTTTGAGAAGAGAAGACTGAGGGGAGATATGATAGCACTCTTCAAGTACTTGAAAGGTTGTCACAGAGAAGAAGGCCAGGATCTCTTCTTGATCATCCCAGAGTGCAGGACACGGAATAATGGGCTCAAGTTACAGGAAGCCAGATTCCGGCTGAACATCAGGAAAAACTTCCTGACCGTAAGAGCAATACGACAATGGAACCAATTACCTGGGGAGGTGGTGGGCTCTCCCACACTGGAGGCCTTTAAGACGAGGCTGGACAGTCATTTGTCAGGGATGCTCTGACTTGGATTCCTGCATTGAGCAGGGGGTTGGACTCGATGGCCTTGTGGGCCCCTTCCAGCCCTACTATTCTATGATACTATTCTATGATTCTATGACCCAAGGGAAAGAGGGAGGATCTCTCCCTAGTCCATAAGTTCAGGGTCTTCAAGTGATTCTCCTTCAAACGGGGACCAACTGCCTACCCGGAGCATAGGCTACTCTGCTGTTCATTGCTTAGTCACTGGTGATTAGCATCTGAAAGAGTCATTAAGTTGTAAAAGGATTAAAGCCTTGAAAAGAATCATTTCGTCTATGTCTTGAGTTGACTATTGGAGTGTACTGAAAGAGGCCACTAAGGCGCTCTTGACATGGACCTTGGTCTGATGCAGCTCTTCTTATGTTCTGAAATAGAGAGTGCCTCTGATCATATGCAGAATGCTTTTCTTTCACCACTGAGCACTTACATCCTCCCCCTACCAACTCTGTTCCCCTCCATGCAACCACCCCTCCTCATCCTGCCATCCTCCAGCGACTCTTCATAAAAACAGTTTTGTGCAACTGTCCTCTACCTCCTCCTTGTTATGCACAAGCTCTCATTGTATGTTCCTCCCCATAACTTCATTTGTGCCAAGACTTCACCAGGATTCAGCCAATGAGTCTGTTTTCAAAACTAGGGCTAAGTTATGGAGAAACTCTGAGCATGTATCAAGTGCCTTTCCCTCACCACTGAAGCTAGAGTTCATGCAAACACACACACACACACAACAAAACATGCATAGGACTGAGCTGAAAGGGTAGCCAATTCATTAGCCGGAACTGGATAGGCACTGTATCAAGCCTGCAGTACCATGCTCACAACTCAGGACTTATTTCTGAGTAAACATGCAGGACATCAAGGTGCAAACCTCCCTGCAAAAGTACCTTGTGCTGGAATCCTATGCATACTTTCCTGAGGGTAAGCCTCATTAAACATAATGGGACTTCTCAGTAGGCATACATAGGATTGCATAAATGAGCAGTATTTATCTCCCCTCCACTTAAAAAATAAACCAAAAACTATTTTTATTAAAGCTTTCTGTTCATAGGAACATAGGAAGCTGCCTTATGCTGAGTCAGAACCTGGGTCCATCTAGCCCCACGTTGTTGACACTGACTGGCAGCAGCGGCTCTCTGGGGTTTCAGGCAGGACTCTTTCCTAGCCCTGCCTGGAGATGCTGGGGATTGAACCTGGGACCTTCTGCCTGCCAAGCATGTGCTCTGCCACTGAGCTACAGCCCTTCCTATTGCCAGATAATGGCAACTAACAGACAAAACAGCCCCAGATTTGTTTCTCTGCAGCCATGTGAACCCACTTTTCTCAAAGGCTTGAGTGAGCAGAAGGAGAAAAACCAACCCTCTTGTCTGTTTGTATAAAGTGAGTCAAATACAGTTCAGAACTTATCTTGCCCACCGAAGAGAATTCTCTTTAAGAATTCCCCAAGATATGCTTTGGGTGGAATAAAGAAGAGAAAGAAAGAACAGGATAGGGGAGGGAAGAAGAAAAGAAGAATGGTGATTGGAAATATGCGTGCAGGTGGGCGGGGGGGGGGGCAGAGAGAATTCCCTAACCCAAGTGGCTCCTTTCAGAGAGGTAGTACTTCAGAGGAATTTAGGAGGCTGTGGAGGGTTTGTAAGGATTGCATGTACTTACATTAATTTTATGAGGTGAGGTGGCTGAGAGCTTTTTCTAGCATTTTTTTAAACTCTAGACTAGAACCTATTTAAAAGCCTCAGCAGTTCCTTGATCATGACGCCACATAGTCCTAACCCTCCTTTTGGAATAATTCGAGTCCTACAGCTATTTAGGAGAAATTAAAGTGGAGGGAGAAAGAAATTTGTGGAGGCTGATTGGATCCTTTGTTGTACTGAAGCTACTAAACTTCTGCAGAAACCAAAGATTCCAGTTTGGGGCAGTGAAATCAGATGCTGTGTGAAATAACAGTATTTCACATGGAACTCTTTCTTCCCTTCCATCTCCCTCTTCAAAATTTAATTGCAAGCAAACTCCCAACAGTGGGCATGTAAGAGCAGAAAAGTAGAGGGAGAGGGGGTTTTAGCACCACAACAAAATCTACGCCAGAGATTAGAGATAGTGACCTCCTAATGGTCACCTTAAACACCTTCTGATTAAAATCTCTAATTGGCTGTGTGGCTTGACAGTTTTTAATTTTTGTTTTAGTCTTTGAGAAAAGGAAACTTTAGGCACGGCTAGCTCAAAAGCCACTGGACCTAAATGTCTGAAATTTGGCAGGTTCAGTCAGCTTCAGAGAGGCTGCCAGGTCCCCAAATTCCATGCACTCATGTGGAAGAACACAAAAATTGTAGCTCTTTGCTTGGACAGATTTCCTTGAAAAAAGCAAATTTTACCTGTGACTAGCACAAAAAAGGACACTCAGCTGTGGATGTGTCTGGTGGTGAAAAGAAAATCCGATGCTGTAAAGAACAATATTGTTTAGGAACCTGGAATGTAAGATCAATGAATCAAGGTAAGCTGGAGGTGGTCAAACATGAGATGGCAAGATTGAACATCGACATCTTGGGAATCAGCGAACTAAAATGGACAGGCATGGGTGAATTTAATTCAGGTGACCATCTTATCTACTACTGTGGGCAAGAATCCCTTAGAAGAAATGGAGTAGCACTCATAGTCAACAAAAGGGTGGGAAAAGCAGTACTGGGGTACAATCTTAAAAATGATAGAAGGATCTCAGTACGAATCCAAGGCAAACCATTCAACATCACAGTAATTCAAGTCTATGCCCCAACCACTGAGGCCGAAGAAGCTGAGGTTGATCGGTTCTACGAAGACCCACAACGCCTTCTAAAACTAACACCAAAAAAAGATGTCCTCTTCATCATAGGGGATTGGAATGCTAAAGTAGGAAGTCCAGAAATCACCAGGATAATAGGCAAGCATGGCCTTGGTGTACAAAATGAAGCAGGACAAAGGCGAATAGAGTTTTGCCAAGAGAACACACTGATCATAGCAAACACTCTTTTCCAACAGCACAAGAGGCGACTCTACATGTGGACATCACCAGATGGTCAATATCGAAATCAGATTGATTATGTCCTTTGCAGCCAAAGATGGAGAAGCTCTATACAGTCAGTAAAAACAAGACCTGGAGCTGACTGTGGCTCAGATCATGAGCTGCTTCTTGCAAAATTTCGGCTTAAATTGAAGAATGTAGGGAAAACCACTAAACTGTTCAGGTATGACCTAAATCATATCCCTTATGAATATACAGTGGAGGTGAGGAATAGATTTAAGGGATTAGACCTGATAGACAGAGTGCCTGAGGAACTATGGACGGAGGTCCATAACATTGTTCAGGAGGCAGCAACGGAATCCATCCCAAAGAAAAAGAAATGCAAGAAAGCCAAGTGGCTGTCTGATGAGGCTTTACAAGTAGCTGAGGAAAGAAGGGAAGCAAAAAGCAAGGGAGAAAGGGGAAGATATATCCAACTGAATGCAGAGTTCCAGAGTATAGCAAGGAGAGACAAGAAGGCCTTCTTAAATGAACAATGCAAAGAAATCAAGGAAAACAACAGAATGGGAAAGACTAGAGATCTCTTCAAGAAAATTGGAGATCTCAAGGGAACGTTTTGTGCAAAGACGGGCATGATAAAGGACAAAGGAGGCAGGGACCTAACAGAAGCAGATAAGATTAAGAAGAGGTGGAAAGAATACACAGAAGAACTATACAGGAAAGATCTTAATGTCCCTGATAGCCATGATAGTGCGGTCACTGAACTTGAGCCGGATATCCTAGAAAGTGAAGTCAAGTGGGCCTTAGTAAGCATTACTAACAACAAAGCTAGCGGAGATGACAGTATAACAGCTGAGCTATTTAAGATCCTAAGAGATGATGCTGTTAAAGTGCTGCACTCAATATGCCAGCAAATTTGGAACACTCAACAGTGGCCACAAGACTGGAAAAGGTCAGTTTACATTCCAATTCCAAAGAAGGGCAACGCCAAAGAGTGTTCAAACTACCTCACAATTGCGCTCATTTCACATGCCAGCAAGGTGATGCTCAAAATCCTACAAGCTAGGCTTCAGCAGTATGTGAACCGAGAACTACCAGAAGTCCAAGCTGGGTTTCGAAGAGGCAGAGGAACTAGAGATCAAATCGCCAACTTTCGCTGGATCATGGAGAAAGCAAGAGAATTCCAGAAAAACATCTATTTCTGCTTCATTGACTACACTAAAGCCTTTGATTGTGTGGATCTCAACAAACTGTGGCAAATTCTTAAAGAGATGGGGGTACCATACCACCTTACCTGTCTCCTGAGAAACCTGTACGAGGGTCAAGAAGCAACAGTAAGAACCAGACATGGAACAACCGAGTGGTTCAGAATTGGGAAAGGAGTACGACAAGGCTGCATATTGTCGCCCTGCTTATTTAACTTATATGCAGAGTACATCATGAGAAATGCTGGGTTGGATGAATCACAGGTCGGAATTAAGATTGCCGGGAGAATTAACAACCTCAGATACGCAGATGATGCCATCCTAATGGCAGAAAGCAAAGTTGCTCTAAAGAGCCTCTTGTTGAGGGTGGGAGGAAAGCTATGGCAAACCTAGACAGCATAGTAAGAAGCAGAGACATCACCTTGCCGACAAAGGTCCGTCATCACCTCTCACAGCCATACATTACTACTGGGAAAACCATAGCTTTGATTAGACGGACCTTTGTCGGCAAGGTGATGTCTCTGCTTCTTACTATGCTGTCTAGGTTGGCCATAGCTTTCGTCCAAAGGAGTAAGCGTCTTTTAATTTCATGGCTACAGTCACCATCTGCGGTGATCTTGGAGCCCAAGAAAGTAAAATCTGTCACTGCTTCCATTTCTTCCCCTTCCACATGCCAGGAAGTGATGGGGCCAGATGCCATGATCTTCATTTTTTTAATGTTGAGTTTCAAACCAGCTTTTGCACTCTCCTCTTTCACCCTCAACAAGAGGCTCTTTAGAGCCTCTTCGCTTTCTGCCATTAGGGTGGTATCGTCTGCATATCGGAAGTTGTTGATAATTCTCCCAGCAATCTTAATTCCGACCTGTGATTCATCCAACCCGGCGTTTCTCATGATGTACTATCATGAGAAATGATATGATGGTAGTCTATGTAAAGATTTATGTAGACTACGTAGTCTACGTAAATCTTTACGTAGACTACCGGGACCAAATAAGGAACGCAAATGGCGGCGCCCATAGGCCGCCGCCATTTGTGTACGCGCTTTTTTTTCCCCCCCAAAGTCACCCGTGATAGGCTACGTAACGATTAATGTAGCCTATCACGGCTGACGTTGGAAATCTAGCCGTGATAGGCTACGTTAATCGTTACGTAGCCTATCACTTTTTTTTTGTTTTTTTTTTACACTTTGTTTCGCAGCCGGGGTGACGGGGCGCTTCTCCCCCACCTGAATTTCGGCCGGGCGAGGCAGGAAGCCTCCCCCCCTGGCCTGAATTTCGGCCGGGCGAGGTGGGACGGCTCCCCCACTCGCCTGAACTAGAGGGGGAGAAGCGAAGCACCTCCCCCCCACCGCGAAGCACCCCTGCGAAAAGGTAAGTGACTTTCGTACATCCCTACTCAGATCCCATCAGGTTATACTGGAAGTTGGGATTTTTTGCCTGCATTTGCCATTTGGATGCCCAGTCTCTCAGTTGGGAGAGATCCTTTCACCACCATAAATAATTTGGTGTCATCTGCAAACTTGACCACTTCACTGCTCACTTCTAATTCCAGATCATTTATGAACAAGTTGAAAAGCATTGGTCCCTGTGGGGTCCCACTCTTTACATCCTTCCACTGGGAAAATTTACCATTTATTCCTACTCTCTGCTTTCTGTTCTTTAACCAGTTACTGATCCATAAGAGGACCTGTCCTATTATTCCATGACTGCTAAGTTTGCTCAGGAGTCTTTGGTGAGGGACTTTGTCAAAAGCCTTTTGGAAGTCCAATGCCTACCAGATCACCCCTGTCTAGATGTCTACTGACAGTCCCAAAGAACTCTAAAAGGTTAGTGAGACAGGATTTACCTTTGCAGAAGGTTGATTCTATTTCAGCAGGGTTTGTCCTTCTATATGCCTACTAATTTTATCTTGCCCCTACAGAGCACAACAAAAGACCCATTTCACAGAAGACAGAGGCCAGATCTACACCTTTAGCATCTCTACACAAGCCTAAAATCCCGCATTTAAAATGGGGCTTTCTGCTTCCATTTTAAATGCAGGATCACAACTCCCTTCACACGCACTTCCTTTCCCCATTCCCCTTTCCCCCTCCTTCTCCCCCTTATCTGAGTCTTCCATATGTTTCATTATACAGCCATTAAATGGCGCAATAGTCTAGCATACAACTCCCCTGCTAAAACAGTTCCCCTGGCTCCCAGTGTGTTTCTGGGCACAATTCAAAGTGCTGGTCATGTCCTATAAAGCCCTATATGGCTCTAGTCCAGGTTACCTGAAAGACTGTATTCTCCCCTATGAGCCTGCTCGTGCCCTGAGATCTTCAGGAGAGGCCCTTCTCACGGTCCCACCACCATCACAGGCTCGCCTGGTGGGAACGCGGGGGAGGGCCTTCTTGGTGGCTGCCCCAAGGCTCTGGAACTCCCTTCCTAGGGAGGCAAGAGTGGCACCCTCCTTGGTACGTTTCTGCAGGGAGGCAAAAACTTTTTTGTTCCTGCAGGCCTTTGGGGATAGATAGTCTGGAGCTGTGAGAATATGATGGATTGGTACTATTGTTTATATTGTCATTGTCTTTTTAAATTCTGATATTTATACAATTTTAATATTATTGATGATTTAATTATATTTTTAACTTTTGTATATTTCTATTTATATGTTTTAACTGTACAAGTTTTTAATGTTGTAAAGCTGCCTTGAGTACCAGTATTGGGGAAAAGGCGGGATATAAATAAATATTATTATTATTGTTATTATTATTACTACTATTATTATTATTTATTCCTCATGGCAATTTGCAAACATGTGTACTTCTGGCAAAATAGATACACAATTTTCCAATTGTACACAGTGTATACATCTTTTTATTTCTTCAAAGAGACTCTTTCAGGAAAAATCCTGAAAAATCCAGAAAAATCTTGTGTGCACAATAGCCCTGAGGTGCCAAGTAGCTTAGCTTTCTGCTTGTCTTCACGAAGGATGACTTCAGAACGCTAGTGCATTTTAGGCTGGTGTTCCCAGTGCAGCACATGTAGGCACAATGGCACCGGTGGAGATCTCCCCTGGCACCTTCAAATCTTCTTCTGAAGCCCCCCCTCCTTCCACCACTGTCCCCTTTGTCACAAGGTGTTTACCTGTTTTCCCCTTCAGAAGGGAGCAATTTCAGCCTTGGGAAGTACAAAGAACTAAGGGAAGAGCATTGCTGAGATCAGCACCCAAGCAGCTAACTAGAAAAGGGTAATGAGAGGGTGGGAGGGATAGCAAGAGGAAGGGGTGGGGGAGAGGAAGAACCGGGACAGAGAACAGAAGGAGCAATGTGGTGGGGGGATAATCTGGAAGCATCTGGGGGACTGGTGAGGGGAGGAGGATGGAGTGTTTAGGGGGCGGGGGAGAAAGTAGGGGCAGGAGAGTGCCCCGCTCCCAGGAACCAGGAGGGGGGGGCACAGAATGAGGAAGAGGGGCTCCTTATGGATCCTCATGATTTACACAAGGATAAATCAGATCAAAGGCTGTTGTATCTACAGAATTATTCAGTGGTTTTACAGTAGTTTTGTGGGAATCCTATATAACAATAACAAAGATCCATCTGGATCTATGCTTTGGAGCCATGTTGTTGTGGCAAGCACTGGATCTGTGATTTTAACTGTGCAGTCTACACAACAATATTAAACTATAATTTGATGTGGTTTGGCGAGGGGGGCAGGATGCTATGTAAATATCATACAACGTCAAGAAAATCTGTGTTTGATTTACTAGATCTGACTTCTACCTACTTGCCATTTTGTGATTGGAAATAACAATAGAAATTCCATCCCCAGTTTCAATCAAAATATGTAGTGCAGGAGAGAGCTGGCTTCAGTCTTGAGTGGTCTAGATTTAAAAAAAAATACAATCCCATTGGTCCACTTTGGCATTTTATTTATATATTTGATTGATTGGTTGGTTGGTTGATACCCTGAGTACCACAAAATGGCACTCAAGGCAGCTTACAAAACAGTCTAAAATAAATTAAAACAATAAAACACATTAAAATACAATTTTAATACATTTAGGGTGCAATCCTATTGAGATAGATGGTCGCCTCTGACTTCCTCTGAAGCTGGAGGCAATTGCCTATCCAGTCCAGGGCAGCTGAAGCACGGAGGAGAGGATTCCTCCCGCGCTCCGGCTGCCCTACAGTTTGCCTTAGGCGCCCGATTGGGAGCGTCTAAGCGCAGTTTTGGGGAGGGGTCGGGGATGGAGCTGGAGACCGCAGAGGAAGCTGTTCAAAACAGCTTCCGCAGTCTCCTCCCTGCTCCGCCCCCGGGAACGCCCCCTTTTCACCCTGTCCATGCTCCATGTTGCAGCACGGAGGGGCAGCCGCCACAGTTCTCTCTGCCCTGACTACTGGGGGGCGGGGGGAGCGCGTTTTCCCAGCTTTGAGCTCATAGCGCTGTCTACAAGCTCAGAGCTGGGAAACCGGGAAATCCTATCTCCCCCGGGTGCTGTCTAGGGGACACAGGATTGCTGTCTCCAAATACAATTTTAATACTTTTGCAAAACAAGAGTGCATACTTGGGATATCTTAGCAATTAAGGCATAACTAATCTGTGCTAATCCTAAATGTGCCCTCTCCTTGCCCAGCACCTTGCTCAATCAGACCAAGATCCAGCATATTTTGCAAGTATCTAAGAAAGGTAGGTAGTCTCCAAAATTTGGCCAGCAATCCCCCAGTGGGCTACAATATACTTTCTGTCCACACCTGATGCAGAACACTTGGTTCCTGGATGAACCTTCCGTGTTTCCTGGTCTACTGTTGTTGTTCCTTCAAAATACACGCACGCACACGCGCACGCACTCACACACCTTTCATCTCTTAGGTGAGTATGTTTCTTATCCAGAAGCAATATATGTCTTAGCTCCAGAAACGGGGACACCCAGCAGGGGAGGGTGTTTTTCCTCTTCCTCATGTCCTGCTTGTAAGCTTCAGGGGCATCTGGCTGTTACTGTCGAAAAGAGGTTCACTAGGAAGGGCAGAGGACTGAGAGAGGAATTGCACTTCTGATTACATCAGGGGGAATAAATTATTCCTCACTGTAGGACCAAAATAAGCCGAACTATTCCCCAAGTGTTCATTTTTTTTCTAAGACCAATTCTGATGGAGTTCTCTCTATCACTAGTCAAATGTCTTTCACGTGAGAGTGCTTAGACATGAATTTGCTGACCTGTTAATAAATATATCTAACATCACTAAGGGCGCAATCCTGGTACTTGTCAGCCTCCAAAGTCAGCAGCTGCCAAGTATCCAAGGCAGAGTGGGAGGCGCGTCATGCCTCCTGCTCTGAGTTTGGCTAGATGGGCATTTTCACCCATCTAGCAGAGGCTTCAGATCCCTGCGTCCCCAGTCACCTCCCCTCCCCAGTTTCTGGCTCTGGACTCGGAGCGCTGTCTCTGGCCCTGGATCCAGGAATCCGAAATGTCCTATGTCCCACACATGCTGTCTAGGGGCCATAGGATTGCTCTCTAAAATTAGTTTCTGGCCAGAGGATTGGAAAGCACATATTGTACCACCATTGCTTTTAAATGGAACCAGGACAGATCCATCCTTCAGCCTTACGGCCTTCCCAGGTAAATCGATGGAAAACTTTCCTAAAGCTGTTTTTTAAATTCATTTTTTATTGTGAAATTTCAACAACAAAATTATTTTTAAAAAATGAGAGAAAAGACAGAGAATTTGTATATATTCATGGTTTCTGCAAAGGGAACTCCTGCCTCACCAACCTTTCTGAATTCTTTGAGAGTATCAATAAACATACAGACAGGGCTCCTGTTAGGGACTGGGAGGAGGGATGCTTTTCCCTACTGATGGACCCTTTACACCCTTTACAAGGGTTTCCCCCAAAAGAATTCCTGATAGGCTGCCACCAGTCAAGATGAACATCCTGATACATCCTAGACTGTACAGCTGCTTGGGGAGTTTCTGAGCCCTGTTGTCAAGGTCCCCTTCCTTTAGCCCAGCCTTAGGAAAAAAATAAAAAGAAAGGTGCTTTGGACTTTCTTTCCCACATGGGAAAGAGTTTAGTGAGAATTCCCTTTTAAAACAAAATAGCCAACTGTCCAAATATTTTTAAAGGAATTTATTTGGGAAGGGGGATGAAAAGGGGGAAAAAGAAGGGGAGGCAACTATCATACACACAGAATTCCAGATCAAATTAATAATATCTAACTAATCTTTACATGTTACCTACTTGAGGAGAGTCTTGGGTTCCAGAACATATGCAGAATTCAGTGGAGACAGGCTGGTTGGAGAGAAGACCCCTGAGAATTGAGCAACCTCTTACCTTTATTGAGACTCTGAGTTCAGTAAAAGCTAGTCAGTGGACATTCACTCTTGTCTTGTACGATAGTGTGATACCCTCCATTCCTGATGTCAGTGTTCTAGCCAGAAAATCAGAAAATTACTTAGTGGCTGGGCTCACCTTCATAACAACCCTAAGCTTACATATCAAAAGAGTCAACCAGCTAGCATATTGCAAAAAATAGCTTACGTTCTTGGATGCTTATTGGAGAATAAGAAGGTGAGATAAGCCTATTCCATTGTTCCAGCATTGTGCCAACTTACCAGATGCTCTAGGAGGCACTGTTGAGCTACATCAGAAAATCGGGGTTTTTCACAGATCCTCAGTTAACTTAGTACTCATGAGATAAGAGGAGAACTCTTCTTATGGGTTGGTAACTGGTTAAAGAAGAAGCCAAGAATAGGAATAAATGGAAAATGTCCTCAGTGGAGGCAAGTAAGTAGTGGGATCCCCCTAAGGATCTGTATTGGGGACCATGGTCATGCTATTTAAATTAATCATAAATGATCTGGAGTCAGGAGTGAACAAAGAAAGACTCAAGTTTGCAGGTAACACCAAATTATTCAGGATGATGAAAACCCAAGCAAATGGTGAAGAAGCCCAAAACGATCTCTGCACACTGGACAACACACTGGCAAATGAGGTACAGTGTAAGTAAGTGTGAAGTGATGCACATCAGGGCTAAAAGTCCTAACTACAAACGCACTGATAGGGTCTGAACTGGCATTGGCTGACCAGAAATCTTAGAGCCATGAGGTGCTTCCGCTCTTGGGTCAATATCCAAGCACTACTGGGATTCACACCTAGTACAAGGGGGAGAGAGCAGTGGAAATGCCCATTTCTGGAATGGGGCATCATGCCAGCGGAGCTTGCAAAAGGAAGCTGGTTTCTGAGCTGCTAGCTTTCTGTTGCACAAGCAGTAGGTCCTGCTTGTGCGACAGATTGAATGGGGACACAGCAGCAGTATTGGTTACTCCCATGAGTGTTTACTCTGGAATTGTCACTGTTCATTCATCCACTTTCCACAGGGCGTCTCCACGACATAGTCCTCGCAGTGTTATTATCCTGTGCTGCTTCTGTTTCTTTTGAGAGCCCACAAAATATTTGTTATTGTTGTGTTTTTAACTATTAATTATAATTTTGCATATTTTCTGGTATTTTAGTGTGGGATGTTCTCCCCTGAGCAATGTAATGCCATTCTTTTTCTTTTTCTCAGGTCCAGTTGCCACCTGCACCCATAGGAGTCTTGGTTACTAATATGGATATATGTTGCATTCTGCTTATTTTATTCTTTTTAAAGAAATCTAAGGAGATAGATATAGATATAGATATAGATATAGATATATAGATATACACACACACATACATACATACATATATATACATACACATACACACACACACACACACACACACCCTTTCTCTTATACTCCTTATTTCACCTGGAGTGAAATTCATTTCTCGGCTGTCTGGATTTCAGTAGGACTGACATTGTGCCTGGGCTTTGACTGGGCTTTCTCAGCAGGAGAGAATTTCACCCTCGCTAGGAACAAAGGAATTGTCACAGTGGAACAAAGTAATGTCCTACATAGGCTGACATCCTGCTTCTGGCAATGGCCTCTATGAAATGTGTTCAAAGAACATAATATAGCAGGCTAGTTCCTTGGGAAAAAACACAGGATTGCACCATGGATGGAAATGCACCTCCCTTAGCTTTGCCTGACTAAGCATCTTCACCCTGGCACGTGAATACAGGAGATCCTGGCCCTTGTTGGTTTTATCCCAACCAACATAGTCACTTCCTCTGCCTTTAATCAGAACTCCCCCTCCTTAAAACATTCTCACTCTTGCACATGCTTACATGTATCCAGCTGTCATTCTGATCATAAAGAGATTTAACCAGTTTGAAGACTGCACTTTATTTCTAGAGGAGTTCCACCGACTCCCAGAGTGAAATGCTTGCTTCACAAATCAAGCCAGCCAGACAATCCAATAGGTTCAGGACCTGAGCTTAGAGTGTTGAAAAATGATGGTCAAATCTTCAGCAATTTTCCTGAGATATTTTAAAACATGGTTGATATTTTTGTTGAATGCTATTGAAATAGGGAAGTTTTTAAAAAGGATCAAAATGTTTAATTTTTAATTATTATGCAGAAAGTCGAGTATGCAATGTCCCAACTAAAGTTTGAGAAATCTATTCTTATGCTTTATATAATGATCCATCAAATTCTATGGTGGTTAACACACCAGAGGTTTGTGACAAATTACTCGCTTGGTGTCCAGTTTCTGTTAAGGAAGTAGAGGAACTGATTATCTTGTTAAGAAACGGGAAACCATCTGGTCTTGACTGAATCCCCTGAGTTAATAAAATCTAATAATAAATCTAATGTTTACTTCTCAATGTGAATTCTGAAATTTGAAAGCTCGTTTGAAATCTCAATTAATGTTGATCTTGGGGAAAAAAATCCATTCACCCGATGTGAACTTTTAAAAATGTTTGCAGTAGCTTAGGGCGCTTTCCCCCCTATCTGCCACACCTACCCCGTAATTTTTGAAATGTTTACTTGGTCTTTTAAAAAAAAATTATATTCCTTATGCATTCAGCTGCTGTCAAAAGCCAGCACAGGAGAGCTCATTAAGCTCCATGAAAAAAAATAGCCACCCACAAACAGCAGCAGCAGCATATCCAGACTTGCACACCACAAAGCTACCCTCTTCCCCACCCATTACATGGAAACAGCAGCAAATTGGGTTGCTAACGGAGTGGTGCTGTGGCACCAGAACACCAGCCCAGAGGTGTCCATTCGAATCCTGTCGGATTCTGATGCTGCTTTAAAAAAACAGGGAGCAGAGGGTAGAAAGAAATGTGCAGTCTTCACCCATGGAAGGAAGTAAACATTGCTGTCTTCCCCCTTCCCAGCTGTCTTGAAGTCCTTTATTGGGACCAGGGCTGTTTAACTTTACTTAAATGATCTGGAGTCAGTGGTGAAGAGTGGGGCTGATTAGAAGATGTCACTGTATTTTCCAGGATAGTGACATCCCAAATGAAACTGCAAAAGGATCTCTTCAAACTAGGTGAACAGCCAACATAATGGCAGATGGGATTAGCTGTAGGGAAGGGCAAAGGGGGGGAGGGGGGAATTGAGGGGCTCATTTAATGGAACTGGCAATTGTTCAAAATAAACAGGAAGTACTTCTGCGTGCAAAGCGTAACTAATTTTTGGAATTAATGCACATTGTATTCAAGGTAACTACTATAAAGACGGCTTATGAAACAACTACATGGAGGATAGGCCTATCTATGGCTATTAAATATTATGGAGGAGTTAACTGGAATTCTAAAGTTTATCCAGTCCTTTTCTCTGTCTAAACATGCATGGGATTGCACCCTAAATTGATTAAACTCCATATTTGAGGCCTAAAGCCTGTTTGCTTGAAGCAGCCTGTTTGCTTGAATGTAACCTCCTTTGTGCCCTTACAGCCACTCCCCAAACCCACAGTTAGCTGCTTTCTAGCCGGTGAGTGTATGTGTGTGTTTGCTCAGTTCCCTGTGAATGAATCTTGTCTCACGCAGGGAGTCAGGTGCAGATTCACTGGTCACATCCACAGGTGAGAGTACATATTAGCATAAAGAATGGTAACTCCTGCATTTGAATGCCCTTTTACAATTGGAAATTTAATCTTCTCTTGGGCCAGTTGTCAATCCTCACCTGTATTCGTTAAATCGTTTCTGCCCACCCAATGATGAAAGAAATTTGCTTTCCTGTGGAGAGGTTGAAACAGGAAAGCTTCTCACTGAAAGAGGGTTTCTTTTTGTGCCAGAAAACAAAGGTAGTCGTCTTGACCATAAGAAAAATTCCAAAACCTGCATTAGTGTAATAACTTTATTAGGCCAACCAAAAGATCACAAAAAAATGTCCAAGTTCTCAGTATCTCCAGACCTCTTCATCAGGCAAGATGTTACAAAAAGGAGGTCTGGTGGGAGAGGGGGCGTAGGGGAGAAAGGTAGGGGAGAGCCCAGGGAGAGGTATGTGCATGCATGCACCAACACGACCTGATGGCCTGCACCTTCATGCCTCTTTGTTCAAAGAGAGCCATGCATCACGCCATCATTAAATGAAAGTAGACAATTTTTTTTACTGTAACCAACAGAAACCAGACAACCATTAATAGTGAGGTGTGAATGCCTCCTTTGTCATTTATGTTTCCTATTTATCTTTTTGAACCTTTTCTTCATTTCTTTTTGAACCTTTTCTTCATTTTTAATCTTAATTTTTTTTTTAATGCTATGTGAACTCTGTTTTTTTTCCCTTAAATCTTTTTTTATTATTATTATTTATTACAATTCTGTGCCTGGGGTTCAAGAACACTCCCCCTTCTGCACCTGCTTGGTTGAATGTGCTACAGAGTGTTTTGGATACCCCAGAATTTTGAGGGAGTCCTTTTATAAGAGGGTTGAACTACAGTCAGGGCCAGAAATATTGGAACAAGAATAACTGTTTTGGCAGTTGGCCTCTGTACACCACCACATTGAAGTTGAAAGGAAACACACCCAGATGGGAGCGAAGTCAGGACTTTCAGCTGTAATTCAAGGGGTTTGGCAAAAGTAGGGATGTCAGAGAATTTCGCTACGAATCTCGGGGAGGCTGAATGCCAGCGCATTCAGCCCCCCGAAATTGGTGGCGAAACGGTCTGCCCACCCCCACCCCCACCACGGGACGGGACTTACCTTGGGCGAATCTCCCTGGCGGCAGCGGCTCCAGCGGCGGTTCAGTGGAGGCGGCCACCATTTCCAAGTTTAAAACAACAACAACAACAACGTGATAGGCTATGTAAATGTTTACGTAGCCTATCAAGGCTAGATTTTTAAAAAATACCGTTATAGGCTACGTAAATGTTTACATAGCCTATCACGGCTGAGTTAAAAAAAAAAAACCACGCGTACACAAATGGCAGCGCCCATGGGCGCCGCCATTTGCATTCCTTATTTTGGCACGTCTAGTCTACGTAAACATTTACGTAGACTACGGCAAAAATAAGGAGAACGCATATAGCGTAGCGTCTACGCTATTTGCGTTCCCCTTATTTTCGCCGTACTCTACATAAATGTTTACATAGACTAGACGTGCCAAAATAAGGAACGCAAATGGCGGTGCCCATGGGCGCCACCATTTGCATATGCGCGGTTATGTTTTTTTTTTTTAACTCAGCCGTGATAGGCTACGTAAACATTTATGTAGCCTATCACGGCTGACTGCAGGGACGCAAACGGCGGCGGCTACGGCCGCCACCATTTGCAGACCCGGCCGGCCAGGATTTGCAGCAGGAGGGACGGGGCACCTCCCCCCTGGCCAGAATTTCGGGGGGAGGGACGGAGCACCTCCCCCCCACCGTGAATCAAATTTCGTAAAAGGTAAGTGACTTTCGTACACCCCTAGGCAAAAGTGGGGCACTAACCATTCAGGAAGGACAGCCAGTGGCATACACACACACCCATCATTGGTGGCTCATATGTAATGGAACAAACCAACATCATTTCAAACTTAAGGATCACCTTTAATACCTGGATGAAAATCCTTTGCAGTCAATGACTGCCTGAAGTCTGGAACCCATGGACATGACTCAATGCTGAGTTTCCTCCCTCGAGATGCTTTGCCAGGCCTTTACTGCAGCTGCCTTCAGCTGCTGCTTGTTTGTGGGTCTTTCTGCCTTCAGTCTTGTCTTCAGTAAGGGAAAAGCATGCTCTATTGGGTTGAGATCAGGTGACTGACTTGGCCATTGACGAACATCCCACTTCTTTGCCTTCAGAAACTCTTGGGTAGCTTTTGCTGTATGTTTTGGGTCATTATCCATCTGCAATATGAAACAGCATCCTATCAGTTTGGCAGCATTCAGCTGAAACTGAGCAGAAAGTATAGCCCTACACACTTCAGAATTCATCCTGCTGCTTTGATCAGCAGTCAGGTCATCAATAAACACCAGTGACCCGGTTCCATTGGCAGCCATACATGTCCATGCCATAACACTCCCTCCACCATGTTTGACAGATGATGTGGTATGCTTTGGATCATGAGCTGTTCCTTTCCTTCTCCATACTTTTCTCTTCCCATCATTCTGGTACAAGTTAATCTTGGTTTC
This sequence comes from Heloderma suspectum, assembly GCF_057233095.1. Taxonomy (NCBI): domain Eukaryota; kingdom Metazoa; phylum Chordata; class Lepidosauria; order Squamata; family Helodermatidae; genus Heloderma; species Heloderma suspectum. Next base: position 145,629,669 of record NC_139461.1, on the reverse strand, counting down.
ATCAGTCCAAAGAATCCTATTCCAGAACTGGGCAGGCTTTTTTATGTGTTTGCTGGCAAAGGCTAATCTGGCCTGCCTGTTCTTGAGCATTACCAGTGGTTTGCACCTTGTTGTGAAGCCTCTGTATTCACATTCATAAAGCTGTCTCTTGACTGTAGATGTTGACAATGACATGCCTACCTCCTCAAGAGCATTCTTGACCTGGCTAGATGTTGTGAAAGGGTTCCTCTTCACCATGAGCAGAATTCTGTGGTCATCCACTTTAGTTGTCTTCCATGGTCTTCCAGGCCTTTTGCTATTGCTGAGCTTGCCAGTTAAGTCCTTCTTTTTCAGGATGTTCCAAACTGTTGTGCTGGCCACTCCCACTCTTTTTGCTATCTCTCTCATGGGTTTATTTTGTTTCCTCAGCCTAATGACGGCCTCCTTCACTCGCATGGACACCTCTTTGGGCCTCATGTTGGGAGTTCCAGTGAACAGCTACCAAATGCAAATGTAACACTCAGAACCACCTCCAGGCCTTTCATCTGCTTGATTGGTCATGGGGTACCCAGGAAACAGGCCACACCTGGCCATGCAGCTGCTTGTCAGCCATTCGTTCCATTACTTATGAGCCACCAATGATGGGTGTATGTGCATGCCACTGGCTGTCCTTCCTGAATGGTTAGTGCCCCACTTTTGCCAAACCCCTTGAATTACAGCTGAAAGTCCTGACTTCTCTCCCATCTGGGTGCGTTTCCTTTCAACTTCAATGTGGTGGTGTACAGAGGCCAACTGCCAAAACAGTTGTCCTTGTTCCAATCTTTCTGGCCCTGACTGTACATCTAAACCAGCAGGTATTCTTATAAGAGGTGTTCCAGCCTCCTGAATAATGCTAGAACGTGGAAGTTGTTGAAGTTTATTTTATAAACTGTAGGCCACCCTGGATTCAGTCCTTTAGATTAGCCTTCCCCAACCTGGTGCCGTAGCTGTAGCATACTCCAAGTGGCCAGATGCTTGGAATGACCATATCCATCATGCCCTGCCTGTGAAATTTGCAGGATCTGGTGGGCACCACTGGGAGACAGGGCTGGCCCTACCTTCAGGTAGAGTGAGGCTGCTGGCCCAAGTGGCAGCGAGGTGCTGGGGATGGAGTGGAGAGTGGTGGGAGCCATGTGATGTGGTGAGCAAGCATGGTGAATTGTTGGACAGAGTTATGTACGCCATATCATTTGTCCTGTGCCCCTTCAGCTAGCCGGTTGACCTTAGTTGTGGTAGAACAGTAGATCTCCAGGTTTTTTAGACTTCAACTCCCATCATTCCTGATTGTTTTCCAGGCTGACAGGGGCTTCTGGGAATTAAAGTCAAAAACATCTGGAGATCTACCTTCTGCTCACCCCTATGGTAGAAGACACTGTCCAATCGCCAGTGTTGAAGGAAGATTCAACTGCCGACCAGATGGCTTTTAAATGTTGGGCTGCTTGCTTTTCCTTCACCACAGGCAGCAGAAGGTCTTAGGCCGGCCCCAGCGGGAGGTGGTGAGCTGACTGGATGGATCTTTGGTCTGAACAGAAAAGAGCAGTTCTTGGGTTCTTATGGTAAGTATGCAAGAGAAGGGGATCCTTGACTGCATACGCAAGGCCTGGTCATGTTTTCCTTCAAAGCAGTGCAATTGTCTCAATGCTCAATGTTGGCAAAGGAAGAGATGGCATCCTTGAGGAGATATTTTGTAAATACAGCATTTGACATTCATATTTAAGTTTCCCATAAACAGTGAAAGGGAGAAACAGAAAGATGCTTGTACGGTGGTGGTGGTGGTGGTGGTGTATGGGGGCGTGAGGATAGGGAAGAGGCAAAATGTACTACTTGGAGGCTGCTGTTGACTGATAACTGGGAGAAGGGAGATTGAGTGACAGCTTAGAGGTAGTAAGTCTGAGGAAAGATTTTCAATCCACTGTGCAAAACAACTGACAGGATCCTTGTGCAGACGTTGCATTTTGTGCGGGTTCGTGCTGTGTGTAGGCAGGTACATCAGACCATGAGAAACAGATGTTGCTTCCACTTGATTGGTCTCACCTCAACATCTCTAGAATAAAGAACTAAACAATGTCATACACACGCACACACGCACACGCACATAAGCTCGTGTGTCTTCTCTGTCCCCATCTCCGGTGTGGGTGCTGTCCTGACAGTGCAGTGTTTCTAAAATGCCCTGCCCTCTCCACCCATGATCTGAATTAACACCCTTCAGCTTCCTTTGAATCAGTTCAGTTCCGTTTTTTTGCTGAAGGGAAAACTATTCTTTAAGGATTTTGGATGAAAAAGCGTTTCCCAATTTAGCAATTAGGGGGTTAAGTTTCTTCCCGGTCTCGCTGCATTAACTGGAAAGGAATGAAGTGTCAGGCATGTTCTCGCCCCAGCAGGCTGTTGGAAAGCAAGTCCCCTCTCTCCACACACGCACACCTCCCACTGCTGCAACCAAATTATTTTCAATCCTCCAGAGACCCAGGATGCCAGACAAAATCTGCAGTGTGAATCTGATTCATTGCAAAAGGATGCAGATGTAATACTCCCCCCCCTTTTTTTGGCTGGACTTCCTCCACTGGAAGTCATGCCACACCTTCAGCATTCTGAGAAGGTCTGTGGTCTGCAGCCTCCCCCCCCCGCCCACTCGCCATGCTGTCTTCCAAAACACAGAGCTTAACCTCACATCTCAGACACGCAGCCACCCTCAACATGCTAATTAGTGCACAGTACAGAAGTAAATAGGTATGACTGGTGGTAATTTCCTGGCTGAAGAGGTAATTATTTGTCTTCAAAACAACCCCTGAAAGGTGAAATAGGAAACTAAATTCAAAGAGGTTTCCTTGTTGTCACTAAGCAGGACTGAAAAGTGGTTTGAAATTCCCTTTTTTTATTTATAGTGCATGGTATCCATGGAAACCTACTGAGGAGGTCATGGTAGCTAGGCGTCCGTCTCACCCTGCTTGGGGAATTATGGTTTCACAGTGGCAGGCAGCCATGGAAGAAAGTGGATTCTCAGTTCCTTACAAACAGTTCCCCACCACCACGAACCTAATTTTTGCTCATAAATCTCCTTTGAGATCTTAAAATGAAGAGAATTCTTTCCAGAGGCCCCAGAGAGTACAGCACTGGGTAAATACATGGATGTCCAAGTTTCATTGTTAGGTCTGCTACCCATGCACTCTTTAACTGTTTTTTTATCAGTATGGTTGTTTAGTAGTTGCCTTTCTATTCAGTCAGAAGTTCTCAAACTGCAGTCTTTGGACGACTGGTGGACCATGAGCTCCATTCAGGTGTTCTGCAGAATGGCTGAGAATATCTCTACATGGTGCTGAATTTGATTTATTTTTCCTGATCAAAGATATTGACTTCACAGAATGTTCTTTCAAAACAGACACATCTATTGCATTAGGAAGGCAAGACTACGGTTATTAAAATATGAGTTATGCATGTGCTTTGATTTGTAGAATGAAAACAAGTTTATTAAGCAGTTCACCAAGTCTCCCAGCAATTTTCAAGTTGATGTAGTAGTTGTTTAATTATTGTTGTTATGTTGTTGTTGTTGTTATTATTTTGAGAACCACTGCATTAGGCTAGAAACTGGCATCAGCTGATTCACAGTGCAACAATAATGTTGCAGCTTATGTGATTTTTCTAAGATGGGCCCAGAGCTACACTCAAACATTTGTGAACCATCGAACTACATTCCAAAATGCAGTACCCAACATGTTTCACTGGTACAGTGAACTGTCTTACTGATTCCGGAAGACAACCAGTTTAGCCACACCATTTATCAAATAAAGATGGTGGATAATGGGGAAACAGACACCTTCATGGGGAGCTGAAATAGTGAAGGCTCATATCATTTTGGACAATGCCTGGATGCTTCTTTTGGTTGCACTAACTCTGAACCTACTGCCAATAGCCATGTTGAAGTGTGTAGAGTAGCCACTGTATTTTGCCTAAAGTGCAATTTGAAGCCAGCTTTCATATTTCATTCAACATCTACAGGATGTTTGAGGGAAGCCAAAATGAATTCAGTAAGATTTCACAGGTCTTGCTTTGCACAACTTGACTCTGTCTTTCAAAAGATGTGGGAAACCCCGACCAAAGGGAAAGTGAGTCTTGCAGCAAAACCAAAATTCCAAGTCACACTGTAGGGAAAAGATGTCCACAGAGACCCTGCAGCAGCCTTCTCCAACTGCGTCCCCTCCGGATGTCTTGGCTGCAACTTGTTGGGGAATGTTGCCCTGCAGAAAGACAAGAGCAAGCTGAAGGGCTTTTCAGACAGGCACTGTTCTTTTACATCCTGGGTAAAGTTACGGAATTACTTTGGCAGTATTTGATTATTTGAGTAACAACTTTTAAAAGACACTTTAATGGGATATATTGATGATGCTAGTGGCATCCCACGTGTTTAAACCTACAAACACTTTAGCAAGTGTTTTTGTTTCTCATATCCATAGCTACAATATGAGGTCTCCTACTCCCCAGCAGTTTTTGTCATCTGGGTTGTGATTTGTTTCACAGGCTAGGCTGAGATGGTTCTTCTTTAAATTATTGTCCGTATAAGGATTTACTCCTGCTTGAAGGATTTGCATATCCCATGCAAACAATGGAATACCCAATTCCTGTTTTGCAGTGTGTGTGTGTGTGTGTGTGTGTGTGTGTGTGTTTAAAGGGATGAACAAGATGTTCTCCTCACCCAGTGTAACCTCACTGCAGCACGACTCTAGCCCACTCAATAACAGTTGATTGGTTGCCACATTAGGGGTTGGTGAGACAGTAATGTTAGATGACATCTACTGCCATTGGTCCCTGAAATGGCAGGGTATTGAATGAGAGAATGAATAAGATCTTCAAGATTGTCCTGTAAAAAAAAAATTAAATTAAAACATCCCTTTTAAAATACTCTGTGTGTGAAGGTGGGGGGGGGGATGTGCCTTGTCATTAATGATGTCACAGACACTACCCAATCAGGTCTCTTCACTCAAGGAGCAATAGAGGCAGGCCTTGTGCTGGTCCTGAAAAAACAGCAATAGTGGGAACTGGAGAGGGAGGAGTGGATTTCCTGTTTTGTTCCGTTATTGTTCTGTGGGATTAGTCTCCCTCGTGTTCCACTCTTCCTAATTAAATGAGAAGAATTTCTAAAATTAATTCCCAACTTGAAGTATGCATATGTGGCTGCAGCGTTCAGCTCCATCAGTTCATTTGCATCTTTTTTCCTCCTCCTCTTCTCACTTAGAAAAAGCAGGCTTGATGTGATTGTACATATGACGGTACATCAAGTACATTGTACATATGATTGTACGTATAATTGTAAATCACCGTTCTTTTTATGCAGTGTTTTATCAATTTGCATATGCATTACTGTGCAGTGGTAAAAAAACAACAACCCATGAAAATAATCTTGACACAGCTCTACATCTGATCACATGAAGAATTGTTTGCTTTGTTTTATCAGTGCATACAGGTATACATGAGCCTCTGTAAAACACTGGCCAAAAGGGAATGTGATGCAATCATACATAACAGTCATATCATGATTGCTTTTTCGCAGTGGTGTATCTAGGCACGGGTGAGCTCATCCTCCTGCTCATCCTGGAAATTAATTGGGTCCCCTCAAGTGGGGAGGTTGATATTTGGGGAGGTTGGTACTTGACTGGTGCCACTCAAGAGGGCCTGATTCCCCACCCACCAGTGAGCCAACTCATCTTGGTACCCAAAGGGGGAAAGAGAGTTTACCTTGGGTGAGTCAGTGGGCAGTAGCATCTCAAGCAGCACAGCAGCTCCTCCTTGGTGGAAGAGGCCCATCTGGGACTCTCCTGCCTTTACCCGGGTACTTCTTTGAAACCCAGAGGAGATGCTAACAACGTCTGCAGACTGCAACTGCTTCCACCAGGAATCATGTAGATGAACCACCATTCTCATTATCCCTGGAGAGTGCAAGTGGAAATGGGTGTGCTTGTGTAGCAGGGAGGCGGGTGTGGGGGAGGGAATGGAAAGAGATGAAAGGAGAGGATTGCTATTGTGAATAACAGGGGAAAGAGGAAGTTAGTGGACGGAAACGGGGAGAAGGACTGTGCTCTCTTTATTTGCTCTCCTTAAATGGGTGAGTAAAGTGAGGACTTCGGTTTTACTCAAGTGTTCAGGATTTTCTGTTTGTTTTTCTATTTGGTTTGGTTTTACTCAAGCATTCAGGAGTTTCTCTTTGTTTGAAATGTGGATCACCCTTGAAATTAAGGTAGAGGTATGAAACGCTCCTTGTGTTCCTTTCAGAGCACAATTCTGCCATCTCATTAAAAGGCAAAGACAGACCGAATCTCTCTCTCTGGCTTTTGGCTTTTTGTTTCGCTGGAGGGGCTGGGTGGCAGGAGATTCCGAGCAGTGACTCTATAATTCCAGTGACGATGTGAAATGTTCACAAACGAGCTAATTTCTCAGGGAATGCAGATCGCAGGGGCCGTTTGCACCTCCTCATGAAGCAATTGAAGGGTCAACTGGCTGGAGGAAACCCCTCACACAAGCATATCTCCTCTAGTATGTGGTGCTTACTTGAGACTGTTGAGACTTCCCCTGCTTTGCTTTTTGTGGATGGGCCACTGTGGCATCCCCCTGCGCCTGCCTTCTGTGCCTGCTAGTTCATCAAATGCTGGATGCCACCTTGAAAGTAGGGCATTGCCAGGGGCTCCCTGCAAGAGCACGCACGCACGCAGCTGCTGGGGTGGGGTGGCGTTGCTGCTGCCAAGCAGCAGCCAGGGGAGGGCGTGTGGTTATGACTCATTCCAAGGAGTATTTGATGTCATGCTGCATCAGCTGCCTGGAGTAGCCGTGTGATGGCCTCTGTCACAGATGGGTCACTTTCCTCATGTTCCTGCCTTACTGAGCTCTCTCACTTTGCTACAGAGAAGGGTTCCTCTGAGTGCTATGCGGAAGCAGGAGGCTTCATAATTGTTTTTAATTAGAATTAGATCGCCCAATTGTGGAGGAACCTGTCGGTCTTTATATATTCCTTTGTGTGCATGCATCATTCTCTCATGGCAAATGGTTCATTGTGTGTGTGCATGTGCGTGTGTATTTGCTTCATGTGGCTGGCATACACACACTCACACACTCCTTAAAGATTTGGGGGACATGCTCCTCGATACCACCAGAGTTATATTTGCTATTGGCTGATTCCGTTAAAGCCAATATTTTTTCAGAAAAAAGAAGTGGGTTAGGGAGTTTCCTGTCTAAAGAAATGGAAAAGGATTTTTTTTCAAACGCAAGCTCTTGACAGAACAGATCAAACAGCACTCAAAAGGCAGCTACAGACCAAGGGAGAAATCAGGTGCCACAACTCAAAAGATATTTAAGCAAGAACCTGGCCATTTTGTGCTATCCTTACTAATTCACAGCAAGAAAAGGAGGCAGCACAGGCTGGGGAGAAAGATCTGGAGAAGGAGACAAGCAGCAAGCTAGCCTGGAAGAAGCACATGGAAAATGCAGGCTGGTCTGTAACAAAGGTGTAGAACCAGAAGGCAAAATTAAATATGAAAATGACAGCAGAGTTCAGCAGCTGGAGAAGTAAAAGACAGTAACTAAGTCAAAAGCTGAGAGCATGGGGCAAATACAGGACCTTGCAAATCAATAGCTTCAAGAAGCAGAAGAGGAAAAAAAGAATTTTTGTTCAGTTGGAAGTTTTGGAGAATAAGAATGGAAGGTGTCAGGGCACAAATGCAAGAGCTGAACAGGTTGAAGACAGCAATATCTGCTTCAGATAAAGAAGCAACCACAGAGCTCTTTATGGTCAGTTGCTTCATGGGATATTCAAGGACACACTGAGGAATGTCAGGAAGCAGAAAAGGTCTATGCAGGCCACTCAGGCTTCTAAGGACCTTCGCAGATCAGGAATGGAAACAGAATTTTTGCGGAAACTTTTGAAACACAGAGAGAGTTGCCATTTTAGTATGAAATGGAAAATAGCTGCAGAATCAGTTTTTCAGAAAAACAGGATCAATAAATTAATCCAACTATTGAAATGGCAAAATTAAGTGACTATGAAGTGCATTAGCCCAGACTGGGTCAGACAGCGAGGAGGAAGTTGACAGCTTATTGGATTAAATGGCTCCAGTCAGGCACCAAGCATCTCTCCCCAGAATAACATCCCATGAAGCTGTGGCCCAGAGTCTGGCTGTCCCAGCCTGGCACCCTCCAGATGTGTTGGACTACAACTCCCACCATCCCCACCCAGGCTGCTGTGCTGTCTAGCGATAATGGGAGTTGTAGTCCAACATCTCTGGAGGGTCCCAGGTGGGGGAAGGCTGGACCATGGTTTTAGGCAGCTGCCACCTTGGGAAGGACAAGAGCCACCCAGGAACAGGGTCCTGGGAATTGCTCCTAGAACTTCTAAGAGGGCAGACTTCGGGGTGTGCCTTCCGTTGTGAGGACACATGACCCAACATGGGCAGACAGTGCTTATTTATTTATTCAGAAATATATACTCCGCTTCTCTTTATAAAAGAAATGCAAAGCAGTAGGACCCATGGAAACTATGTTTAATAAGTGAAAAAGTGCATATATGGGCTTTTCTACATGAGGCTTTTAACCTGCACCTTTACTGAGGCTTCTGCTTCCAGATTCTTTGCAGGATGAAAGTCAGCTCCTTTACATGTGTTTTTTTTCCTGGCATTTTTCTTTCTCTGCCTTTCTATATGTTCCATTACATAACCACTGGGTGGTGCTCTGGTATAGCAGAATTGCACAAATACACAAGGATTTTATATTGCCATTGAGAAAAATACCAGACTTCCCTCCTTAGGAAAAAGAAATGCAATCAGTTGCAAAGCATGGGAGAAGCTCTGGAGGATGACGTCGTGTAAAGGACCCACAAACTACCGTGAGTAAGGAATTGTGAGCGCACAATAAAAGCCTTGTGTAGAAAGGCTCTAAGTCACACTGAATTTCAGATTGTTTTATACGTTTTACATGTTGCAGATGCATAGGGAGGGGCACATATTTAAATGGCTAGAAGAGGTATCAGGTCCAATTAGAATGCCAGTCGTGAGCTGTGTGTGCTGAGCAGGAGAATTCAAGCACAGCTAAGGAGTGGGGAGGTAAAAGCATATAATAGTAAAGAACATAATTTGCATTTATACTGAGGCTTTGGGGAGAAACATCTTTGGCCACAGCGTAAGCTAAAATAAGAAAACAGAGGTGGGGAGTGGGGGCTAACAGAGAATATATAAAGATCTCTGCACAAGATCATTTGGGTCAGGAGACTTTGGGAGAGGTCAGGGGCTTCCTTGTTCCCAAGCTCTAGACCAGGTTGAGGTTTGGGGTTTGTTTGGGGGGTGTTTTTTTGCGGTTGCTGTTTTGTGCTAAGCTCTGTCTGAGCTGTGTCTAGTGGACAAAACAAGATTTAAATGACGAGCATATCCTGGTTTTGTATGTATCCTTGTTTTACTTTCTGAGCTGTAGAATAACTTCTCACAGAAATGCTGTTTGATTTGTAATACACCTGAGCATTTTCAGCTGGGCAAATTAGTATTCCAAAGCAGGACCCCATTTTAGCAACATTGCTGAACATTTGTGTAATGAAAGGCCAGTATAAACTATGCGGACATCTTGTAAGTTTGTCACTTGGCCTTTGACTGGCAGGCTTTGCAGTACCTAACCCCTATTTATCCCTAGGACTGATAAAAACTGGGTGGCAACCTGGGCTGGTGCAAATCTGTGCCAAAGTGGGTTTCTTGTGTCCCTCTCCTGCTACTCACGTCTGTTCCCCAGTGTACAGAAGGTGGCTGTGAGCCTTCTGTAAGTGAATCTAATTCCCATCCATTTTCTAAGATCCTTTTAAAACGTTTTATGTATATTTATTTATGGTGTTATCTATTAACTAAAATATTTATAATCAGCCTTTCAGCCCAAACAGGCGGTATACAAAAAGAAAAAGAACATGAACAAAATTCAAAACACCAAACCAAATTAACAACAAAACTAGCAGTAAACCCCCAAACAGCAGAATCAGCCCATATATTAAAACCATTAAATGCCAAACAGAACAAAAACATATTCGCTTCCCACCGAAAACTGAGAAAAGATGGGGCCAGTCTCACCTCTCTAGAGAGGGAATTCTACAACTGGGTGCTGCCACACAGAAGGCCCTGCCCCATATACCCATCAATATGGCCTCTCACGCGGGTGAGACACACATCAATTGTTTCTTGCTCTACTGCACATATTAGCATATTGCACATGGGCTTTGTTAAGTGCAGTGTTTTAGGATGGGGGTGAGAAAGCAAAATTAATAGAACATTTCTTGATTGCTCTTCCTTTTCAAGTATTTAAAAGACAGTCTAAGGTAATGGTGGGCAGGCATGTGGGATTTTTCTAGTTGCTTATCCTGGAACATCCGACCATGGAACTAAGAGGGTGGTCCTAAGAGGGTGAAAATGCCCTCAAAATTACAGTCCACATTTACCCAGGGATTAGAAAGAGGGAGCCATGACTAGCCCACAAACCTCCAGAACAGCCTTTTAAAAACAGCACAGGATGGATAGCCCACTTCTGTGAAAACAGACAAGAAGATGGTTTCCCCACTCACCCTTCTACTACCGTGCCAGTTAAAGGAAAGTCAGACATCAATGTAGTAAACACTATTTCAATAAACAGTGCCCACTTTTGACATGCAGACAATTGTGCTTCCCACACTTGGCAGGATAAGAAATACAGAATAGAGTTTATATTTTTCTGCAAAGAACTCTACATTTTATACAATACAAAGATGTATTTCTACAGTCCATCTCTCTGCCAAGCATTGGCCTATCTGTTGATACCACTGAATGCAAGGTATGGAGTTTCCACCTTGCCTGCCTTGCGTCTCTAGGTTTAGGCTGCTTGGGGAAGTGGCTGTGATATGATCAGGGATTGTTAACCCACCATTCCCAGCCCTCTCACAGTGTTACATTCAGGCACAGCAGTTTGGAAATGTAGAAGCAAAATATGCGAACATTGTTTACTAATGCAACCACCTGCATTAGCTGGAAAACAAAAATCTGGTCTCTGCACATTAAAAAAAATGTTGCAAGATATTTAAGAACCACAAGGGGGCAGGAGGGTCTGAGTTTTTCTTCTCATCCAGTCAGAAAGTGGCACCTTTGGCAAAGGAGTGTCCCCTAGGGACTTGTCTCAACCCACACAATGTGGCCCCTACACTCTCCCCCCCCTCTCTCACACACACACACCCTAGCAACAGTTACGCTTGCTACAATCTCTACTCTCTCTAAAACTTCTATTGGTGAAGTATATAGTCTGATGCTTCTGCAATAAGTTCCTAACTGATTGGATGGATGGATGGATGGATGGATGGATAGATAGATAGATAGATAGATAGATAGATAGATAGATAGATAGATAGATAGATCTGCAATTTACAGATGGTTAGCCATGACACAGCATTCCAAGTACACAGCCCTATCTTTACACTGCTGGGCAATCACCAGAAAGAGCCCCCGCTAACTCTTCAGCCAGCCAACCACACACTATCCTGGAATCTTTACAGACCATTTCACTTTCACACGCAGCCTCACAGAGAGAGAGGCAGTCTGCTGTTATGTCCCCTGTGGAGTCAGCAAGCAGAAAAGCCTGTGCTGGAGCTTCCTGTTCCTTCTTCCTCCCTCCCTCCCTTCCTTCCTCTCTTTTTTCTTTTTTACTATTACACCATGCAAACAGGAGGCTTTGAAATTAAGCAGCAACCCACTTGGAATCTAATCAAAATTGGGCCTGAGGCTGGAAGGAATGTAAACAGAAATCCAGCCTTCCAAATCTCACCAAGATTTTCTCAAACAGTATTCCTTTAAACCATGACCCCCTTATCTTTCTGTCCTCTTGCTTACAAGTAGATAGATACCTGATGCCAGAGAAAATGCCAATGATCCCAGCAAGGAATCTCATAAGGAATGGAGCTTTTAGGGACAAACTTGCTTAGATTCACAGAATCATAGAATAGTAGGGTTGGAAGGGGCCTACAAGGCCATCGAGTCCAACCCCCTGCTCAATGCAGGAATCCAAGTCAGAGCATCCCTGAGAGATGGCTGTCCAGCCTCGTCTTGAACGTCTCCAGTGTGGGAGAGCCCACCACCTCCCTGGGTAATTGGTTCCATTGTCATATTGCTCTAACAGTCAGGACGTTTGTCCTGATGCTCAACCGGAATCTGGCTTCCTGTAACTTGAGCCCATGATTCCGTGTCCTGCACTCTGGGATGATCGAGAAGAGATCCTGGCCTTCCTCTCTGTGACAACCTTTCAAGCACTTGAAGAGCGCTATCATATCTCCCCTCAGTCTTCTCTTCTCAAGGCTAAACATGCCAGTTCTTTCAGTCTCTCCTCATAGGGCTTTGTTTCCAGTCCCCTGATCATCTTTGTTGCCCTCCTCTGGACCCTCTCCAGTTTGTCTGCATCCTTCTTCAAGTGTGGTGCCCAGAACTGGACACAGTACTTCAGATGAGGCCTAACCAGTGCTGAGTAGAGAGGAACTAGAACTTCCCGGGATTTGGAAGCTATGCTTCTATTAATGCAGCCCAAAATAGCATTTGCCTTTTTTGCAGCCACATCACACTGTTGACTCATATTCAGCTTGTGATCGACAACAATTCCAAGATCCTTCTCACTTGTCATGTTGTTGAGCCACGTATCCCCCATCTTGTAACTGTGCATTTGGTTTCTTTTTCCTAGGTGCAGAACTTGGCATTTGTCCCTATTAAATGTCATTCTGTTGTTTTCTGCCCAGCGCTCCAGTCTATCCAGATCACTTTGAATTTTGTTTCTGTCTTCCAAAGTATTAGCTATACCGCCCAATTTTATGTCATCTGCAGATTTGATCGGCATTCCCTGCACTTCCCAAAGCAGACAAAATTAATCTGCTGAGATGGTGCATCTATGTGTGTGTGTGTGTGTCTGAGTGAGAGAGAGAGAGAGAGAGAGAGAGAGAGAGAGAGAGAGAGAGATCCTTTGGCTTCTGTGTGAGTGCAGAGTACAACTAGAGAAGGGTTGATCAGAGGCCTGTGATTTTGTCCGCAGCCCATGCAGCATCAGGCACTTCAGCTTCTCTTGGCAGACGTAAGAGTCTCGGGCTGGAAGAATCGGCCGGCCATGTGACCCTGGAGAGTCCCTGGAATCTGAGGCGAGAAACAGAAGGAGGAAGCTACTCTGCGGCATAGTAGCAACGCTCCAGAGCCAAGTAACTGGCAACAACAGCAACAAAACAGCAACAATACAGTGCATCGTTCAGGAGGCCTTGAATTGGCAAATGAGTAGGTTAAGGAATACATTATAGACTTATGTATATATTATTTGAATGTTGTTGTCATTGTTCTTGTTCAGCCTCCAGATCACCCAGCTCTGTCAATGGGTTACTCGGAATATACAGACATGCAAGAGCTCTGCTTTCAGGTCAGGGGAAAAAAACTTCATTTACAGCCTTGCCAACCTGGGATCTTAGAAGCAGCTACATGGAGGCTGTCCGGTTCCAAGTTCCATGGAACCCCAGCTGCTTTAAGCAGCTCCCATTCTGATATACAGCAGAGTTCCACTAGGGCACAAACTACTCCCATGGCAGCATCTCAGGGTCTCTATCAAAAGCAATAAAAGGCCAGGTTCCAAGGAACCATGAAACCCATTCCATGATCCCAAGGGTGCCCCGGGCACATTGCAAACCCTACATGCAGGAGGGTTTCAACAGCAGTTTGGGGTGCGACAGGTGGTGCAGCTGTTCAAAGAAAAATGCCGACAATTCCAGTGGATACACACAAGCCTGTGGGAAAATTTAAAGCAGCTCTTTGTAGCCCCGTCATGCAAGCCAAAGTTCTGTTGTCCGTCCAAATTTGACAATCATTGGATAAAATCCAACACAGATCCTACTTAGAGTATTGGATAAAATTGGATAAAATATTGGATAAAATTATAAATTATAAAATATTGGATAAAATATTGGATAAAATTGTCCAAGTTTGACAACCATCCGATAAAATCCAACACAGATCCTACTTTGAGCAGACCCATTGAAATGAATGGGGCTTAAGTTAGTCATGACTTAAGTCCCATTCATTTCAATGGGTCTACTCGAAGTAGGACTTATGCTGGATTTTATCCCCTTTTTTTGGAATTTGCTACTTGTTATGAGCCTCTGGCTGAATACATCACGCACAATGTTGTGAATGATCACACAGAGAGAAAAACTGCATAAACATACTAAGGAACAAGTTCCTACTATCACAAGCTCCCCTGGGCAGCCTTCTTCATTCAGCGCCAGGTAACGTTTTCCAGACAAAGGTTCGGAAACTGATTAGAGATAATAAGGGAGGTGCTGCTGTGGGGCTGACAGCATTTCCAATCGGTCTATTGATCTTCACCACAGTTCATTAGTGCATATCAGCTAAAGAAAGTGCTCCAAAATGTATGTGTGTGTGTGTGGGGGGGGGCTTTTCATGCTGCAGTGCGGTGCCGAGCTGAGGGCACAGGGCAGTGTGAAGAGAGAGGCTGGGTCCAGAAAGCAGGTCCTTGTAGGAGACAGCATGTGAGTGGAAGAGAACTCCCAGGGAGGAAGATGTGGTTATCCCTATAAATATGTGGGTTCAGATTTTCAACTGCACGGGTCATTTTGGCCCCAAATGGTCTTGAGTTGTTTGGAACTATTCCATTCGGGGCCAAACTCAACACAGCACATGGTGCCTCATCTGTTGCTCATCTGTCTGCCCTCTTTATGTATAAAGCCAAGAAACGTGCCTGAAGCAACCAAGCGGGGCAAGGTAGGGTTCCGCTCTACACAGGAGACTTCTTTTGATGAGAAGGGCAGATAGCACCCCCGCCCATACCCAGGCCAGATTACTATGACAGGTAAGCTGGTCTGTTGCTGGGGGGGTGGGGGGGCTGTTCATTTCTTTTATTGCTGTGTTTTTAATTGTGCTTTTAACTTATTTGTTTTTGTTATGTTTTTAATCTTGGTGTTGCTGTTGTTAGCTGCCTTGAGCCCCATTTTTTGGTGGAAAGGCAGGATATAAATAAAGTGTATATATATGAACAAATGTCTCTACTGCCATCATGTGTAAAGTGGGAGTCAATTATAGAGGATGAATGGGCCACTCCATGAGGGCCTTGCTCTAGGAAACTTAACTCTAAAGGTATCGGAGTCATGGGCCCAGGTGTCATGTCATCTTCAGTGGAGAACTGTCAGAGCCAGTTGCCCTCCAGGGAACAGGTCACCTCAGAAGACCCTGACCCTACATAAGACAGTCTGGGACCCTCAGGGGTGATGCCTTTGGATCTGCCTCCTAGAGAGGCTGAGGCAGTGGGGGATGCTGGGCCACCACCAGGCCCCTGAGATCCATGACGGGATGGTGGCCAGGCAAAGGGGTTTTCATTTATTAAAGAGAGCTCCTCATGAGCCGGGCTCTCCGCATGGGGACATCCAACATAAGCCTCTAACATGATGCAGCTCGGCCCTGGGTGGGGCTCTGGTGGCTCTAGCTGGGAAATAATGTCTTCATTTCAGCTCCAGTCTCCTGTTACCCAGACCTTGGCGTGTGTTTGGGCCTCCATGCTGCTGACCCCTGGGCTCCTGCCTGACTCGGCTCTCGGACTGTGTTTCCACTTGACTGATATCTCGGATTTTGACCTTGGCTGCAGTTCAGACCTCTCTCTGGAAAACCCCTGCTTGACTGGTAAAACTGTGCTTGACCATTTGCCTGCTAAATTGACTTCCTGGTTGCATTCTTCCTTGTATTTGCCTAGTAAAGAGCCAGACCCGCTGTTGCCACCACCATCATTGCTGCCTCCGCCACCACCAGCTCCTGAGGCCTGGACACAAGCCGGCTCTTCTTCCAGGGAGTCGCCATTTTTAAAATGGCAACTTCGAGGAACTTCCAGGAGCCTCAGGGGCTGGCGGCTGTGGCAACAGAGGAGGAGGAGGTGGTGGTGGAAGAGGAGGAGATGGCAGTAGCAGCCCAGGTAAGGAGCTGGGGGTTTGCACGGGGGCGCCAGGGGGGGCAAAGCGGGATTCGGCCATCTGAATCCCATCTTGGGTTTGGGGCTGAGTTGGGTCAGGGCCTCCCAAATCAGTCCGAGCTGAACTGGACCCGCCTCCAAAGCCACGAAGCAGCTTCTGCGTCAATCGGGGAGTCCCTGCACAGTGCTCCTGCTAACTATTGGACACATACCTGCTTGCTTGTGTGGAAGCTGAGGGAAATCCTTTGGCATTTTGAAAGAGCCTGTGAAAGTGAGAGACATACTGAGATTGTGCAGCTGGCTGGCAAGAAAGGAACTTGGAGGGCTCCAAAAGTATGCTGCTGGTTTTGGGGGAACTGACAATGCTCCCCACACTCAGTGCAAACAAACAGGTATTACAAAAGCACCCTAAGTCTCCAGTGTTCTCCTTGTAGAAGGAAGTCGACCCTGTAAAAGGCAGCCCCTGAAAATTCCTATGGGGAAATGGAAGAGTATGAAAAACTTAAAAAAAAAACAAACCTAACTCTGGTTGTTTAAAAATGCAATGCAAGCATAGGTGCTCTGAACAAAAGTAGAACTTATTCATTTTCTTATTCTGAAAATGTATACCCCAGTTTCAATCAAATTATTCTCAAAGTGCCTCACAACACATTGCAATTCTACAAAATACCCGCCTCCCAGACACACACACACACACCCCTCCATCACCTCTTAGTCCCCTGGCGAGCGGATGGGGTGAGGGCACGCTCCGCTTCAGCTCCACGGTTCCTGGGCAGTTGGAGCTGAGTTCTTTTTCCCTGCAAGTGCACCTTCTCTGGGCCGTGGTTGGAGCCTTGCCTGGACGCTCTTCCTGGCAGGAAGGGTGTGCAGCCCCCCAGGGCTCCATGAACAGGATCAGAGCACATTTTTCTTCAGAACCACGTTGAATTCATATGTTTTAAATATTTCCTGTTCAGATGTGGTGGTTGGTTGCACAAGTTCTCTGTCACACAGAGGCTCACAGGAATACAAGAATCTTATGAATTCAAATGTATTTAGGAACAGATATTTATTTAGGCATGTATTATTCAATTGTACAAGATTCATACCCTGGTGTAAACACAAGAAGGAGTGTCTGCAAACAAGTGACCATTCATGAAGGGTTAGTATGTGAAGACTGCAATTTACTCTTGTCATTTGAATTGCAAGACATACGCTTAGATTCCTCTGTACGGACATACATATAAGTTGCATGAATTAAGGGATGATATAGTGGTTACATTCTGTCAGCAACTGTCTGAGCTACACACCCTCCATCGGCTGGCGTGGGATTTCTCACTTTCTCTCTGTGATTGCCTCAGAAATCTTGTGTTGTGCGTTACTCTGACCTTGGCCTGGGCGAACTCACTGCAGAAACAGCTGCTGCAGGAGGTGGGGGGTGCTGAGCCGGGGGGGGGGGGGGAGAGAAGCTTCTACTGCCTCTCAGCCATTTTGCAGCCACTGCAGCCTTACTAAAGCTTCACCCTTGCTCTTTAAAAGGCTCCCTGGTTGACACGCACCATGTATGGATGCACTCAGCCAAAGACAGCGTAAAGCCCTGAAGGCCTCATCTTGCGGGGCACCACTGTTTAAAGCTTGTCCGCATTCCCCAAAGGAAACTGTTCAGAGCTACACTTCCTCCTTCTCATATGGCCCGGACAGAAGCGCACCTTGATTTTGTGAGGCGATGGGGCTATCTGGCCTCCTCCTGAGCCTAGAGGAATACAGATTCCCCAAAGCCCGGGTTTTGCACTTCCCCCTGGGGAGAATATTTCCAAGCAGCATCTCTCCCCAGTCTGTGCGTCATTCCCTTTGCCGCCCTGATTGACAGAGACAGGCGGCGTCCCAAGGTGCTCTGCTTGCATCAACCTGCCTCTGAGCAGTCAGACTCGCCCCTGGCACCAGAGCCTTCGCATGATGCAGGTTCTCGCTGGAGCTGAGACTCAGAGGTTTCTGAAGATCAGACCAGTCTTCACATGGATCCAGTGAAGAAGACTAGAAGGCAGAATTCCTCAGCGTGCACTCTGATAAGAGCGGGGGGGGGGGGGGATGGTGGCTGCTGTCACATTGCATCAGCAGCACGCCCTGCTCTCCTTTAGCTAGTGAGAATACTGAACAGTGACCTAGTAATTGCAGGGTTGCTGGGATCCAATATCCTCTCAGCTGGATGACTGCAATGTAAACACTCCCTGCTCAGGATTAAAGTCTTCTAAAACTGAAGGCAGAAAGAGAAGAGACCAGCTTTGGGGGGAAGCGTGAATGTGCCTTTTTTGCAGCTAAAGAAACAGACCCAGGTTGGGGCTATAGAGACAGGAGCAGGGTTGATCTTCCCTGACTTGGGCTTCTGAGGTCATCAGGGCAGGGAGCATGGTTGTCCTCCGCACCAGTTTCCAATCTTCCTTTTTTAGGTAAAGCCTTATGGTGAGCGGTGGCAGTGCAACTTCAGACTTCCTTGGATCCATTCCAGTCTGGGCTCTGGCCTGGTTTGGGAACAGAAACAGCTTTGGTTGCCTTGGTGGATGACCCTCACCAGGAGCTGGATAGTGGACCGCATCTCTGTTGGCCCTCTCAGTGGCATTTGATGCCATTAATCATGGTATCCTTCTGGGCCACTGAACAGATACGGGACTTGGGGGCACTGTTTTGGAGTGGTTCCAGTCCTGTTTGGCTGAATGGTCTCAGAAGGTGGTGCTGGGGGGATATTGTTTGGCCTCAAGGCCATTAGCTTATGGGGCTCCTCAGGACTCAGTATTGTCCCCTATGCTTTTTAACATTACATGAACCTGCTGGGGGAGGTCATCCAGAGTTCTGGGATGAGGTCTCATCACTACACTGATGATACCCAACTCTATCTCTCTTTTTCAAGTGAAGCCAAGGAGACTCTAGACGTCCTAAACTGTTGTCTGGATGCAGTGAGGACTGGATGAGGGTGAACAAATTGAGGCTCAATCCAGACAAGACTGAGGTTCTGCTGATCAGTAGACAAGACAGCCTGGGATTGGCGGTATAACCTGTTCTGGATGGGACTGCACTCTCTCTGAACGGCCAGACTCATAACTTGGAGGTACTCTTGGACCCAGCGTTGCTCCTGGAGGTCCAGGTGGCAGCTGTGGGCCAGAAGCAC
The DNA here is from genome assembly GCF_057233095.1 of Heloderma suspectum. Lineage (NCBI taxonomy): Eukaryota > Metazoa > Chordata > Lepidosauria > Squamata > Helodermatidae > Heloderma > Heloderma suspectum. The sequence continues at coordinate 145,610,546 of NC_139461.1, read as the reverse complement.
CTTCATCCAAGCTCGGCTGGTGTGCCAGCTGCGCCCCTTCAGAAAGAAGGAGATCTGGCTACAGTGATCCATGCCTTAGGGTGGGGAATGCTGGGAGTTGTAGGCCTTTTCTCTGTCTAAACATGCATAGGATTGTGCCCTTAATGACCTCTCAGTTAGACGACTGTAATGCACTCTATGTGGGCCTGCCCTTGAAAGGTGTTTTGAAACAACAAAATGCAGCCAGCAGACTGTTGCCTGGTTTGTGCTTTAGAGACTGCATTTCGCTGGTCTGGAACCAAATGCTCTGGCTTCCAATTTGTTTCTGAGCTCAACTCAAGGTGCTGGTCTGGGCCTATAAATCCCTAAGGGTGCAATCCTATGCATGTTTAGACAGAAAACAGTCCTACAACTCCCAGCATGCCCCAACCAGCCATGCTAGGTGGGTCATGCTGGGAGTTGTAGGACTTTTTTCTGTCTAAACATGCATAGGCCTGCACCCTAAGCAGCTTGGGGAGAGGCTATGTGAAGGACTGCCTCCTCCCCTGTGAGCCTGCCCATAATGTGAGTTCTTCATCAGAAGTCCTGTTGTATGTCCCACCACCAAAAGAAGTATGTGAGACAGGGATTTTTCTGCAGCAGCTCCTTAAGAGTGACACTTCCTCCCAAGTGAGGCCAAGCTGCCTCCATCACTTTTAAAATTTAGACACGCAGTAAAAAATGCATTCAATATGCCAACAAATCTGGAACACTCAACAGTGGCCACAAGACTGGAAAAGGTCAGTTTACATTCCAATTCCAAAGAAGGGCAACGCCAAAGAGTGTTCAAACTACCGCACAATTGCGCTCATTTCACATGCCAGCAAGGTGATGCTCAAAATCCTACAAGCTAGGCTTCAGCAGTATGCGAACCGAGAACTACCGGAAGTACAAGCTGGGTTTCGAAGAGGCAGAGGAACTAGAGATCAAATCGCCAACATTCACTGCATCATGGAGAAAGCAAGAGAATTCCAGAAAAACGTCTATTTCTGCTTCATTGACTACGCTAAAGCCTTTGATTGTGTGGATCACAACAAACTGTGGCAAATTCTTAAAGTGATGGGAGTACCAGACCACCTTACCTGTCTCCTGAGAAACCTGTACGAGGGTCAAGAAGCAACAGTAAGAACTGGACATGGAACAACCGATTGGTTCAAAATTGGGAAAGGAGTACGACAAGGCTGCATATTGTCACCCTGCTTATTTAACTTATATGTAGAGTACATCATGAGAAATGCCGGGTTGGATGAATCAGAGGTCGGAATTAAGATTGCCGGGAGAATTATCAACAACCTCCGATATGCAGACGATACCACCCTAATGGCAGAAAGCAAAGAGGATCTCAAGAGCCTCTTGTTGAGGGTGAAAGAGGAGAGTGCAAAAGCTGTTTTGAAACTCAACATTAAAAAAACTAAGATCATGTCATCTGGCCCTATCACTTCCTGGCATATAGAAGGGGAAGAAATGGAAGCAGTGACAGATTTTACTTTCTTGGGCTCCAAGATCACCGCAGATGGTGACTGTAGCCATGAAATTAAAAGACGCTTGCTCCTTGGGAGGAAAGCTATGGCAAACCTAGACAGCATAGTAAGAAGCAGAGACATCACCTTGCCGACAAAGGTCCGTCTAATCAAAGCTATGGTTTTCCCAGTAGTAATGTATGGCTGTGAGAGCTGGACTATAAGGAAGGCTGAGCGCCGAAGAATTGATGCTTTCGAACTGTGGTGCTGGAGAAGACTCTTACGAGTCCCCTGGACTGCAAGGAGGTCAAATCAGTCCATCCTAAAGGAAATCAACCCTGAGTGCTCATTGGAAGGACTGATACTGAAGCTGAAGCTCCAATATTTTGGCCACCTAATGCGAAGAGAAAACTCCCTGGAAAAGACCCTGATGCTGGGAAAGACTGAAGGCAAAAGGAGAAGGGGACGGCAGAGGATGAGATGGCTAGATAGCATCACGGATGCAATGAATATGAACTTGAGCACGCTCCGGGAAAGAGCGCAGGACAGGAAGGCCTGGCGTGCTATGGTCCATGGGGTCACGAAGAGTCGGACACGACTGAACAACAACAACAAAAAATGTATTGTTCACCAGGCTTTTGGCTCTTAAAATTGTATTTGGCCTGTTTCTAAGGAATGTTCTGTTTTTGCTTTTGTGTTGTGGTTTTATTGTACATTGCTTTGAGAGACCTGATGGACAGAAAAGAGATATTAGAATTATTTATATAAATAAATAAGATGTCCACCACTGATAGCAGCTAGCCTGGCCAGTGTGGCTCAAAGCAAGTCCAGTCATCCTCCCAATATACAAGCATCCTGCCTGTCATAACAATGGACGTCTTGTTAATACATATAACCAATTATTAATACATTTATCCTGCTTCGTGTGGATTTTTTAAGGGAATGTGTGCAAATGGATGTGGAAAATAGCACGATCAGAAAGGTCATATATGGCCAAAGCGAAGATATGCTCACGGGAACTGCCTGTTCTTTGGAGCATCAGTTACTGCCGTGTGCCAATGCAGGATAAAGCTTCTAATTTGGTAGCGGGCATTATGTGCACTTATTTTTGTTTGCCTGGAACATTTCTATCCCATTTCCTAGCCCCCCAAAATGGTTCCCAGAGCAGCTCACAGTAATTAAAAGAAAACAACATTTTAAAAAATCACAACTATGTAAGAATCCATTAAAGAGCAGAACTGATTAAAAAAAAAACCAAAACCAAAAAACAATCAGTGCCGTACCAGGATTAAAATACCAACTAAGAACTGAATGATGTAGGCAAATAAAAAGGTGCTCCTTCCATCTTGTTCAAAAAAGAAATGAAAGTCAGTGCCAGGTCAGTCTCTCTCAGGAGGGAATTCCAGAGATGGGGTGACTCCCCTTAAAAGGTCCAATTTCAGGTCACCATCTACCTCTCCTGGGGGACCTGAAGAAGGGCCTTGGAGGAAGGTCTTTTAATATCCAGGAATGGCCTATTCCACCCTGCCCCCAGGTGTTGAGGCTGGGCAGGGATCTGGTGAGTCAGTAGCTGAAGGAACAACAGAGGAACAAGCCAAGCCAGAGTCCACAAATGATCCTATCAGACCCAAAGCAGCAAACAGCTAAGCCAGGCAGAACAGATAAAAGGGGCTATGCAAAGAGAGTAGTCAAATCCAGGCCAAGGTCCAAGCAGAAGGCAGGATAACCGGTTAGAGCTAGAGTCAAATACAGATATTGTTTCCAGCATCCCCTGTAAGCTCCTACTGGGCTTTTTGTCCTGGAGCTACCAGTGTCCCACCCAAGCCCCAGCTGCGGTCGTTCACTTTGATTGCAGGGAGTCCTTCTCATGAGGAGGGCCCCTCTGCTCCTGAGTAGACCTCTGCTGCAGCCTGGGGCTTCGTCAAGGTTCTCGGAGTTGGGCCTGCCTCCTCTGGAGCCATCACTCCCTGGGACTTGTGGGGCGCTCAGCCTCCTCCTCTGGGGCAGACTCCCCCTCTTCCGGAGGGGCTGGGACCTCAGTGGGCTCCTCCATGGGCTCAGGCCCCTCCTGCAGCACAGGCCCTGGCAAGGCCTGGGCATCCTCCTCCGTTGAGGCCTCTAAACCTTCCTCCTTGGAGGAGTCTTCCAATGACAGCATGGGAAGAGGCAGCTCTTAAGGTATGCTGATCCCAACTCATTTAGGGTTTTTAAAAGGTGAAGGCCAAAACTTTTAATTGTGCTCAGAAATGGACCAGGAGCAAGTGCAGTCGTTTTAGGTGTTTCCACATGCCCAGTCTGAGTAAATCGTTCCGCTCTGGGGTCTCTAACGTGGTGCCTGCAGACACCTTTCTTGGTGCTCGCCAGGCTCTCTGCCCCTCCGGATTTTTATTTTTTTAAGGTATTTCAATTTGTAAAACCTTTTTTTGAACTGAGATGGGCTGGCATGCTACACGCTGAAGGGCTGGCCTCCAGCACTATCTTTATTGCCAAGAATGCCCCTGGGCCCCACCTCTGGATTTTACTCAGTTTCTTGATGAAGTTACTTGTCTCTGAGTCTGAACCTCATAAGTTTGCCTTGCATGAAACGAGTGTTGGAGCAGAAAACTACGGATTCAAATTAATGGTTTGGTGTTCTGGACCTCAGAGCCCAACTCTGTGCTGTACTTAGGTTCTTGGCCAAGTCATTTTTCTTTTAATCTTACTAGACTGCCTTCTGGGAAATGGGTGTTTTGTGACTGGCCACACCCAGCATGGCAGCCATTGCTGAAGGGGCAGCCCTCCCATGGCAGCGGTTTTGTGAGAGGGCCCATGATGCTTTCTCAAAAATCTGAGCCCACCAACCCAAAAGGATTGAGGACCCCTTGTTAATTCCTGAACTGTGCACCAAGTAAAGCTTCCAGACAGTCTTCTAAAGCAGCCCCACATGCAATATATTACAGAAATGTAACCAGATGCTACCGAAGTGCAGCCAGGCTCTCTTATTTGCAAATACGTTCCTGGAGCAGGCACCTGTGACTGGCACAGCAACCCATTCTATGTGGGGTCGTGATAGTGAACGGCGAAAGCAAGGAAATGCAGAATGGTCTCATTCCTTCCTTTAGGGGTCAGCACGGCAGATGTAATAATGCAGTGCAACATCTGGTTATAAAAGAATAGAGACTCATATAGCCAGTTCCATAAATTCGTTAACAGGACACTACATTTCAAGTTTACGAATTATCCAACAAAAATATTGATTTAAAATATAGAGTCTTGTTCCTTACACAAAACAGTGATTTCACCGGTTTTAGTTCAACTGAATATGCCTACAGCATGTTCACATTTCAGTGTTTTCTGTGACTGTGAGGCATGGGCCCTCTCTTTTAATTCTGTTGGTGATTCCATTACCTGAGTTCAAGAATAGCTAATTTTCAGTTACATTGCTGATTTTGCTTTCTTAACATTATACCTTAAGGTTGCACACTGGCTTGGGACTAAGTCCAACGATACTCAGTGGGTGTTACTCCAGAGTGAGCAAGCATAGGATTTTTGCCCAAGTATCCAAACCAAATGTTTGGGAGGGGGCACACTGAATAGCGTTTTAGGGCAGAATTTCTGTAGATTTTTATCATGTTGTATTTGTGGGGGTTTACTTTTGTGAACTGCTTTGGCTATTGGGCTGTATAGAAATGTAGTAAATAAAATTTTAAAAAAATTAAATAGATTTTGTAGCACTTGAAATAATAGATTCTGATGCACAAGACAAGAATTATTAGTTGAACGAGCTGATGTCATCATACTTGGTACAATCTGGAGTGCCCAAGGCAGTGCTGGTGAGCTTGTCTTGAGGAACAGATGCCCCTGTTCCCCTACTGGCATGGGTAGATACTGCCGGAGGGAGTGCCTATAAATTCTTATAAAATACTTTTCAGGGGGGAAACGCACACCAATACATACAGTGGGCTGAATAAAAGTCAGTCCACTGGTATATAAAGGGTAGTGACAAAACATTCTCACAAGCATTTTTCATAGTATATGTCTTATTCCAAAACCCAATGAATAGAGGCTAACTCTCTGTGAAAATGTTTTTAGACAAAAGTTCTCCGTGAACATAATGCATTCATCATTGTCTTGTTTTAAGTAGGGGTGTACTGAAGATTTGCCTGTTTCATTGTTCAGGGCAAAAGTAGTGCTTTAAGGGACACCCAGCACCCCCAGAAATGTTCCCTTAAAAAATCTACTTTTTTGTGGCTCTTTGCACCCATTTCCCTCTCTCTGCTTCTGCAGAGGTAGGAAACACTTCTCTGACATAGTAGTTCCCGCTGCCCCTTAAGGAGCTAGTAACTGGGCTCCTTTTAAGGAACTCAAGCCAGGTCTGGGATAATTATCACCCATTTTCAAAGCTCCCATTCTTGAGCAAGGTTCTGGAGCAGGCGATGGTCTCTCAAATCCACATAGGCTTGGAGAATACTGATTACCTGGAACCATTCTAATCCAGTTCCAGGTCTGGTCTGGGAACAAAACAGCCTCCCTCATGCTGGTGGATGACCCGCACCAGAGAATATACAGTTGGACCCCATCAATTTTAGCCTTTAAAGGACTTTGAAGACTCACTTGATTTGTCAGTCTTGTAATTGAGATTATCTTATTGACTTATTCTATAATCATGCTGGCTTGAACTGTTAAACGGTTTTATGTTGTCTTTTTTAAAATGTTGACATCTGTAATTTAGATTTTAAGTAACTTGTATAATATTGTGGAAACTGTTTTATGATTTTATAGTGTAAGCTGTCTAAAAAGGATGCCTAAAAATAAATAAAATAAATTGAAAGTCCACCCTGACAATTGGAGCTTTTTTCATATGGGTAGCATATTTCATAGGCAGACACTACAAATAAATTATTCTTCCTGCTAGAGGACTGTACCACGTCACTATCACATGTATGAATTGGTCCTAAGAATCACTCTCAGATTACTAGGAAGAGAAGCATACTAAAAGAGTGGGGTGTTTTTCCCCACTTTCAGACTAATCGGTACGTAAGAAATTCTTGTGTTGCTAGATCAGACCATCTGATTCAGCATTTGGTTTCTAACAATAGTCAGCCTCATATCTAAAAAGATTAATAATGTTTGATATAACAGAATTGAATGTCCAAGTAAGGCCTCCGCTATTTTCTTTACACAGTCCCCTGGATGACCTCAAAACAGCCTATGGCACACAGGACCACCTATATGCTCATGACACCTATCTTTATCTTTCTGACTCTGGCCACTCACTCTCATTCCAGTCCCACATCTCTGCCTGTCTGCAAGTTCTGGCTGGAGGTGTCTTCACCACCTCAAACTCAACATGTCCAAGACTGAACTGGCCCTCTTTCCTCTCAACTCTTCCTCTCCTTTATGTCGCTCTGACTCTGTTGACAACATCACTATCCAAGTTGTTGACCAGGCATGAAGCTTTGTCTTTCTCTTTGAGCCCTCTCTCTCACTGCTTGCACTCTATATGCAAGTTCTCACCAAGCCATGTTGCTTTGTGTTGTACAGCACTGCAACTTCCGCCCATTACTCTCCATTCCCCTCGGCTAAAACACTGGCTTATGCTCTGATCCTCTCTTGTCTCCACTACAGCAGCCTTCATCTCTCAGTCCTCTCACATCTAGAACGTCAGTGACCAAACGACTCTCATCATTCAGCACATTGGCTTTCCAGCCTCAGATCCCTATGCTGGTTTCCCATCTCTTTCTGTGTCCAGCATAAATTTCCATGGGCATAAATTCCCACACTATCTTACTTAGAAATCATTTCCCCACCCATGACCCTCTCACAAGCTGAATATGAGCCAACAATGTGATGTGGCTGCAAAAAAGGCAAATGCTATTTTGGGCTGCATTCATAGAAGCATCGCTTCCAAATCCCGGGAAGTACTAGTTCCCCTCTACTCAGCACTGGTTAGGCCTCATCTGGAGTACTGTGTCCAGTTCTGGGCACCACACTTTAAGAAGGATGCAGACAAACTGGAGAGGGTTCAGAGGAGGGCAACAGAGATGATCAGGGGACTGGAAACAAAGCCCTATGAAGAGAGACTGAAAGAACTGGGCATGTTTAGCCTTGAGAAGAGAAGACTGAGGGGAGATATGATAGCACTCTTCAAGTACTTGAAAGGTTGTCACAGAGAGGAAGGCCAGGATCTCTTCTTGATCATCCCAGAGTGCAGGACACGGAATAATGGGCTCAAGTTACAGGAAGCCAGATTCTGGCTGAACATCAGGAAAAACTTCCTGAGTGTCAGAGCAATACGACAATGGAACCAATTACCTGGGGAGGTGGTGGGCTCTCCCACACTGGAGGCCTTCAAGACGAGGCTGGACAGCCATTTGTCAGGGATGCTCTGACTTGGATTCCTGCATTGAGTGGGGGGTTGGACTCGATGGCCTTGTGGGCCCCTTCCAACCCTACTATTCTATGATTCTATGATTCTTCATCTCTACCCACACCTGACCATCTCCTGCTCTCTTAAATGACTCCACCCATTTTCCCTTGCAGCCTCTAGGCCAGAAACTCCTGCCACCCTCCTGCCAAATCCTTGGTCAAATCCTTCCTCCAAGCTCCTATTTCCATGAAACGTTTCCAGATGAGAGGTAATCAGAGCATGGATAACTGTAGCTGGGCTATCTCTGTCCAGATAAGGGCATAGTTGGTATATCAGCCTAAGCTGATAAAAAGTGCTTCATACCACTGGGTTCACCTGTGCCTCAAGTGACAGTTCTGGATCCAAGAGCACCCCCAAACTACGAACGTGATCCTTTGTGGGAGTGCAACCCCCTCTGGAACAGGTTGAACATCACCTAGCGAGGCAGATGAGCCACCCACTAACAGTACCTCTGTCTTGTCTAAATTGAGTCTCAGTTTATTGGCCCTCATCCAGTCCATTACCATGCCCAGGCACTGATTCAGAACAGCCACTGCCTCACCTGGGTTTGATGAGAAAGAGAGGTAGAGCTGGGTGTCATCCGCATATTGACAACACCTCAGCCCACACCTCCAGATAACCTCCCCCAGTGGTTTCATGTTGATGTTGAACAGCAGAGGGGATAAACTAGGGCCCTGTGGAACCCCATGGCATAATTGCCAAGGCACAGAGCAATAATCCCCCAGCACCACCTTCTGGAATCGGCCATCTAAGTAGGAGCGGAACCATGCAATGCAGTGTCTCCAACTCCCAACCCAGACAACCTATCCAGAAGGAAATCATGGTCAATGGTATCGAAAGCTGCTGAGAGGTCCAGGAGAATCAACAGGGTTATGCTCCCCCTGTCCCTCTCCCGGCAAAGGGCATCCCACAGGGCAACCAAAGCAGTTTCCGTTCCAGAACCAGACCTGAAGCCGAATTGAAATGGATCTAGATAATCCATTTCAGTCAAGAGTGCCTGGAGTTGTCCTGCAACCACTTGCTCAAACACCTTGCCCAGGAAGGGGATGTTGGCCACCAGCCTATAGTTGTTAACATCCTCTGGGTCCAGGTTAGGCTTTTTCAGGAGTGGCCTGATTACTGCCTCTTTTAAAGAAGCTGGCACCACTCCCTCTCTTAAGGAGGAAATTACAACCTCCTGGACCCAGCCAGACATCCCCTCCTTGTTTGATGTAATAAGCCATGAAGGGCAAGAGTTGAGCACACAGGTGGTTGACCAGACTTGGCCAAGCAACTTGTCCGCATCCTTGGGCCTCAATAACTGAAACTCATCCAATAAAACTGGACCAGAGGGTGCTCTGAACACCTGTACCAATGGAACTGCATTAATCATGGTGTCCAATTCATGATGAATCTGAGCGACTTTATCTTCAAAGTGCTGTGCAAACTTGTCACAGCGTGCTACCAAGGGTTCCACAGTCTCTCTCCCTGGCCCAGAATGTAGCAGGCTGTGAACCACTCGGAAAAGCTCTGCTGGACGGCACTGAGAAGATGCAATGCTGATGGAAAAGAACTGTCTCTTCGCCACCCTCACTGCCAGAGTAGGCTTGATAGTGGGCTCTTACCTGTGTTCGGTCAGACTCAGCACGAGTTTTCCTCCACTTGCGTTCTAGCCGTCTCCCCTCCTGCTTCATTGCCCTCAGCTCAGGTGTACACCAAGGAACTGGCTGGGCTCTGCTCAGAGGGAGAGGGCACTTGGGCGCAATCGTATCAACCGCCCGAGTCATCTCTGCATTCCACAGAGCGACCTGGGCTTCGACAGGAGCACCAGCCATGCCAGCAGGAAAATCCCCCAGAGCCCTCTGGAATCCATCAGAATCCATTAGCCTCCGGGGGCAGACCACTTTAATAAGTCCCCCACCCTTGCAAAGGGGAGCAGCTGCCAAGACTCTAAACCTCAGTAGGAAGTGATCCAACCATGACAAGGGGACAGATGTTAATTCCCCCACATTCAGATCACCATCCTCCTGCCCAGTTGAGAAAACCAGATCAAGCATGTGTCCTTTTACATGTGTTGGGCTGATGACATGTTGGGACAGCCCCATGGTTGTCATGGTGGCCATGAAGTCCTGAGCCGCCCTGGATACAGCGGCCTCGGCATGGAAGTTGAGATCCCCCAGGACCATCATCCTGGGGGTCCTCAACACCAAGTCCGAGACCACCTCCGTCAGCTCAGGCAGGGAGTCTGATGGGCAGCGGGGTGGGCGGTACACCAACAGAATCCCTAATCTGTCCCGGGTACCCAACACAAGGTACAGACACTCAAGATCTGCACTCGAATGAGCAGGAAGCCTGGAGAGGGAGATTGAATTCCTATAGACCACGGCAACCCCCCCCCCCCGACCCTCAAGTCGGTGTTGGTGCTGCACCGAGTACCCAGGAGGGCACAGCTGGGAGAGAGTGACCCCTCCCAGTTCCCCCACCCAGGTCTCAGTAATACATGCCAGGTCAGCCCCCTCATCCACAATCAAATCATGGATGAGGGAGATTTTATTTTGGACTGACCTGGCATTTAGCAGCACCACCACCAGACCTGAGGGCAAGCTGGTAAGGCCACCAGGAACCGTCTGGTTGGGGGAAGAACCAGAAGAGGGGTCAGCTGTAAGGTATCTAGCCCCTCTTCTTCTCATCTGGCCTGTTAATCCCCCAGTGCCAGACCTCCCCCTACCCATGACCACAGTTATGGTGGCACACACACCCCGACCCCCTGAGTTACAATGTATTTCCCAGGCACATATTAAACATGTTAAAATATAAAACAATATAAAGAGAGAGCAACAGCTAAGAAGGAGCAGATAAGATCTGCATTTGCCCCTTTCTTCTTTTCTTTGAAGCTGTTGCCCTCTGCTGCTGCTATTTGCTGCTGTTTGCCAGTTGCAGGTCTCCCTGGAGAGGTGGTGGGCAGGTCTTGCATGTGCTCCCTTTTGTGTCTCCAAGTGCGATGTTAAGTGCACACTTAGCATTGCACTTTGCGCGACAGCAAGGTGCACACAGAGGCGCTGCCTCTGGAAGCCCCCGCTCTTGAATACCTGTGGGGTAGAAGAGTGGCTGGTCAGCTGATGGCAGTAGCCAGTGGGAGAGACCTCAGCATGCTGGCTTTGATAACAGGCCCTACCCCAAACACAAGCCAACTTAATATATTCTGTCAGGACAACTGGTTGTATACAATCGAGATCTAAGCTTTCCGTCCTGTTTAATGTTATGCACACTGTATACTGATAGAATTAAAACTGCCATGTGTGGCATGGAAGATATTCAGGCAGGCCTTTGACTGAGGTGCGCGCGGGGGGGGGGGGGGCATTTCTGTTAGAGAGGAAGAACATAACAACCAATTTCCTACTTCCTTTGCTTGCAGTTACCGTGCTAGCTCCCCCATGTTTTCTCTTGTTTGTCATCAGACCCAGAGTTGTTCCAAGAGCCACTCATGCTCTCTGATGAGTTGGCCATTTATGATTGTGTCTCAGTAGGATCTTGGAAGGGCAGCCTGGCCCCACACAGCTGTAAACTGCTATCCCTGGGAAGATGCCTTATGCACACAGCTCCCAGGGCCTGAAACCTCCTGTCCATCTGCTAAGCTCCCAGGCAGCATACGAAGGGGCTGATGAAATCAGCAACACAAAAACAGGTAAACTGAATTCAGACTTCTACGAGTAACCTCACCAACGGAGAGACACAAAGTGGTCTGCATCTGGCAAGCAGTTCAAAAATACATGTTGATCTTCCATTCTCTCCCTCCCTCCCTCCTGCTCCCTGGAACATTTCATGATGCTTTTCAGACCTAGTTGTTACCCACCAGTTGCTTGCAGAATTTGCCAATAAGCTCTCCCAGGATGTCTTTCCTGCTTATTAGCATCCACCAAGGGCTTGAACTAATATGTTTGCAGGCTGTCTTGATTTCTGTGCTACTGACCCTCCTGGGGCACTGTGCCTTCCAATTTTACTGTCCTTTGCAAACATACATTCCAAACAGCTACCTTCTTTCTCAGAAGTTCCATAAAGTTAAGTTGCAGTACCAAATAACAAAGCTGTACTATTAGCTGCCTTGAACTGCCTAACCCAGACTGAAAGAGGAGGCATAATTAGAGGCACAATCCTATATATGTTTAGACAGAAAAAGTCCAGTAACTCCCAGCATGGCTGGCACGGGGGGTGGGGGGAATCTTCACAACAATGAATGAGAAATGCATTGGAGTATTATCCAGATTTTCACGGAATCGGCTTTGGTCTGTCAGGGACAAACGAAGCCAGAAAATCCGAGTGTAGCGTACATGTAAAATCCAGTTTTTACAGGTCACACAGCATTTGAAAGGACCATACTTCCGAGTTGGGTGGCGGGGAGTAGAACTGAACATTATCAAGCGGGCAGGGGCTGCTCAACCAATGAGAGAGGTTTGTTTCCTGGCCCATATCCAGGCTCCCCCTTACTACTACATCATTATGAATGGAGAGTAACTAATTCACAGTTCTCTAGAACTGTGTACAATTATCCAGTACAGCATCTGAAGGCTCCCTATGAGAGCATCCTACCCCACCCCACCCCACCCAATTTCACCCCATTCCAGCAAACTGTCGCAGAGTTATAGCTTCCACCACTACCACCCTTTCTTCTTCTCTGGGAACTTTCTCCCTGCTCTCAATGACAGGCTCTCATGATCCTGGGACCTCGCCAGATCGCCACTCCGATAAAGCTCTTATGTATCAGAGAAGTGACTTTCTCTGCATCAGGGAAGCGATTTAACACAATATCAGGGAAGAGAAGTAACTCAAACATCAAAGAAGTGCATAATGATGGAGGCTAATTAATCCCACTAGTGAAATGGGAGTGCAGGGCAATTCTGAAGGCTCAAAAGAGTGCTCTAGGGCTTTGATATGCTGGAAAGGCAGGCAAGTTACTTTAGTTACCTAGGTTACTGAGGGCATAGCCTGGTGAAAGAACCATTCCTAGGAATGCCCCAATCATACCAAATTTAAAGCAGAGGGATGGGCACACAGCAGCTGAACCACAGGGGAGGCGAATTAAATCAAAACGATGGAGTAAAAGTACTCTGCAACATGCGGCTTCCCCACAGGTAAACTCTGGGGTGGCTGCAGAGTGGCCATGACATTATGTGTCCCTAACAACTTTACACCACAGCAGCATTGGAGAAAACCTCCCATGTAGATGGTCCCTGGGGAATGCTGGGAGTTGTAGGACTCTTTTCTGTCTGAATGTGCATAGGATTGCACCTTAACTGACTGATGCCAAATCCAGTATCCAAGGGATGCTCTGTCAGGCAGTCCAAAGCATTATATCTGAGACAAATGTTTTCTGTTCCCAAGTTTTACATCTGGGTAAAACCTAACATCCAATAACTGCCATAACACTGTGAATTTTATTTTATATTTATTTTATATTTATTTTATAAATGTAATATCTTGCCCTTCACTAGCAAAAAAATCTCAGACACCCTATGTCCCTACAATGCTCAACTTTTAATTTGCCAAAGAAAAACAACAACAAGCAAACTATCTGCAATTCAGAATTAACCAGCCTCTCAATGTAATTACCTTAGTTCTTTCGACTGACAGTCTTAAAGATACCCAGAACATTTCTACACGATGACCCTACACTGGCTCAGCCATGCCTTCTTCTGGACAGATGTCCAACACCCCCAGAAATTACAGTTCTCAGGGATTCTTAGGGGGAAGCAATGACAACTGAAGTAGTATAATGAAAACCAGCTCAGGTTTGCAGTACAGATGTGCTTCCAGATGTGAGCTAAACAGGAATCACAAACCTATTCTTCATAGAACATGCTCAACTTTTTCTAGGAGAAGTGGAAAAGTTGGCATTAAGAAAAGGCTGGTTTCATATTGGAACCTATTCAGGGAAATTGAAGAACTAATTTTTCAGATCAGGATATATTAAGGAGGATTCTAGTGCTGGCAAATCTTGGCTGTTAGTCAAGTACCAGCAAATGTAAGAGCTTGCAGAATCCTGAAGAATCAGAGCTTTTCTAAACAAGGCTGTTAATCCACTGCATCTACTTTTGGTTTTGTCACAGAATTGAGCTCCAAGAACTCCACGAAGAGTGTTTCCTTTCCTGCTTTTATGCTACATAACTTCTAGGTAGCACTGTGGTATAATGGAATAGTGCAAATACACAAGAGGAAATCACATTTCTTTCATCATCAGTAATAATACTCCATTTCCCCTGCTCTGAAAAATCTCGCAGAAAGTGCTGTTTACAAACAGAAGCAAAACTAGAGGGTCACCTCATCATCTGAAGAACCCAGAAATGACCATGAGTAGGGAATGACGAGCTCACAACAAATGCCTCATGTAGAAAAGCTCTCAGTTACCATGGCTGGGAAAGAAAAATAGTGTACAGACTCTCCATAAGAATTGCCTGGAAGTTGTGACATATGGATGAATGCCCTTGGTGTAGATGGCGAAGACACCCCAAAGACTTGTATTGGGCCAATATTATTATGCAGTCCTTCTTGCTGAAATATGAACTCATTGAGCCAATGAAAATACTCATGGCACGTGTGTGTGTGTGTGCGCACGCACGCGTGAGTGCGTGTGCACACGCTTACATTTGGACTTGCATATGACGCTGCCTCTTATTTGGCCAGACCATTGGCCCATTGAGCTCACTACTGCATTTGGACTGGCATTTGGCTCTGTAAGATCTCAGAAGGATAGCTATTCCATCCCTGCTGGCCAAGATAATTTTATCTGGAGATGGGTGGAACTGAACTGGGTCCCTCTGCATGCAAAGCAGTTTCTCTCCCAATGAGCTGTGGGCTTCATTGCAGCTCATTTGAGAAGTCATAAAAACTAAGGCGTCAAGCCGATGGTGTCTGTGCATTCATCCATCATAGCAACAGAGGGTAAAATGGTTAAATGTTCAGGTTCTTCTGCCTGGCCAAACCACTATAACCTCCATAGCAGTTTGGTTCACGTCTGAAGACCCTACCCAAGCAGGGATGTGTTGCCACGTTGGAGCATCTACAGCACCAACTTAGCCCCCCAGTATTCCCTGCAGTTGCCCACAATAACTGTAATGTTTCTGACGTCTGGTCCTGGTGGAAATGGCAACGTGGTTTATGCAAGTAACTGAGCAATTTTGAGACGCAAATGATGATAGGTGTGACAGAATGTGATGCAGTAATGCCTTGATGCCATTTGTGCATATCTCACACAGGTGAAGAGCCAGTCACTTCCCTACGCTACTATCTAAGAGCTGGTCTATAAACTCACCAGAGCAGGTGTCAAAGTTTGCATGGCGTTTGACCTCAGTGAACACCAAGGGTGCTTCGAGACAGAGGGCTCCTAGCACTACCAGTCAAACGACATTGTACACCTATTCCATCTTTCTCTCCTTGACCATTTTTTTTTCTGTTAAGAGAAAAGACAGCAGAAACAATGGGAAAAGGTGTGTGTGGGGGGGTATGAGCTGAAGACTAGACTCCCCCTAACATTCTGTCAATGAGACATGGAGTGATGGAAAATTTATTTGTTCCATTTATATCCTACCTTTTTTCCTCTTTAAGGAACCCAAGCCAGTGTACACAGACCTCCTCCCCCTCATTTTATCTTCACAACAACAACCCTGTGAGGTAGTTTGGACTGAGGGTCTGTGCCTGGCCCCAAGTCACCCAGCAAGGTTCCGCGCCTGAGTGGGGACTAGAACCCAGATCTCCCGGCTCCCAGTCCAACGCTCCTGCCACTGCACCACGCTGGCTCTCAAGCCTTTTCTAGAAGCACCCCACGCTCATAGACCTGCTCATCAACCTGGTGTCAGGGCCAGCTTCAGCACTGCAGTGGGCCTTGTAGGTGGGCCACTGTAGCCAGGATTTCATTAGAAGTAGCCTGGCAGGGCTTGGGCCTATTCAGCCTCTGGAATGTCAGCATCTGTGTGAGCTCATCTCTGCCAGTGTTCTCAGCGCAGAGCCAGGGGGAGTCACCCGACTCCCTGTCGACCTGCTGGTCTGGCCTTGGCAGGCAGGGAGGCTGGGAGCTGTCCGTGAGAACCTGACAGAGGTGGGGTGGGGTTTGCAGAAGGGTTGCCCAGGTTGACGTGTCACTGCTGGAGGGCTGAGCAGTGATGCCCTGTTCAGACAGGGGCCTTGCTGAAAGGCTAAAGGCCCTTGTCTGTTGAGGGATCTGACAGGGGTGTCCTACAGTCACACCTTCCCTTTTAAGCTGATGCAAAGGCAAAGAGCCTTTGCTAGGAACGTCTCATCTTCATTGCCCGAAGCCTTTTTGTTTGGTTCCACCATCGTTTGAGCTTTTGGAGGCACTCTGCACATGGACTCTCCCTTAACTGGAACTTCGGGTTGCTAAAGACTTGCCATGTGAGGCTTTTCATAGACTTGAACTCTCATTTGTTTTGGATTGTGTGTCTTTGCTTGTTGTCAGCTCAGCATACCAGCAGGCTGGGTTTGATCTACGACTTTTGGACTTTCCTCTGCCTAGACTCATGCAGTGAGGAGTTACCATTGCGAAAGTGGTGGCATGGAATTCCTCACGTGTGTGAGTTTACCCTTCCTTTGGTCTTGATAGTCCTCAACCATGTAGCCTGGAGTTATCAACAAAAGATTCAAAACTGGACTAACTCTCTGTGGGTGTGGTTTTGTTTAGGCCCTTCAAGAATTTACGCCTTGATTGCCTGAGGGATCATTCCAGGAATCATTCCCACTCCTTGTCCAGGGTTTGGAACCTCGTGTGTGGATTGCCTGGGTTAGATATGCCAGGAATCCCAAGTTGGGGTTGGACTCGATGGCCTTGTAGGCCCCTTCCAACCCTACTATTATATGATTCCCTTCCCTTGTGTTCGGAGCCGTGGAAATGGCAACGGGGAAACCACATTGATGAGGATCTCAGTCACGGTAGTAGTGTTTAGCTTTGGACTGTTCTGGAATTACATAGAGCCTATAGCTACTGACCATCAGCTCCGTGATTTCTGAAGAGTGTAACCATTAAGCTTTTGCCATAGAATTTCCTTCAATAAAGAAATCTCACTGATTTAGGTGTCTGGTGTCAGAATGCCTGTGTGTGTGTGCTGGGGGGATCAGGAAACCTGACGGCCACCAAGAAATTGACCATGATACAGAAACACAAACCTACAAAATAAGCCCTGGAACAAACTGCAATGCCAGCTGTCTCTCTCTCTCTCTCTCTCTCTCTCTCTCTCCCTCTCTCTCTCTCTCTCACACACACGCACACACACACACACACACTCACCCATGTTTACTTGGAAAATACTATTATGGATCTGAATGACATCAGTCATACTATTAAGAGCCCATTCACTTATACACTTTTCAATGCAATATGCATATTCAGACATTACATTACAAATGGTAATGTTCCATGTGTAGTAAGAGATAATTTCAGCCTCTTGTGATATTCTGTAGCTGACCAAAATGGTGAAGACAGAAAGTTGTTCTGAAGCGTGATGGATGTTATCTGAATGCACATTTCCTGTATTCTGAGATTTGTTTTCAGAGCAGAAAATGTGCATTTAAACCACTTCCACCACACTTGGAATATAAGTCTGTTGTCACCTGAAGTCTAATGAGAACTTAATTAGCAAACTTGATACTGCTAAAATCAGGACTTCTTAATGTATCACATTTTTAGGTGTGCACCTATAAAGTCTGAATGAAGTAAAGGAGATTGCAAAGACATTAGGTTTGGGTGGGAGCTGGGATTGGTTGAGACTCCCTGGCCCCATCTACATGGCACCGCTTTGACCCCCCCCCACCTTATTGCAACTGCGCAGCAATGTGGCTTCGAGTCACCATGCCCTGCGATACACTCGCGATGTACTACGTGCTTCCCTAAGAGACTCGCCGTGCCCTCTTTTTTTGCCATTATACTGAAATGCGCAGCTGTGCAGTCCCATGAGTGTGGGGGTGTGACACTTCAGTGGCTGTTTTATATTTCAGGGGCTCTGCTGTGTCTTTCTGATCCTTTTTAGGTAAAAGGTGGGTGTTTTGTGCTCCTTCATTTCCTCACCATCGGTTTGTCAGTTCCCTAGACTGAGACTCTCGCGATGGTTCGCACTCACAAGCGTGAGCAGTACGTGCCTAGCCATCACTTCGAAATGGTGCCCGGAGCGATGTTGTTCCTCCCCCAAGACTCCCCCACCCCTGGCCCTTGGACACTGAGTCCAAAAGCAACCATTGCGAAAATATGAAGCTGCAAAAATGTGCGAAAGTGTGATTAAATGGATGAAAACACCCCTCTGTGCCTCTGTAACTGTGCAGCTGTGAAGGGATGGGGGAGTAAAGGGGCATCACAGGGTGACGCAGGCACTATGCACGCCTACAACATGCCCACTGTAAGGTGCGAAGTCAGTTCAGGGAAGGAACAGGTGGCAACCGTGGGGGAACCCGCAGCAACCCCCCAAAATCACAGTAAAATGATTCTTTGGAACTCCGCTTTTTCTGGGCAAAAACCACAGATAGCTGCGAAGTTGCAACTACGTCATCTATCATGATAGACCTCGACTCGCACCCACCCTGGAGTAAAAGCCCGGTGTAGATGGGGCCCCTGTTGAATGTATACTCAGTGGCAGATGTAGGTTGAGTAATGTGTGATCCACAGAATTAATAAGGACAGGGACAGGAGTAGATTGTTAACTACAGAAAATAACTGACTTCCTTACTATGCAGATTTATGAATAATGGGCGCTAGAGGGGTGGGTATGCTCTTTCCACTGGCAGTCCTCCGTGTGCGAAAGACTTCCTTTGAGTTAACTTAGACTTGCATCTGTGCTCTGCATAGGGCTGGGGCATGCCTACAGCTCTCTCCTCCATGCATTTTCTTCTTTTTCTTTGGACTCCACTGTGTAAAACTATTTTTCCCCTCCTGTGTCCATGTATTACCATCGAACACTATTCCAGACCACTTTCTGCATCTGCAGAAGTGAGCTCTCCCGCACAAAACCTCAGTGCCAGAGTAGATGTCTTAGTCATTAAGGTGTTGCAAGATTTTGAAATTTTGTTCATTTGGGCTGTGGGGCTGTTGTTGATGTTTGCGACAACAGAAGAACATGGCTGCCCCTTTTCTCTGATCCAGTTTAATTCAGCCCTGGAAGCTGGAAGATGCTTCCCTCTTCAGGTTTTCCATGCCTCGTGCAGATGGTAGTCTTGTGCAGAGCCACTGACCCTGCTCCTGAATGACAGGCTCCTTGATGAGCAGCAGGCATTTCCAGAGAGCACTATTGATTTCTTACAGCCTCTGCTGCTAATTTTCACTGGGATGGCAGGTGGGTGCTTCTTTCTCTGTGCTAACCCTTTGATTCTCTTGGTAGCATTTTCTTCAAACAATCCTTCTGTTGCCAGGAGAGTTTGTGCATTGGCAGAGATGTTTTTAATGGAGATTTCATACACAAGAGGGACACAAGAGATGTTTTGTACTTGGTTTCACATGTACACAACGAGGAGACAAGAAACAAGGAGTTTGATATGGCCTCCACCCCGATTTTTCCCCTCCGTTGCAAGCACCAAATAAGGCTTGTGGGAAGGGGGTCTGGCAACTGCATGAGGCAGGCCATTTCAATAATTGGGAAGCCATTTGACACAAGCTAAATATCCCTGAATGGTGAGAACAGCCCTAAGGAATAGGAGGGCCAACCAAAATATCACAAAGTTGTGAGCAAGCTTTTGAGTTCTCCGGAATTCTTTTCCAGCCTGGCTGTAAAACAAAAGGGTGTGTGAGAAAATGTAGGGCCTGATGTTAAAGCTCCAAAGTCTAGTGTTCATAATCGTCATAAGATGGAGTGCAGAAGGAGCTGTATTGACTTCACAGTATTAGGATGAAACTGAAGCTCTCTTCAGGCATTCTAGCCCTCATGCAATGAGAAGAAAGTGGGTGTGTGGGGGGGGATGCTTACTGGCCCTGCCCCCTTTGGGGCACCCTCATCTCTCAGACCTGCCACCCTCCATGCGATGGAAGACAGAGATCTAAAGTAGGGGCCTGCTCTACATGCAGCTTAGAACTCTGTGCAACCACAGGCCTGTTTCACACAACACGACTGTCCACAGTGGCTTAATTTTCCCACAGGGACTGTTGCATTGTGCTAGACTTCTCATTTTGTACGAACCCAGGTGAGAGGGGTTGTTTGAGGGTTAATCAACCCTCAAATAACCCATGGCTCGTTTGGGGGTTATTTGAAGGTTGTCTAACCCTCAGACAACCCCTGCCTCCTGGATTCGCACAACACTAGAAGCCCCGGCAAGCCGGACGCTGAAAAATGGCACCCATGGGCATCCAGCATGATGTGACAGTCATGGGTAAATTAAGCCACCTTGGGCTTCGTGTCATGTGAACCAGGTCATAGTTTCCTGCATTGCGATGGGAAATGGTGGTTTATTACAAACCATGATGGGAAACTTTCCTCCCCTCATGTGCTAAGAAGGGAAGAGTGTTGTGATTCCAGGGCTTGCTAGAGTTCTCCCTGACAATGCTAAGCTATGGTTTAGCACAGCGGTCTCCAGCCCTTTGGGCCACATTTGGCAATTTGAGAAACTGTCTTGGGCATCACCACAAAATGACTGCCATGGGAGGCATGGCTAGTCCCAAAGGACAATTAATCTGTCACAAAGATAATACAAAAAAGAGGTGGAGTCTGAGCCCCAACACACAAAACAAACTCTTTTGAGTCCACCTGTTTCACAGAAGATAAACTCTTTTTCAATTTATCACCCATACTCCCTGTCTCTCTCAATGAAATCAGGGAAGCATCCAAAAGAGGAAGCATTATTATAACGGGTGATTTCAAATACATTTAATCCCAAATGATGCTGACTAGGACCTCGTGTGACACAAAAGTATTATTAAATCAAATGGAAATAGTGACCACAGTGCTATCAGATTTAACAGATAAGTGGAAAACTGCCAAGGAAGTCAATCACAGTGATATTTGACTTCAAAAGAAGAAACTTTTCTAAAATGAGGGAACTGGTAAAAAGGAAGTTGAAAGGGGGAGTCAAGTGGGTTACATCTCTTTAAAATGCTTGGAGGTTACCCAAAACCACAATAATAGCTCAGCTAGAATGTATACCACAGGTTAGGAAAGGTAGCACCAAGTCCAAGAGGTCACAGGCATGGTTAACAAGCAATGTAAAGGAAGCTATTAGAGAAAAAGAAGTCTTCCTTGAGAAAAAGGAAGTGTTGTCCAAATGAGGAGAACAAAAAGGAACACAAACTTGAACAAAGGAAATCCAAGCAGATAATAGGCAATGTAAAACATTCTGAGAAGCATATCACTAACAACATCAAGGCCAGCAATACATAAATTCTTTAAATTTATCAGAAGCAGAAAACCAGCTAGGAAGGCAGTTGGAGCGCTGGATGACAACAAAGTTAAAGGCGACTGCAGAAAAGCTGAATGAATAGTTTTCATCTGTCTTCACTGCAGAAGTTGTAGGATAGATAGCTATGACTGAACTGATGTTTTCAGGAAGGAAGTTTGAGGAACTGAGACAAATAGCTGTGAGAAAAGATTAAGTTATTGACTTGATTGACAAATTGGAAGCTAATAAATCATCAGGCCTATAAGGTATCCAACCTCAAATATGAAATTGCTGATCTTCTAACAAAATATGTAACATGTAATGCCAATTTTTAAAAGGGATCCGGGGGGAACCAGGAAATTACATGCTGATTAGTAGGGATGTCAGGGAATTTCGCCACGAATCTCGGGGAGGCCGATTGCCAGCGCATTCGGCCCCCCGAAATTGGTGGCGAAACGGTCTGCCCCCCCCCCCGGGACGGGACTTACCTTGGGCAAATCTCCCTGGTGGTGGCGGCTCCGGCAGCGGTGCAGCGGCAGTTCGGCGGCGGTGCAGCAGCCGGTCTTCCGACCGGCTGCCGCCGCCACCATTTCCAAGTTTAAAAAAAACAAAAAACAAACGTGATAGGCTACATAAAGATTTACGTATCCTATCACGGCTAGATTTTAAAAAAATACCATGATAGGCTACGTAAATGTTTACGTAGCCTATCACGGCTGAGTTAAAAAAACACAAAAAAACGTGTGTACGCAAATGGCAGCGCCCATGGGCTATTTGCGTTCCCCTTATTTTCTCCATAGTCTACATAAATGTTTATGTAGACTAGACATGCCAAAATAAGGAACGCAAATGGCGGCGCCCATGGGCACTGCCATTTGCGTACGCGCTTTTTTTTTTTTTTAAACTCAGCCATGATAGGCTACGTAAACATTTACGTAGCCTATCACGGCTGACTGCAGAGACGCAAATGGCGGCTACGGCCACCGCCATTTGCAGTCCTGGCCGGCCAGGATTCGCAGCGGGAGGGACGGGGCGCCTCCTCCCCGGCCAGAATTTTGGGGGGAGGGATGGGGAGCCTCCCCCCCCAGCCAGAATTTTGGGGGGGAGGGATGGGGCATCTCCTCCCCGGCCAGAATTTCGGGGGGAGGGATGAAGCACCTTCCCCCCACCGCAAATCAAATTTCTCAAAAGGTAAGTGACTTTCGTACATCCCTACGATTAGCTTAGAGAGCAATCCTATGGTACCCGTAGAGCATTCCGAGGACCATAGGATTTTTCAGAGTCCTGCTTCCAAAGTTGTAGATACTCCTATGACTTTGGCAGGGGGACTCCAAAATCTGATCCCGATCCCTCCCCTTCCCCCTCCTCCTCCCCTGCTCTCTCACAGCCACCATAGAAAGAACCATGGCGTCTGCTTTCTGAGCTTGTAAAAGCAGCCTTGGAGGAGCTTGTAGAGGTCTGAAAGGGGTGTCTGGTGGGCAGGGAGAGGAGAGGCCAGGTTATGAAGAATTCTATGGCCTCTGCAGCCACAGCCCTGCCCCCACCAGTGCACCTCCTCTAGACAGGCTCAGGGGGCGATCTAGAGAAAAAAGGAACCACAGGAGGATGGAGATGCAAAAATTGCCTCCGTCGCTCCTCCCGCCCTGCCAACAGCAGCCCAGCAGGGCATTAGATCCTCAGAACCATCCAAGTGCAGGGGCTTCTGTCTAATGGAGGCACAACCCTTAATGTCTGTTCTGGGTAAATTGAGGGAAAATATAATTAAATATAAAATTAGTAAGCACATAGAAGGACAAGCCCTGCTGAAAAAGAATCAACACAGCTTCTGCAAGGCTAAGTCCTGTCTCACCAACCATTTAGAGTTCTTTGGGACTGTCAGTAGACATGTAGATAGGGGTGATCCAGATTATTTATTTATTTATTTATTTATTTATTTATTTCAAGTATATCCCACATTTTTTTCTCTTGCAAGGAACCCAGGGCAGCTTACATTATCCTCCTCCTCTCCATTTTATCCTCACAACAACAACCCTGTAAGGTAGGTTGAGCTGAGAGTCTGTGACTGGCCCACAGTCACCCAGTGAGCTTCCGTGGCCGAGTGGGGACTAGAACCCGGATCTCCAGGCTCCCAGTCCAACACTCTCACCACTACATTTGGACTTCCAAAAAGCTTTTGACAAAGTCTCTCACCAAAGACTCCTGAACAAACGTAGCAGGCATGGAATAATAGGACAGGTCCTCTGCTGGATCAGTAACTAGTTGAAGAACAGAAAGCAAAGAGTACAAATAAATGGTAAATTATCCCAATGAAAGGATGTAAACAGTGGGGTCCCACAGGGACCAGTGCTTTTCAGCTTGTTCATAAATGATTGGGAATTACAAGTGAGCAGTGAGGTGACCAGGGTGGTGTCTCCACAATCGATTTGCTGCGAGCTGGCTCCATTTCAAGGTCGTTCAGGGCACATAACATTGTGGCCAACCTGCAGCCACCCTGGAGCTTTTCATGGAAAAACCAGATTTCCTGAAACTACTTTAAGTCTGATTTTTTTCCTTAAGTCAGGTTCTCCACGGTATAGTTGTTGTGTGCCCCAACCCCCACATTGACCTCGGGTATGCTCACCCTGCCCAAGGGTGTTTCTTGTCCCTGTGTTTCCAGTCCTGTGTTTTCCAGCACAAACCAATTAGTGTCTCCTCAGAAGTAACTCCCATTATGATCAATGAGGTTTGTCCCTTGAATGC
The DNA here is from genome assembly GCF_057233095.1 of Heloderma suspectum. Classification (NCBI taxonomy): domain Eukaryota; kingdom Metazoa; phylum Chordata; class Lepidosauria; order Squamata; family Helodermatidae; genus Heloderma; species Heloderma suspectum. Next base: position 145,586,588 of record NC_139461.1, on the reverse strand, counting down.
ACACTTCAGAATTTACAGAGATCCTCCTCAGTAGAAATAGCACATTTTAAAGCACCAATTCCCTAATGGCTACAAAGCACTATCTCGAAGCTGCGATTCTCTGTTGTTTGGTTTATTGCTGTTTGGAAGTAACTAATTTGCACCTTCAATTGTGCACAGCATCGGGTTAGAAAGGGGGCTGCTTTCCCTTATGTTTCCCATCCTTGTCTTTCCCACCACAAACATAAGTGTATCTACTAGGGATGGTGGAGAATTCTGCCACGGATTTCAGTGAGGCCGAATGCACCGGCATTTGGCCCCCTGAAACCCGTGGCGGAACAGCCTCCCCCCCGCCCCCCCTGCGGAATCCCCCCCCCGGGACGAAGCTTACCTGGGGCGGATGTTCCGCTGGCGGCGGCAGCTGGTCTCTCAGCCAGTTGCTGCGGACTCAAATGGCAGCCGCCATAGCGGCCGCCATTTGCATCCAGCCAGGCTGCCGTGATAGGCTACATAAGTATTTACATAGCCTCGCACGGCAAGCTAAAAAAACAAACAAACAGCGTACGCAAATGGCGGCGGCTTTGGCGGCCACCATTTGCATCCCTTTTTTTTCTCGCCGTTTTAGCCTACATAAATATTTATGTAAGCTACTATGGCGAAAAAAAGGGGAATGCAAATAGCGTAGTGGGCACTATTTGCATTCCCCTTTTTTTCGCCGTAATAGCTTACGTAAATATTTACGTAGGCTAAAACAGCGAAAAAAAGGGAACGTAAATGGCGGCCGCCATAGCCGCTGCCATTTGCGTATGCAGATTGTTTTTTTTCTGGAAGGCTGCCCAGCGGCTGGATGTCTGGCTGTGGACAGCCCCAGCCGGTGGCTCTGCGGAATCTCCACGGAGCGGAACCGGCTGGATTAGGATTTGGGGGGGAGGTGCAGAGCACCTCCCTCCACCGTGAATCACCCCATTGAAGTGACTTTCGTACATCCCTAGTGTCTACTCAGAAGTAACTCCCATTGTGTTCAGTGAGGCTTGTCTTTGATGTTTACCTCCTTTCTTTTTGGAAGTAATTAATTCACAGCTTCACTCAGCATCAGGAGCTTCAGGGGAAAGGCGAAAGGGGATTAGAAAAAGGCTGGTTGGAGCCAGGGTACTTCAAGTGTTCACAGAGTTAAGTCTCCTAAAGGCTCTGAAGGCTCTGCCAGCTGTAAGGGAATAGTTAATGCAGAGCCTCCCTGGAACACAGCATCTGGAGCTTTAACGGAGGGAGAAGGATCTACAGCTGTGTTTCTGTAAAGTCTTGTGATGTAAGGAAGTAATTAATGTGGGGGGAGAGAGAGAGAGAAGGAGAGTGCTTTTGTTGAGACATGGGAGGAAACCTCCCTTGATTTTATCGAAGGAGAAAGGGGGGAGAGACCTGGAGGGGGGGAGCCTCCCTTATTGGTTGATCAGCCCCTGCCAGTCAGATGATGTTCACTCCAACCCCCACCCCCACCAGGAAGTACGTTGGCGCCCCCCCCCCCCCAGTATGTTCTGCGAAGCGACTTATGCTGGTGCGGTGCGCTCACTCGTGGAGCCCTGCGTGGACCAAAACATACCAAACCCGATTCCTAGGAAAATCCGGATAATCCTCCATTCATTTCTCCTTCCATTGTCATGGAGAAATCCTCCAGGTTTCTGATGACATCAAATTATTTAGGGTGGTTAAAAGAAAAAGGGATTGCAAAAAGCTCCAAAAGGATCACCCAAACTGGGAGAACAGGCATCAAAATCACAAATGAAGTTCGATGTAAGCAAGTGTAAAGTGATACATGTTCGGGCAAAAAATCCCAGCTACACATATACACTGATGGGATCTGAGCAAGCAGTGACTGACCAAGAAAGAGACCTTGGGGTTGTGGTGGACAGCTGGATGAAAATGTTGACCCAGTATGAAAAAAGGCAAATTCCATGTTAGGCATAATTAGGAAAGGAATTGAAAATGAAGTGCCAATATCAAACTGCCCTTATACAAATGTATGGTGTGACCACACTTGGAATACTGTGTACAGTTCTGGTCACTGCACTTAAAAAAAGATATTGTAGAGCTGGAAAAAGTGCATAAAAAGGCAACTAAAATGATGAAGGGGCTGGAGCATCTCCCCTATGGGAGAAGGTTACAACAGCTGGGATTGTTTAGCTTGGAAAAAAGGAGGGTAAGGAGAGAATGATGTAGGTGTACAAAATTATGCATCGTGTGGAGAAAGTGGATAGGGAGATATTTTTCTGATACTAGAACCCGAGGTCATCCCATGAAGCTGATTGGTGGGAGATTCAAGACAGGTAAAAGGAAGTACTTCTTTGCACAGCGCAGAGTTAAACTATGGAATTCGATACCGCAAGATGAAGTGATGGTGTCCAGTTTGGGTGGCTTTAAAAGGAGATTAGACAAATTTATGGAGGAGAATGCTATCAATGGCTACTAGTCCTGATGGCTATATATATATTTATTTATTTATTTGTAATACTTATATCCGGGAGAGAGCGGAGGACAGGAAGGCCTGGCGTGCTATGGTCCATGGGGTCACGAAGAGTCGGACACGACTTAACGACTGAACAACAATAATAAAATCCCTATATGTTCCTCCAGTATCAGAGGCAGTGTGCCTATGTACATCAGTTGGTGGGTATCACAACTGGGAGGATGAAATTGCACTTATGTCCTGCTTGTGGGTTTCCCAGAGGCAACTGGTTGGCCACTGTGTGAACAGAATGCTGGTCTAGATGGACCCTTGTTCTGATCCAGCAGAGCTCTTCTTATGCACGTCCTCTCTCTCCCAAACACATCCGTCTATCCATCTGCACACAAGCATGCAAGCAAGCACCCTGTGTGCCCATTAGGTCTACATGCATGTTTACAGACACACGCACTCTGTTTCAGGATCCATCCAAACCCCTCCTGTCTGGATCACCCATAAACTCCTCCTCTGTCTTTCTCACACACAGACACACAACCCCCCCATCCCCCCAACTCCCCAGTTGCTCCCCACTGGCTTCCCATTGCTGTTCTTAGCCCCCTCCCCATAAGCTTTAATTGGATGACGGTTGGGGGTGGGCTCAAGACAGCGTACAAATCTAGTACAATATATCACCAATGGCAATAGAATACTAAATTAAAACACAAGACAACTAAAAGATTAGAAAATCCTCCAGCAACAGACATCATTTGGTCCCGCTAAACACAATCATCACAATACTATCTAAAAGCAGCAGTCTAAAACTCAGCAGCTTTCTTAATGAAACAGCTCAGGGTAGAACTCAGCGTGTCTACAAACGTGTTGTGTTCATTGGTTAACTGGGGAATGTCAGTTTAAGAAATTTGTGATTTCCTACCCATTTGGATCTTTTGATGTGGAATGCTGTTTGTTTCTTTATTTTAAATATTTATATCCTGCTCAGCTTAGCTAAGGACATTAAAACCACAATGAAACCAACTAACTAAAACAATACCCACTGGACATTAAACAAGCTCTTTATAAAGTTAACACATTTCTCAGTAATATCGTCATTACTTATTGCACAGATATTCTCTGGCCTTTTAATTGGGAAATTAATGGATTTTTAAATGTTTCTTTATTAATTTGTATGCTAAAAGCTTCCCTAGCTTGTTGTCAAGCTCAAAGGCTACAAAGATTCCCAAGCACAAGCGGGCGGGGCTTCAACTTGCACACAGGCAAGAGATTCCATCACCACCGCCACCCCTGTCTGCAAGCCCCTGCACCACATGGCTTGCCATTTGGAGGGACAGAGGCCTGTGGGGCTGCAGCAGAAAGGGAAAGCCCCACTGGGGCAGAACTGTTTGGGTCCGAACCAATGTATTTAGCACATTTAATGCACTTCAAAAGTGCTGTAAGATCTAATTTCTTCCTTGCTTTTTCAAATGTCTGCTGCCTGTAAAACTAGGCCCCAGGGGCCCGGTTCACTTAACCTCTCCCTTTAGAGAGGGTGCAACTCCTTCCAGGACATGCATAGATCCACTACCTCCCTCACCAATCGCTGGGTCACTTACTGCAAACATCTGTCTTCTCTAGACTGAGCTCCAGTTTATCCCCCCACATGCTGTCCATGACTGACTTCAGAGAGTTGTTCAATGCCTTCTCCTTAATTCAGTGAAGAGGAAAAATATAGCTGGATGTTCCCAGCATGCTGATGGCACCTCAACTCAAATCCATGGACTACCTCTCCTAGTGATTTCATGTGGAAATTTAAAAACACAGCAGAAGGAATAGATCCTTCTGGGATCCTGTGAGATCTTACACATAGGGCATCTCTACATCAGCCTAAAATCCTGCATTTAAAACGAGGCTTTCTGCTTCTGTTTTACATGCAGGATCACGACTCCCCTTTTCACATGCTTCCTTTCCCCCCTCCCATTCCCCCCTCCTTCTCCCCGTATCTGAGTCTTCCATTATCTTTCATTGATCTTCCTCCTCTTCTTGCTGTTTTTCCTCTTTTCACAGAGGGAACTGAAGCAAAACACAACGGGGTAATTTGATAAATCATTACCTGCAATCTATTTAAAAACTGAACAAAGGGCATTTAGTGCAGGAGACGCCCTGGAGGGACACGGCGCCATGTAAAGAGACTGCAAAATTCCGTGAAGGAGCAATCTCAATCACAGGAAAAAAGCTCCGTGTGAAGGAGCCCATGGAGAAGAGCAGTGAATTTAGGGCTGACTCTAAAGTTCCCCAAAGATAGTTTTCAGGGTGACATTTTGCAGGTTGTGGGGCAAAGCTAAAACTGCATCCCCACAGCTAACCCTTTTTTCCACTAATGCTACCTGTTTTACATCAGTGGTAATACCCCTCCCAGAGTACACTAGCTTGAAGCTGCTATCACCCCCCCCCCCCGTACACCACTCCCCACTGAATGCCCCTCAGGACAGCAGTATATAATGATGTAGCATTGTTCTGAGGGGCATTCTGGGAGGGAAAAATTCCAGCTGCCAGATGCAAGCCGCTGGGAAGGGTGCCTTCCGCAAGCCCCCCCGCCTCCACTGCCCCAATTTCTCCTCTGCTCAAAATGGTTCCCCCAAATTGGGGGAACCATTTCACAGCTTTAGCAGTGATCTCCAGCACTACCTTCGGGGACCGTCCTGTGAGATAGGAACTGAAAAACCACAGTGCCCTTGACATGCCACCCTTGCAGCAGAATAGAGTATTTTCCCCCATGAGCTGAAAAGTAGCGGGTAGGGATGTCATTTTGGTGAAGAAAATGGCCTGAGGGGAAAGGGTTAAGCAACATCTCTTCTACCATTTGTTTACTGAAAATGGCAACCTTCTATGGCTGGTTTTGATGTTTTTTAAAAAAAATATTGGAGACATGCATCTTCCATGTAACATCTGGTTTGGCCCACTATCCTTGTATGTACTTTTAGCTTTCCTGTGCCTGGGTGAGCGTGTGTGTGTATGTATTCATCTGCTTAGATACTACATGAACTAAAACCTGGCCATCCTCAGTATCATGGGGTTGGCGATAAATGCATCTAATTTTTCAAATTATATTAATGCATAGAGTAATTTGGAATGATTTCGCTGTCAATTCCTCACGCTCCCTTTGTGCAAATAATCTCCTGCTCTTGTGGTTTGCACCATATAAAGCTTGAAAATATTGATTGTTGCAAAGTAAGAGAGCGGACTAATCTGAGACCTTTTCCTGACTTTTTTTTAAAGTCTATAAGCTTTAATTGATTAATGGGGTGACTGAGGTGGCAACCCTCCAGATGCAGGCTGCTTAACTCCCACGGAAGTCAGTGGGAGTTAAGCAGACTAATTGTGTGTAGGATTGTAGCCTAGATTTATTTTTAGACCTTAAACATTGAATTCTGTAATTTGTTTTTGTTGTAAACTGCCTGGTATGGCTGAAAGGCGGCCTATAAATATAGCAAATAAACATGTTTTTCAATGCAACTAAAAGTTTGCCCCCTGATTAACTGGGGCAGGTCCCCTCACTTCCCTCACCAGCTGCAGAAACAACAGGGTCTGTTGAAGTGTTAACCATTCTGAAGTTTCAGAGGCAGCAGGTCAGCACTTCCAGATTAAAATGTGTCAAATATCATAAAATCATAGAATAGTAGGGTTGGACGGGGCCTATAAGACCATCGAGTCCAAGAAGAAATAATTCTTCTTTATTCCGGCACATCATAGAACAGCCATGCAGTTGCTTTCCACCTTCCCACAATAACCCCACAGTGTCGGCCAGTCTTCCTCATACTGCAGATGGAGGAGTTGCAGCATAGACAGGCTGACTTGTCTAATGCTGAGGTGAGAGTTGAACTGCCAATCCAGAGCGAAATCATCTCTCTCAAGGCCAAACTAGATTTCATGTTAAAAGCATCTTCACATTTGGGTTGAAACAGCAGCTGCAGGGCCCCCCAATCCAGATCAGGACCAAGACAAGGGTGGAGCTGATTCTGGCCCACTTGCATTGGTTGCCTGTACATTTCTAAGCCCAATGCCAGGTGCTGGTTTAGACCTATAAAGCCTTACACAGCTTGGGACCACAATACCTGACGGAGTGCCTCTCCTGGCATGAACCGACCTGTGCACAGTGTTCAGCCTCTAAGGCTCGGAGGGCAGCAACAAGGGAGAGGGCCTTCTCAGTTGTGCCCCCCCCAATTTTATCTCCCCAACGAGGCCTGCCTGGCACCAACATTGTGATTTTGGTGCTAGCTTTAAACTGCCCTCTTCTCTTAGGCATTTGGCAGCATATAATGTGTTTTAATAAGGTCCTGGATTGTCTTTGGTTGATTTTGTAAAAATTGTTTTTAGATATATGTGTGTGCTATCTGTTTATATGTTTTTATGTAAATGGCTTTGCACTTTGTATAATGTATTTTTAATGGTTTTAATTTTTGTGAACTGGTCAGAGAGCTCCAGCTATGGGACGATATAGAAATATAGAGCATTTCTACCCCAGCCTAAAATCCCACATTTAAAACAGGGTTTTCTACTTCTGTTTTAAACGCAGGATCATGATGGACTGCCTTTACATGCGCTTCCTTCCTCCCCCTCCTTTTCCCCCCTTCTGAGTCTTCCATATGTTTCATTATACAGCCGCTAGATGGTGCTGTGGTGTAGCTCCTTTTACTGCGGGTTTTCCTCTTTTCACAAGGGAACTCAAGCAGAACTCAAGTGCTGTAATTTAATAGCTCATTATCTCCAATCTTTTCAAAAATGGAATAAAAGTCATGTAGTGTGGGAGACGCCCTGGGGGTTAACGACGTCATCTAAAGGACCTGCAAACTTCCATGAGTGAGCAATCGCAATAGCAGGATAAAAGCTCCGTGTGAAGAAGCCCATAATAAATGAATGAATGAGAGGGGTTTTAACCCCCTTTTCCCACACCCTTATCCCAACAATCTCTCTTCCTGAAGCTGCTGTTTGTCCCAGGATAGAAAATGCAGTTTCCCTCTCAAGGCAAATAGCAATTGGGGTGGGGGTGGGGATTTTCATTGGGAATGCTTTGTGAGGGAGAATTAAGCCCCAAGCTCGGGGGGCCTTAATGCAAAGATGCATTTGATGTAACAGGTAGTTTCGTCCTTGGTGTCTCCCTGCTCCTCTGATCTCCTCCTGCCTCTGCCCAGGGACTGGAAGAGGTTGAAAGAACAGAGGTGGTTACTAGGAGAGGCTGACTATTGTTCTCCAAAGTGCTTTCCCAAGCACAAGAATTATTCCTCCCCTTTTCCCCTTTATTCCAAAAGGGAAGAGGCATGTGGGGATGTAGTGCCTGGAAAAGAACAGAAGAATCTTCAAAGCCGATTTTCTTTCTCTCCTTCTGTTCTTTCATCTGAACAGCTTCCACAAATCACAAACTGGTCTTGCTTCTTCCATTCCCCTACCCTCCCTCCTTCCTAGTAAGTTGTTTTAGTTGGTGTTATTTACCCCAGAAGCAGACACCCTGCGTGCGCGTGCGCACACACACACACAGGCCCCCGTGCACAGCACAGATGGCTGCAGAAATGTCACGCTATGCACAGCCTTCCGCAGAAGGGCAGAATTTCCTGGTAAGTGATTATGCACCAATCACAGAAGCTCTCATAGGAAATTTTAGCAAGGAGAGCACTGGGGAAAGGTGAAATCGGTGAAGCTGAGGGTGGCAATGATAAACTTCTCAGAACGCCTGGCAATTAATCTTGTGCTGTGAGCCAGAGGAACCCAGACCCACAGCCCAGTCACTGGCAGTGAGACACACTCCCGGATCCAGCTCCAAGGAGTTAATCTCAGCTTTGGGAGCTTTCAAATGCCATCAGGCTTAGAAAGATATTAATTCTGAGGAGGAACAAATGAAGGAGGCACGTTTGAGGGGCACCCTCGGCAATGAGATGTGCACACACGCTGACAGCAGCTTGTTCGCCTCTTGGAAAAGCTGCCTGGGTCTATCCACAAAATATATGGAAGGTGGTTTGTTCAGTGTTTTCCTTGGGAATGTGAAAAAAGAGATTTCGAAATGAAAGCGCTTCAGATCACAAAAGTGACACTCGAGGGCATATTAGCAGTGAGCAAAGAGGTGGCACACATGAATTATCTTCTCAACTTAAGGGGTGACTGTTTTCATATAATTCCTCTCCTCTTCACGAAAAGATTTCCCTTAATACCTGCAATAGTTCCTTAAGCATGACTGCTTTTGCTCAGTTATCTTTCACATGCAGCAACTACAGGCGTAAATGCAGTTTGCACATTTTAACAGCAGATGTCTCTCCTATTATGATTTATCCACATGTTTAAAATAAATAATGCAAACATATTTAGAGAAGTAAAATCCCCTTCCTGGACAGACCTGCCCCTCAGAGACTCCTGAGTGGGGCTGTGTCAATGTCATTTGCGTTTTGGGTTTATTTCCCAAGAAGTATGAACTCGAAAAATTCCAGCCAGAGACTTAAGTAAAAGAGCCATCCCAAATAGTGGATCATAAAATGTGTTGAATGTTTAAATGGTGAGGAACTGACTAAGGAAGTCTAACATATCCTGACGATTTCATGGCCTTGAATTTTCAAGCATACAGTGACACATTTTTTAAACCCTGTTTCTTATAAAGGGGTGGGAAGGGGGAGCTGTGCAGTCCCTTGAACACTGTTTTCTAACGGGATATAGCCAGCCCTTCTGGGCCTCTTCCTTCTCTCATCAAACAAGCTATGCCCAATGCTTTAAAGGGTGACATTCACTCTAAGTGAACTCAGGTGGAACCACACGCGTGCACGTGCAGGCGCACCAGAAAGAGAAGCATTGGGGTTTTGAATGTTGTCAGCATAACTCACATTGGTTGGAGTAACTAGTTCTCTAAGGATGCAATCCTAGGCATATTTAGACAGAAAAAAGTCCTACAATTCCCCGCATGCCCCAGCCAGCCACACTGGGAATTGCAGGACTTTTTTCTGTCTAAGCACACATAGGTTGTGCCCTAAGCCTCTCTGTACAGGCAATTATTTCCCCAGGGAATTGGGAGCAACTGCCACCTCACCCCTTTACTATAGCGCTATCCTACTTCAGAGCTGGTAGCTTGATAACTACACAAATGACATTTTGGGGCGGGGGGACGATTGTGGAGAAAAACTGTTTCTCTAATTCTTAATTGCAGCAACTTCTCCCAGGCCCACACAAGTTAATGGAAAGGAGAAATTCACTAGGCACACTTACAAGCAGCTTCTGGTCAGTTTCACCTCTAAGGAAATGCTGTGCTCCCCCATTTTTTTTAAAGATCACATGAGCACAAACAAGGACAAGTCTTGGGTTTCACCCAGATTTGCAAGGGGTGGCATTTTGGACAAAATCCTGAAACAAAACGTGAGTAGCAGAGCGAAATGATTCTGGGGGAAGACACTAGGAGGTACTCTGGGAAGGAAGAGTGGCAGCAGCAGCCAGAGCTCTGGTGCTTTGAGGGCAACTTTTCAAAGTATTTTTTTTTAAAGAAATGGAACTGAAATGTCCGTTCCCAATTCAGCACCTGTGGCAAAATGGGGGCAGCTGTTTAAACCCACCCTAGCACAAATGTAGGTATGAAAATAAGCACTCCATCCTTTTCATGTAGTAGTAAAAGTAAAGGATAACGTACTTTTTAAAAGCTTGTAAAACAGTTGCCAAAATTATCTGACCATTGAGAGGGGGGAGAGGTGTGTCCCATGCCATGAGCACTGTCCAGTAGCTGCCCACACCAGCATCACCCAGCTGTGTTCACATCTATTACAGTACCACTGGCCACACTTTCCAGGGCTAGTGTTGACATTTCCAGGACAAGTGCTGTAGCACTATGAAAACTTGCCAAACCTATTTAATTAGAGACCATGGTAGGGCACAAAAGAGGAGGTCTATACTGCAGAAAATGACCAGAGCTCCATGGGACAGCAGCTGCTTTGCATGCAGAAGTCCCCAGTTCAGTCTCTAGCATTTCCAATCAAAAGGACCAGGGAGCAGGAGGTGTGAAAGATCTGAGATCTCAGCAAGACCTGCAGATGAGCAAATATCATCTGCAGGTCTTGCAGAAGCACTGTGGGTGACGATGCCAGGCTCCAAAACTAATTTAGTGCTAGGAACACGCTGTCGTCCCCCAGACCAGAATGCTCAGTGACCTTGAGATGGAAAACAAAATCAGGGAGGCCTCCAAACAAGAAGTGTTGTAATAATGGATGACTTCAATTACCCCACATTGATTGGATAAGTGCATGTTCCAGCCACGAGAAAGAGGTTAAATTTCTTGATGCCTCAAACATTTATGCCCTAGAACAGTTGGTCATGGAACCAACCAAAGGGGAGGCAACCTTGGATTTAATCTTAAGTAGTATCGCCCACGACCTAGTATGAGATGTAAATGTTGTTGAACCAATTGGAGACAGAGATCACAGTGCTATCAGATTTAATATATATTTAAGTGGAAAATTGCCCAGGAAGTCCAGCACAGTCACATTTAACTTCAAAAGAGGAAACTTCTCTGAAATGAGGGAACTGATGAAAAGGATGTTAAAAGGGGGAGTCAAGAGGATTATTAAATCCCTTCAAAATGCTTGGAGATTACTCAAAACCACAATAATAGAAGCCCAGCTAAAATGTATACCACAGGTTAGGAAAGGTAGCACCAAGTCCAAGAGGTCGCCAACATGGTTAACAAGCAGTGTCAAGGGAGCAATTAGAGAAGAGAGAGCTTTCTTCAGAAAATGGAAGCCTTGCCCAAGTGAGGAAAACAAAAGGGAGCACATGCTTGCACAAAGGCAATGCAAGCAGACAATAAGAGATGCAAAAAAAAAAAAAAAAGCATTTTGAAGAGCATAACGACATCAAGGCCAACAATAAATAATTCTTTAAATATATCAGAAGCAGAAAACCAGCTAGGGAGGCAGTTGGACCATTGGATGACAATGGAGTTAAAGGAGAAGGACAGGGAGATTGCAGAGAAGCTGAATGAATTCTTTTCAGCTGTCTTAACTGCAGAAGATATAGGACAGATACCTCTGCCTGAACTGAAGTTTTCAGGAAGGGTGAGGAACTAAGGCAAATAGTGGTGACAAAAGATGAAGTTCTCAACCTTATTGATAAAATGAAAGCAAATAAAGCACCGGGCTCAGATGGTATCCATCCTAGAGTTCTCAAAGAACTCAAATATGACATTGTTGATCTTCTGACCAAAATATGCAACATGTCCCTAAGTTCAGCCTCTGTACCAGAGGACTGGAAGATGGCCGATGTAACACCAATTCTCAAAAATGGATCCAGAGGGGACCCGGGAAATTACCAGACAGTTTAACATCTGTTCTAGGTAAGCTGGTTGAAAGCATTATTAAAGATAAAATTAGTAAGTGCATAGAAGGACAAGCCCTGCTGAAAAAGAATCAACACAGCTTCTGCAAAGGAAAGTCCTGTCTCACTAACCTTTTAGAGTTCTTTGAGGGTGTCAATAAACATGGAGACAGGGGTGATCCAATATACATTGTTTACTTGGACTTCTAAAATGCTTTTGACAAAGTCCCTCACCAAAGACTCCTGAGAAAACTTAGCTGTCATGGAATAAGAGGACAGGTCCTCTTATGGATCAGTAACTAGTTAAAGAACAGAAAGCAGAGAGTAGGAATAAATGGTAAATTGTCCCAATGGAAGGAAGTAAATAGTGGGGTCCCACAGGGATCTGTATTAGGACCAATGCTTTTCAACCTGTTCATAAATGATCTGGAATTATGAGTAAGCAGTGAAGTGGCCAAGTTTGCTGATGACACTAAATTATTTAGGATGGTTAAAACAAAAAGGGATTGTGAAGAGCTCCAAAAGGATCTCTCCAAACTGGGAGAATGGGCATCTAAATGGCAAATACGGTTCAATGTAAGCAAGTGTAAAGTGATGCACATTGGGGCAAAGAATCCTAACTTCAAGGATAGCCTGATGGGATCTGAGCTACCAGTGACCGACCAGGAAAGAGACCTTGGGGTTGTGGTGGACAGGTCAGTGAAAATGTCAGCTAAGTGTGTGGCTGCTGTAAAAAGGGCAAACTCCATGCTAAGCATAATTAGAAAAGGAATTGAGAATAAAACCGCCGATATCATACTGCCCTTATACAAATCTATGGTGCGACTACACCTGAAATACTGTGTACAGTTCTGGTCACCGCACCTAAAAAAAAATATAGTAGAGCTGAAAAAAGTGCAGAAAAGGGCAACTAAAATTATCAAGATGCTGGAGCAACTCCCCTATGAAAGAAGGTTACAACAGCTGGGCTTGTTTAGCTTGGAAAAAAGAAAGGTAAGGGGAGACATGATCAAGGTGTACAAAATTATGCCTGGTGTGGAGAATATGGATAGGGAGCCATTTTTCTCCCTCTCTCAAAAGACTAGAACCTGGGGTCATCCCATGAAGCTGATTGGTGGGAGAGTCAGGACAGATAAAAGGAAGGACTTCTTCACACAGCACATAGTCAAACTATGGAATTCTCTACCACAGGATGCAGTGATGGCCACCAATTTGGATGGCTTTAAAAGGGGGTTGGACAAATTCCTGGAGGAGAAGGCTTTCAATGGCTACTAGTCTTGATGGCTATGTGCTACCTCCAGTACCAGAGGTAGTGAGCCTATGACACCAGTTGTTGGGGAATATCGGCAGGAGGGTGCTGTTGCACTCATGCCCTGCTTGTGAGTTTCCTCTGGGCAGCTGGCTGGCCACTGTGTGAACAGAATGCTGGACTGGATGGACCCTTGGTCTGATCCAGCAGGGCTCTTCTTATGTTCTTAAATAAAAAGGCAGCTTCCTCTGTGACCTCTACAAACTGCCTCTAAAGGTGCAGTCCTATGCATGTTTAGGCAGAAAAAAGTCCTACAACTCCCAGCATTCTCCAGCCAGCCATGCTGGGCGTTATAGGGCCATTTTCTGCCTAAGCATGCATAGGATTGCACCCTATGAATCTGGAATGCTGTTGTCTGCACACAGCCTAACAGTTCGTGCAGGCTGGCCACCAGCGCTCTCTCTAGCCTCCTATGCTAGAGCCACACCACGCAAAAGAGGCCTCCCTTCCTCAGCAGCTGCGACGTGTGAAGAAGAAGTGGCCCAGTTACTGTTTAGTACCAGCTTTGCCGTTTCCATGGCTTCACAGTATAGCACTTCCATCTCTGGAGGCCATAAGTGCAGGAGCCAGCATCTTATCACTGATGATCTTGACTGCATCCTCCTCCTCATCTGTGCCTTCTGCAGCCTCACAGCCACAAAGGATAACCTCTTTTTCCCCCATGGGAAAGGCACTTGTTCCAGCTTTACATTGTGCTGCAGTCATCTTAAGTGTTTTTGTATGTGGGGAGAAAGGGGCTGATGATGAGGGCAGGAAGGGTGGTGCAGGATCACTGCCCAGCAGGGAAACTCCTGTGCCCTCTCTGGCACTTCGTTCTTCCACATCCGTGTGGCTGTCAGGGGACCGTCCTTGGTGATGCCAATTCCTTGCTGATGGGGTTGATCAGATGACATCTCATCAATGTGAACTAATGACTATGGAAGTTTCCTTTGATGTTTTGGGATCTCTAACTAGAGGGGAATGGGGTGATACTGCTCAGCTGGAAGGAGGAGCAGACAAATAAGCTGGAGCAGTTTTGAATTTGTGACAGAAAGAGACAGCAAAAGCTGAGCATTTTTGGCTTGAGTTATCTGGACTGGAAGCGGCCGGGGGACGCTGGGTGGAGGGCTGTGCTGCTGCCATCCTGACTCTGTGTACACAAAGTAGCCTGGTTTGGAAAACGTTGGCTCTGGTAGGGGCTGGGGGCTCTGATGTCAGTGGAGCGGTGAACCCGCTCTGGGTTTCAGTCAGAACTCTAAAGGCGCTCTCCAGGGAGTTTCACACCTTGGATAGGACCTTTAGAGTTCTGACTGGTTCTGACTGAACCCCGGAGCAAATTCACCGCCCCACTGACATTGGAGCCACCAGCTTCCACTGGTTGACTCCATTTTGAGCTTGGAGAGTTCTACCTCACATTAGCATCACAGTGTCCTAACCAAGACCTGCATTCGATGGTATCAAAGACTGAATTTACATGTTGTGTGACTGTCTCGCAAATTCCCCCATATGTAACTGTATGAGCGTAGCCCATCAGCCCTCTCAGGCCTGGGCAGGAGCAGGCTGTGAAACTGCTCCTGCGCCTGGCTGTTACAAGGCATGTGTGGCTGGGAATTCAAGCCTCATCCCATGGGGAAGAGTCAAGGGGAGGCCACCAAGTATACTGGTGTGGGAAAGGGCCGCATCTGCCCTTCTGATGGGGACCTCTGCCTTGTCCAAGGTGCAGAGCAAAGCCCCTGCATTTAATGGGGTGGGGGGAGGATCACAAACACTTCCTGGGAGGCAACTGTCAATAATGGATGTTGGCAAAACTCTCTCTCTCTCTCTCCCCCCCCCACTTTATCTGCTTGGCACAGCTGTCCCCTCCCAGTTGTCAAAGGATGAAGGATGCCCCAGTGGGCTATGGCCCCACTTTTTCTCCTGACCCCTCCGACAGTTCGTAAGGGAAGGACATTCCATCCCTTTCTGCCTCTTTGGCCCAGTGGTCAGTTCCGCCCAGCTGGCTGTCTGCCATGGGACAGTGAGGGTTGAGGCTCCTCCACTTCCCACCCTGGACTCTGAGGAGAAGGTGGCAAGTCCTGTGAGTGCCATGGGCATTCCTCAGGGGGAGGGACACGGGCTCATCACCCTTGGCCAGTCACCTCACCCCTTAAAATAAAAGTGTGGCAGGTTGGATATCTGGGACCTCCTCCTGGAGTGGCTGTGTCCTTGTTCCCCTGGCAACCAGACCGCTGCACTCCTCTTGGCCACGGCCCTGATCATGTTGCTGCCTGGGGCTGGTTGCCTTAGCAACTGGTGCAGCAGCACTGCATGTTCTGTTCCCCTGCTGGAGTCACATCTCCTTGGCTTGCCAGGCTGTGGTGAACCATCCCGGCCCCTGTTGGCCTTGGGGTCAGAGTGTCTTGGACAGATGGTTAGTGGCAGATTTCTTTTAAAACATGAGAATCACTGCTTTCATCTTTGTATATGGGCTGTAACCATCATGACTGGTGAGATGCATGCATGGCAGCCTTAAAAGCTCAGAACCAACACGAATAAATGATAAACCAGAATAAGAAGAAAAAAAACCCAAAAGGTATTGTTTTGAAAAATCAGATTTCATGATTTTTAAGATAAATTCACAATTTATCTTAAGAAGCTGAAATATGACTGAGTAATGCACCAAACATCATGTGTATCCCAGCCTGCTGTAAGTCTCTGCTGATCAGAAAATATTTATCTCAATATTCTAGATATTGAATCCTGAAAATAAAAACATTAGAAGAGCCATGCTGGACCAGCCAGACACCTATCTAGTCCAGCATTCTGTTCACACAGTGGCCAACAAGCTGCCTATGAGAAGCCCACAAGCAGGACATGAGCGCAACAGCAGCCTCCCGCCCATGTTCCCCAGCAACTTGTATTCAGAGGCACACCAATGCTGATACTGGGTGTACTACATAGCCATCATTATTAGTAGCCACTGATAGCCTTATCCTCCATTAATTTCATAGAATCATAGAATAGTGGGGTTGGAAGGGGCCTACAAGGCCATCGAGTCCAACCCCCTGCCCAATGCAGGAATCCAAGTCAGAGCATCCCCAACAGATGGCTGTCCAGCCTCGCCTTGAACACCTCCATGTTGGAGAGCCCACCACCTCCCTAGGGAATTGGTTCCATTGTCGTATTGCTCTAACAGTCAGGAAGTTTTTCCTGATGTTCAGTCGGAATCTGGCTTCCTGTCACTTGAGCCCATTATTCCGTGTCCTGCACTCTGGGATGATCGAGAAGAGATCCTGGCCTTCCTCTCTGTGTCAACCTTTCAAGTACTTGAAGAGCGCTATCATATCTCCCCTCAGTCTTCTCAAGGCTCAACATGCCCAGTTCTTTCAGTCTCTCTTCATAGGGCATTTCCAGTCCCCTGATCATCTTTGTTGCCCTCCTCTGGACCCTCTCCAGTTTGTCTGCATCCTTCTTAAAGTGTGGTACCCAGAACTGGACACAGTATTCCAGATGAGGCCTAACCAGTGCTGAGTAGAGAGGAACTAGAACTTCCCGGGATTTGGAATATCCAAATATATTCCAAAAATGCCCAAAATAGCATTTGACTTTTTTGCAGCGACATCACACTGTTGGCTCATATTCAGCTTGTGATCGACAACAATTCCAAGATCCTTCTTGCTTGTTGAGCCATGTATGTAACTGTGCATTTGGTTTCTTTTTCCTAGGTGCAGAACTTGGCATTTATCCCTATTAAAGGTCATTCTGTTATTTTCTGCCCAGCGCTCCAGTCTATCCAGATCACTTTGAGTTTTGTTTCTCTCTTCCAAAGTATTAGCTATCCCACCCAATTTTGTGTCATCTGCAAATCTGATCAGCATTCCCTGCACCTCCTCCTCCAAGTCATTAATAAAAATGTTGAAGAGCATTGGGCCCAGGACTGGGCCCTGCGGTACCACACTCGTTACCTCTCCCCAGTTTGAGGAGATCCCATTGATAAGCACTCTTTGAGTCCAATTCTGTAGCCAACTGTGGATACACCGGATCGTTGTTTCATCTAGCCCACTTTGAGCTAGTTTGCTCATCAGGATATCATGGGGCACTTTGTCAAAAGCTTTGCTGAAGTCGAGGTATATGATGTCTACAGCATTCCCACGGTCCACAAGGGAGGTTACTTGATCAAAAAATGAGATGAGATTCGTCTGGCAGGACTTGTTTTTGACAAATCCATGTTGGCTTCGAGTAATCACGGCATTGTTTTCAAGGTGCTTCCAGATGGATTGCTTTATTATCTGCTCCAGAATTTTCCCAGTGACTGATGTCAGACTGACTGGTCTGTAGTTCCCAGGTTCCTCCTTTTTACCATTTTTGAAGATAGGGACAACATTAACCCTCCTCCAGTCATCTGGCACTTCCCCTGTCCTCCATGATTTGTCTAATCATTAGACAATAATTTGTCTAATCGCCTTTTAAAGCCATCCATGTTTGTGGCCATCACTACAGATATGGAAGCAAATTCCATAGTTTAATTATGCACTGTGTGAAGAAGTAACTTGGCCACTTCACTGGTCACCCCAACTGCAGGTCAGTTATGAACAAGTTAACTCATGCACCCATGAGCCTGTTTTGGGGCCTGATTTTGGCACAGAAACTGTCTTGGTCATCCTGATAGATGACCTTTGCTGGGAGAATGATGGAGGAAATGTAACCCTGTTAATTCTCCTGTGCCTCTTAGCAGCTTTTGATGCCAATGGATAGGCTCTTTGGGTTGGGAATCTGGGACATGGTATATCAGTAGTTCTGTTCCTATGCAGAGTGCCGATTCCAGAAGTGGTGCTGGGGGAATGCTCAGCACCATGGCACTTATGTTGCTGTGTTGTCCCACACCGTTACATCTGGCCCCCCCCCCCATGCTCCCTTTCATGTACATGAAACTGCTGAGTGAGGTCATCTGGGAATTTAAAGTGAAGTGTCATCAATATGCTGATGAGCCCCAACTCTGTCTTTTACATCTGATTCAACTGAGGTGGTAGAAGTGCTGAACTGGGGTCTGGGATCAATAATGGACTGGATAAGAGCCAATAACTTGAAGTTCAATCCCGCCGAGATGGGCTACCTTTGGTAACTGGTTCATCTGCCTGCATAGTGATGGTCAACCCATTCTGGATGGAGTTGCAGTCCCGCTAAAAGACCAGGCTTGTAATCTTGAGGTTCTAATGGATACAGCTTTTTTCACTGGGGATTCAAGTGGCATCTGTGGCATGGAACACTTTTCACCAGCTAAAGCTGATGTACCTGTCGTGACCAATCCTGGCCACAGTTCTCCATGCTCTAGTAACCTCCAGAGTACACTACCATGATGCATTATTTGTGGGACTGCCTTTGAAAATTGCCTGGAAGCTGCAGTTGGTCCAAAATACAGCTGTTAGGTTACTAACTTGGACTGGCCTTTGGGAATGTACCTTGCCTGTGAGTGAAGATCTCCATGTTTATGAGCAAAATTCAAAGTGCTGGTGCTTACCTTTAAAACTGTGCATGGTGGTGTGAAACCTGAAAGAACATCTACTCCTGTATCAACCTGCCTGTGTACTGAGATAATATTTTGAGACCCTTTTCCAGGTACTCCCACTGTTTGAGGTGGGACAGGAGACAAGGGGAGAGAGGGTCTTCACAATTACGCTGGCCCACATGGAATTCTCTCCTTGGGGAGTCTTGCCTGATGCCTATACTAATATCTGTTCGGCATCAAATGAGTGCCCTTTTATCGTCTCAAGCTTTTAACATCTGATGAAATGTAATATCTGATTATTTAACACTGCTTTTATTATGCTTTTTCCATTGATTGTTGCCTTTATAATTATGTTGTTTTATCATTCAGACCAGTGGAGGCCAGCGGCTTCAATTCTGGAGGTGCAGCAATTCCATCTTGGGTTTCAGTTAGAACCAGCCAAAACTCTAAAGGCTGAACATATTTTGGGGATAGGGTGAAGCACCTTGGGTAGCACCTTGAGAGTCTTGGCTGGTTCTAACTAAAACCAAGAATGGAATGGCTGCCGCTCCGAAACATGAGCCACCAGCCTACACTGATTCTAACCATGCTGGTGATAGTAACTGAAAGACAATATATGAAGGCAGAAAACAAATAAAATATGTTTGATGGTATATATGATTGTGAGTGCAAGCAGTAGCATTAATTGACTTTACAGTTTGTCAACCAACATTTCAATTCACTCAAAATCAGGTGGTTCCAACCTCAAGTGAACAAAGGAAAAGATTACCCCATGCTTGCTCTCAATCTCTCTCTCTCTCTTTTCTGAGGCATAGGACTACACATTTCCTACTCAGAAGCAGAAGTCTAAGTAGGGAAAATCCTGGCAACTCCATGCAGTGTCATACACTCCACATCTAGTTCATGATGTCTGAGCATGCATGTCTTTTGCACTGTGTGCACTGTGTGTGATGCACATGTATACTTCTTTTCTACATGGAAATGTTTCACAAAACAACCCTGATATAGGCTGTGATCAGATACAGCACATGGAACACCTATATGGAGGAGGCAACAGCTTGCCTTTGAAACAGGATAATGTGCAAGAAAGGAGTGTAAATGAATGCATCAGCATGCATCTCAGTACTACTTCGTATATATTGTACCCAGACAGGAGCCCTATTCAAGTGTTTTAAAAGTGTCTTATGACAACACATGAAGAGGGAGGGCACAAGCATGCTAGCTCTGATTTTCCAAGGTCTCCATGAAGAGCCTCCCTGGATAGAAGAGGCTTTTCACTTCAGAAGTTGGCCAGCCCTCAACACAAGGTGGTTGACAACAACAGGGGTGGCAGGAGGGGCAGAGCTGCCTGTGCTCTCCCACCCTCCTCACGTTATTATAAGGCACTTTTTGAATGCCTGAATAGGACTGGGATTACAATGCAATATCTTGGAGCATATTGGACTGATTTATTGAACCTTCAAGGTAGAGCTTGATGCTATGAAAGACACGGGGCTGCCCCCTGAAAACAAAATACCTATGTTGAATTTTCCCAGTCTGCTTCATAAGGTGAAGTAGCACTTTCCCCATGTTTTGATGTCATCACCTTGTGTTTTTCCATACATCCTCCAGCGGCAGCCAATGTTGAGGAACTGTGTGGTAAAATATGCACTGTAACATGCAAGGCTGACAAGAATTTATTGTATTTTACAGGCAGGATTAGTTCCATATGCTATGAGCTAGCTTTAAGTGCAAAAATGTGTTCTTGAGCTGGGGCAAGGGTGCTTGCTGCAGGTGGGTTGGCTAGATCTTGGAAGTGAAAAGCTCTTGATCTCATGAGGGGATGGACCTCCGTAAGGGTGCTTCTGAAGCTAGCTGTAAGCCTGGCTGCATTAGGGAATTATGGTTATGGGCAGGAGCTATGTCTGAGTTGGGGCTCCTGGTTTAGTCAAGTTGCACAGCTGTATGTTTAAGATAAGGAACTAAAACTAATGTTGGGTAGAATGTTATAAACAGTAAGATTTTGACCTTCAGTAAATATGATATTAACTGTTACTTTGAGAGGGACTTGAATTTTGCTTTTATTAAGAATATGCTTGCCATTGTTCTTTTAGACTTTTATTTATTTATTACATTTATATCCCGCCTTTTTCCTCATGAAGGAAGCGGCGCACTTCCTTAAGGCGGTGTACATAATCCTCCTCCTCTCCATTTTATCCTCACAACAACAACCCTGTGAGGTAGGTTGGGGTGTGAGTCTGTGACTGGCCCAAAGTCTCCCAGTGAGCTTCCATGGCCAAGTGGAGACTAGAACCTGGATCTCCTGACTCCCAGTCCAACACTCTCACCACTACACCACACTGGCTATTTGAGTGACTATAACCTTCATATATTTAGGGACGTTTCTGATCTGCTTAATTATGATAAAGTATGTTATTCTCTTAGATTGTTTGAGCAATAAATATATATTCTTCGGTACCAATTTTGTGTTGTCAGGCTTGTGCAATGCTTCAGGAACCACCACCCAAGAACTGTTATATTTCTTAACTCTCAGAACAATTAGATAAGATTTATAAATCTGCACCCAATTGGGGATCATCCACAGCCAGGTGAACCACAGGTACACCTGCCTCAGGTGCGAGCAATTAGTTATCCAGATGGAGCAGGTGTGATAAGCCTGTCTCAGAAGAAGCAGGAAAATGCACCAAATGAACAATGATGTCAGGACTGTGTAAGTGTTACTAGTGTGTGCTGCATAAGGAAGGGAGGGCACTTGACATGGGATGCTATTTTTAGTGGCAGCCCCATGTCTTTTGTAATGGACAGATGACAAGGGACAGATTTCCAAACAGCACTGCCAGCTGCCTTGTTTTCTTCAGGGCAACCCAGATGTTCAGGGGATGGGGAAATGCCGTGTATGCTCATGTGAGAGAGAAAGAAAGACAGAGAGAGAGAGAGAAAGCAAGAGAGAGAGAGAATATATATATATGTAATGTATATGTATATCGTGCATACTGACAAGGTACGTGGTTCTTAAATTATTCCTTACTGCCTCATCCTACATGTGTTTTCAGGAGTGCCACCAGTTTCTACCGTGGCTTGTTGAGCATTGCCCACACCCACACCTCACATCCACCAGGGTCAGACGCAATGTGCTTTGCACTGAAATAGCCAGGTGCTTTGAGACAGCCCGTGCACATTTGTCAGGGGGAACTCTGGACAAGGTGCAGCTCTGCCTCAGATGCTTTGGCTGCTGCCTGGCTTCAATGAGCTACTTGAAACATAAGATGAAACTCTGTTGCTGAGAGGCCCCTTTTCTCTTTCCAGTCTGTAGCCCTGATCTTTCCCCATCATCATCCACATTTCCACAGCTTTGAGAGCTTTCCTCTGAATGTTGGCATTTACCATGAATTATATTTGCAAGCCAGATGCTCTGAATATATCTCACATGCCAACTACTTTTTCAGCCTGCAGTCCCATCTGTATTGAACGGAATGGTTTGTAGATCTCTTGATGGGCACGTCAGCTTATTCTGCAGACACTGAAATAAGGGTCCGGCCAGGCCATTACCTCTTCAAGACAATGGGAGGGCCTCTTGAATGAATGCCTAGACCAGAGATCTCCCATCACCAGTTCTTTGCACATCCAAAATGCATCACTTGCCAACCAGGACTCCGTGTGTTTGTTCCCATGTTCTTTCGATTTGCCTTCGTTGCTCCTGCACTATCCTTCATACAGGAACAGAGGGACGGGGCGCACGGGGGGGGAGGGGGAGCCAAAGTGATTTTGCCTCTTAAAATGGCCTATCAGCACACCTACTTATGTGTAAATGTACTCATGAATAGACACAACAGTCAGCTCGAAGGACAGGGGAACAATTTCTCTTGCAGGAAAGTTGCCATCTCTTGAATGACTGTGGCTGTGTTTCCACCAGCGATTTACTCCAACCTGGCTGTGTGGTGAGGTCTCTGTGTCTCCATGATGTCGTGGCCATTCAGCACCAGCCCCGCATTTCATTGCTGAAAAACTGCTTCTTCTGAGACTGCTTATAGTCCGACTTTTCCTGGTTATGGTGGCTCCATTACGGACCTGTTTCCACAACTGCACTGGGTTCGGGATCATAATTCTGCCCATGGGGCGTGTAGCCCGGCCTTTGTGGGTGTGTCGCTCACCTGCCCATGACCTCATGATACTGGAGGGAGCAGTCAGGCAGAGATGAAGAGATGCACACAGAAGCACCCCTGGCATACCAGTGCAGTGTCCGCCCACCCTGGGTATCCCTATGAAGTTCCCAGTCAAGGTGGTGGCAGGGAAATCAGGAGAGCTGCAAAGATGGCTTCATGGAGAGATGGAGAGTCGTTAAGTCTCATCCCCACTTTAGGGGAAGAAAGAGCTTAAAAGGGGAGGAGATGCTGCATGCAGCTTTTTCAGTCCTTCAAAAGTGCACTTTAAAACTCACTTTAAAGGGGGGGGGGAACAAAAGGGCTTGGAAGGCAGGGAGGAGACTGGCCAGAGTGGGAAAATGGAGCGGAGCAGAAGGGGACAAGGGAGGCAGAGATGAAGAGATGCACAACTAGTATATCATCCACTGGCTCCCTTTCCAATTCCTCCCTGTGTATTTAGTGCCCCTTTAGCGCTTTGTCCGGCTTTGTGTGGGCATGTGCTAGGGGGTGTTACTTCTGAGTAAACTCACTGGCTGTAAGGCTTTCCTTTCCTGGGAGTAAGTGCCAGTGAAATCTGTGTGGCTTGCTTCTGAGTAGGCATGCACAGGAGCGCATTGTAAGTCTACTTAGAGTAGCAGTCTTAAGGTCTCCCATCCCCTTCAATGCATGTACTTGGAACCTCCCCCTCCCATTGACTTCACTACGGCTTCTTCTCCCTTTTGCTCACCAGAGTGATGGGCTTTTTTCCTCCCAGGGTGGATGGGAGAGACTCCCTTCTCAGCCACGCAGGAGAAAGGCTTGACAGTTAGGATTTCAATGGGTATTAAAAGTGCCTTCAATTCGGAAGCCAGCCAGCCACTACCTTTTCTCCTATCCCACCTTGCAGGGTCGTTGGGAAGCCAGAATAAGGGGGAAGAGCAACAACAGCACTGGGGGAGGGGAGCAAGCCGAGTCTAATGAAGATAGTGTCTCCGTGAAGCGGTCGCTGGGGGGGGGCAGTAGGGATGGGGATGCTGCACACACAACTTTGCTTTTTGCTCCATTAAAGTGAAATTGCGCTTTACGTCCTGTTATGGTGGGGTTAAAAAGGGGAGATGCTGCACACACAGCTTTGCTTAAAGGAAAAAACAAATGGGCTCGGAAGGTAGGGAAGAGACTGGCCAGAGCGGGAAACTGGAGCAGAGCAGAAGGGGGCAAGGGAGGGGGGAATCAGCAAGAGGAGGAGGCGGGGACACTGATTAGGTCATCAGACCCAGCCCAGTCTACGCTCAGACTCCCCCCAGCCATCAAGAAAGTATTTTGATCAGAGCTCTGTGGAAACTGCACAGAGCCCCAGGCCACAGCGATGATAAGCCAGGACTTTAAGCGCTGTGGAAACTGGAAAAGGAGAAGATGCGATTGGGGAAACATCGCAATAAAGTTGCAAGCCAGGTGAAGCCGATAGCGTGGAAACACACCCTGTGATGCGGTGCAGATGACACCAGGCAGCCATGCATGTTGCATTATGTTCTGATCCTTCACAGAAAAATAGCCAGTGAACGCCACAAACTTAGTCTGCTTGCAGAGACATAGATGAGGTCCCCTTGAAATGCATCTCTGCTTCAGGTTTTGGCAAAGATGATGTTTCCCTCAGAACGTTCCAGATGTGCCATGGGACTGCCTCCCAGCACCTTTCTCACCCTTCTCTTTCTGTAACTTGGCCATCATGATGCTTTCTGAAGTGACAGGCTATTGGAATCATTCCTTTGAAGAGCTTTGTAACATTTAGAAGAAAAGCCAAATTTGACAGCCGCTTTGTAAGGACAGTAAAATTCATCCACCCCTTCTCAAGATTTACATTTAGAGAGTACCGATTCTGCCAGGACCAAACTACACACTACACAGGAGAGTCGTGTAACAGCCTGTCAACAACAGGTGTGTGTTAATAAAAAGCCACTGTGGGAAGCTACCATCAGGGGTAGAGGAATGGTACAGAATAGGCTGAATATTCTTTCCTCCATCTTACCATTTTTCCTTACAAAATATCCCCCAACAAGCTGCTTTACTGTACAGAGGGGGAAAGATGTGAGCTTTCTCCTGATGATCAAAACACAGTTTGGTGTGGGTGATTTTGATCGGTCAAAAAGTTTGCCAGGTAAGGGCTAAACTCTCTCACCTCCCTCATTTCTCTGATCAAAATGTCTGCCTCCTGCAGCTGCTTTTCATTTTTAGAAGTAGCCTTTTCTGCATAATATTAGTTCTGGCCTTTACACAAGACAGGGGGCAAATGGAGGAACACTACAGAGCAGGGAAATGAGCAGCTGCCCTCATAATTTACCCTATAACTTCAGTGGTGCAGTTGGGGCTGGGGCTGGACCTTGGGGTGGAAGTCTAGGGTGCACCCACATGGCTACCCAGAGAGACTGAGTGGCAGGTGGACTGGAAATGGAAAACAGGCCCAGTGTAGGCACTGGCGCCCACAGCATTCTTTTTTCTTAACTTTAAAAAAAAAACATTTTAGAATTAGGGGGGCAGCTGAGCATCTACATGGCGACAGACACTCATTTTATTATTTTTACTTTAAAAAATACATTACCCTTATCTACAACAAAATGGTGCTTATTCCCAAGTAAATTGTTTAGCAGCAGAGCAGCAGATGCAAACTCCATTTTATTCCTGTTGTCATGATGGTGCTTTGATTTAAGTGAGTTTAAAATGCTCAGATTATTATTATTATTATTATTATTATTATTATTATTAATCAGGGTTGGCAAACTTTTTGTTTGCTTGCTTGCTTGCTTGCTTGTGCTAATGTATCAGGAATATAAAAACAGCTGTAAAGCATGGAATGGCAGTTGGGAGAGGGTGAGATGAGAAATGTTAATTGTGTGTTTCACCACTGAAGTAACATGAATAGCTCCCTAAAGCTCCCCTGCCCCATAAGTCCTTTAGGTTGAGAGTCTTAGGGCACAATCCTATGCATGTTTAGACAGAAAAAGGTCCTACAACTCCCAGCATCTAGCTAGAGGGATGCTGGGAGTTGTAGGACTGCTTTCCATCTCAACATAGGATTGTGCCTTCATATTGCCTGGCTGCACCACTGTGTATCCTGCCCCAACTTACTGTCTAGGGCACTTCCAGATGGAGGGCTCTTAGCACTACCAATTAAAAAAACATTGTGCAGTTATTCCATCTTTCTCTCTTTAACAGATTGTCTGCAGTAAGAAAAAGCATGGACAAAGTGGTAGGGAAATGTGGAATGGCCACAAATAGAAGAGGATATCATTTGGACCCCTCCATAAAATTATGCGAATGGCACATGAAGTGGAAAAATACCACTTGCATTGTTAGCATGGGAATGTGTTGCTGGGGTGCTGAGAGTCACATAGGCAAAAGGACGTAGTGATTGAATGAGTGCTAGGGGATGGTGGCTGATTAACTTACTGCACATGAGTCAAAATGCCTGGCAGGGCCCTTGTCTCTGGAAACCAGAAAAACTTCCTTTGAAGGAAGGTTGTGGCCCCTTGACTCAGCACTGCACCAAATACTGACCAAAGCTTATATCATGTGCCTTGTTTACTTGCTTGTATAAATGCCAAAGTCGCCTATTGTTCTGAGTCTAGTCCCGAGGGGCCACATTGGCAACTCTGGATTGCACCACACCTTGGTGTTCTGGTAATAAACATCCGCTCAAACAAAAGTTGATCTCTGTTCTCTGGAAGAGCCCGGCAGAAGGGCAACATTCCGCAACACACAGGGCAATTTCATGGTAAAAGCCTTGTCTGGAAGCAGCCCTATTTTTGATGTTCAAGCCTTCCTGCTGCATCCACCCATACAATGATCAGCATATTATGAAATCAAAATCACAAATCTTTCTGCCAGTAGCAGTAAGTCAAATACAGTGCCAAAAAGTGAGTTCCATGGGCTTTCCGCTGCCCAGCCTAGCTGCTTTTTTATTGTCAGAAAGACCAGCAGGGGACTTGTGTGAGGGAGCAACAAAGAGAAGAAACCAGGGGACCAGAGCCTGGCAGAATGTGGACAGCAGAACCACTGTCTTGAGGGCTGTAAGGAAAATCTTCAGGGCAGCCGTGAGTGCTGTAAGCCAAGCAAATTAAAGGAAAGCTTCCATCTGGATTTGCACAAAGCTAATCC
This sequence comes from Heloderma suspectum, assembly GCF_057233095.1. Taxonomy (NCBI): domain Eukaryota; kingdom Metazoa; phylum Chordata; class Lepidosauria; order Squamata; family Helodermatidae; genus Heloderma; species Heloderma suspectum. The sequence continues at coordinate 145,559,799 of NC_139461.1, read as the reverse complement.
ACGAAAGTCACCCGATAAAGGTTGCTCAGTGAATAGCCAGTTCAGCTCCAATCCCAGTAGCACAGACGCACCACTTCTCACAGTTTCTTGTGTAATTTACATCCTAGCCCTGGAAAGTCCAGCGGCTGCAGCTGTGATGGTTTGTGTGAACAAAATGCTGCACTGAGTCCCACGTAATGAGGACTCTGTTCTCATTTTAGCTGTTGATCTGCCATGAGACCTCAGACAATTCATCTCCTGTTTTACTGATTCTGCTTCCTTGTGTGTCTCTTCAGTCAGAAACGTCTGAGTAGGGCATGAACATCTCCTGCCTCCCACACCTGGACTGGAGCAAGACAGAAACCAAACCAGCCCCTCTGAATCCTCTAGCCTCCATTCTCCTTCCAGAAACATGACTGTGCCATAGCTACCATTGCCACCATCGTTTAATATTTCTTTCTTCATCAGTGCTGTACAGAACCCGGAAGTGTGGTACCCACCCAGAGCATGAGAGGAGGATGGTTAAGGGAAGGGAGCAAGCAATAGTGAGGAGGGGCCCAGCGCAGAATTCTCCCTTTACCAGGAGTGGGGATGGGTGAGAAATTAGTTTCAGTTCATTATTTTCTCAGGATTTACCCAGTTGGAGCTGGGGGTGGCAACAGCCGACAGGAAGCTCTGGCGTGGGCTGGTCCATGAAGTCACGAAGAGTCGGAAGCGACTGACCGAATAAACAACAACAACACCTTCCAGACTGAATACGGATTTGGACACAATCTGCAGTTGATGTCTGTACATTTCCAAGATTGCCATGTGATTCACAGACCGCAAAACTTGCGTTCAGCAGCATGCACACAGTTAAGAAATGTGCACAAATGTGCATTCAATGGGAGAAGAATGTGTACATTACAAAGATGTGCACAATTGATGCATACGTTCTGGAAAATAGGTACACAAATATGCACAGATTTTATGCAAATAAATATGCACAAATATAAATATGCACAAATATACATGTGCACAAATATACATGTACACAAATATGCACAGATTTTCATGCAAGAAGAAAAGAACAAGAACGATGCTCGTAATTTGATATGAACCTGATTTGGAACGAGCCTCAAGATGGAATTTGGAGAACTTTGGAGAGCTGGAGTCTTGCTGATCAGGCCCTCCCCAGCCAGGAGCCTCTGTCATGGCAGGACCCTTCTTTTGCTTCATGTATAATGGTGGCAAGGGCCCACAGACCCAGGGGCCAAGCCCAGCCCTCCTGGGGCCCCAGTCCAGCCCTCTGGTGTTCCCCAGATGGCTACGTCTCCTCCCCAGCCCTGCCCCCCAACCACTGATCGTGTGGGGGTTTCCCAGCTTTGTGCAATTTCCCCCCACTCCAAAAGGTTGAAGTGGCTCCTGGGGCCGAGGGACTGGCAGGAAAAACCAAAAGAGGTGCTAGATGGGCGGATCTTTTGTGCTTTTTGGCCCCACCCCTTTGCCTTTGGCCTCGCCCCTTGCTTTTGGCCCCACCCACCATTCAATGTGCCCCCCCCAGGGCTTCTCTGGAATTAAATTCAGCCCTCAAGCTGGAAGAGGTCCCCCCCAGCCCCGGTGAGCAGATGTATCCATTTGTCATTATATGCAAAGTCCAGACCTCCATTCCAATCAGCTGGAGCCATCAGACTAGCTGTGTTGTGCCTCCGAGGCCCTTGCTTGCACACGTCTCCTTGGCGCCCGCAGAAGGCAGACTGAGCCTCTGAGAGGCTCCATGGTGGCTTCGAATAACTTCTCCCAGAATAGCCAAGCTCCAGCTCATATAGCCAGTCACGTAGCCATATTTTGAATTCTGGTCTCTCAGGAAAACACGGTCATTTGGTCTGAACCCATACGAATACATTTCGAATTTAGGTATCCGCATTTTAGGTATCCTGCTTTGATACTAATGCCATAAACTAGGGATAATAAATGTTTTAAAATACACTGAAGTAATATCATATGTATTGCAATACATAGAGTTGGATCCAGAGCTAGTCGTGCAGAGAACAGATCTGCTGAAATCAGTGGGACTTAAGTTATTCATGTCTACATTGTCTCATTTATTTCAGTATGTCTACTCTAAGCATGACTGGATCCAGCCCACTGTATTTTTGTATAATTTAAAATAACCTACCTGATTACGTCCGCTTGAAACAGAAGGAAGGCTAGGTCAGAACCATGTTGTGTTCCATTCATTCATTCATTCATTCATTCATTTTATATGCCACCTTTCTGCCAAATAAAAATTAAAAAGGCAGCTAACAATAGTTGCATTCTGCTAGGGTGGCCCTAAGCTGATTTAAACCATCCAGAATGTGGACTGTGGGAATGCTGTTGACATCATATCCCTCGACTTCAGCAAAGCTTTCGACAAAGTGCCCCATGATATCCCAATGAGCAAACGAGCTCAAAGTGGGCTAGAGGAAACAACAATCTGGTGGATCCACAGTTGGCTACAGGATCGGACTCAAAGAGTGCTTATCAATGGGACCTTCTCAAACTGGGGAGAGGTGATGAGTGGGGTACCGCAGGGCTCAATCCTGGGCCCAGTGCTCTTCAACATTTTTATTAATGACTTGGAGGAGGAGGTGCAGGGAATGCCGATCAAATCTGCAGATGACACAAAATTGGGTGGAATAGCTAATACCTTGGAAGACAGAAACAAAATTCAAAGTGATCTTGATAGACTGGAGCGCTCGGCAGAAAACATCAGAATGAAATTTAATAGTGATCAATAGGGATGTCAGAGAATTCCGCCACGGATCTCGGTGAGGCCGAATGCCAGTGCATTCGGCCCCCCCAAAACTCTGTGGAGGAACGGCCTGCCACCCCCCCGCCACCCCCGCGGGTCCCCCCTGGGATGAGACTTACCCGTGGCGGATCTTCCGGGCGGTGGCGGCTCCGGCGGCAGCTTCGGCACCGCCGCCGCCATTTCCAGGCTTGTGTAAAAAAAAAAAAACAAAGACTTGATAGGCTACGTAAATCTTTACGTAGCCTATCATGGTCAGTTGGGTTTAAACAAAAAACAAAAAAACCGCGTACGCAAATGGCGGCGGCTACAGACGCCGCCATTTGCGTTCCTTATTTTTGCCCTCTTAATCTACGTAAATATTTACGTAGACTATGACGGCGAAAATAAAGGGGAATGCAAATAGCGTAGCGGGCGCTATTTGCGTCCCTTTTTGATTCCCCATTTTAGCCTACGTAAATATTTATGTAGGCTAAAACGGGGAATCAAAAAGGGACACAAATAGCGCCCGCTACGCTATTTGCGTTCCCCTTTATTTTCGCCGTCATAGTCTACGTAAATATTTACGTAGATTAAGAGGGCAAAAATAAGGAACGCAAATTATTTTTGCGTACGCAGTTTTTTTGTTTTCTGTTTACCCAGAGCCCTCCGCGGCCAGAAATCTGGTTGAGGACGGCTCTGGCCTGGCTGGGCCTGGCCAGCTGCTCCGCAGAGCTGCCGCGGAGCACAGCCAGCCGTGGAGTATTCTGGGGGGGAGGAACGGAGCGCCTCCCCCCCCCGGCGAGGGTTTCGGGGGGAGGGACGGAACGCCTCCCCCCCCACCATCAACATAATCCGCGAAAGGTAAGTGACTTTCGTACATCCCTAGTGATCAATGCCAAGTTCTGCACCTAGGAAAAAGAAACCAAATGCACAGTTACAAGATGGGCGATACGTGGCTCAACAACACTACAAGTGAGAAGGATCTTGGAATTGTTGTCGATCACAAGCTGAATATGAGCCAACAGTGTGATGTGGCTGCAAAAAAAGGCAAATGCTCTTTTGGGCTGCATCTACTCAGCACTGGGTAGGCCTCATCTGGAGTACTGTGTCCAGTTCTGGGCACCACATTTTAAGAAGGATGCAGACAAACTGGAGAGGGTTCAGAGGAGGGCAACAAAGATGATCAGGGGACTGGAAACAAAGCCCTATGAAGAGAGACTGAAAGAACTGGGCATGTTGAGCCTTGAGAAGAGAAGACTGAGGGGTGATAGGACAGCGCTCTTCAAGTACTTGAAAGGTTGTCACAGAGAGGAAGGCCAGGATCTCTTCTTGATCATCCCGGAGTGCAGGACACAGAATAATGGGCTCAAGTGACAGGAAGCCAGATTCTGGCTGAACATCAGGAAAAACGTCTTGACTGTTAGAGCAATACGACAATGGAACCAATTCGCTAGGGAGGTGGTGGGCTCTCCCATGCTGGAGGCATTCAAGATGAGGCTGGACAGCCATCTCTCAGGGATGCTCTGACTTGGATTCCTGCACTGAGCAGGGGGTTGGACTCGATGGCCTTATCGGCCCCTTCCAACCCTACTATTCTATGATTCTATGAATGGCATATTAAAAACAAACAAATATGGATTTTCGAAAATGTCTCCTTAAATTCTTGTCAATGGGCAGCTGTAATCATGTATATATTTAAATAAATTAATATTTTCAAATGAGCTGCATTTGTCCGTATATTTGTTGACAATAGGCTTATTTCGCTTTAAAAAAGCATTTATCTTGAAATTATACTAGATTGCATAGTTATTAAGCTGCCCCTTGTCCCCTAAGGATAGTTCACAATATTCTGTAAGATTTGGCATCCTCTGGGCTTTGGGGGAGTAAATCTAAAGCTTCTTACTGTTTAATATTTGTAGCACTGGATCCTTGTCAGAAGGGTTTGGGACACACACACACCCGTCCCCAATCCCAACCCAGGGTGTGTCAAGTGAGGTTTAGCTTGACTGGTGGCAGCCCTGTTGTGATTTGGCGGGGGGGGGGGGCGGGGGCCTTACACAAAAGAGGAGTCCACCAGGAGGGAAAGTCTCCCCACTGCAGTTTAATCGTAAAGACTCTCGGGCAACTCCCCGCCTGCCCACCCCTGTTTTTTAATGGGCCTACCAGGATGCCATTCTCTTCAATCAGATCATGCCTCATTGTGGACAGAGTTCAGTTCCTTATTATGTAAAGCGATAGCTCCACCTTGTTGGCATTTAAATGACCACCCAGTGGCTTTTGACTGACACCAGGGAAGCTGCCACTGTGATTTCTTACTGAGAGGTAGGTAGCTACAAAAGAGGTCTTAACGGCTGGAGAGCGGAGGACAACTTAGATGGCCTTCTTTATATCGCTTTACTGCAAAGCTATTCTTATTCCATAGCATCCTTACCAACCTCAACCTGACTCTTGCCTGACTCTTAACTTTGCTAACGCTCCTCTTCTGAAGCCATGAAGACCTACAGCCAGCTAGTAAGCCTACTTGCCTGGTAAGATTTCAGCTGCTATATACTGCCCCAAGAGGAAGCAGAGTGGCAGAAACATAACCACAAAGTTCATGTGCTGCTGGAATGACTGCTACCTTAAAAAAATGTTTAAACCTCACACTGTAGTTAACCTGCCTCAGGATTAAACCCCCATCCCCCCTCTTATTTTTAATTATGTGTTTCCAATTTGCATGAACAAACACATATGCAAATCAGATATGCCACAGCTGGCAAAACTGCCTGGGTCATTATTAATTTTTATTATTATTATTATTATTATTATTATTATTATTATTATTACATTTATATCCCGCCTTAAAAGGACCCCATAGCACAGTTTTGACCAGAAAAATCTCTAGGCTGGTAGCAGACAGGAGCAGTGCAGGAAATGACTGAAGAAATTCAGGGAGGACAGGTTTACCATCAGCTACTAACTAGCATGGTTAAATGGAAACTTCATGTTCAGAGGCAGTATACCTCTGGGCTCTGTGTTACAGATCGTGGGGACAAAAAAATGGGAGAAAGCCACCATCTGCTTGTGAACTTCTCAGGCTGCTCTTGAAAACAGCAGAACGTTGGTTTGGCCTAGCAGAGCTCTCGTGATGAACAAAACATATACAGGTCTCATACTGTCTCATGCCATTGGTCTGCCTACCCTGACTAGCAGCAGCTCTCCAGGCTCTCAGGCAGGCAGGCAGGCAGGCAGAAGTCTTTCCCAGCCCTGTTAGCTAGGGTCCTTTTCCTGGGAGGTGCCAGGGACTGAACCTAGGAAGTCCTGCTCACAAACCAGATGGGCTACAGTTCCTTCCTGAAAAGATTACTCTCTTCTCACCACATTGAACACATGAAGCTGCCTCCTACTGGGCCAGACTGTAGGTCCACCTAGCCCAGAATGTGCTGGTGGCCCTCCAAGATCCCAGGCAGATGGCCCTTCCCCACTGGAGATCGCTGGGGGATTTAATCTTCTGCATGCAAAGAAAAGGGCTGGTTTGCATGACACCAGCACGCACTGATGTCATGCTTCATTCACCTGCGGGGCCCATCGCGTCATTCCCTAAAAAAAGCCATGGATTATTTGAGGGTTGCCTAACCTTCAAGCAACCCCATCATCTGCCTGGATTTGCATGACACAACGAGCCGTGGCAAGACGGGCGCCCGTGGGTGTCATACAAACATGGCACCCGTGGGCAACTGGCGTGATGCAGCAGCCCCCGTGGGTAAACCAAGCCCTAGGGGGCTCTCATGCCATGCAAACCAGGTCGGTGTGTCAGCACATGTGAATTCACCTCTTGCAGTACTCCCCTTTTCACACACACAGATTACACGTGACTCAGTTTGCCATGGTGCTCTGGTAGTAAGTCTTCTTTGACAATATACAAACAGGCACTTGAACACTTGACTCTCAAAGCAGCTCCTTTTTAAGTCAAGCCACAAAGTGCATTTTAGGCCCAGTGACAGAGAAGGGACAACTAGTATCCACCATAAATTTATCCTACAGCATAGGTTAGCAGTTTAGTGGCAATGCTAGGTAGAAAAAGGAATCATTTTTCAAGAACCCAAATTCTGAAACAGGATCCCACGCATATTCCATGTATACAAAGTAGAAGGAGAAAATAGTCCTGGTTGGAGGGAACTATTCAGTTCAGCACAGACCAGGAATCGTGTAGTAAATAAAGAGGACTTCAAGGAATAGTCCAAACCAGGAGGTGGGGCAAAGGGACTTTAATGGAAGCCACTCAGGCTGAGGTATTAAATCGTTACTTTAATTGTTGCCCCTTTCCAAAAATAGCCATTTTAATTGGCTGCACAGAAAGCATCTGTGTCTTCTTTTGATGAGTTTGGGGCTTGAGATGGCAATTTATGTATATGGTACACTCTTCCTCTGAGACTTGAATAACTGCAGGGCACAAGTGGAAGAATCAAGACTTGTCTGTATCCCACAGAATCAGAATATTAATGAGGAGCAGGAAAAGGGCTCCTTCCTAGGAGCCATTGTGTTTATCAGGAATTTGTGCTGCTCACATCCCCCCACTTCCCCCGCCGACTATATTATCATAAAGGAAGAGTCTATGGGCAGTGAAGGTGGCCTGAGGATACTGAGCATCTTCTGTGGTCCTCATGAGTGAAGCTGGAAGAAAGGGGTGGGAGACATTCCCATCTTCATACTGCATGACAATTATAGTATGGAAAACTAGGTTTCCTGAGAAATGTGTGACTGGGGAGTGGGGAGCGTCGCAACACCCCTTCACCCTGGAAAGGTGAGCAATCTTGAGGAGTTACTTCTCTTTTCCCTTCAGATTCAGACCCTAACGCAGATGGGCTACCCCATCCCGCCAAAATAAAACGTGGAAATACTGCCTGAGTACTCTCGAAACAATAAAGAGACATTACCTAGAACTTTGGGACATGAATAGAGCTGCCACCAGCTTCTTTTTACAACAGGAGGGAAACCCGGCCGGACTTAAAGCATAGAGAGTAGTCTGATTCTGACCACGCTCAAATTATTCTAGAATGACCTGATAGTCTGTGGTACATTGTATTTTAAAGCTTAAAAGATTCAGGGCATGGTTAGAAAGTCCAGGGGAAATGGGCATATGTACTTTTAAGTAAATTATTTAAATTGGTGAAGAAAACAGAAATGAAGGCACAGCAAGAGAAATTTTTAAATGCATGTGCAAACTTTCCAGAAATCCTGGTGAGAAAAGCAGCTGCTTCTAACTTGTCGGATGGGCGGATCACTTACCCCATTCCAGTTGGGGGGGTCCATGGGGGGGGCGAGGGGGTCCGTCCCTCCCCCCGGAATCCTCCCCTGCCGGCTCCGCTCCACAGCAAGTCCACGGAGCTGCTGGCCAGGTCCATTTCCGTCCGCTGCCGTTTGCATCCCTGCTCTTTGCTGTGATAGGCTATGTAAAGATTTACGTAGCCTATCACAGCAAAGAGAAGGGGCATAAATGGCGTCCGCTATGCTGGATGCCATTTTCTTCTGCAGACTGGCAGCGGAAGGCAGCTGATGGTTTGGACCCGGCCGGTGGCAGGTAGGATCCGTTCTGGGGCAACTTCGCGGGGTAGAGGAGGTGGGTGGTCCATTCCGCCACGGACTCCGGGGGGCTGGATTCTTAACATCCCTATGCTGTAGGACACATCATAGATGGACACTGATCTGTAGCTATCCCAGCCAGAGACTTAGATGAGCTCTAATTGTATGATAGCGCTCAAGCATGGTGGGGAAGCAGGATTACACCCACTCACCCCACCCTCCATGTGTACCTGTCCCAGGCTGCTGGATGTCCATGTGATGAACGTAATGTTTGCAAAGGGCCTCTGCATGTAAAGGCCAATGGAACAAAGAAATCTACACATAGGAGGGGGGCAATTAGTTCCACTTAATTAGATTTGAATCCTCTTGTTGCTTGTTGAACTGGGTTGCTTAAACATTGGTGGGGCTCTCTCACTCTCTCTCTCTCTCTCCCCCCACAGATGGACAAAACATTATACGATTATACTTAAGGTTCTTTGACATATAGAAAGAGATCAGATATCTTAATGCCACCTTATCATGAGACAGTGTGTCTAGTGTGTCGTAGATTTGCCCTTTCCGAGCAAACCAGTGATGGATCACAGCTCTGTGGGAGCATTTCCTTGCCACTTACCAGTTTTTAATTCTGTGCTCAGTGTTGTCTCACCCTTCCCCTTCACTGGTGAACAAGTACAGGGTCTACACGGTCAGTTTCCTTCGGAGAAGATGGCAGCGGCGGTGTAGTGCTCTGGGGTCGCACTGGGGCTTTGCTCCTGCACCTTTACTGGAGCCGGCCCCCAGCTGGGTCAGTCTGCTGCTGCTGCTGCTGCGGGGCATGACGAGGGAGCAGAGGAAGGGAGTGCGGGCGGCTGGCGGCTGCCCCCGCCTACCACGCAGAGCCGGCCAGACAAACGCGGCGCGCGAGCGACAGCCTGAGGAGCTCTGCGGCTCCTCTGCCTTCCACCCGAGCAGCCCCCACGCCCTGCAACTCCGCCGTCCCCAGCCAGCCCCTCGGCAGCCTGACCCCTTCCCCACCTGCTGCCCATGCCCGCTTCGTGCCTGCGCGCCTGGCGCTGCCTTCGTCATCCTGCTGCGCCGGCCACCCGTCCAGGGCTGCTGCTGCTGGCCACAGCGGGAGAAAGCGAGGGGGGGGGGGCTCTGTGGCTCGTGCTTACGCGTGGGGTTTGCTGTGTGTGGGAGAGGGATTCTAGTGGGCTTGATGTGCAGCTGTTAGCCGGGGATCGTGCTTTAGCACCATGCAGTGAAAAGCTTTCGCCTGCTGTTTGTTTGCACATCAAGTTTGTCCTTCAGGGCGCAGAAGGGGTCCTGGGGTTGGATCTAACCCCACTGGTTGACAGTAGGATCCTGGGTTTGTTTACTCCGAAGTAAGTCCCAATGCGTTCAGTGGAGTTTATGTTGGAGGGACTAGGGCCATGAGTCACTTAACCTGAACTTGAAGGGTTAATATGAGTAAGGTAGGAGGGAATGAGAGCCCTCTTCTGCCTTTTCCTCCTCCCTCTACTTTCCTATCTTCTTCCTTCCTCCTCCCACCTCCCCCAAGCGCTGCTGACCTCAGCCGGCTTACCTTGAGATGTACATTTGTGATATCTCCAGTAAAAGTCTGTTCCTAACCCACCACTCCAGTGTGTTTTGTCTACATCTGTGGCTACTGACCGGGGGGGGGGGGGGGGAGGGGTTGATTGGGACTTCAGTTTACTCCCCTAATGAGTGTAATTATGCTTGTAGCCTTTTAGCGCAATCCAACAATGTTCAGTGGGATTTACTCCCAAAGAAGTGTGTATAGGATTGCAGCCTTAAGGGAGTTGTGGGTCACCGCGGACTAAATCCCATTGATTTTAATGGGGCATTGCTTCACACCTGGTTGCAATGGCTCTTCATAATAATGAATAATAAATATACTATGATATTATTATTATTATTATTATTATTACATGCTTCTTGAATTAAAAAGGACCAACCTTTTTAGTCCACACTGGAGGCATTCAAGACGAGGCTGGACAGCCATCTGTCAGGGATGTTTTGACTTAGATTCCTGCACTGAGCAGGGGGTTGGACTCGATGGCCTTGTAGGCCCCTTCCAACCCTACTATTCTATGATTCTATGGTTAACCAAATAATATTTTCTAGCAAGTTGCTGGACATGACTTTGTGTGTGTGTGTGTGTGTGTTTTCAAATGGATCTTTTAATAATTCTGAATTAGGGTGACCAGATACTCCAAACAAAGTGACTGAAAGCTCAGTTTTACTGTATAATCTTACAAGGGGCTCAGGAATAAACTGTGGCAGATTCATAGCATCTTCGGCACCCAAACCACACCTCCAAAAACGTGCTTTCAGCCCTCCTTGCAAGCTCATTTTCTAGGCCAGAAATGGTTTGCTCACTCTCACCTTGGCAGGTGGCTGTGACAGATACTTGGACCAGTCTCAGAACACTTGGTCTTCGATTGTTTGTCGCAATTCAGTCTAAGGTAGGTTACACTTTCAGCATCATACTTTATTTGTGTGGTTATAAAGATGCTTTCAAACTGTGGTGCTGGAGAAGACTCTTACGAGTGCCCTGGACTGCAAGGAAATCAAATCAGTCAATCCTAAAGGAAATCAACCCTGACTGCTCATTGGAAGGAAGATACTGAAGCTGAAGCTCAAATATTTTGGCCACCTAATGTGAAGAGAAAAGTCACTGGAAAAGACCCTGATGCTGGGAAAGATTGAAGGCAAAAGGAGAAGGGGACGGCAGAGGATGAGATGGCTAGATAGCATCACCGTTGCTATGAACATGAACTTGAGCACACTCCGGGAGAGAGTGGAGGACAGGAAGGCCTGGCGTGCTATGGGCCGTGGGGTCATGAAGAGTCGGACACGACTGAACGACTTAACGACTGAACAACAACAAAGATACTCATTTATATATTTTACTTTATTTAATGTATACCTTGCTTTTTGGCCTAAAAATAAGTCCCTCAAGTTGGTTTACCAAATGGGTCCTGAGCCCAAAAAGGTTGAAGACTATAGTATTGGAGGGGACATGCCTACAGAGAAGTCATGACAATATTGATTAGCCAGTGCACTTAACTAAATGCACTGCCCACTTTCAGCTAGTGTGAAACAGTTGCACAAACACTTACAAGCTTAGGTAACAACTCAGGTAACAACTTCATGTCACTTGAAGAGATGTAGTCTGTCCTGGTGTGCCCCATGCCCTTCACTTCATAGTCTCTCTGATGAGAAAGGGTGGAATGGGACGGCCACCTGCATTTCACTCTACAGCGCTGGTAGGAGCAAGAAAAAGAATTCAGCTAACTGAATTGCTACAAAACTATGCAGATAAATGCAGTGGTTGTGTAACTACCATGGATGTTATTGGAAGACTGGAAATTGTGCACATAATGTGGCTCTAAATGAGAGGTAAAAAGCAACCACACTCCTAAGTGTATAATGTTTTTAAATCTAGCTATTTCTAAGCCCAGTTCATGTTTTGCACAGGCTGTTGGTTATTGTCTTCATTTTAGTGACTTGGATTCCTGCATTGAGCAGGGGTTGGACTCGATGGCCTTGTAGGCCCCTTCCAACCCTACTATTCAATGATTCTATGATTCTAGTATAGAAATGTAAATCATCTGGTTAATGATTCACCAGCATACTTATATGACAACCTTCCCCAAGCATGCTGGCTAGGAATGATGGGAGTTGTGGTACAACACACCTGGAGTGCACCAGGCTGGGGACGCTGCCACATAGTGAGAAGAGCCACTGCTCCAAATGTGCCAAGAGAGGTTCACTAACAATGGAGTACACATACAAGACCCCCAACTGAAGTGTGTCTGCTACCATGCCACACAAGTAGTGCTGCCAGGACCTGGCTTCCATGGGCAGATTCACACACATTTTAGGCAAAATCAAGATGACTTCCAAATAAACAAACAAAACTGCAAAAGCACAGTCAAAAGCCAGTAACTACTACAAATGGGAAGTCCTGAGAAGGGGATGCTTGGTACAACACATAGTTAAACTATGAAATCGGCTACCACAGTATATGGCGATGGTCACCTACTTGGATGGCTTTAAAAGGGGATTAGACAAACTGGTAGAGGCTAAAGCTATCAATGGCCACTAGTCATAATGGCTACCACTTCATGGATCACTGCCTTGTTGTGGCAAAGGGGCTTGCGTAACTCAGTGAAGCCATAAGCTATGCCGTGCAGGGCCACCAAAGACGGACAGGTCATGGCGGAGAGTTCTGACAAAATGTGGTCCATTGGAGAAGGAAATGGCAACCCACTCCAGTATTCTTGCCAAGAAAACCCCATGGAACGTATCACAAGGCTAAAAGATATGATGCCGCAAGATGAGCCCCTCAGGTCGGAAGGTGTCCAATATACTACTGGGGAAGAGCAGAGGGAATTTCCAAGTAGCGCCAGAAAGAGTGAAGCAGCCGGGCCAAAGCCGAAAGGACACTCAGCTGTGGATGTGTCTGGTGGTGAAAAGAAAATCCGATGCTGTAAAGAACAATATTGTTTAGGAACCTGGAATGTCAGATCAATGAATCAAGGTAAGCTGGAGGTGGTCAAACATGAGATGGCAAGATTGAACATCGACATCTTGGGAATCAGCGAACTAAAATGGACAGGCATGGGAGAATTTAATTCAAGTGACCATTATATCTACTCTTGTGGGCAAGAATCCCTTAGAAGAAATGGAGTAGCACTCATAGTCAACAAAAGGGTGGCAAAAGCAGTACTGGGGTACAATCTCAAAAATGACAGAATGATTTTGTAGCAGAAATCAGAGTCAGAGAGACCACGGAGTGAAGGAAAATGAGTACTTCTTTATTTAACGCGCGGGCTTAAGGCTGGAATCACTTCCAAAGAGCCAGAAGCCCCGAGGCACAGCCACACATTACTTTTATAGAGATTGTTGCACAAAATGCTAGTTTCGCCCCCTGGAGGCTAGTCCAATTTGCCCCAAAGAGGAGAGTCAACTTCAGGCTGGGTCCAACTCGATTTTATTGTTTGCAAACAGTTCGACAAAGGAGCTCACGCTCAAAGCAGAGTCGACCCTGGGCAACCTCCGCGCTACAGTTTTATCACTTAGCTTGCATTCCTTAGCCAGCGTGTTACTTTTGATTGGTTGCCAGCGGTTTGCTTAGCAACCTTATCTTAGGGTTACTGTCTGCTCATTCTAGGCATGCGCAGCTCTTACAGTACTATGTGCTGCTTAAGACACATACAATGGCTTTTAGGTTACATTTTTACTACAAGATGATGACACACAAGCGACCCTTTCTCCCACCCCCTCTCCTGTGGTTTTACAGTTGGTACAGTTGTTTATAGTACAGGAAATGGGCCATAGGACATTCTATCTTGAGAACAAGGATACAGTCTTGCAGTAAGCAAAAAGTCAAAATCATGACTGTGTTGTGCAATTTGGCTTGCTGACAGGGGAAGTCTCTACATTGCTGTTCCTGCCAAACTATGCTAGCTCAGCAAGAACATGAGACCACTTAGTCTGACCCCCGACATGGCTGCTACATTCCCCCCTTAAATGCATAATTTTATTACAATTATAGCATTTCATTACACATGTAGACATCTCGGTTGGCAAGGCATAACACAGGATTTTTATGGCAACTTTCTTATTTAATATCTTGTTGAGCTATTAAAGCATAGCGGGCGGCTGTTTTTGTGGCTGAGGCAATAAACAGATTGTTTAAGCAATGCATAAACCAGGGGATGCAGAGGCATAACAGTACCCCTACCACTGCTACTGGTAAAATCAGAACAAATAATGCTTTGAGCCAGCTGAGATCTGGAAGCCAAGAGGTCAACCGGTCGAGCCGATTATGTTGCTCTATTTTGATGTCAGCGACTATTTGGTGCAGTTTGTTGATCTGTTCATCTACAGCATTGCCATTATCAGTTAAGTTAAAGCAACAGAGCTTTTGGTGTGTCTCACAACCCAAATGATGAAGAAGGAAGAGGTAATCTATACCAGCTCTATTTTCTAGCACCTCTTAGATCACGCAACTTCTTTATTTAATAATGACAATGCTCGTGAGGTGGCATTTATACTTTTGGCCAAGCTGCACGCTAACCGGTTGATTTTCAGACCATCAGCCAAGGCTAAACCTGGAACACCAACTAGTGACATCGCTAAGGCCAATTTTTCTGAGTCAGAGTATAGCTGCACATGACTATTACAATCTTCAGTCAGTTGCAGTGCTCGAGGCTGCCGTTGACGGATTTTTTTTAGGCCGCGGGGGGAAGGAATGGCACTAGGCGACTGAGGCAACATGGTTGGTTATCTGACAAGTTGGCAGGAATAAATGACCAAGTGCGGGAACCACATGTCTAAAACTATCCATGAGGCAAAAGTATGTGGGCCTCATTAAAAGATATATTTTGAATTTCATTACAGTGGAAGGGGGGGACCAGGGATGGCTTTACATTTTCCGGAAGATTTTTGACAATTGAGCATTCGCGCACACGTAGCATTTGTTCCAGCAACAATGGGGGTGCGTAAATTCTGTAGGGGGTAGGATCTTTGCAACCACACCCCAATCAGCATTTTGGGAGTAAGTTAAACTTACACTATAAACTCTTAACATGGTATCTTTTTGAATTCTTTCAGGAGGGTTACAGACAGGTATTAGAGGTGCTAATAAGCCTGTTTGCAGGTATATCTTTTGGTAAACAAAAATACTTTATCCCAGTGATGTTAGCTAAGTGAAGCCAGTAATTATCAGCGAATCGCTGGGACAGATTTCCCTCTCTAGGGCAGACCCTCCTTTTTCGCACCTTATTAAGGAAACACAATGCAACACTACTAACACTGCAACACGCATGTTTGATCTTCTTTGGGATCTGACCGTACGCCGGGCAGCTATTCACCTGGCTAGCTGCAGCAAGGTCTAGTCCCCTTCTTCAATTCTCCAGGTGCAGGTCTGACCGTACGCTGGGTGGACAGTCTCCAGGTGTGCCCACAGTAAGGTCTAGCCTGAGTCTTCTTACTGCCTTTTCAGAATGATTTTTAAAGGATTTTTAGGATGTCTGTTTACAGTCCATTCCTCTCCTTTTGCTCTCTTGACTCGTGTTTAATGTACACGAGTTCATAGCTGTGGGGGTGGAAAGTATAACAGTTTTTGGTCCTCTCCATCTGGGAGTCAAAGGGTCATTTTTCCCTCTTTAACTCATACTTTATCTCCTGGTTGGAAAGGATGAATCTCTGTAATGGGAATTGGGGCTTATTTTCTAAGACAAAGCGACGCTGGGCTTGAAGAACTTTGCCCAGTGTTTAGACTTCTTGTTTAAGGCTAACGTTTGCTTGCTCTTGATGCTGCTCCAGTGTCAATTATGAAGTCAATGTCATGGCCCCTCACAGTGGCAGTGAGTAGGGGCTTCCCGGGGCTGAGATTAAGGGGGCCCGGTCTGTCTTATTTAAGACTTTTGGCTTTAGCCACTTTAATGAAGTGGGCTTCTTTATACATTTTTATAGACCCCTGCTTTCCAGTTTGGTTGCTAACTAAGCTGTCTCCTCCCTCGCCCGTTCTGGCCCCTTTGGTTTTCTCTTTCATGTATTTGATTTATTTCATTTGGGCATTTACGCCACCAATGTCCATCTTGTCCGCACGGGGCACACTGGTTTTTTCTTAAGAATCTTCTGCCTCTGCCGGGTCTTTTTCATTTCTTCGTCTATGTCTTCTTGGGCCTCTGGGTCGAGGGGGGTATATTGGCGATAGGCATTTAAAAGACGCTCCAAGTACGCTCTGGGGGCTTCGGTGGCACCTTGCAGCACTTTAGACACTTTGGTTATATTAACTGACTTTTTCATATTTGCTCTCATGGCTTCTAACAGCAGGGTTTGATACTGGGTGAGGCGCTTTAGCCCCGCTTGTGTGTTGGGAGAGAGAAACCTCTCTCCCTCTCTTGCTTTTTCTCTCTTTTGCTGATCTGCCTGTATTGCAGATCATGTTTCAAACTTTTTATATAAAACTTTCCGCTCTATGCACCAGCCTTGTCTTTTTGCAAGTTAAACTCACTTACTTAAACTTTTCTGCCCTACGCTAGTCCCAATGACGCACATTTGGGATAGGCTCTTCTTCTCCTTCTAGTTACATTTTCTCATCTTAAAGAACTATTACATTATTGTGGCTACTTTATACACTGGTAATAAGCTCGAGGCATAATCAGCTGCTTCCAATTTACCCTGGGGCAACTATGGCCACGTTTTTTCTTTATAAATGTTTTTTCTCTTTGCATTTTTCCTCCTTTTTCTTCTTCTTTTCCCTTCTCTATCTGTCTGCCACTTTTTCTATTTCTCTGTCTTTTTCTACTTGTCAGCCATTGGGAACCACACTCAGTATCATTTGGAGTTGCAACTAACAGTAAAAACATCTGCAAATATCACATATATTTTATGATATCTAAGAAATCATAAAATATACATAATAAACTTTTTTTTTGCAATTTAACACAATGAATGGAAAACACTTTTTGCATGGGTAAGGCATGATGGAGCAGATCCAGCAATTATACTGCTCTTCTGGCTGAAAGCTCAGGGCCCATTAAAATCAAGGGATGGGCATACTCACACACGCAAAGAGTTTTAGGTCACCGTTTTTGCATCGGCAACTCTATGCTGCATGAGTTCTGGCAGAAGGAAATCTAAAAGTTATAGATCAAACTTAGCCTGCTGTACACTGAGCTGACTACAAACACAGACACACGGTCTACAGCAATGAGAGTTCAAGTTTATGAAAAGCTTCACAGCACTGTCCATGGAAAGTCTTTGACAATTCAAAATTTTAGTCCATGTGCAGAGTGTCTAAAAAGCCCAGATGATGGAGCCAAACAGAGAAAGCTCTGGGCAATGAAGATGAGATGTTTCCAGCAAAGGCTCCCCACTTTTGCATCAGTTTAAAAAAGGGGAAGTGTGGCCCTACACCCCTTCTGACAGACAAGGGCCTTTAACTTTTTAGCAAGGCCTCTGTCTAAACAGAGCGGCACAGCTCAGCTCTCTAGCCATGACGCTTTAACCTGGGCAACTCCTCTGTAAATTTTATTTTACTTCCATCAGGTTCTCACAGACATCTTTTCTAGCTTCTCTGCCTACCAAGGCCAGACCAGCTAGGGAGTTGGGTGACTCCCCCTGGCTCTGAGAACGCTGACGGAGATAAGCCCATACAGACTTTGACATTTTAAAAACTTACTCTTTTTTCTCTTTCCTTTAATCTGGTACACGAAAGCAAAGTGCCGAAACTCAGGACACTGGGGGGGTGATGGGCATCGCCTTATACTTGCATTTTTTTCAGGCAGCCATTAATCTTCTTTGGGGAGGCGGTGGGGTGATTTGCAGGACTTCAAAGGCAAGCTTCCCAGTTTGTTTGTATTTGTAAATCCCAAGCTTAAAACAGGACACGATGAGGTACAGGGCAGCCAAATCTTTGCTTTGGCACGGGCAACAAATAACTCAGGTTAGCTTTCTTCGCTGGGGTCTCAAACAGGAAAACAGTCTTAATTTAAAGTTGTAACATCACTGACAGCATCAGCCAGCCAGCTACACAGATTTCACTGTTTTTCAAGACAGTTACTCCAATATCTTCTTTTCTTCTCAATCAGGTTGGGTCTCCCAGCTTACACAGTTTATTGCAGCTTCCAGGAACATGGTAGTAGCGTAATTTTGGCTTGACCAGGAACATGCTGTCTGGTTTCTCGGTCTCTTCAGCACACACACTCAGGCAGTTTAACACTGGACACTCAAATCAGTGAGATTTCTTCATTGCAGGGAATCCCACGGCAAAAGCTTAATGGTTACGCTCTTCAGAAATCATATAGCTGATGGTCTACAGGCTCTATGAAATTCTAGGACAGTTCAAAGCTAAACACGGCTACCTTGACAGAGATCTTCATCATGGTCTCTCCGCTTCATTCTGCCTTGGGACCGTCCTATGGGCAAGGCACACTTTCCACTCGAAGAGGGGTCTAGCCTGTGCCCTGGGGGCGGATTCTTCACCTTTATTTCATTTTGCGCCTTCATCTTCTGGGTCTTCATTTTCAGTTTCCATTTCTTAGGGATTTCATCTCAATTAGGCGAGGTGATGATGTTGCACAACTCAGAACGTTGTGGGCAATTCTTCTGCTGCCCTCCTGGCGCACTAGGCTAACGGTTACTTCTTCGGCCTCACACTCCCACGCTTCGTCAAAAGCCAGGCTGTCTTGCAACATTTCTCTGATTAACAGCCTCAGATCTTGTTCTTTTTTCCCCTCAGCTCGACCTTGAGCTTTTTTGCTATTCCCTCTCTCTATTCTGAATCCTTTTTAAAAAATCTTTTTCCTTTATTTTTTTAACATACATCTCAAGGGGGTGCAAGTCTTGCTTCCCCCACCTCCCATAGCCTCTCTCCTAAGATAAAGACAGACACAAGGAGGGAAAGGGGATTGGTCAGTGAGTAAGGGGTCTCACTGGCTGACACAAAAGGAATTTCACACCACGCACTTTGCTACTGGCCTGGGCACCTGGACGGTCAACGGTATGCATCAGAAACCGCAGTAGCCACTCACACCATCATTAATCTCTCCACTGCATTCATATGTCCCTGCCACCCACTTTTCCCACTTTTCACTAGAGAGGAAAGCGGCTTCCCCAGCTTCCTCAGCTTCCTCCTGAGTACTGGCCGCGCTGAGTACTGGCGCGCCCGCTCGGGGGTGTGATCAGGCCCCCCTTCTACCCGCAAGGAGTAGGTTCTTTTTGTATACGTATACCAACACTGACCTTCTTCATAAGGCGGGGCCCTCTTTTTTTTCTGCCCAGTGGCCTTTCTCCCTAAAGGCGGGACCCGCTTTTACTCCATACTTGCCTTACTCCTGAAGGCTTCCAATGTGGGTTTCAACTCAATTGCAGCTGCGATACAGGCAGGGCTCAAGTTCCTTCCTCCGCTTCCCAAGGTTCTCTTGCTGCTCGCTGCCATTTGGGTGATCCCGGCGCAGGCCTTCTCCTGTTCACCCGACAAAAAGGTCGGTGGCGCCAAGAAAGGGAGGCATGCGCCGAGCTCTCCCTCCCGGTGCGGCGATAAAGAGCAGGCAACTGCCACCTCTCTGTCTCAGAGCCTGCCACATCCGAATCACGGCACCATTTATGTAGCAGAAATCAGAGTCAGAGAGACCACGGAGTGAAGGAAAATGAGTACTTCTTTATTTAACGCGCGGGCTTAAGGCTGGAATCACTTCCAAAGAGCCAGAAGCCCCGAGGCATAGCCACACATTACTTTTATAGAGATGATGACACACAAGCGACCCTTTCTCCCACCCCCTCTCCTGTGGTTTTACAGTTGGTACAGTTGTTTATAGTACAGGAAATGGGCCATAGGACATTCTATCTTGAGAACAAGGATACAGTCTTGCAGTAAGCAAAAAGTCAAAATCATGACTGTGTTGTGCAATTCGGCTTACTGACAGGGGAAGTCTCTACATTGCTGTTCCTGCCAAACTATGCTAGCTCAGCAAGAACATGAGACCACGTAGTCTGACCCCCGACATGGCTGCTACAATTTCAGTACAAATCCAAGGCAAACCATTCAACATCACAGTAATTCAAGTCTATGCCCCAACCACTGATGCCAAACAAGCTGAGGTTGATCGGTTCTATGAAGACCTACAACACCTTCTAGAACTAACACCAAAAAAAGATGTCCTCTTCATCATAGGGGATTGGAATGCTAAAGTAGGAAGTCAAGAAATCACCAGGATAACAGACAAGCATGGCCTTAGTGTACAAAATGAAGCAGGACAAAGGCGAATAGAGTTTTGCCAAGAGAACACACTGATCATAGCAAACACTCTTTTCCAACAGCACAAGAGGCGACTCGACACATGGACATCACCAGATGGTCAATATCGAAATCAGATTGATTATGTCCTTTGCAGCCAAAGATGGCGAAGCTCTATACAGTCAGTAAAAACAAGATCTGGAGCTAACTGTGGCTCACATCATGAGCTTCTTATTGCAACATTTCGGTTGAAATTGAAGAATGTACGGAAAACCACTACACCTTTCAGGTATGACCTAAATCATATCCCTTATGAATATACAGTGGAGTTGACGAATAGATTTCAGGGATTAGACCTGATAGACAGAGTGCCTGAGGAACTATGGATGAAGGTCCGTAACATTGTTCAGGAGGCAGCAACGAAATCCATCCCAAAGAAAAAGAAATGCAAGAAAGCAAAGTGGATGTCTAATGAGGCTTTACAAGTAACTGAGGAAAGAAGGGAAGCGAAAAGCAAGGGAGAAAGGGGAAGATATACCCAACTGAATGCAGAGTTCCAGAGAATAGCAAGGAGAGACAAGAAGGCCTTCTTAAATGAACAATGCAAAGAAATCGAAGAAAACAATAGAATGGGAAAGACTAGAGATCTCTTCAAGAAAATCGGAGATCTCAAGGGAACATTGTGTGCAAAGACGGGCATGATAAAGCACAAAGAAGGCAGGGACCTAACAGAAGCAGATGAGATTAAGAAGAGCTGGAAAGAATACACAGAAGAACTATACAGGAAAGATCTGAATGTCCCTGATAGCCATGATAGTGTGGTCACTGAACTTGAGCCGGACATCCTCGAGGGTGAAGTCAAGTGGGCCTTTGGAAGCATGAGTAACAACAAAGCTAGCAGAGATTACAGTATTCCAGCTGAGCTATTTAAGATCCTAAAGATGATGCTGTTAAAGTGCTGCACTCAATATGCCAACAAATTTGGAACACTCAACAATGGCCACAAGACTGGAAAAGGTCAGTTTACATTCCAATTCCAAAGAAGGGCAATGCCAAAGAGTGTTCAAACTACCGTACAATTGCGCTCATTTCACATGCCAGCAAGGTGATGCTCAAAATCCTACAAGCTAGGCTTCAGCAGCATGTGAACCGAGAACTACCGGAAGTACAAGCTGGGTTTCGAAGAGGCAGAGGAACTAGAGATCAAATCGCCAACATTCGCTGCATCATGGGGAAAGCAAGAGAATTCCAGAAAAACATCTATTTCTGCTTCATTGACAACGCTAAAGCCTTTGGTTGTGTGGATCACAACAAACTGTGGCAAATTCTGAAAGAGATGGGAGTACCAGATCACCTCACCTGTCTCCTGAGAAACCTGTACGAGGGTCAAGAAGCAGCAGTAAGAACCGGACATGGAACAACCGATTGGTTCAAAATTGGGAAAGGAGTACGACAAGGCTGTATATTGTCACCCTGCTTATTTAATTTATATGCAGAGTACATCATGAGAAACGCTGGGTTGGATGAAACACAGGTCAGAATTAAGATTGCCAGGAGAATTATCAACAACCTCAGATACGCAGACGATACCATCCTAATGGCAGAAAGCGAAGAAGATCTAAAGAGCCTCTTGTTGAGGCTGAAAGTGGAGAGTGCAAAAGTTGGTTTGAAACTCAACATTAAAAAAACTAAAATCATGGCATCTGGCCCCATCACTTCCTGGCATATAGAAGGGGAAGAAATGGAAGCAGTGACAGATTTTACTTTCTTGGGCTCCAAGATCACCGCAGACGGTGACTGTAGCCATGAAATTAAAAGACGCTTGCTCCTTGGGAGGAAAGCTATGGCAAACCTAGACAGCATAGTAAGAAGCAGAGACATCACCTTGCCGACAAAGGTTCGTATAATCAAAGCTATGGTTTTCCCAGTAGCAACGTATGGCTGTGAGAGCTGGACTGTAAGGAAGGCTGAGCGCCCAAGAATCGATGCTTTTGAACTGTGGTGCTGGAGAAGACTCTTACGAGTCCCCTGGACTGCAAGGAGGTCAAGTCAGTCCATCCTAAAGGAAAGCAACCCTAAGTGCTCATTGGAAGGACAGATACTGAAGCTGAAGCTCCAATATTTTGGCCACCTAATGTGAAGATAAAACTCCCTGGAAAAGACGCTGATGCTGGGAAAGACTGAAGGCAAAAGGAGAAGGGGACAGCAGAGGATGAAATGGCTAGATAGCATCACCGATGCAATGAATATGGACTTGAGCACGCTCCGGGAGAGAGCGCAGGACAGGAAGGCCTGGCGTGTTATAGTCCGTGGGGTCACAAAGAGTCGGACACGACTGAACGACTGAACAACAACATGATGGCTATATGCTGCCCCCAGGATCAGAGGCAGTGTGACTCTCAGTCCCAGTTGATGAGGGACAAGGGAAAAGACTTCTTGCTCTCATGTCCTGCTGGTGGGCTTCCCAGAGGCATCTGGTTGGCCGCTGCAGGAAACAAGTGGCTGGACTAGATATGCCTATCCAGCAGGGCTCTTCTATGGTGCTTACAGCCAGCATTTTGGGATACAGGAACAGACTGAGGCGGCTTGCTTATTTAATTAGTTATTTAATTTGTGCCTTGCCTCTTAACCAAAAAGGTTCATATAATGACTCACAGCATATAAAAATAACTAAAAAATACAATAACACACTAAAACACAACCAAAAAATCAACCAGCAACAAAATTAAGAAAATAGCAGCATTAAATTGTGTTAAAAGCTTGGGGGGGGGGGTGTTCTTTTTTAAATACTTCGCTTACTCGAAGGAGAGTAACTGTTAATGACTACATGGCTGCGTCTTTGCAATGAGTCAGGATGACCAGCCTGCTCTACTTCCATCTTGACTGCATTTAGTTTCAATTTGTTAAATCTCCTCCAGCTAGCAAAAGCCTTCAGGCTCAGGTGTAAAGACCCCCAGGTAAGTTTGGCATGAACGAATGGACTAGAGCCCAGATGCATCAAGTGTTATGAAGTGGGCTTTACCCCACAAAAACACGTGCCACAATACATCTGTTAGTCTCTTAGGTGCCACAAGTTTCCTCCTGGTTTTTGTTGCAAGAGGCGAACATGGCCATCCCTAAGGAATATGAAAGGGGAAGTATGGCTATACTGGATGGGCTCACAGTCCCTCCTCAGGGTCAGGTTCCACAGCCTAAGGGTACTTTTGGACTGCCTTTGCTTTGGAATACCAGGTTGTGGCAAGGAGCTCACAGGAACCTGGTAACTGTTATTCATGCATTGGTAACCTTACAGATGTAATACTCACACTGCAGGGGTGGGCAACCCTTTTCCTTCAGGGATAATCTGTCAGGGGACATCCACATCTCTCTCCCCCCCCCACTCCCTATTCCTCCCTGCCCAGTGGGCCAGTGGGGAAGGGGCAGATCACTCCTGGAAGTGGCCCGAACTGAACTTGCAGAGGGCTGCATGAAATTAGGCCGAGGGCCCATCGGGTCCTGGGACTGCCAGCTGGCCATCCCTGCTATATATGATTGCCCTTGAATACAACTCAGAAGCATCGACTGCTGCAAAATGCAGCTTGGTTCAGTAATGAGAGACAAGGAATTCACTTTTGCAGGTTGCTGATTGCTCTGGAGGAAAGAAATATTTTCTGAAATGCATCGGTCTTGAATACATTTTGATGCTCCTGAGAACAGTTTTTCCTCAGCTCATTGTTTACACTTAGAATCCTAAAAGTACATGACCCAGTGTGCCTTTCTTTGCATCAGTCTTCACAGCCCACACTTTTCCAGTCTCTTTTCTGTAATCACAAAGGGTTTAGGAGCAAACTGCTTTACCATGTGAAAAAAGTAAGCCAGACAGAAAGAATTACATCTTAAGAACTAGCAACAAGGTACTCCCTTGTTTCTAGTTAGACATCTATCGAACTCTCTGATGGCGAACTGCTCTTCCCAAAGAGGACAAGAATGAAGGAAGAGAGAGGGGAGGGAAGAGGTCTAATGCAAGAAGTTCAGAGATGAAAAATGAGTTTGTATTGTTCTCCTTGTCAAAAAGAAGCTATAAAAGGGACTGCTCTGGAAGAAACAGCCTCCTGGCTCAAGAGATGCTGCAGATGCAGCTTCCAAAGCCCAAAGTGCTAGACGCAGCTCTTCATTTATTGCAAGGCTTGGAGGTCTTCAACAGTGATTTGTGGCTCTGCACTCAGTTGTCCCCACTGCATTTATTCTAGCAAGGGCTGCCATTTTCAATTGTAGCTGCCTTGGGGACCCAAAGACAGGAGTGCTTGAAATCTACATGGCGACAACAGCACAGAATGCATCCTTGCAGTGTGTCATCTTATGGCTTTCCTCAGAATCCTGACCATTTGAGCTTCAGCAGACCTCATGGCTGAAAGAATGCTTAAAACCTGCAACATGTGTGTGCTTGCATACTGAATGTTCAGTCACCCATGCTCAGGAGTCTGCTGTGTGACCCCCAGTATTCATTCCCCAATGCCTTCTATGTATTGCTCATGCATACCCTGACTTGTCTAAAATATGCATGTCTGCAGCCTCCTCCCATGTTCCATCTGAAGAATGTAACTAAATGTAGACTCCATGGCTTGAGCATCAGAGAGATGGAGACTTTTGGAGAACTCAAAAACTTTAATGCTGTTTTGTGACCTAATAAAGGCCTTTGTTGGCCTAATAAAGGTATTGTCCTAATACAGATTTTGGGTCCCCACCACCACCACCTCTGTGGTCGAAGGGTCCCCTTTGCTTTTTGTGTGATCTTAAAAGTGGTCGTTCTTGAGCAAAGGGACTTTGGAGGGAGACCTGAATGATGTCCACTTCTATCTCCATTGGTTTGAATCGGAATAATGGCAGCTGTTGTTGTTCTTAAAAAATCATAGTTAAATAGCTATCCAATGCCAGGATGTTTGTGTTATCAGCAACAACTGGTTTGTGAATGTCCACTGTTAATAACATATTTGTCACGCTCTGTACTTTCGGCATTTCATCTCCCTCTGACCTCACCATTTATTCCCCCTCCCCACAACCAGCTCATAATAACATTTCATGCATCCGATGAAGTGGGTTGTACTCTGTGAAAGCAGTTGTTTGTCTTTCAGATGCCACAAGACTCTTTCTTGCTTTTACTGCAGCAGACTAATACAGTGACCCCCCCCCCCACGAAAATAAATTCACCATGTACATCCCATAATTGCAGTGCTTGTGCTGGTCCTGCACATGCTCGCTGTCTGCCTTACACCTTCGGTGCTCCAGAATGTTCATTCTGCTTTGATTCCCAAGAGCTCGTTGCTCTGTGTGGCACAGCAGAGCTGGCACTTGAGACTTACCTTGCAGAATACCTGAGCCAGCCTCCCACACTGGAAAGAGATGTTAAGGACAGAATCCTTTATTGCCTGGTGCACCTAGTGCAGAGAAGACCATGGGGAATGGGGCCAGCTGAGGAAAATAAACTACGTTTCTATTGTTTGTATATGAGTACCTGAGTCAAGCAAAGTCACTCCATTGTGAAGCAAGCATATCCATATTCAATCCAAAACATTGTGATTTTTATTGAGGTTTATATGGACATAGAACATAGCATCATAGGGTTGGAAGGGGCCTACAAGACCATGGAGTCCAACCCCCTGCTCAGTGCAGGAAGCCTGAGTCCCAGGCAGTCTCCCATCCAAGGGCTAACCAGGACTGATCCTGCTTAGTTTCTGAGATCAGACGAGATCAGGCACAACCAGTCCTTTGCTTGCCGAGGTTTTGTCATTTCATATTTATTGTTTTCTATTGTGAGCTGCCAGAGGGCCCCGCTGGACAGAAATGTAGGCTTCTTAATTAATAAAGCTAACTGGTCATGTTAGGAAGGCCCTCTAATCTGGCCTGCATCTGGTTCACCCTGCAGATTCAAACTCCCCATTCAGAAGCTGTTGCCTGGGGTAGCAATGCCTGCTGACTTGGATCATTCAGAAGTCTAGGGAAACTGAAAAAAATGCCTCCCCCCGCCCCCAGCCCAAGCACCCAGCCCGGAGCCTGATCTTACCAGCAGTGTGGGGAGGGGCCATAGCTCAGCAACGGAGCAGACACTTTGCAAGCAGGAGGTCCCAGGTTCGGTCCTCGGTACCATCTCCAGTTAAAAGGATCAGGTGGAAGGGATGGGATGGGGCCCCCTCTGGAGAGCTGACCAGAGCCCCTTGGTGGATAAATGCTCTGACCCGGTATAAGGGAGCTTCCGATGGATAATTAATTCAATGGAAACAACAGACTGTCAGGCTGATTTTGCATCTGTGGAGCCTGTGGGCTTAGTGCAGAGAGAAGGGCACGTGGGGGGCTTTTCGGTTGTGAGCACTGTCGCACGGAAGCACCTGGAGCCGCCGCCACTCTAGAGAGGGCGCAAGCAACAGCGGCAGTGCAGAAGAATGCTCCAGTGGATGCAGAACCAGGCCTTGCTCCAGCACACGTGCTGGAGCGGTTCTCCAGATGGCTCAATAAATTGTCCTTCCCCAGCCTGGTGCCCTCCAGTTGGACTGCCATCCCATAATTCCCAGTGAGCATGGGGATGATGGGAGCTGTAGTATAATACATCTGGAGGGCACCAGGTTGGGGAAGGCTGCAAGAGATGAACATTCGTTATTCGGTTGCTCTGGAGGATCCAGGCACTTTTCCTGAAGGTAGCGCTTCTGCCGCTGGGATATCATTCTCCTTGTACTTCTACCGTAACGATTTTGCCACTGGGAAAATGTGACTCTCCCCCACCCCCCTGGTCCCATCACTCTGTAATTTTGAGTGCTGTGCAGAGTGGGGTGATGTGAATGTCACGGGCACCTCGGACACGTGCAGGGTTTTGCTGCGAACTTCTGTAAAGGGCTTCTTTAAAAAAACAGCCACCAATCCTTCTGTATTGCCTGAGCCCTAGAGCTGGATGACTCATCCCCCTTCTAAGGAAAGAAATGCCATGCACTGGTAAGGTTCCTGCCCCTTCCGTTAAGAAGCGTCCTACCATGCTGTGGAACTGTGTTCAGTTCTTTGAAGGTTGCCCTCCCCAGTAGTCAGTGGTGCGGTGGTAAACGTTGAGGTGTAGGCCCTCATCCTGGGAGTCACCATCACCACGCCCCAAGGCGAGGCCAAAACTGCAGGCTGCTCTGCTGCTCCCCATCAACAAACCAGTTCTAGCAGTTTTCATTTCTCCAAGGAGCAGATATTTTGTAAAGTGAATGGGTTCCAATTGCCCATGCAAGACCAAGCCGTATTTTGCATTATAACAGGGAGCAACATATTGTTGCTGGATAATTCCCTTTCCCCCCAGCTACAGCGAGGATTGCAGCTTAGTTCAGCAGAAACAGGGAATTCTAAACAGGGGTGGGAAGCAGCGTCCGCGCTAATAAAGGAAGGGCCAGCACTGCATCCCTGTAAGCCCTGGCTGCATTACACCCCTGCCGGTGCTGCAGTACTCTATCCCCCATCCTATGTTAAGGCGTCGAATCGGCAAATTTGCAAAGCGCTCCAAAAGGCGGCCTCCAAACTTGCCAGGTGTCCATCCAAAGGGTAAATGAGGTTCAGTGGAAGTAAGCGTCGGTTTCAAGTTCACACACATGCTGGTGAGAGTCTGAATTTGTTAGAGAAAAAGATCTTGGGGTTAGATTGGAAAGCAAATACTGAAATCATGAGATCAATGTGCTGTGGCAAAGAACGGGAACTTTCAACCTGGGGGGAATAAATAAGGACTGGAAATAAAACTGTGTTTGCTATTATAGAAAGAATTGGTGTGGCCACAGTTAGAATGTTGTCCTGGTTGTCCCACCTTTAAAAGGATATTATAGAGCTGGGGAAAAACCTGGAGTGTCGGAATATGTTTTCTTTGAAAAAGGAGGGCTTTTAAATATAGAACTGGTATTTTTAGTTTAGAAAAAAGACAATTATATTATAGAGGTTTATAAAATTATGAATGGTGAGGAGAAAGTGGATAGTTTTTTCTTCCTTAAGAAATGTAAGGTGCTTTATAAATTTAATAGTAGTAGTAGTAGTAATAATAGTAATAATAAAACCCAGCTTCACACAATGAGATTGGCAGCAGGCTCAGGACTGACAAAAGTAGTACTTCAGACAATGCAAAGTTACTTTATAGAATTCACTACCACAAGATGTGGTGGTGGTGACTGTAGTGTGGATTGTTTTTAGTAAGGATTAGTCATACTAGCTAAATGGAACCTCCATATGCGGAGGTTGTGTACCAGATGTTGGCGACAGATAGGTATGGCCATCACATTCATGGCCATACTTGTAACTTCCAGAGGCATCCAGCTGTTCTTGGAAACTGAATGCTGGATTCATGTGCTCTTTCTACATAGTTAACTCTCTACTCCCTGCACCACCACCCCGCCCCCAGCAAACAAAGCAAAACTCCTATTAAATGGGAATAGGACCTAGTGCTTCTACCACTGGGCCTGTGCTACCATGAGCACAGAATTAGTGCCAGGTGCTTTCTTCTTCTTCTTGTGTCTGGAAATCCCTTCCGTGTGCATTCAGAAAGCAGGACGTCAGCTCAAGGGACTTCCCTCCTCCTGTTTCAATCATCCCTCTCAGGATGCCATTCCATATGGCAGCCTGAGATCTGCAAGTGTGTAGATACGACACAGAGTTCTCAGCACAGTGTTGTGTAGGGAAAAGCTTCCAACATGTTTGCTTAGCAGACAAAACCCTGAGTATTGCAAGCAAATATATTGTAAAGGTTTATATACCAACCTCCACCAGCGTTTCCAGGGCAGAGAGATTATATAAATAAAGCAATTCACAAGCAACTTTGACTGTCTCTCTTGCATCACTTTGAATGATAACTATTTCAGGGCAGGGGTAATATTCAGGCTGGTGAGATATAGAAGGGAATAACTGAATTTTACTCTACACTGAAAACCTAGCACACAACCCAGTGCGTTGCCTCACAACATGGATTCCCAAGAAGGTGCTCAACTCCTGAATTGAAAATCTCGAAGAACATCACAGACCTGAAACTGGTATCTCTGAGGGGCCTTCAGTGGCATCATTCCTCCTCAGGATACGCCCCAGAAAGTTTATTAATTGGTCCTTAGAAATCGGTGAGATGTTCAGCTGACCAGCTTTCCAATGCCACGAACTACATGCTTCCAGCAGGTTATTCAGACGCCTTGCCAGATCTAAGGAGCAGTTTGAGGGGGACCTCTGATAAGTGTGCTTGTGAAATTTTTCTTAAGGTGTGTCCCCCCCCCCCCCCAAGATCATCAGGGAGTCTTTCTCTTAGGAAAGTTTATTCTGTGATCTGGAAAAAAAAAATGTTGCCTATTTTCTATGAAGATGCAAGAGCTCTAATATCTCTTCAAAGTCAGTGATGCTAGCTGTCAGCCCTGTGCTCAGCCAAAGGTATACGCTCTTGTGCTTAAAAATAAATTTCAAATTCCGCACCAGGGCACCCCGAATTATGTGTCAGGAAAATGTGAATTCTGCAACATTGTTTTCATAATCTGCCATTACTAGCCATGTGGAGGGGCAACAAGCTCGGTGAAACCCACCCATAGACAACAGGAAGATCCTCTGCCCACTTTCCAGCCCACCTTCTCAGGTATAAGTGCACATGTTGTGCTCTTTTTTGGCAGCTGCACAGGATGGTGGCATAAACACCTCCCGGTTTACTCAGCAAAGTGCATTTGCATCAGCAAATTTGTATTTGTATTAGGTGGGCTTGGGCAGAACCTGCTTCAAGCTCACATGAGGTTTGGAGTTCTTGATTCGCTTACTTTGCATTGCTCTTTGCTCTTAGACCACGGAGCAAGACGAAATTAGGCCTGGCGCTATAGCTCAAAGGCACAAAGTATTCTTGGATGGTCCTGGGATACAGCATTAGCTTTCCTCGATCCTCAGCTGGCAAACCCAATTATACTTTGAATGCCTCAAGACATGTGAATTCATGATGTTTCTAATAACTAAATGACAAAAGTTGGCTCAAATGTGCTTTTATCAATCATTTGCTCCCTTAATGTATTTAAAAAGAATATATTCCATCTCTAAGCATTCACCTAATACCTTTACTGACAAAACAAGTTCAAATACAATTATTTTTGTATGTTAATGGGACTGCCTTGCCATATGGAAAATGAAGAAGCATCCAAGACAATGATCACTCCCAGAGAGAAAGTTTTAAACCCAACATTAGATTGGGACTGACATGTTGTGAGGATTTGAGGACTACAGAGGCAAAGGAGAAAAGGTCAGGCTTAGAGGCTTGGAGTTTTCTGTTGGGAGGGAATATCCTTGAGAAGAGTAGTTTCATTTCTCTGGTTATTATGTGTCAGTTTCAATTCTCCACTTGAATTTCATTTCTTCAGGTTTGAAGCAGTACTTTCGGTGTTGAGGGAGGACGGTATATAAAGACAGCGAGACAGCCAGTAAGAGCAGAGACAGCCAGAGCCTGAAGTGAGAGCAGTCTGAAGAGTGAGCAAGCAGCAGCAGCAGCCTAGGAAAGTCTAAGGACAGCTAGGGTAAAGGAACTTGCATTTTGCAAGTTTCTTTTAATGCCTTTTGTATCACTCAGCTCTATTGTGTATTGCGATTTGCTTGCTTTAAATGTACTAGTAAACTGTTAAACCCCGTCCCTAGAGTGTCAGTTACCCCGCGTCAACAGCCTAAACCCTGCATTACTGGAAACGGGAAGTTTAAAAGGAAGGTGGGACTCTTAAGGAGGCAAGAGATCCTTAAGGAGTTGCTCCAGGTCATAAGGAGAACCTTGACACATGTCATGAAGGGTTGATCAGAATTCCACACACACACACACGCGCACACACAAAATTATTAGCTGGGGGTATCTGTTTTATTTGCTAAAATTGGAAAAACTTTATTACAAGTACTTGCTAGGAAGGACGAAACAGGGCTGAGAAGAGTCGAGGGAACTCAGGCGCAGCAGCTTCAAGGAAAACTTTGACTGTGGTACACATTCTGAAATCCTAGCGTAATTCAAAGCCAATATCCGATTCTCTCTGGAGCCACTTGCAGCTCATGTGGCCTTGGATAGCTGATATCCCTATAAATTTGCAAATGTAAATGCTATGATTTCCATTTCTAAAATTGATGAGCTTTCCAATTTGAGCAAATATTCTTGTCATCAAATGTTTAGTTGTTTGCTTTTAGTTCAGCTTGATAAAAATGCTATACCAAACCCAGATTCAGTATACCACATATGAGCAGAACATGTTTGGCTAGCCAGTAACATATGCAGATTGCAAAAAGAAATATCTGATTGTACGAATTGCACTGTTAAACATTTATAATTCTCTTATTTAAAAAAAAAAACAACCAAAAAACTAAAACACTTTTAAACACCCTCAGTTTAAACCTTCTCAGTGCCAAGAAAGACAAAAAATGGAAAATATTGTGAAAAGCCCCACAACATATCTGAGGCCATTTTTTGTTTGGTGTCACCACCCCAAATAAACAAACAAAAAGATCCTGCATGCAACCAAAATGGGCAGAATAATGAAGATGTAAACCATGACACAAAACATGCTTTCATTTTTATTCACAAAACAGCCTGAATTGCTAGAACATTACAAACAGCCTTTCAGTTAGTGATGGTGAGAAAGCAGGAGACGAGGGCTTTGAACAGAAGAAAAAGACTTGTATATGTTTTCAGCACAGGTTCTGCAATAGCTTATATCTGTATTCCAGTAACATTTTCAAATGGTTTCTAAAAGAGAATTGTTGCAATTAGATCTGGGCTTATTCTATGTGCAGTTTTCTTAATCTGAACTTACTATTTTGTTTTGCTTTGAAGACTTGCCATTTTTTCAGTACAGTTTCACTTTTTAATACCAAACATCTTGCTGATTAAACCTTATCTTATGTGCATGGTTAGGGAAAGGGGAACTACTTTATTTTAAACATATTCTCATTTATAAACATGGAATTGAGGCATTCTAGAAACTAGCCACACTATTTTTCTTTAATGATGGAAAGTAATCAAACAAAAATATGAATGAGTAAACAGCTGTGCTAATTACAGTAGTGCTTATTAGTAACTAGATTTAAAAGGTTACTGTAAATTTACATTCTCTACACAAGAACTGCATCTTCCACACATAAACAACATCAACACCAAAACACAGGAAAATAAATTGATTGATTGTCCATACTCTATTACGTCTTGGTACTTTATGGATTCTTTTTTTAAAAAAAGTATTTGAAAAGCAGTTAATGTTTGTTTTACTAGTACTTTAAGATGTTAAACATATGCCAAAAAATTATAAAAAAACAGGAATGAAATCTGCGAGAAAATATTTTTGGTTCTAAAGGAGACACAGGCGCATCCATTCATTTTCGCCAAAAAAATCCTTGCCTGAGACAACACAAGCAAGCAGTGACATTGCACTGGATGACAGAGCTTTGGGATTCTTGTTCCTACTGAAACCATCGGAATGCAGCGCCTGTAGGAAGCATCACTTTCTGCAGAGACAGAAGAGAACAGAACAGGGACACATGATGAGCAGGGAGGAGAACAAGAAGCCCTGGGCAGAGTTCAGTAGTTTGCTTCTTTTACGGAATGGCCAGAGCAACACATCACAGAGGGTGCCCCATCTTTCAGCTGCAGTGTCCCCCATGAGTTGATATGGCATCCTTACATATTTGTAATTCCAGTTCTGCTGTCCTCCCTTTCAAAAAAATTTTCACTTTCTGCTCCTGCCCCAGACCTTTTTACAGTTTTTCACAACATTCACATCTTTACCAACAACCTGCACCTCACAGGACCAAATAGCCTCTTGTGGAGCCTCTCAGCCCGTTGGCTAGCTACACACAAATATTCCCCAAACTCCTCTTTTCACACTTTAAAGAGGTGCTGAGGGAGGGAAAGCGGTCTGGATTCTCATTATATGAACACAGAAACAACTCCCCATTCAGTGGCTGGTCTCAGTACCTGAAAAGACATGACTGAAGCTAGGAGAAAAAATGTCTTCATATCATAAGTCTGGGTCTCTTGAGGGTTGTTCCTTTAAATTCTGCTACATACATTCTTCATGTTTTGCACTGGAATGGATTCCTGTTCTCAAAGGAATGCTGTCTGGCCAGACCAGAGTTGTTGGGATGCAAGATCAGACTTGGGAACCTGCCCTTGAATAGTGCAGGTGAAGTCAATGCACAACATAGCAGCCTGTCCATCTCCTGGAAAGGTGAGCCCCTAAGGGTTTGTGCTACTCAGTGCTCTAGCCTTGGCAGTCTACTAGGCAGACTTCAAGGTGCTGGACTCAGGCCGTGCATGATCTACTATGAGAAGACCATCTTGACCATTCAGGCAGCGCACACCCCTGGATGATGTGAGCCTCACACTGGATACACGAAAGGGAATGACATGCTAAGGAGACACTTAAGACAAGATTAGAGGTTTATTGTGCCAGCATAGCTACTTTGACAGACAGGCACGTATGTAACCCATACCCTATATGGAGTTGAAGCTTCTGAGGTGGCACGTTGATCTCTTCCTAGGGGTTTGAGCACTGCTAGGTGGGATAGCACAGTGTTGCGACTTTACAATCTGGGAGGGGAAATGGGAGGGAGAGAGGTGTGGCAGGGCTACTTATCTTCCAAAACTGATTTCACAAACATGCTGTGATGTGCAACGTTCCCATTTACCTTAACCAAACAGGGTTGAATAAGCAAAAGAAACAATTAAAAAAAACTAGCATTATAGTTTAGGGAATATGGGCTTTGTTAGAAGGAAAGGCTTCATTGATTCCAAATTACTCAAGCCTCAAAGCATCTGTTGTCATTGTTGTTGTTGTCTGAGGTTCAGTTTCATTGGTTAGTGTTTGATATTGCTCAGGGTGCATCCCAAAGATGGCAGAGAGAAGTAGTGTTAACTGTACAATTCCCTCTCCATAAGAGACTGGACAAAGCTGGGGCATGCTACTAAGTCTTTCTTTTAGTAAGACAGTTTTGCTTGTGCTGAGGTTTTAGCTGGACTTTGAATCTTATGTCTCTAGGTTTTAATGGGTGAAGACTAGAGCTAGACTAAAAGCCTGAAGTCTGATGTTCAGCTTACGTTACAGCATTATGAGAGAAAAGGACATTCCTTCACAATGCCAAGCTAACCTTCAGAACACTTCAGCCCTCGTCTGTTCTGTTTTTCAGACACATTGCTCGAAGGGGAGGGAGGACCCATGAAATTGCCACCAACCTGTACAGCCATACAGTGTTTCTGGTAAAGCCTGAGTGCCTATGGAAGTTGGGAGTGCATGTTAGAATTTTAAAGGGACTCATTCTTGTCTTTTTAAACCCTGCACTGCTTTCCAGGTGGCTGGTGACAATGGGAAAGAGTTTGAATTCCAATGATCCCACATCCTTGTAGTTTCAAAGAAACCCTCCAGTCACTCAGGTCCCCACAGCACTATACCAAGCAGTGGGCTAGTGAAGATTAGGATTTCCTTCCATGACTGGAGACTTATAGGCTAGACAATATAACTCAGAACATGGCTTAATGTTGAGCAAGTTGCAAGAAAATAATTTGCTGCACAAAAATGCTCAGGAAAATATGTTTATCACACACCAAATATGTCCTAAACACTTCCCCTCCACTTTCTTCTGTACAAAAATCAGTGCCTTTTGAAATAATTAAGACAAAGGAATGAATAAAATACCACCTGAAACAGCACACCTTAATACATTCTACTTTAAATATATAATTCAAAGTGTAGTTTGGTCAATGCAAGTTGACCTATTGTTAAGAAAAGGATTAAGGTCAAAATTTGAGTGCTAACTTGTTTCCACTAGAAACACCAGCTGTTTTAATAACACTTTTAGAATATGTGTTTAATTAATGTTCTTGAAACAGTGGGCCATATCATTTGCACATGGAGTTATGCAGTATTCAGGGACTGCCACACACGGGGCAGTGGCTACCTTCTTTGTGTGCTGGGTCAAGGCGGACAGACACCCTAGATGTGGTGATACTGGTTTGAACAAACCTTTGCTGTTCCAGAACCAATGCTCAGAATGCAGCAAATTTGCCAAGGAAACACTCCTGCCACATACAGAATGTATGTCTTAACTTTAACCTGATGCACTGTCAGCGCAACAGGGGAACAACAACAACAATTTGTTCATTAAAACAAATATGCACTGAATTCATAACAATCAGCTTTGGCCTGATAAACATGTAGCCTGATCTGAAGCATCTTACTTAGAAGGCAGTCCCACTGAATTCAGTGGGGCTTACTCCTAAGTAAGTGTTCTTAGGATCAGAGCCTAAAAGTGTTTTTAGGACCACAGCCTAAAACTAATATTATCTGCTGAAAGGTATCTTAAAAATCCAATTGTTCAAAAGCCCACGTGTCTGTTGCACTTTTTATAGAGGTCCCTCTATCCAGGGAAACTCAAATGACATCTACTAATTTTAGTTTGGATTGTGAATGAGCAACATTTTATCCAATAGCTGCTATCAAAATTTCCAAGTTGTTGGCTACCACATGCATCTACCTGCTGATGAACCTGAGGGACAGAAAATGACTTTTACTTCCCACTGACAGAAGAGCAGGTATGGTAATTTGTTCTTTAGGAGAGATTCCTGCTGTGAGACGCTCTTGGCTTAGATTGGAGTGTGAACACTACTCTTTGACAGCGAGACAAGACCCTACAGGTTCCTTTTGCCTGCTGGGGTTAGCTTGACCTATCACTGCAATTTTTTTTGTAATTGTACTGAAAAAGAATGACTCTTTAACTTTCAAGGGCTTGCCTTAAGAGTTGGCGAGTTCATGAGGACAAAAAAACAAAGTGGGCCTTTGAGAAGGTCATTCCTCAAAAGGATATTTAAAATATGGTGCAGGTTCTTTGCCTTTGTTCTCTACCTTCTCCCTGTTCCAGACACAACACGGCTGAAGCCACCCACACACACGCTGCCAAGCCTTCTGCTGTGCCTTGTGAAGAGTTCCATGTCTGACTTCTACTGAGTCAAATACAGAATTGGCTATGCAGCCTTTTCGATTCTAGCCGATTTCTTTTACAAAGATCCCCTAAGCTTCCTGATGCCCGTGAGCCTGCTGCAAACCACCCTTGCGCCTCAACAGATTAAAAAAAGTAAACTACATGCTGTGGGAATCAGAACATCACCCAGATTAGAAGAAACAGAAGTGGGGCATCCACTAGGCTCCTTTGCCATGAATCGCAGATAAATTCAACATTTTAAACCAGATCACACTGTGTTTAATAACACACTGGCTAACATCTAGCGCAGCCTTCCCCAACATCAGTTTCTCCAGATGTGTCGACAACTCCCATCAGCCCCAGTCAGCAAGGCCAATGGTCAGGAATGATGGGGGGAACCAAAACATCTGGAGGGAGCCAAGTTGGAAACGCCAACTGTACTGTCTGTATAGAAAAGGATGTTTACTTGGAAGACATTTATCACATCTAGTAACCATGGGAGAGCTAAATAATAACCTTGATGGACAGAGGCAGTATACTTCTGAGTAACAGATGTACTGAGTACCTTGATGTCCAGCTTCTGATATTCCACAGACACCTGGTGGGCTCTTGTTAAAAACAGAATGCTGGATTAGATAGACCTTGGTCTGATCCAGCAAGGCAGGGCTTGTATTTGGGGGATCAGGAAACAAGCGAGAAAGAGAGAGAGATTACATAATAAAGAAAATCAGTGGTTGATTGCGCATCTTAACCCCTCATCTTTGAACAATATTTGTCCCAGATGCTGGGATTAAAATGTTATCTTATTCTAATTTTATTTTTTTCATAGTATCATTGAAGAAAAAAGTCTTGCTATTCTGACTATGCTCCTTTTCATCCTCTAGAAATGCAAGAATTGAACTGTAATCGCCAAAGTCCTTACTCCAGATTGGTTTCAACTGACATCACTTGGATTATTCCAGAGTATATTATTCAACCATGAGCTTTCAACAGCTCTAGCATTGGGGGGCAGCGGGAGAGAAGCATTATGATGCTTTATAGGCTCCTTCCCTGACCTGGTGTCCTCCAGATGTGTTGGACTACAACACCCAGCATGCCCCAGTCAGTGCACATCATGTGATAATTACACAACCCTGCACAGATATAATTAATGCTAACAGAAGAGTCTAGACATAATGCTAGTAGATATTACATAATATGCTGGGGTCTCACTCTAACATCTCCTCCCCTTGACATAAATTGTCCCTCAACTATCCCATGCAGCACCATAGTTTATTCAAAGACAGAATACTGGGGTGAGGGGAAGAGGCCTGTAATATCGATTTTGTTAGGATTCATGTAGCAAAATTTCTCTTTGCAGAAAGTGTCAAGGGAGGCCAAGAATTCATACATTTCAAATTTTGACTTCCTTTGATTTTGATTTTAGAAATTCATTTTTGTGGCTATTTCCTTCACTGCATTTGAATTTGACAGTTTCTAATCTTTTCTCAAATCTGTTTCAGAAGGAGCGAGGTCTGGATACAGGAATCAATAGGAAGCACTTCTGCCCCCAAACAACTGGTTGCTTTTAATGAATCTTGGGCTTCTGGAACTATTTGTTAGACAAATATGTCTCCCACCATTTCCTAGAATTTACAATTAAATTACTGGGGTCCAAAGAAGCAAAGAAATAACCATAATGTGACTTGTGTGTGCCTCATCAGGAATGCGAACATTTGAATGACCTCCCAAAGATTGCCTTAGCATAGCTAGCTGCTAAATAGCCTTTGTAAAACACAAAGGCTTAACGTTGCCTGCTACTGTCCACAACCACCCTTATGCTTTGGACTGAATTATGTTAGCAAAAATACCCTTTAAAAAAAAGGTTGCAACGATTCCTCCAAAGACTACTCCAAAGATTTCACCATTGTGGGACTCAGTAATACTGAGTCATGGAGAGTTGTACTTGGAGATATATATTAAGACTGTTCTTAAGCTGTGTCATCTTCAGACACAAATATTCATAGCAGGACTGTGGCTATTCTTCAGTTCCACACAAGCACAAAAGCAGACATTTGGAATTTCTACAAAACTCTAGTTTCAGCGTCTTACATTGCTTTTCCACCTGAAGAATAAATTATGCAAAGCAGGCCGATAAATGTGTATGTGCTTACTGTGTGTAATTCATACAGGTTGCAGGATTCAGCATTTCCTTGGCACAGAATTTTTGTTAGCCCAGGATTTCTTAGAGCAGAGTCAATGCAGACATAACTGTAGGTTAGCAGACTCAATAAAACTATTGTTTTGCACTGCCAATGGCTTCTTGTCTACAAGACTTGCATTACCCCATGTGAAACCTGATCAAAAGTGAAAAGCGGGACACTTTGGAGACGTGTTGTCTGAAATGACATGCATTTAATTCAATGGGACTGAGATGTTCTGGGATATCATTATCATAATTATTATGCCTTTTTATTATACAGGACCATCAGAGTACATGATGCTCAATGCTCAATGTTGTTTTTAGCTATATGTTGTTCGTGTGTATTGTCTGTGTGCTTTTATGTGCTTTTTTGTAAATGGCTTTTAAACTTTTTATATTGTTTAATGTTATATTGTTTAATTTAATGTTTTAACTTCTGTAAACCGCCCAGAGAGCTTCAGCTATGGGGTGGTACAGAAATGCAATAAATAAATAAAAATAAATAAATTTATCAAGTTTCACAAGCAAAAAACAGACAGGTCTCTGCCCCAAAGTTGCTTATTATCTGAAAGACACAATGGAGGTCAAAGGCAGGAAAGGATGCATGTGGACAAATCCAGTTACACATAAACTTGGTTACCGTTGAGAATGCAGATTAAGGTGTTAAGCTAAAGGCCTGGTGGAAAGGGGGGTATTTTGAGGAGGAATTTGAAGGATGAGAGAGATAGGACCACATACATGTGAGGCAGGACCACATGCAAGTTCAGAGGTGGCGTGCCAGGCATACGGAGCACAGGCAGATGGGTTATAGAGCAAGAAAGCTCTATAAAAGTAGCTGAGGTTGCTGGAGTTGAAGAAGTGAATGAAGGTCACAGGCAGAAATACGATGGAAAAAAAGGGCAAGGAAATCGAGAACCTTAAAAGGCAAGGACAAAGAGTTTGCTGGATACAGAAGGGGATGAGAAGCCAGTGAGATTTGAGGAGTGATGTTATATGGTCTGATCAACGGAGTGAATGGTTTTGGCAGCTACATTTTGGATAGCAGTGAAAAGACTAGCAGGGAAAGATCAGAGAGCAGGTTGCAGGAAGTAAGGTGGGAGATGACCTGAGCACGAACCACAGCATTAAGCTAACAGGATAGAAAGAAATGGGAAGAATTTGTCGACACAGTATAGGGAGGCAAGCTGAATGTTGAGTTTGGGGGGAAAAAGAGGAGGAAGACTCAAAGATAAAGTCAAGGCTGCAAGCCTACAGGATGACTGATGATGTTACTGATGGCTATGGAAAGTGATCAAGGAGAAGAAGGCTCGGACAGAAGGATAAGTAGATTGAGCTGGCACATGCTGGAGCATGACACAGAGTTTGCAGTGTTTTGGTGCAATGCATGCTACTTGCCCTGCATCTCACTGAAAACAGACAGAGCACAATTCCTCTTGAGAGTCCTACAAGGACTCAGTTGTTCTGATGGATAGGTGAGTAAAAGAGCACTCCTTGCAGTCTGTTTAAATGGTACTAGTGGAAGGGGCTCTCAAAAACAGAAGGCCTGTAGCCACCAGTGATGTGGTTTTTCCAGAAGATTTGAAATTGGGGGAAACGTCAGACATTTTTTGGGAAAATTTTCTGATGCCCTAAATCAATTGGGATCTGATTTAATATGCTAGACTTACACTTAACAAGCAAAACTAAACAAGTACATGACACTTGTTTTATACCTCAAAACGTCCAGTAGGCCAAAGTATTTGAACTCAAATGTTTGATATGGGGGGAAATCAATAAAGGATACTTTAAAGTGATTAAAAAATTATATTCAAACAAATTGCAAGTGTTACTTGGAAATTATGGTTATTGTTTACAGCATGATAATTCAAACAGCATGTGCTTCCCTTACATTGTCTTACTTTTAAGAGAAAAAAATCTAAGCCACTGAAAATCTAAGGCGCTGTTAGCATATGAACCTGCGATCAGATATATAGGTATTTCTTACAGATAATCATCGGGGGGGGGGGGGATTACGATTTGTAAACAGCACAATTTTGACTGGTGTTGTACCCATTCATTGTTATTTTACTAACTTTATGAAATACATATTTATAAATGAATGCTTTTCAGGAAAGGGACTGAGGCGGGGAGAGAGAGCAACAACAGAGCAAGCCATCCCTGCTGTTCTCTTCAAGCTCTCAGACTTCCAGTAAGCTTCCGTGAACTTTTTACAGGAGTTGTCATTTTATGGCCTTTCAAAAACCTGTTTTCAAACCACAATGGCCTATAGCAAAGGACTGTCACTGACAGCCCCCCCCCCGTTGAAGCACTGCCTGGGTCTTTGGAATGTTCATAAATGGCGGTGTTGAAATCTCACTGATGAATGAATTCATTTCATGTTGCTGAATTCTAACTGCCCTTACTGTTAATCCTTAGGTGAAGTAGCGATGCTTTTGCTGAACAAGACCTGCATCCACGTCTCCAAATAAAGCCCCTTCATCCAGGCTATTCTCACCCCATATATCGCATTGTGGAGGCTTGTAGGGAACCACAGCCCTTGCTGGTTTCCCTCCCTCAAGCACAGGCTGAAGGTGATGCTCAAGAGAGGCCTGGACTTGTCCCAGTGTCCCTTCCAGTAGTGACACCACACTACCAGGCTTTTGCATGTTCAGAAATGAATCAGCGACCAGGCTGAAGGATCAGCTCAAGGGGAAGTATGCAGTTTGGCACGAACGCTAACATAAATTATGAGCGAGTGTAAGCAACCTCTAGTGCAACGCTAAGAGCTTTTGCTTGTGTGATGGGTTTTCAGGAGAAACCCGTCACACAAGCTAACGCTATTGGCATCGTGCTAGAGGTCACTTACGTTAGTGCAACATAATCTATGCTAGTGTCACAATGGATACTTTTCCATGTTGCTTGGAAATATGGGACAGTAAGATTATGGGAAGCAGGGAACAGCCACACCTGCTGTAAGGGCCTGGGAGCTGCTCTTAGGATGTTTCTTTTCAGATGCCAATCTTTCCTTTTGTTCTCTTTTCTTCAGTCCTTTTGATTTTCAGATTGCAATACCATCATGACTCTTTTGCTCATTCAACACATCAGCGTGTGCAGTCTTGCCCATACTCCAACTGGCCATGGCCACCGAGGAGATGAAGACCACCCCTGCTACCCCAGCGTCTCTCTGTAACAACCAGCTCTGGGGGCACATCTTCATGATGCACAGTCTCCTGTCATTTCAATTGAGACCAGATTCAGAAAATGAAGACACTGGATAGTTTGGCTGAATTCTTTGCCTTGGAACTTGAATAAACAAACTACACACACATCTACCTGCACACACCTTTCCAAGTCATTAGCTACCAGCTAATGCAATCAAAAGAGAGTTCCTGCCTTTGCCAGTTACATCCCAGAGAAAGGTGCCCCATGCAGCAATGGGCAGAATCCCTGCACCTTTAGCAATTGAGTAGAAAAGTGGCTTTAAACAGCTACAACTTGTTGAACCCATGCATGAGAAGCTGCACCTGGTGAAATTCCCTCTTCAACACACTGCTAAAGGCGCAGAAGCCCAGCTGTCCTCGTTTGCATATGGTCACCTTTCCAGGGACAGGCAGATCCTGCATATTCACACTGCCCATGAGGAGTATACATGGTGTACAGTCAGTCTGGTGTACAGTCAGTCACTTCACTTTGTATACCATTCTTGTGACAAGCGGTACATATTCTTTCATGGTGTGTTGGTGGTGGTGCCACATTGTGGTTTTCTGCCTTGATAATATGCCTTCCATCACATGTTCAACGCTTCCCACTGTGCTACATATCTCTTCCCCCACCTGCCAGCACAACGTATCTTCTCTGAGGAGTCTGGACCAGGTCAACCATCTCACCAAACAGAAACATAGAAGTGCAGAAATTACTGCCTGAAGATACATGGACCTATTTCCAACTCTAGTCAGGCTCGCAGGGTATGCCTAGGCTGGCAAGGAAAGAGCCAGAGCTCTTTTGATTTCAGCAGGGCCCCACACTGCCTGTGGGCACCCAGCAGACCTAACAGGTCTTTGCTTTATTTATTTGTTACCTTGTCTAAATATAGCAATGCATAGTAATTAACTCTTCACTTAGATTAGGTTTGCTGGCATTTGGGAGATGCTTGCCCTAACTCCCAAAATCAGAACAAATGTGTTCCAGATGGAATGGGACCCTTCATATAATCTGATGGTTCAGTTTCAATTATTCCAGATTCACAAAGCAGAAAGCAAATAAAGTAGTGGAGCCCTTTCCTGGGTTTGCCGTGTCATTTAACTTCCCACAAACTCCCAAAATGCAGAGAAGACGGGAAAATACTTCAGCCTAATATGCATTGTGGACTCGGTTTCCCCACTTTAGGTCTCTTTAAGTGTAGTGGACTTTCCCCTCTCCTGTCTTCCAGATCACTGACTCAGCAAATTAGAAAAAGCATAGAATTTAGCAATAAATACCACAGTTTTGAAAGGTATCAGTCCCCCCATATCACCACCACCCAGATCAAATTCCTCCCCTCCTTAGGTATGCATTCCAATCTGATGCTAATTGAAAAAACAAGAATGTGGCTAATAAGAGAGCAAATGAGCTCATCCTCTGTGCCATATAGTATCCCCACTGGAACTGTAGTGTCTTTAGCCTTCACCAACTTCACAGGAAATACCTTGAGGAGGAGTATAGCCAGACAATACCCCACTGCCCTATTGTCTGACTATCACATGTAGATAAAATGGAACTGAAGCAGGAGTTAGAAGCTGCAACTCCTCTAAAAATTAGCCGATTGCCCAACTCACAGAGCAATCATTCACAAGCTGGAGAAGGGGCCTGTACCTTTCAGAGACCAGCCTCAGAGTTGCTGCAGACATGGGTGCTACACCTCTCCCTGCAAGTACTGATCAAGGGGAGACCAACTGACCAAGGAGACACAAGGCCTGGCTTTGACACAGTGAGCACAAGTACCCAGTTTGGGTGCAGATGTCAGCAGGACACACTTGCTGTTTGGGCTGGCACATGTTTGGGGCTCAAAGTGGGCTGAGCTCTTTGCCTCTTTGTTGGGGCGAAGGCATGGAGAGAGAGAAACACATCTCTGCAACAGCAACAAAGCTGGGTCTTTAAAGGTACACACACCCTTCTTTGGGTTGCAAGCTGACATCCATCTCAAGAAACAGCAAAGCATATCGCTGGCTGAATTAATCCATCGTATCTGTACAACAATTCTAAATCAAGACTGCAAGAGAACGAAAGAACTACACTACATGTGAATGCTGATGACTACTGCTGCTTATGGAAAAGCAGTTTTAGGAGGGGGCAATTTGGAGCAGAGAAGTGCTGAACCCTCCCCCTGCACACTGCTTTCCTCCCACACTTGAGCTGGGGGAAGGACTTCTCCTACCACTACTTCTCCGTTCTGAATCATCAGTGCCCAGTTCCCAAATTCACCTGCTTTTTTCTTGTAGAAGCGGCAGCTGTCACAGCTTTGGTGTACATATGTGTGTGTAACATGTAGTAATGCTCCAAGACTCTTACTTTTCTACCTCATATCGCCCTTCTGCAATTATTTTGGAGATATTGCAAATATTATGTTCATTCTCCCCTACAAAAAATAAATAACACATGCAAATAAAGAATTGCCTCTCTAGGACATCAGACATGTTTTCAAGTGAGATTTTGAGAGCGGAGAGTGTCACAGTGGAAAGTGGATGAGCTGCTTTCCAAAGTATCCCCCAATCCACTCTTTAGATCACACAGATAGCTCTATTGTGGGGAGTGAATACTAGCCCCGAACCTCCCCTCATCTGGGAAACTGACAGATTAGCAAAGCAAAATTTATGCTGCATCTTAAAGGTACTAAACATTCCTAACTTTTCAGATAATTTAGTTTACTGGCAGCATTTATGTCCTTACCTTGCTCTGTTGGCATTTCAGATGAATCTGATTTATTCAACCCTTCATTCTTTTGTTTGAAGTCTTCCATGACATGCTTCTCATATGCTACTTCACTGAATTTAGCAACAAACTTCCAAATTACAAGGAAGACTTGGGGTTGCACTCTCTTTAGGCAGATGTCAGTGATATTTACTAAAGTCAAATCCCATTGACAAGAAGAGTTTGCCACAATAAAGGCTATGGGCATGAGCTATTGGTAAAAGTCAAGGCAGGCTGACATCTATGAGGAGAAACAGATCACCCGTCCCAAGGACGCTTCCAGGCAATAAGACCCCATTGAATTTGATATGGGTTCCATTCTTTAAAAACTAAAGGATGCCCTGATCAATGGCATGGATTTTCCACAAGCTTATTTCTCAATAACAAGGTACTTTTCAAAGGACTTGGGTAGCATCTTGAATCTTAAGAATTAGAATGGAGTGCTGTAGAATACACACACATATTTATTATTAACCCACACCAATGGCCTCGACGTAGGGGAGACCCACATGCTTTACCTGCAGAAGTCCTAGGCTCAATTCCCTGTGTCTCCAAGTTAAAAGGATTTTAGATGGCTGAGACCTCGGACAGCTACTAACACTCAAGAG
The DNA here is from genome assembly GCF_057233095.1 of Heloderma suspectum. Taxonomy (NCBI): domain Eukaryota; kingdom Metazoa; phylum Chordata; class Lepidosauria; order Squamata; family Helodermatidae; genus Heloderma; species Heloderma suspectum. The sequence continues at coordinate 145,515,097 of NC_139461.1, read as the reverse complement.
CCTAGGGTTGACTCAGTACAAAGCGGATTTATACGCTAAACCTAAAAATCAATGTTTATAACTGGCCTGTGGACATCACTAGAAAAGACCGTTCAGGTTCAGCAAATTCTGGTTTTTGGAGAGACCTTGTTGTCTTGTACATCATGTTGCATATTATTATAGAGACGTGATTAGCACTACATTTTAAAGTAAATAAACCTCACTTGCTAGAAGAAACTAATGTAAATTGGTGGCTGGCCATCTGTTAAGAAGAACCTCATTTTCTTCCTGTGCTACAAAAGGCCCAGTTCTCACAAACAGCATTCCAAGCAGTAAACCTTTGTCTGGACTGTCCTGGCTTCTGACGTCAGTGCTCCACATGAAGAAAAACTCTCTCCAACATATTGAGAGCTGGCGTAACGTAGTGGCTAGCGGCTCAATCCTATAACGTGTCTACTCAAAAGTATATCCAATTGAGTTCAATGGGGCTTGCTCTCAGGGAAGTGGGTATAGGACTGCAGCCTATGAGACTGTGCTACCAATCAGGAAGTCCCTGGTTCAGTGTCACCTCTGTTTTAATCCCAGTAAGGGGTTTTAGGCAAGTTTCTCAGTCTGAGCCCGCCACCTGCAGTCTGGGGACAATAATACTATTCTTCAGGGGATTATAAAAAGATAACGGATGTGAAACATTTTGAATAATCCAAAGCACTACATACAGTATTAGAATGATGACTAGAAAATGAGCATATCAGGGAGAAGGGCAGGGTAGAGGCCTTCCCCCCAACATGCTATTTTGTATGTGCAGGGACCTTTTTCCCTGTGAAGCATTTAATCACGTGTGCAGTCCAAGATGGTACAGTTCAGACACAGCTTAACCACTTCATCAGCTGTTTGTGAAAAGTCAACTTCAGGACCTAGAGAGCTACTCACAGCATCGCAGGAAAGAAAGTCAATGTGAGACAGTTTCTCTGCCGATTCCTAATGATAGCTGGGTGCACGTGCACGTGTGAGAAGACTGGGGCCATGTGGAATATAAAAGGTAAAGACTGCTAACAGATACAAACCCCTGGCACCTCCACATCCAGTCCTCACAAATTGGTATTGTGGTTCCACACAGAGCAGCGGAGGGGGAGCTATTAAGCTGCCTGACCAAACCCAATTACCTCCAGTGCAGCAGAAGGCTTCTTTTTAAGTTCCTCACATTTTCGGAATTTGCAAATCTGGTGCCCAGTTTTACGGTTCCTACAACTGCTGCACTGCTCACAGTTTATCCGTCTTCTGCAAGGAGGGCACATGCCACATCTTTTCCGTTTCTTTTTCCCTGAATTGATGGCAGATGCCAATTCATTCTGCATTGGGTACTCCGCTAAGCCAGCCATATGGAGTGCGCTCTCTGCCAAAAACACGCCAGCAGGGGTCATGATGAAAAGGCCAGGGTTGATGGGAAAGGCCCCCAGGTAAGGGAAATCGGAGGGGCTGTTCATTGTCTCAGCAGCAGAGACAGCTTCCATGTCTGAGATGCCCGTCCCGTGGTCATTAGGCAGGGGGATGTGCTCCTGGACGACCCTTTTGAGCAGCTCTGTAGACTGAGCAAACTGTTGCAAGATGTTCTGTCCTTCAGAAGAAATATCTGATTTGCTCAGCAGGTCAGAGATGTTTTTGTGCTTTGAGGTAGAATTGCTTTTATCCATACTGGCTTCATTGCCGTTGGCTATGGGAGCACCTTTCTCTGAATGTTCGCTTAATGAGCTGGTGCTACCAAAAGTAGAGTAGTGGGAGAGCGGCCGAGACTTCTTAAGACTTTTGTTCAAAGGTTCACTTATTATCCCACTTTTGTTCCTCCTTTCCGAATTGACCGAAGGCGGACAGTCATCTGAGCTGTTGCTTTTTTCCAGTAGGCCTGGCTTGAGACCAGGGTCTTGATGAGAGCCAGGATCAGACATCTTTCTTTAACAAAGAAGAGACCAGATAAAGCAACAACTCCACTCCCTGTGGCCAATAACCAACCACTGCAGTACCAACACCAATCACAAAAATGGAAGGGGCGAGGTCTGTCTTCAGTGCAATTTCAGGGTCATTACAACATGTCCTGCAGATTTCATATAAAATACAGAGCTCTGAAAGTATAAAAAAAGGAAGGGGAAATTAATGAAGAGTTAGTATCTTGTAAAGCAAATGGACTCTGTATTGTTTTTCACTTGAGGTGCTCCCAGACCCTCCCCTTGTGATAAAGCCAGCTCTGATCCCCCCACCCCCGATCCTCCCCTCTCAGAACTGAGAGGTTTTAACTTGACTTGTTTGTTGTGGATCCAGACCTTCCAGGGCTTCAATAGATGGTTTACCGCATGCTCAGTCATTGCCTGTAAACATACCGCAATGCCAATGCAACCATGTGGGAGGCTGTAACTGCTAGATATAAACACATGAGAGATGAGGCACAGACTCAAGCCATTTGATCTGTATAGTTTAGGGATCTCCTCCTCTCATATACTTTATCAACATTTGCACACCATGACATGACAATGGAGTATTATTGAGCTAAACCAGAGTTGGCCTGATCCGGAAGCACTGTAAAGTGGCCAATTCAGGAAGTCAGTTCCAGAGGGGGACTTCCCTGCCTCCGACCTCCATCTCTGTACATCATTAACAATATCAGCTCAAATCTGAGGGAGGGCTGTTGCTGAATAAACTGTAAATTGTAATTTTGTGGGTTTACAATTTATTATTGTTCATTTATTAAGGTGACAAAGGGTTTCTACACCTGATACAAGGAGAGGGTCTGTAGCTCAGTGACAGAGCACATGCTTTGCATGCAAAGGTTCCCAAATTCAATCCCTCACACACCCGGGTAGGACTGGAAGAGACTCCTGCCTGGAGAGCTGCCGCCATGAGACCACGCTGGTCTAACTTGGTATAAAGCAGTGTCCCATGCTCCTAAGGGAGGTGCGAGCGGGGGAGAAGACAGATTCCACTTAGATGGGCAAAACAAGCAGAAGTAAAAACACGCAGCCAGCAAGAGGGTAATCTTGTGGTATTGAAACTACACGCAAGCTTTAACAAGTAGAAGTTCGATTATTTCAGAAGAGCAGTCAAAATTCCAACAATCTAGACCTTTCTGGTTCTAGACAGGGATGCCAAATACCTGAGAATTTTCACTCAAAACAAAAGCTTTTGTGGATAAATGACCCAAACAGGGAGTTGATTTGCAAATAGCAGTATTGGGTTCAGGGAGGAGGAGGAGACAGCAGAGAGCAACTATGATTCAGATATGCATTAATTTCTACTCCTGTCTGACTGTGCCTTTGAACAAGGAACCAAATGTGCAATCCAACCAATCATGCATGTAAGGGGTAAGAATGGTCAAAACTCCACTATCCTCAAGCAGGTCTCAGGACAGCAGAGAGCCTTTCACGGATTAGATCCGAGAAGGCGCACATAAGGCACAGCTGCATGCGACACACCTTCTGATCTAGTAGGTCCATGCCAATGCAAGGGTCTGACTCCAAGGTGTGCAGATTTGGTTCTGCTTAAATTATGCAAATACATCCATTTTAAATCCATTTTATGGAGGCAAAAATGTCAGCCTATGTAGAAACTCTCCTCAGATTCAGTTATCTCTCTAGCCACTTGGAGAACTGATGTCCAAAGACAGGGTGGCTATCGAGATAATGCAGTTTAGAATGTCAGATTCAACGCCCCGTGGACACATGACAAGGGTCTGTCTCCTCCCACCCGTTTCTCCTGCCCATGCAGGCCCTCAGAATGGCATAAAACAGGTAGTGGAGAGGAAGGAGGAGGATTTGCGTACACCTCGGAGGCCATTTGGCACCTGTGTGGGTTCTGTGATGATACAGATAATGGTGACTTGGCAAGCTGGCTTGTACAGATGCTTTCTCCATGTGGCTCACTCAGCCCACTGCCTGACTATGCCAGTTCCCAGTGCTGCTGGCAGCCTCTATTCAGACCCTTAGGAAATGACTGCAAAGGAAACAGGTGTGAAGGTTTGGTTGAATTCTTATTGTTCCGAACGGAGGGCCAACCAGAGCTGCTCTGTGAAGGCGGATCTCACAGCCAAGGTACAGCAGCAGGTTCTGATGGTCAGCTACCATGGCACTGTGCTTAGCTATCTGCTTTCTTTCACTGTGCTCCTCCCCACATGCAAACGGAAAATTACAGCTACATGTGATAGGAATGGCTACAGGCCCATAGATAAAGGCAATACACTTAGCACAACCAGAGCAACAGGTTCAGACAAAAAACTCTTTCTCCCATTCAAATATTATTTTAATGGGATTAAATGCCCAGGTGTCAACAAACACACCTACCAACTTACCAGCCCCTTGCTCAGGCCCCTCAGCTCAACACGAGAGGTGCTACCTCCCTTCTCCCTAGTTGTGAAGAGGAAAGGGGGGGCCCTGCTGTGCTGCTGAGCTTTAAAGCAAGTAGCTTCTACTTGCTCCAAATCCCACTGTGCCATGACAAACTCTCCCTGCACTCTTCTCAGCCGGGAGAGAGATTTCTCGTGATATGCTGCTGAGCTGTAGAGCGAGAAGCAGCAGCACAAGAGACCTGCTCCTCCTGCCAGTTCCAAATCTCTGGGTGATATGAAACACACAGCCTCAACACCACCTCCCCCAATCCTCTGGCACATGCAGAAGTCTTGGAAGAGAGACGGAGTTAGTGGCAAACACATAATTATGGCTTGCCTGGTCCAACATGTCAGGCATGAAAACTGAAGACGAAAGTATCAACGGCTCTATCTCACAGAGGTTTCACTCCACTTTTGCATCGGCACTTTATTGTGCAGAGGAAGTGATGGAGTATCCCAGCACCCATAAAGCATCACAACGCATGGCCCCAAACCCTGACAGCTTCCACCATCCAACCCAATTGTACAACGGTGTCTAACGAAGATATCCTGTTGGAAAATCAGGGCTCTAAACTGCACATAGAGCTTCCACGGAAAGAAAACATTTCCCCATTGCAGACAGCCACCTTCAACATGTAGAGGAGGATGAGGATGGCGACAGAGGTGGGTGGAGCTACAGCATTCATTCCTGCCCTTCCTCCTTGCATGCAGAGTCTACCTACTTGAACAGGGTTAATCAATATGAGAATTGGGCTGAAAACCGGGGAAAGTGGCTGTGCACAGGTTAAGCTTGGAAGTTTAAGTAAATGCTGTTACAATGCCATTGCCCATCATTACTCACACAGCACACTAGGATAGCACAGTTCTGGTGGCAAGAGCTCCTACGACCATACTGAGGGAATGACCTCCCACTTCTCAGCATTTTTACACAATTCCCCAGTCATAGATCAGATTGAAGCCCACAAGCACTGGGCATATTTCTACCATAACTATTTAGTAATTGAGAAAAAGATAGCAGCTGATCATCTGGACTACAATTAATACGTGGAGTCTGTCTAAATGAGAAACATTTCACTGACAGCAGCTTCCTTGTGCTGTAATGTGCCATACCTTGCTTGTCTCTACTGGGGGCAGGTCTGAGATCTGATTCAGGCTATAAATATCTGGGCCATGAAAAGAAACCTATAATGACTTCCCCTAGCCAATGTAGGAATTAATCTGCATATAATATTCATTCATTCATTCATTCATTCATTCATTCCTTTCTGTATACCAAAGACTCAGGGTGGATCAGAATACATTGTCAATGTCATCTGTCCGCACAAGAACCCTGCAAGGTATGTTATACAAAGCAGGAGAGAGACTAGGCTCAAGGGCTATTGAATTAGTTTGAGAACCGAAACAGAATTTGATTCTGGTTCTCTTTTCTCAGCTCCAATACTCAGTCCAATGTACTTAATTCTCAAGATTGCAGAGATGCCACCTTCTCTACCACTTCACAAAGCTGAGGTGAGGTCAGGCTCAAATTACTAGAACTATAGTGTTATATAGCATATGAGGGGAAAGCAATACACAATAGGAATGAACAGAAATGATCAGGGGCCCATAAATGCTCTTGCCAGGTTCCCAGTGTTGACCATATTTCTGGCAGCTGTAAAATGAGGGACAGGTGGGGGCCCACCTTTGGCTTCCAAACTGTCAAGGCTCATTGCTGCTGAGCTGAGCCACCAAAGCTCAGCACAAGCTCATGGACAACCTCTCACCATAATTTGTGGGTCCTGGGTTCAATGCTGAGAAGTTTCTTCACTTCGGTATATCACTACATATTTCACTACATTTCACTATAAACCAAAGGAGAATTCTTGTGAGATTCCACAAGAAACACTACAGATTTTGCAATTGACATTATTTTGTGTCACAATAGCCAGAAAGCCTAAAGCATTTTTCTCCCTGCAAAGCATTTAGACAACAAAACCTTGGTTCTAGTTTTGGCCCTCCCACACTACGTCCTGATAGACAGGGTAGGCATGCACCACAAAACCAATTCCTCTGAGCTTCCCTTTGCACAATCTGCAACATCTTGTTTGAGTAACCCAGTGACCTTTTGTTGTGGTGGTTGCAAAGCCATTCCAGAACTGGAGCTAGCTTAGCCACACTCCTTGAGCCATGAGTGCGAAAGGGTGCCGCTGGAAATAAAAAACAGCAGCCATCATTCTTCCTGTCGAAAAGGAAAGAGCATCCAAAAGGCCTTGTATTCCTTTGGTAAATGCACAAGGAGCTCCTTGCCCATCAGGCATGGCTCTATACCTTTTGAGAAGGACCAACATTTTAAAACAGCCATACACATCATAGTGAGAGAAACACACAACTGGTCAGAGAAGACCTAGGGTGTGCTTGGCTTGGAACCATAATGACAACATGCTGGATCACACCCACAATGAGCTGGGAATCAAAGTCTGGAGAGGCACAGGGAACACAGCCGAGACTTGCAAGACAAATGGGCCTGTCATCGCTGCTGCCATAAAACCAGAATCCAGCTATTTTCATTAGCATAAGATAATTTCTGAAAATTCCCTCTGTCCTGCCAGTTGAGCACAGTATATCACTTGTATGAACTGACGACGGGAAGGGATCAAACACTTCCTAAACTTCATTCACGCCTCAGAAATAAACTATAAAGCTTTATCCTAACGTACACACCATTTTAGCCAGGAAGACAAACACATCTGTCTGTGGATTCTAAGCTAAAAGGTTTCTGCGGCCCCAAAACATAAATTCTACAGTTGGCATCTGCATCATAACAACTACCTGCAATATTCTGAAGAATTTTTACAAGAACTGTTGTGCTAAGAAAGTTCTACTTCCTGCCTACAGAAATTTCTCTCTAAACCTTCTCGGTTTTCAACCATGGGGCAGGGTAGAATTTTCCAGTTTTCCTTCCACAGTCATGTGGATCTTGCTCTCCCCCCATCGCCCCCTGGAAAACTGAGTTTTTCATTACATGCGATGGTGCCCATGCTGGGCTGTGCAGTTCTTCCAGCTGGATCCTGTAAAAATGTCTGGAAATTTTGAAGCCATAGGGGGAAAATGAGCATGGCAATGAACCCAGCATTTTTTAAAACATTGAAATATTTCAGCATTTACTTCATCAGTCTTGAACTTATTTTACTGCTTTAGAGCGCAATTCTGAGTTGTCACCTACTAGACGAAAGCCTCCAATATCAGAGGCTTCTAAGTAACCCATGCCTTGCTGGGCTGCCGGTAGGGCGGGTGGAGTGACAGAAGCAATTTTCACCTCTGTCCTTCTTTCTGTAATTTTACCTATAGATGGGCCTCTGAGCCCATCTAGAGGAGGCACAGTGCCAGGGGGCAGGGCCCAGGCTGGAGAGGCCCCATGGTTTTGCATCTCCTGACCATGCCCCTCCCCTCCCTGCCTACCCGAACGCCCCCTTTCTGACCTCCCTCAAGTCAACCAAGGCCATTTTTGCAACCTTGGAAAGAGGGTGCCACTGTTCTTTCCATGGTAGATGGGACAGAGAGGGGGGAGGGACTGGATCTTGAGGTCCCCCTTCTGAAGTTGTAGCAGTTTCTATGGCTTCACAGAATCATAGAATAGTAGGGTTAGAAGGGGCCTACAACACCATCGAGTCCAACCCCCTCCTCAATGCAGGAATCCAAGTCAAAGCATCCCTGACAAGTGGCTGTCCAGCTTCCTCTTGAACACCTCCAGTGTGGGAGAGCCCACTACCTCCCTAGGTAATTGGTTCCATTGTCGTATTGCTCTAACAGTCAGGAAGTTTGTCCTGATGTTCAGCTGGAATGTGGCTTCCTGCAACTTGAGCCCATTATTCCGTGTTCTGCATTCTGGGATGATCGAAAAGAGATCCTGGCCTTCCTCTCTGTGACAACCTTTCAAGTACTTGAACAGCACCATCATATCACCCCTCAGTCTTCTCTTCTCAAGGTTAAACATGCCCAGTTATTTCAGTATCTCCTCGTAGGGCTTTGTTTCCAGTCCCCTGATCATCTTCGTTGCCCTCCTCTGAACCCTTTCCAGTTTGTCTGCATCCTTCTTAAAGTGTGGTGCCCAGCTCCAGGAAGGGGAATCCAAAAAATCCTATGGTCCGTGGGACGCTCTCCAGGGACCACAGGAATGTGCCCTTGGCAACATTAACTGCTACGTGGACAAGGGATTCCAGAGTCTTGTGGCCACAGACCCTTGCTGACTTGGACCATTCACAGGACACTGGATACCTCTTCGGGCTGAGCACTGCACCAGCCATTGCAGACTAGAGAAACCACACATCCGCTGTTATTGTCAGGAGCGCCCTAGCTGCCTCTTAAGTCCCCTCCAGTAGCCAAAGCAAGATGCAGAGAAAAGGGATTATTTCCAAGGTTTTATTCCTTTACAACTTAATGACTCTTTCAGATGCTAATTGCCAGCGACTAAGCAAGGAATTGCAAAGGGTATCTTAGCAGGGTAACCTAAGCTCCATGTACGCAGTTGGTCCCCATTTGGAGGAGAAGGGCAGGAATGCTCTGAAACTTATGGACTAGGAGGGGAGGCTCCGCCCCTTACCTGTGGGGCATCGGGGCGCAGCCGTTGCGCCAAGCGGGCTGAGCACCTCTCGGCGCCCTCCACTTCACGCCTCTCTGTGCGCAGGCGCCTTGCGTCTAGCACCAACCGATCTCTTGCTCTTTCGCTGCCAGGGTCACTATCTCTCTCAGGAATGTGAGGGGGGGGGGCTCTCCCTGCAGCTGCGCCTCTGAGAGACGAGCAGGCTTCTCTCCCACGGGTTGTAGTTCTTCCTCAGAATCAGAGCTGCTTTGAGGCTCTATGGGCTCAGTTCCAACCCTGACAATTATTTACATTGGAGTGGGCATCTTGTGGCCCTCCAATGTTTTGACCTACAACTCCTATCAGCCATAGCTAGCATAGCCAATAGTGAGGGATAACAGGAGTTGCAGGCCAAAAGATCCAGAGGGCCACAAGTTGTCCACCTCTGATTTACATGACCGCTGATCTCTCTTAGGATGAAAATAAGGGGACTAAACCTTTCTTAGCTCTTCCAACATTCTTTGGCTTCTGGTTTTTCCACTGAATGTGTAAACACGTGCAAGTCAAGGTTTTTTTTAAGTCTCTTTGGTGTAAACAGGACCTAACTAGTTAAATACAAGCTCCCCAATAGTACCCCTGTGCTCAACGGATGACAATCAAAGACACGTCTAAAATTATGTAAAGTTAATCAGTCCATTGAGTAACTGATTGTAGTCATGATCTACCTGAGGATTTGCGCTTGAGAAGAAAAGCAGCAGAGAGATGGATGGATGGCCTGCTCTTCTACTGACCACAGGCTATAGGATAATCCATGTGGAAGCCATCAACAAATCCTGGTTCCTTCCCTGGATATTGGAACACAGGAGAAAATGGTCACTATGGCAAAGATCATGAAGAAAAATGGCTTGTATGGAAACATTTGCTACTTATCAATAATATGCAATACAGCCAGTTCCCAATTTTTATTATTCACTAAGGCCTCCCTCTCAAAGATTGCCAGCTTTTGAACCAGCCCCTGTAGCTGACCCTTTAACAGCAGCTTGATGTACAGACATTAGTAGGTGGTGTTCATAGGTGATCATGTTTAGTGCTATGCTTTGAAAAGCATTACCTGCTGATTTCTGCAAATCAAACCTTTGTTTAAAGATCCAGGAGCAGGCCAGGCCATTTTTTTCTAGCCAACTGGCAACCTCATCGCTCCCCAACATGAAATGTTGTAAATAATAAGACTATGTGTTTGCATTGTTCTCTGTATTTTGCATTCCTGTCTTCCAAATCAATATCAGAGACAGAGGCTAAGAGGTAAGTGGGTTGCAGGAAGCCCAGGGCGCTGCCCTTTATCCTTCTGACTGGCTGTGAGCTCACCAGGAGCTTCTGAGAGCTCCAACTGAATTGGAGGGGTGTGGCCTGAGTACTCCCAGCAGCTGACTGGGCGGGAAGCTTCAGTCTGTTTCCCGCCTCCCAGCTGAGCAGAGCAGAGCAGAGCAAGCTGCTCCAGCTGGTCCAGGGACTACAGAAGCAGGCAAGCTCCCAGAGAGCGAGCGAACAGAGCGAGCAAATGGGGGGAGCAAACAGGAGTTGGCCAGGGGAGTTGCAGTGGTTGAAGAGACAAAGGAGACAAAGGAGACAGAGGCTAAGAGGTAAGTGGGTTGCAGGAAGCCCAGGGCGCTGCCCTTTATCCTTCTGACTGGCTGTGAGCTCACCAGGAGCTTCTGAGAGCTCCAACTGAATTGGAGGGGTGTGGCCTGAGTACTCCCAGCAGCTGACTGGGCGGGAAGCTTCAGTCTGTTTCCCGCCTCCCAGCTGAGCAGAGCAGAGCAGAGCAAGCTGCTCCAGCTGGTCCAGGGACTACAGAAGCAGGCAAGCTCCCAGAGAGCGAGCGAACAGAGCGAGCAAATGGGGGGAGCAAACAGGAGTTGGCCAGGGGAGTTGCAGTGGTTGAAGAGACAAAGGAGACAAAGGAGACAGAGGCTAAGAGGTAAGTGGGTTGCAGGAAGCCCAGGGCGCTGCCCTTTATCCTTCTGACTGGCTGTGAGCTCACCAGGAGCTTCTGAGAGCTCCAACTGAATTGGAGGGGAGTGGCCTGAGTACTCCCAGCAGCTGACTGGGCGGGAAGCTTCAGTCTGTTTCCCGCCTCCCAGCTGAGCAGAGCAGAGCAGAGCAAGCTGCTCCAGCTGGTCCAGGGACTACAGAAGCAGGCAAGCTCCCAGAGAGCGAGCGAACAGAGCGAGCGAACAGGGGGAGCAAACAGGAGTTGGCCAGGGGAGTTGCAGTGGTTGAAGAGACAAAGGAGACAAAGGAGACAGAGGCTAAGAGGTAAGTGGGTTGCAGGAAGCCCAGGGCGCTGCCCTTTATCCTTCTGACTGGCTGTGAGCTCACCAGGAGCTTCTGAGAGCTCCAACTGAATTGGAGGGGTGTGGCCTGAGTACTCCCAGCAGCTGACTGGGCGGGAAGCTTCAGTCTGTTTCCCGCCTCCCAGCTGAGCAGAGCAGAGCAGAGCAAGCTGCTCCAGCTGGTCCAGGGACTACAGAAGCAGGCAAGCTCCCAGAGAGCGAGCGAACAGAGCGAGCGAACAGAGCGAGCGAACAGGAGTTGGCCAGGGGAGTTGCAGTGGTTGAAGAGACAAAGGAGACAAAGGAGACAGAGGCTAAGAGGTAAGTGGGTTGCAGGAAGCCCAGGGCGCTGCCCTTTATCCTTCTGACTGGCTGTGAGCTCACCAGGAGCTTCTGAGAGCTCCAACTGAATTGGAGGGGTGTGGCCTGAGTACTCCCAGCAGCTGACTGGGCGGGAAGCTTCAGTCTGTTTCCCGCCTCCCAGCTGAGCAGAGCAGAGCAGAGCAAGCTGCTCCAGCTGGTCCAGGGACTACAGAAGCAAGCAAGCTCCCAGAGAGCAAGCGACCAGAGCGAGCGAACAGGGGGAGCAAACAGGAGTTGGCCAGGGGAGTTCGGCAGGGGAGGTCAAGGGGGAGGCCCCTAACATTTTTTTTTTAACTAACTTTTTCCCATTTATTTGTCTTGTAACACACACTTCCACACCAGTGGGACTCTGCTTTTAACCTCTACTGAGTAGAGGAGCAGGCACAGGCTAGTCTAGAACAATCACAAAGCTAGACACAAAAAGGGAAAAGGGGCTATGGAAGGACAAGACTCTCCAGTGGTGGTGACCTGCAAGGTGTGTGCCATGTTTGTTTTCTTGCCTGAGAACAACATGGCCTACACCTGCAACAAGTGCAAGTTGATCACGCTGCTGGAGGAAAAAGTAAGTGGACTGGAGCGGCGACTGTCAACCCTCTGGGGAATAAGAGAACACGAAGAGTTCTTGGACAGAATGGGGGAACTACAGCAGCAAAGGGCAGACCAGAAGCTTGAAGAGCAACAGCAAGATGAGGCAGTGGGAAATGCTGAGGAGAAGAAAAATGGAGTAGAGGATACTCCTTGGAAAACGGTGACAGTTAGGGAGAAGAAGAACTAGACGCCACTCTGCACCAGTGGAAGCGATGGAGCTGTGGAACCGATTCCAGGTACTTGCAGATGAGACTGGAGGACAGCCTGCAGAGGAAGAATCACAGGGGAACCTGCATGAGAGTGAGCAAGAGGCTAAAGGTCAGTCAAACAGAGGCGATGAAACCCAGGCCTACAAGAAGAAGAAGAGAAGAGTGGTAGTAGTGGGAGACTCCTTGCTGCGTGGGATCGAGACCCAAGTATGTCGCGAAGACCCGTGGACTCGCCAGGTATGTTGTCTCCCGGGAGGACAGATTAGAGACGTGACTGAAAGGTTGCCTGCACTCATAAAGCCCACTGACAGGTATCCCTTTCTTCTCATCCATGTGGGAACAAATGATACCACCAAGCGGAGCTACGAAGAGATCGCGTCAGACTTTGAAGCTTTGGGAAGGAAACTCAAGAACTTTGGGGCCCAGATAGTTTTCTCATCCATCCTTCCAGTAGTTAGAAGAGGGATAGAAAGGGAACGAAAAATACTCCGGGTGAACGACTGGCTATAAAGGTGGTGCCGACGAGAGAGATTTGGATTCTGGGACCACGGGCTATACTTCCTGGAAGATGGGCTGTTGGCTAGGGATGGGTTGCACCTCACAAAGGATGGGAAGAATGTGTTTGGCCACAGCATGAAGAACTTCATCAGGAGGGCTTTAAACTGAATCCTACGGGGAAGGGAGATGTAATGTTGGGGGTAACAATGGACGTAGGCGCATGCACTGCAATGGAGAGAACAGCGCTGATAGCGCCCAATAATAGTCTTCAGACACATGTAGGAAGAAAGCCAGACTATGAAGCACATGGTCTTCGATGTCTATATACTAATGCCCAGAGTATGGGAAACAAACAGAACGAACTTGAACTCTTAATACAGGAGGGAAATTATGACTTGATAGGTATAACTGAGACTTGGTGGGATGACTCTCATGACTGGAATACAGCAGTTGAAGGATATAACTTGTACAAAAAGAACAGGAGGAACAGAAAGGGAGGCGGGGTTGCACTGTATGTGAAAAATACATATCTCTGCACAGAAATACAGGAGGAGGAGCTTGGTAGCCCCATCGAGAGCATCTGGGTTGAAATAAATGGAGCAAAGAATAAAAGGAACCTGGTGGTCGGAGTCTACTACCGGCCACCCAATCAAGGAGAAGCCAAGGATGAAACTTTTGAAAAGCAAATAGCCAATGTTTTAAGGAAGCATGATGTAGTAGTAATGGGGGACTTCAATTTCCCCGATATTTGTTGGGAGACAAATTCTGCAAAACATGGCCCCTCCAGGAAATTCCTGACTTGTGTGGCGGATAACTTCCTCCTACAGAAAGTAGAGGAAGGAACTAGAGGATCGGCTATCCTTGACTTGATCCTAACCAACAGAGATGACTTAGTGGATAAAGTAGCAGTTACAGGAACTCTGGGGGAAAGTGACCATGTTGTACTTGAGTTCTTGGTTCTAAGGGAAGCAAAAGCCGAGTGTACTCAAACGCGTACCCTGGATTTTAGGAAAGCTGATTTTAATAAACTCAGAACAATGATCAGTAAGGTCCCATGGCAAACAATGCTAGCGAGAAAAGGAGTCCAAGATGGGTGGGAACTTTTAAAAAAGGAAATTCTCAAGGCACAATCACAAACAATTCCAACAAGAAGAAAAGGTGGAAGACAACAGAAGAAGCCAATGTGGCTTCACAAAAAGCTTAGGGATGACCTGAAAACAAAAAAGGACACATATAGGAAGTGGAAAGAAGGCCAAGTAACAAAGGAAGAGTACAGGCAGGTAGCACAGAATTGCAGGGATGGCGTCAGGAAGGCTAAAGCGGAGAACGAGGTGAGGTTAGCGAGGGATGCTAAAAACAACAAAAAGGCTTTCTTCAGCTACGTGCATAGTAAAAGGCAGAGGAAAGAAATGGTTGTTCAGCTATTAAATAAGGATGGCAAAATGATAACAGATGACAAAGAAAAGGCAGAGGTGCTCAATTCCTACTTTGGCTCAGTCTTCTCCCAAAAGAGGGTCTATGACCCCCCTGGCAAAGGCGAAGTACAGGCTGAAGGGGCAGGATTGCAGCTTGAGATCGACAGGCATATGGTCAAGGAACACCTCATTACTTTGAATGAGTTCAAATCTCCAGGGCCAGATGAACTGCATCCTAGAGTAATAAAGGAACTGGCAGAAGAACTCTCAGAACCGCTGTCTATTCTCTTTGAGAAATCATGGAGGACCGGGGAAGTGCCAGATGACTGGAGGAGGGCTAACGTTGTCCCTATCTTCAAAAAGGGTAAAAAGGAGGAACCTGGGAACTACAGACCAGTCAGTCTGACATCAATTCCTAGGAAAATTCTGGAGCAGATCATAAAGCAATCCATCTGGAAGCACCTTGACAACAATGCCGTGATTACTCGAAGCCAACATGGATTTGTCAAAAACAAGTCCTGCCAGACAAATCTGATCTCATTTTTTGATCAAGTCACCTCCCTTGTAGACCGTGGGAATGCTGTAGACATCATATACCTCGACTTCAGCAAAGCTTTCGACAAAGTGCCCCATGATATCCTGATGAGCAAACTTGCTCGAAGTGGGCTAGATGAAACAACGATCCGGTGGATCCACAGTTGGCTACAGAATCGGACTCAAAGAGTGCTTATCAATGGGACCTTCTCAAGCTGGGGAGAGGTAACGAGTGGGGTACCGCAGGGCTCAGTCCTGGGCCCAGTGCTCTTCAACATTTTTATTAATGACTTGGAGGAGGAGGTGCAGGGAATGCTGATCAAATTTGCAGATGACACAAAATTGGGAGGGATAGCTAATACTTTGGAAGACAGAAACAAAATTCAAAGTGATCTGGATAGACTGGAGTGCTGGGCAGAAAACAACAGAATGGCATTTAATAGGGACAAATGCCAAGTTCTGCACCTAGGAAAAAGAAACCAAATGCACAGTTACAAGATGGGGGATACGTGGCTCAACCACACTACGAGCGAGAAGGATCTTGGAATTGTCGTCGATCACAAGCTGAATATGAGCCAACAATGTGATGTGGCTGCAAAAAAGGCAAATGCTATTTTGGGCTGCATTAATAGAAGCATCGCTTCCAAATCCCGGGAAGTACTAGTTCCCCTCTACTCAGCACTGGTTAGGCCTCATCTGGAGTACTGTGTCCAGTTCTGGGCACCACACTTTAAGAAGGATGCAGACAAGCTGGAGAGGGTTCAAAGGAGGGCAACAAAGATGATCAGGGGACTGGAAACAAAGCCCTATGAAGAGAGACTGAAAGAACTAGGCATGTTTAGCCTTGAGAAGAGAAGACTGAGGGGAGATATGATAGCACTCTTCAAGTACTTGAAAGGTTGTCACAGAGAAGAAGGCCAGGATCTCTTCTTGATCATCCCAGAGTGCAGGACACGGAATAATGGGCTCAAGTTACAGGAAGCCAGATTCCGGCTGAACATCAGGAAAAACTTCCTGAGTGTCAGAGCAATACGGCAATGGAACCAATTACCTGGGGAGGTGGTGGGCTCTCCCACACTGGAGGCCTTTAAGACGAGGCTGGACAGCCATTTGTCAGGGATGCTCTGACTTGGATTCCTGCATTGAGCAGGGGGTTGGACTCGATGGCCTTGTAGGCCCCTTCCAACCCTACTATTCTATGATTCTATGATTCTATGATCAGAATCCCAAACTCAGAAAGGTTTCTCTTATTGTGGCCCCAGAAAAATGGATGATGTACCAAATTAGAATAGCTGACATTGAAGATTTGAACAGTCATGCTGGGGAAAAAGACAAAGGAACTTAAATAAATGGACAAGATATGAGTCAAACAAAGGCAGGCAGTTACCTTCTCATCCAAGAGTGTTTTGCCCACTTTTCGAGCTTTTATCATCTAAAGCCTGGAGGGGTGTGTATGTGAGCAGTCAAATGAAGGTGGAGACTAGGAAAAGGATCTGAATGGCAGCAGAGGTGGGTGGCATGTGAAGACATACAGGGGGGAGAGTGCACAAGGGAAGGATAGGTAGAGGCAGGGTGCTGTGGGAAGATGCAAAATGAGGAAGTCTGATGATACAGGGGCAGGGTGACCAGAAAGCCGCCCGACAGAAGGACAGTCTATATATTACTTTTATCACACACGGTAACTGCTTGAAAATAGCCTCTGCCACCAGTATAGTGTATAGCAATGGTATAATGCTTCCTAGTTCCACATCACGTGAAGTGTCTTACACACAATACCAGGCAGAGTAGACAGGAGTTCCCCTGCAGACATTGGCTGCAATGCTATGATGTCACAGTGTGCTTTGGTGAAAAAAACTCATATAGAACCTAGGTGAGGAGGACTGAATTTAGAATCCACCAATCAGAATAAAGATTTCTGCAAATGTTTGTGGCTTCAACATTTTTTCTCCTTGCAACAATTGTTCCAGGCTTAAAATTACTTAAAATTACTAATGACAATTGGGATTCTTGCAAATTCCCTCAACTCCAGAAGTTGAATGACTAAAAACAATACACTAAAAAAAGCAATTTAATAGTTCCTCCCTCCTACTAGAAGAATGTATCTGGAGGGTAGAAGTGTTGCTATCTTACAGTGCAATCCTATGCATGTTTACTCAGAGGTACCCCCTCTCCAGGTAAGCTGGCTCCCAGGTAAGTGTGCCAAGGCTGTGTGCAGCCTTAATTAAGGTACTTTTTGTGGGTGCTTTTGCACAAAAATATGTTAACTCACCCCTTCATGGATCACTGCCTTGTTGTGGCGAAGGGGCTTGCGTAACTCAGTGAAGCCATAAGCTATGCCGTGCAGGGCCACCCAAGATGGACAGGTCATGACAGAGGGTTCTGACAAAATGTGGTCCACTGGAGAAGGAAATGGCAACCCACTCCAGTATTCTTGCCAAGAAAACCCCATGGAACGTATCACAAGGCTATGAATATGAACTTGAGCACGCTCCGGGAGAGAGCGCAGGACAGGAAGGCCTGGCGTGCTATGGTCCATGGGGTCACGAAGAGTCGGACACGACTGAACGACAAATGTTAACTCAGATTCAGTTGACCTGCACTGTGAATGGGATGCAACTCAATACAGAGTTTAGAAGGAAGTGCAGATAATAACCAAGAGCTCCCCTGTGTGTCACCTTAGGTTAAGTGTTGCCCTCTTGTTTGAATGGAGTTAACAGGCTGAGAGATGCCCTATTCCAACACCCACACACTCTGCCACAGTGCTGCTCTGCAACTCATGTCTGTGGGGCCCAAGTAAGTCTCTCAGCATAAAAATAAGGTGATTTCAGTCGCTTTCATGGCCCAGATAGACTGCCTCTGCCATTCTACAATGAATCAGCTCAGAAGCTGTTATGGAAAGTTGGACAGAGTCACATCCCGCAGACTTTCTCCTCTGCTGCCATCAGTATTCAGTGACTGAGAGCCCTCGCTGTGTTATTTTGGAGGGCCAAAGTAGACACAACGGGGCAGCTACGTGTATTTTATCCACTCGTCTGACACATTCACATATAAAACAGGAGCGAGGGGATTTATTCTTTGCACACAAAGGAGTGCACAGGGCAGTGGGGCAAACTCCAGTCCCTTCCCCCATCTGACCTCACTGCGCTCTATAGCTTTATGCAGTTTGCTTCCAGCCTAGCTCCGTTCCGGTGATAGGAAACCGCTTAAAGCAACAGAGCATAGCGAGTTAGTGTGTGTGTGTGGGGGGGGAGGTGGCAGTGCTCCCCTTTCTCAAATGCTCCCTTCCATGCAAAAAGAGAGAGAGAGACGTGACCCCCACATGATATGTAAATGAGGCAACCACATCACATTTAGTTGGGCCCAGAGTCAATGGGGAGCTGAGGTGGTCCCGCTGTGGCCCCATGCACATGTCCCATCAGTGCACAGAGGGCAGCAGGACCAAGGCCTCCAGTGGGGCTCGACACACACACACAACCATACAAACCATCAGAAACCCAGGTCCCACCAGGGTTTTCTCTGTCGTGCACAGTTGTGCGTGCAAAGAGCCCTTTCTCATGTTTCAGCCACCGTGCAAAGATCAGGCCAGGCCAGCGGGTGCGGTCCCATTCCCCCGCATGCACTGGCTGAAGGTGTGGCCTGTGAGAGGGAAGAGGGCTTCTGCCTGGCTGGCCTGCCATCAGCTTGCTCAGGGGCTCACAGATATCTGGATTTTCATCTACTACCTTGAAAACATGCGGAATTATGCTAAGCTGGGAAGGAAAAAATACGTAAAATTAACCTTATTTTAACAGTAGCCAAAGTCAAACATTTTTGCTGTTTTTAGCAAATTATACACCAACTGGCACATATATAGGAAAATGTCCGCTGTATTTGCTGTCAGCTACAGAGGTAAAGGGTGGATATGACACAATAAGGCCCACAAAACTTAAGTATTAATCTTTTGATGTCCATTTCAGACCTCTTGTGCCTGAGATGAGTGACCTTACTGCCTTACCCTGGTTGGCTGTGGAAGAGACACTCCATAATCTGGATTTCTTGCAAAATGCCATCCTCGCCCTGGGCCATACAAAAGCCAAAGGGGCCATATGCCAACTCATTAGGGATAATGAGTTACAAGATGGTATAAGAGTAGCTACTCCATACCCCAAACTCAGAGATGGAGGCGGGCTTTTTTACCTGCAAGCTACTTAACTACTCTAACAATTCCAAAATACAGGAGAGCGTTCATGCTGGCCAAGTTCAATGTGTTACCTTCTGCACTTTGGGAGGGTAGATACAATGGTACCTTATACTCTGAGCATTTATGCCCCTGTGAAGCTGGCACGGTGGAGACCGTGGGCCATTTACTGCTGCATTGTCCCTTCTATCATGATTTTCGGCATATTTTTCCTACTCCTGTTTTACAAGAAGTACCTGGGAGATCTGATGTGTTTTATACAGATTATCTTTTGGCTGACTAGAATTCTCAGGTAACCTCTAAGGTGGCTAGTTTCTGTGCTGCTGAAATTGTTTCTCAGTGTGGGATAATGTCAATTGTTTGATGATGTTTTGTTAAATATTTTACTATTATGAGTGGGTCATGTGTAATATTTTTATTTATTTGCATTTAAACTAAACTAATTCTTATTGCTTTTATATTATTGTATTTATATTATTATTATTGTTGTTGTTGTTGTATTTATATTATTATATTATTGTATTTATAGTGCTACTCCACTTTGCTGGTCTTGTGACTGTAATAAACTATGACTACTATTACTTACCCTGGTTGTTCTACTGCACATTTGCATTCTGTTCTTCTTCCGACCATTTTTTAAAGGAGCAAGCTCGTGATGGCGCTTTTCTCCAGCTCCCTTGCTGTGCAAGTTCCAGTCAGAACACACAGGGCAGAAGACGTTCTCCAACAGGATACACCATACTGCATATCAGCCAGTGGCTGAGAAAGAGAGACGAATCTCTCCCATCCTTCCCTCCTTTCCCCTACAAACTCAGGCCCAGTTCCTACAAACTCCAGGAGAGGCCTACTTTGATCCACATTCTGCTCACTTCCCCACCATCCTGAATCGAAGCCTGGGATTCCTCTCCCGTATCTGCTTGGACATATTGCTCCCACTTGGCCACACTGTGAGTTTGTGAGAGAAGCCAACAGGAACGGGGCAGCAAAAGGAAGTGGCTCTAATCGGGGGCCGGGGGGGCAGTGTTGAGTGCTCCCGATCCTACTGCGCCCTGCACAGCAGTAGGCAACACCATACAGTTGGTTGCCTTCCTGGAAAGTTAGACCTGATTCCAATAACACATGTGGAGAAGACTCAGGGTGAGGCTATTTCCACCCAGCATCTCTCATATGAACAAACACCTGGGTGGTACAAAACCTTTCCATTCCAGAAGAACTACTGTGTGTGTGTGTGTCTGTGTGTCCTTCTCCTCCTCCTCTCTTTCCCCCTCACTGTGCAATTACTTCTACAGGAACAAAGGAAACTGCCTTATATGTACCAGGTAGGACTGTTTGTTCATCAAGTATGGTCTATTCTGATTGGCACTGGCTCTCCAGGGTCTCAGGTATTTCACATCACTTGCTACCTGATCCTTTTAACTAGAGATGGAGATGATGACTTGAGATAGATCACCAGTTTTGATAGAAGGGAATGGGGTCTGAGAAATCATGGCCTCTTGTTGGGTTATTTGAGGGGGTTTTTTCCCCTCAAATGAGCCATGCTGCCCAGGCTCAGACAACATGGACAAGCCATGCCTGGGCAGGTAATTAGGCAGATGGTGCCCAGCACGCACTGCGGCTTAAACAACCCATCATGGTGATCGTGCATATCAGGTCTGTGTCACCAAAGGGCAGTAACGAACATTTTTGGTTAGTCACACAGACATTCCAGGGACAAGGTGAAATTTGAAATCCGAAGTTGTCAGTTGCAGTGACAATCTTGCAGCACAGAAGGACAGAGGCTGCTGCATGAGAAGAAAGCTGAGGAACCCAGCAGGCATGAGGGTGACCCTGGAAGGGCGCATGCAGTCGGATCTCATTAAAAAAGAGCTCCCGCTGCAGGCAAGCCATTAGAGCAGCCTTCCCCAACCAGATGCCCTCATATGTCTTGGACTAGAACTGCCATCATCCCCAGCCAGCATGGCAAGTCCCAGATTCAATCCCTGGCGTTTCCAGTTAAGACTCAGCAAGACTCCTTGTCTGAAAACCCTGGACTGCCAGTCTGTGTAGACATCAGGAGGGTAGATGGACCAACGGTCTGATTCCGTATAAGGCAACCTTCTATGTTCCTAGGTACCAAGTTAGGGAAGGCTGCATCATGCAGTTTTCCCTCAACAGTTCAAATGTTCATGAACATTCCGTCATGCCTGAGTAGTTCAGCCAATGGCTGTGGGGAGGCGGATATGGAGTGGCACGCCTTTTTTTGTCTATGGGATAGATACAATTAGTATTTACAATTTATTCCACAAAACCTTGAGATCTATCACCGTTCTTTAAAAATGAAACATTTGGAATCTATTGAGCCACCACAAGGAAGGCTCATCTCTTCAGCTGTTTTCAGAAAGGGAACAGGGAGCAGTTGAGATTTTTATATCAGCTGCTGAACACCCACATCACGTGGAAGAATTCTCAGGAAAATTCTGAGGCGAAATAAGAGCCACATACAAGCTGTATTAGTTTGCTGCTGGACATGCCATGTCAGAAGGAGCTGACAGAGCCATTACAGTCTATTGGACTGATAATCCACAAACTAAAGACGGGTTTATTGTACATGGCAGATCGGAACAGCTCCAAAAGAAGCCATCGCTATTTACTGTACATTCACTTGCTTTCTTTTCAAGGGGCCCAAAACATGGATTTCATAGATAAGGTACACTGCCTGTTCTGATCTGTTGCGCACATAACCCTGTCACGAACACAAGACATACGCAAAGGGTCACTCCAATCTCCAAACCAAAATAAACACTATTACATTTTCAGTGTTTGAGTCCAGGGATTGTAGTTATAATGGACTATCAGACACACCTCTGCTAACTGGAAGTATTTGCATAACCATAGTTTTCACTATAATATTACCACTGAATACATGGAAAGATTAAAAAAGAATTTAAAGCAATCTGGCCAGGGCTTTGCACAAAGATGCCAGAGGCTTCAGTTTCTCCCATCTGGAAAAATCAGCACATTCAGTTTAAGTTAAAAAAAAAAAAAGTTCAGAGGTCTGTTTCCATCCATCACCTCCAAACTTAGTTTCATATATCTCAAGTCCATGCGGGTTGCTGCCCAAATCAGGTTAAAGGGTTTATTTTAGAGCACACTACCCTTTTATTTTATTTCAATTTTTTAATTGTATTGTTGGCAAACATTTTTATTGTAGTACGTGTAGTTGCTGCAGGTAAAGGATGCTCTAAGACTGGAACTAGAACAATCACACAGACTGTTCAAATCATTTGAAGGCTACAAATTGCCCTAAACCTGAACGTTTACATTGGAGACCATCATACAGATTAACATAAACTATCAGGTTTATGAGGATATTTTGTCTAAATCCATGTAACTGCAGAAGGGAGACGCCTCTTTCCCCTTTCAATGACCAGTGTTGAAATGGGATGCGCCTGGCTGGGCAGCTCTGCAGCAGCAGCCATCTTCTTTTCCCCAGATGACTCTGGCCCCCTGGCAATAAAAGCA
Organism: Heloderma suspectum; assembly: GCF_057233095.1. Taxonomy (NCBI): domain Eukaryota; kingdom Metazoa; phylum Chordata; class Lepidosauria; order Squamata; family Helodermatidae; genus Heloderma; species Heloderma suspectum. The sequence continues at coordinate 145,492,573 of NC_139461.1, read as the reverse complement.
CCAGGTCCTTGGAACTGCATTTAATTGAAAATGGGGGGGGGGGAGAGAAAGAAATCCTGGCATCAGCCCTGGTGCGCCCTCCAGAGCACATGGGTCATGCCATTTGCCCAACCATGCCAGGTGCTAGTGCCGGGCCTGGAAGAATCTTTTAGAAAAACTGTACAACTCTCGTTTCTAGATGGGTCTTTGCTGAAGTTTGCAACTGTTTGTGATCTAGATTTTTAGTTTTGCAACTGGGTTGGTTGATTAATGAGTTCTTCCCATTTTATTCCATCCTACTAAATACAGCTTGATCTTCTGACCTAAATAAGGGGAAGTAATAGGTCACACTTTAAACAGCCAGAGGTTGGGAATGGAGGGCAAGGAATAACATCCTCTTCTGCAGGTGTCCACTGCCAGAGGGGCTGAATGGGCCACTGAAGAGATCTAATTCAGCTCTTCTTGTGTTGCTTTTGAAAATGCCAGCATTAAACATTACCCAATTTCTAGGAGGAAACACTTCTATGTAAGAAAAAAACACATATAGATCATTATGTGTGCCAGCTGTACATGTCTGATCTACTGCTTGCATGCATGCTTGGAAGCAATGACTGTTTGCAACACTGTAACAATGATTTCTCTCTATTTATATAGAGCTGTGAGTGTACAAGGTGCTTAAGAGAGTCTCATAAGCAAAGGACAGGAATTTACAATCTAAACCCAACAATGTGAAAACAACAGAGGGGAGAGAAAGGCATGTGAGGCATCCCACAAGAAAAAGGGAGGGACCCTGATCAATTTTCTGGACACAAGGATGAAAACAGTTGCCGCCTAGCCTTGAATCATTCCACACGTTCTGCCATGAAGTGTGAAACTCATGACAGGACTTCGTGCCGTTACATGCAAACAAGCCCTTCAAGTGCAAATGATGCATCTTAACCTTGACCATATCCAAACCCCAATGGTGGAGCCAAAGCTCAGGGGTGGAGCACATGCTCTGTGTGCAGAAGGACCAGGGTTCAATGCCCAGCATCTCCAGTGAAAGGATCTCAGGCAGGAGGGCTGGGAAGCATCTCTCCAGGCGGCCCTGTTGGTGCCTTGCTCGGTAAAAAGAGAGAAGGCGGAGTCAGATGGACCAATGGTCTGACCGAGTGCCAATATACACTTCGTACTGCAGTGTGCTCTGTTCCACAAGCACATGTTGGCCTTGCAGATCAGACTGTAAGCTGAAACATCACATTCGTGGGCCAGAAAAGGACCTTTTCTGTGTTCGCCAAGTGTCCAGAGGGAGCGAGCAAGTAAGCTAGCAGCAGCACCAGGTGCTGCTGCTCCTTGTTGCCACCGCTTGCTCACCCAAAGGCTCTCCGAGGAGCTCTGGCAGTGGCAGCACAGAAGAGGGGCTGCTGCCGCTTACCTGCCGGTTCTCTGAGCTGTCAGTGGCAGCAGAGAGGGGACTCGCTGAGGGGGAAACCTGGCAGTGGCCCCACTTTCGGAGAAGCCGGGAGAGGATGCTACCATGTCATGCTCTTGCCACTGTCCTGAATGTGCACTGGCTTGTCAGATTTGGGGGTGCCCAGCAGAGTCCGACAGAAACTGAACGCCACCAGCATATTGGCACGCTGCAGATTAGCTGCCAGCATTATTCTCTTTGGGTGGAGCATAGATGTTAAAATGACTTGCAGTATAGTTCACAAACATGCAAGGAAAGTAATTTCCTCTTGCTCCAGTATCCATTTTACTGGCACTAATTCTCAGATGGATGGTGGTGGTGATGATGATGATGATGATGATGACATTTCTATACCGCCTCATAGCCAAAGCTCTCTGGGTGGTTTACAGAAGTTAAAACATTAAAATCCAATATACAAAGTTTAAAAGCCATTTACATAAAAGCACACAGACAATAAACACAAATGACATATAACTAAAACCAACTTTGAACAGTCAGACATAGCTAAGGACACATCCAGGGCCGATTAAAACTCATCATGTGCTGCCAAATACCTGGGAAAAGAGGTACATTTTAACCTGGTGCCAAAAAGATAGCAATGTTGGCACCAGGCAGACCTCATCGGGGAGCTCGTTCCACGGATGGGGGGCCACCACCAAAAAGGCCCTCTCCCTCATTGCCACCTTCGGAGCTTCCCTCGGAGGAGGCAGCTGGAGGAGGACCTTAGATGCTGAACATAGAGTACAGGTAGACTCATTTTGGGAGAGGTGTGCCATCAGTTATTGCAGTCCAAACGTATCCATTCTCCCAAGTCTGCTGACTCACTGCCCATTCCCCAAACATAGGGGGATCTGATCTGATCCTGCTGAAAGGGAACCATAGACCAGAAGATGTGGATGGTGCTCTGTGAATGGACCATCTCCGAAAACTTGATCCACCAATCAGGGGATAACACCTTCGACTGTAATGTGAACAACATTCACAGTGGGAACACAGTGAGGCTGGGATGTGCTGGATCAGTGTCTGGCTGTGACAATGGACTGGATGAGGGCTAATAAACTGAAGCCTAATCCACACAAGACCTCCATGCTGTTAGCGAGTGGTTCTTCTGACCAGATGGAGGGTGACCAGCCTATTCTGGATGGGGTTGCACCTCCCCCCCCGAAGGAGGTTTCTAGCTTGGGGTTCTCCTGCAGTCATCATTGACATTTGAGGATCAGGTGGCCTCCACTGCATGGAGTGCCTTCTACCAGCTTCAGCTGGTGGCCCAGCTATGCCCCTACCGGACAAGGATAACCTAGCATCAGCTCTGGTATCCTCCAAGTTAGAGTACTGCAATGTCCACTCTGTGGGGCTGTCCTTGAAGATGGTTCAGAGGCTGCAGCTTGTGCAAAATGTAGCAGCCAGATCAACAGTGGGAACCAGAAGGTCTGAGAATATAACACAGATTCTGGCACACTTGCACTAACTGCCTGTACATTTCTGAGCCCAATTCAAGGTGCTGGTCTCAACCCATATAGCCTTACACAGCTCAGAACAGCAATGCCTGATGGAACATCTCACCTGATATGAACCTACTCGTACACTATGATCAACATTTGAAGCCCCCCTCTGAGTGCCTCCTCTGAGGGAGGCTTGGAGGATAGCAGCAAGGGAAGAGAGCCTTCTTGGCAGTGGCCCCTGATGGGAGAATACTCTCCCAAATGAGGTCTGCCTGGCACCAACCTTGACATCTTTTCAGCACTAGGTTAAGACTTTACTCTACCCCCAGGCATTTAATGGCATATGATGGCGCTCTTTAGGTTGAGTTGTTTTTATTGGGTCCTGGTATTTTATTGCTACCATTTTAGCTGTTTCAAATGGTTTAAAATTTCTGTGTATTAAAAGGTTCTATATTATGTTTAACCCCTTCATGGATCACTGCCTTGTTGTGGCGAAGGGGCTTGCGTAACTCAGTAAAGCCATAAGCTATGCTGTGCAGGGCCACCCAAGACGGACAGGTCATGGTAGAGAGTTCTGACAAAATGTGGTCCACTGGAGAAGGAAATGGCCACCCACTCCAGGATTCTTGCCAAGAAAACCCCATGGAACGTATCACAAGGCTAAAAGAGATGACGCCTCAAGAAGAGCCCCTCAGGTCGGAAGGTGTCCAATATACTACTGGGGAAGAGCAGAGGGAATTTCCAAGTAGGTTGGTTTGAAACTCATCATTAAAAAAACTAAAATCATGGCATCTGGCCCCATCACTTCCTGGCATATAGAAGGGGAAGAAATGGAAGCAGTGACAGATTTTACTTTCTTGGGCTCCAAGATCACCGCAGACGGTGACTGTAGCCATGAAATTAAAAGACGCTTGCTCCTGGGGAGGAAAGCTATGGCAAACCTAGACAGCATAGTAAGAAGCAGAGACATCACCTTGCCGACAAAGGGAAAAGCTATGGTTTTCCCAGTAGCAACGTATGGCTGTGAGAGCTGGACTATAAGGAAGGCTGAGCGCCGAAGAATCGATGCTTTCCAACTGTGGTGCTGGAGAAGACTCTTACGAGTGCCCTGGACTGCACGGAGGTCAAATCAGTCCATCCTAAAGGAAAGCAACCCTGAGTGCTCATTGGAAGGACAGATACTGAAGCTGAAGCTCCAATATTTTGGCCACCTAATGCGAAGAGGAAACTCCCTGGAAAAGACGCTGATGCTGGGAAAGACTGAAGGCAAAAGGAGAAGGGGACAGCAGAGGATGAAATGGCTAGATAGCATCACCGATGCAATGAATATGGACTTGAGCACACTCCGGGAGAGAGCGCAGGACAGGAAGGCCTGGCGTGCTATAGTCCGTGGGGTCACAAAGAGTCGGACACGACTGAACGACTGAACAACAACAATTATGTTTAACGCTATTTTTTAGGGTTCTAGTTTTTTTGTACACCGCCCATAGACCTTTGGCTATTGGGTGGTACAGAAATGTAATAAACGAAAATGAAATGAAAAACTGACGCGCATCAAGGCAACAAATGAGGCATCCTAGGCTACCGTAACAACACACTTTGGCTAATGCGCCTCCAGTGTGGGCTTCAGACGTATCAGTGGCTGGTGAGGTGGTTTACTACGTGAAACCACAAGCCGTTGTGGCCAGGCGACAGAGGTCAGAGGAGAAGCTCTGCTCCCTTACTTCTCAGTGCTGGGAAGCAGTGGTGGAGGCGGGATGTGTCTGAGGCAGCACCGTGCATGAGCCATGTTGGACAGCCACCCCTGCTGTGGATAGCAGTCTGCATCAGGCAACTATCTACTTGCCAGCCATGGCTTTTGATACCCCCTTTCCACCACTGTCAAAATATCTGGGCAGGAAGACCTGCCCTCGAGCACTACGTAGCAGATGCCTCAGAAGTTACTGCTGTTCACAGGACCCTTCCCCTCTGGCCTGGTCTTTCACCATTCCCAGGTTATGAAGATACACTCCAAGGCCTTGCGTTTTCATATCTACTTCAGGCCTTTTAATGATGTCTTCCGAGATCTCAGGTCTCATCTTTATTTTTTCCTTCTCCTTTCAGATGTTCTAAATCCTCGCTCTCCCTTCTCCATTATTGTTGAGAGCAATGCTTAAATTTATCTCCAACAGCCTGCCTTTTGGGACCAAAACATACCCACCCATCTAATCTGTGCCTCACTCAAGTCTCCAAATCTTTGGTTTGTCTCTCATCCCACCCTACTCTAAGAGCACTGCAGATGACCCCTCTGGATGCAAATTTGCTTCAGCCACGTATCATGCACTCACTCTCCACTCATGACATTCTTAATGTGACAACTGGCATTCTTGAGTGATACTTCATTTAGCGCTTCATGACCAAGCAAGAGTATAAAACAGGGTTGGTTGGAATGAGCATGTCAAATCTGGTAGCAAGCTTGAAGTGTTTCAGAAAGAACATGTATATTGGCAGATGTGATGAATGCACATGCATCTATTGCACCACCCACATGTATACATGGCATGATCCATAGGAAGAACTTCTTACAGCCTGCCTATGCAGCAAAAGACATGTCACATCATATACCACTTTTTCTTCACATGGAAGAGATGCCTATTTAAAAAACTGCCCTCGACTTAAATGGCCCTAAAATTAAGCCACTTTCCTTGATCCTTGCTTTCCCCCAAACTTACACTTTTCCAGTAACAAACAGGGTTGGGACCAAGTTCCTCAGGGTGATGCTGATGCATCCAAGGCCTCACACTCCCCTTGTCCTGCTGATACACAGACTTTGCCAGCTCTCCTAATGCACTGCAGAGACTTGCACTCAGCTGACTAAAGAGATGAAATTCAGTTACTGCAAGGGGTAGCAAGAGGAGTGAGAAAAGGCCGTCTCTCATGAATATTCAGCTGAAGCTCCAGGCACCCAGCTAATCCTTAAAATTCTTCACCCCAGAGGAATCACAAGAGTTTAAAATAGAAAAGGCCATATATTACAGATAGTAGACAAAAACTATCCCTTCTGCTAGAAGGGGACAGGGCCTGAGAGTGTAGTTTGTTGTTTTGTTTTGTTAAGCAAATGTTCCCATTTGACACCTTCTTCTTCTCCAGTATTCTCTATGGACTCAAGTATCCTTGCAGATTATTGCTGAAGCCCTTGACTTTTCTGCTGAGTCTTGGTTATTTGTAAATTTGGACTAGTTTTATATATATACGTACATACAGCTCAATAAATGCTCAAGCATTTTTATTTTGTGAAAACTAGACCAAGGTGTATTTTCAAGTCCCATACATGCACAGAGATGATACAAGCCTATCTGTGCAAACCATTTTTTCAAGGCTTTGGTGTGGTTCGTGTCATGCTTCCCAGCCTTGACCTGTCCTCTGGCTCTGAAAAGGACTCAAAGGCAGAGGAGACTCCCTCCATGAATCCAGTCCCTGCTAGGCCAGGGCCTCCCAGACCAGAGGATGTGTGTCTACGTGATTCCTCTGGTGCAGAAGACACTTCCCCCATTACGGCCCTCCCCACCCCCACCCCACAGGATCCAGAGGCTACAAATCAGGCAGTAGCCCTTTAAGAAACAGACTACTTCTCTGAGGAGGCGGAGTTAACTGCAGGTCTTGGGCTCCTGGCCTTTATAAGGCCTTTGACTGTTACTGAGTCAACAGTTCTCTTTGTTTGAATCTCAGCTAACTGGGAGCTAGCAGAGGTCCTGGAAGACCCTGCCTGGCCTAACTTGCCTGGCTATTCAGCACCCTTATGCTGGACTGGCCTTGACTTCACCCGCCCTGCCCTGCCCTGCCCTGCCCTGCCCTGCCCTGCCCGGTCCTTGCCTGTATGTACCTTGCTGGTTTTAGCCCCTCTGGGTGCCTTGAACCAAGCTGGACAGGACAGTTTGCACGTAATGACTAACTATGGGTTAAACAACTCATAGTTAGTTGGAGCTGTGTGGCAGCAAGTGAGCACACTGCCTCCCACCCGCTCACCACTTCCACTTTGCATCCGCTGAATAAAGAGATGAAATTCAGTTCCTGGGTTGTTTGATGTGACATGAGAACCCAGAACTCTAGGTTGTTGAGAGACAACAACCCAGAGTTTGAACCCATGATTTGTTGTTGGGTTAGAACTCTGGGTTATTTGTCCCTCAACAACACAGAGCTGGTTCGCATGTCACATCAAACAACCCAGAAACAGATGCAAAGCAGAAGAAGCGAGCACACAGGTGGCAGCACGCTCACTCCTTCCAGTGTGGCCCCACCAATTCATGGGTTACACAACCCACCTATTGGCATTATGTGCAAATCAGGTCTGAATAAACAGTTGTCAAGCGAAGTGCAAATTTGATATTTGTGAGTCTTCCAGAGCAAAAAACTGAGCACTTGCAATATGCAATTGGGAACTTAAAGAAGATATAACATGGACCAATTGTGTGCTGGATTTGGGACAACACATGGAAGAAACAGTTACATACATTTAAATGGTGCTTTTTACCAGGATGAAGCCTGAAATTCAAATGTATAGTATGTGGATACCTAACAATTTTGAGGTTTGAAGTTAACTGTGAATATTCACTTTTAACTTACTACCGTTTCTGTTTAGTTTCATACCAATGCTTTGGATCTTTTCGATTTTGCTGTAGCCAGTTCTTCACTTTTGTGTGTGGCAAAACCATTAATGCTGAGCACAACATCAGCATCTGAGACACAAGGAAACTTGCTACGAAATCCTGAGGGTTAAAGGTAAAGAGGTCCATGTTTAGCCCTTGCCATCATATTTTGAAAGGAATAAAAATAAAGAGCCATGGAAACTGAGGGTGCTTCCAGACAGAGGGGTCCAACAACTACCAATCAAAAGACATTGTGCAGCAGCTAATCCATCTTTTCCTCCTTAACTAAACAAAAAAGATGGACAAAGCTATGGGAAAACATGGGAGAGTTACAAATGTAAAACAACATCATCTGGACGGCCCATACAATTCTATGAATGAGGCAGGATGATTGCCCAATGTAAGCCTTGTCTGGAAGCACTCTGAGTGACTGAAATATGGCAGAAGTTACAAATCAGAAGTTTGGGGTGCAAATCCTGGCCTGTTCTGGTAGTCTCAGGCAAGCCTCCCCCCCCCCCCCGGATCACCTGCCAAACTGGCTAACTCAGAATGGTGTGTGGCTGTTTTGTGATTCCTGAACCAAGTAATCAGATGGAGTGAAGCTGTTTGTTAAACTCCATTACTGCTAGGCTGGCAGACAGTAATCAGATTTTCTGACCAACTGTCCCTTACTTAGGCTAAAGGATCTCAGCTCCCTCCTGTTGAAAGTTCTGGCAAACATTCCATTCGCTTCAAGCAAGGCTTCAAGAGCAAGGGCAAGCTTTCACTATCCTTAAAATGTGCCTACTGCACTTTGGATGAATGTTATTTCTTAAATGAAGGTCCTCTTATGCAGATGATCTGTTCTGTCTTTCCCCTGTACTTGCTTGTTTGTGTAAAGCAGAGCTGAAAGAAAGTAACACAGATTTCAAATACAGAGATTTCAGAAACTGATTTTTTAGAATTCTGAAATTGTGACTCGGAAGGCACTTAAAAATAAATGTCACGGTAATACGTAATAAGTATCAATATGCTGACTTGTTTTTTCTAAGCTCAAGTCCAACAGTATCTATAACTGGTAGGGTTGGCTGGCAGGGGGCGGGAGGGGATCAAATTACATTTAAAAATGTAATTAAAATATACCTTTGAATTTCTGCAGAGAAATTTGAACTAAGACACTAAGATTTTGCTTGCTGATTCTCTCCTCTAATGTAGAGCATGTGCTATCTTCCCACAAGGAACAAAGTGGTTTCTTCCCCCATACCACAGAGAATGAAAGAAGGACAGGGTGGTTTTCCATGGAGGTTTCCCTGTTTGCTGTATGACCTACTGTAGTTAATGTAAACAGCACAACATCACCACCTACTGACAATTTACAAGTATCCCAAGCGTGTGTTGGACTACAACTCCCATTACCCTCAGTTTGCAGACCCATGCTGGCTGGGGTGATGTGAGTTGTAGTCCAACACATCTGGAGGTCACCAAGTTGTGGAAGGTGGTTACATATTTAAAGAAGTGTACAATAGCCAAGGTAAAAAGCCACAGGAGAGAAGACGGCTACCTACACTGGTTGGTCCTAATAAAGGCATTGCTCAGCTATGGGTTTTTTTTCTCAAGCACAACTATCTTTGGCTTTTTTAATATACACTGTGTAACACTCATTCTAGGTTGGCACCCCCAAACAACAATTTGCCCCAAATTGCATCACCAGAATAAGGTATTATTTATTTCTTACATTTGTACCCTGCTTTTCCAGAAAAAAAAATGTCCAAGGTGGAGAACAACGGAATCTACAATGCTTTTAAAAAAATAACCTAACAAATAAGCAATATAAAATCATCCCAAAACCTGAAAGGAGCATCTAAAATGACAGCCAGTTAAAGCATCCTTAAATTAAAACACACATTAAATTCGTAGTATGGATAAACTACGGCCCCCAGGCACAGTCCTTTGTCCTGCTTGCACTGAGCAGCTGCATCAAGCTGAACTTAAAACTGTCTCACCAGGTGATCAGCTCTAGCAGGTAGGATGACACAGAGCAGGTTGTACTGTTGACAGTGGCATTGCCCATATGCCTATGAGGAACAGAGAAGTACAGCACAATGCCAGCTTTGAATGTGTATATCTAGTGTTCTGGAGGTACAGGAGCAGACAGGGGGATAAAATGAGGCTGAGATGCTATTCTCAGGTTATAAAACAGTGCAATATAAAGAGGTAGCCACAGGGCTAACAGGATTAGTCGACTCATCCATATGATTCTGACATGAAAAATTACCTGCAATCCCACCTCAAAGCAGGGGAATGGCCTTGATCTAGACACTGCAATCTGTCAGCCTCACGAGAAGCCCAAATGGCATTCTCCTCCTAAGTTAGAAGACTCTGCTCTTCAGAATGCCAGCTCTCTAGAGTCAGCAGTCAGCATGCAACACTGGCCTGGTTCAGATACTTACTGGGCCAGAGCTCCAGCTTGCATGGCTGAAGAGCAAGTGCATCCTGCCCTGGTAAGAGCTTGAACTGGGTTCCTATGTTTGATTTTATGCCTAGTCTGATTATGTTCCTCACTGATTTTAAATTGCCTTAAAAAAGAATGTTTATGATTGGATTTAAGTCTTAGCATTCTGAAAAACTTACCCATGTTTTCTGGCTATGGCTTAAGTTATTGGTAAAAGTGTAGCACAGGGATGGGCAACTTGTGGCTCTCCAGGTATTTTGGCCCACAACTCCCATCAGCCCTAGCCAACATAGCCAATGGTGAAGGATCATGGGACTCGTAGGCCAAAACATTTAGAGGGCCCCAGTTCTACCCCTGGTGTAACGGCTCTGTTCTTTGCCAGGTTGGTGCAGTGGAACGGCAACTGCACAAGGGACATTTTGGGACTTGTGGCAAAACAGCAGTAACTACGACCTGTGATGATCTAACACTGATGGCAACAGATGGTTAAGGTGATTAACGGAAAGGAGCTCTAAAAGGGCTCTGCTGTACATCACAGTCACAACCAGATCTAAGCTTGTAAAATCTCCAGTTTGGGAGAAAGATGAGGAGCAAATGATGCCAATGAATTACACAAATCCAGGCATTCCTGGATTAATCATCCTGTCTCTTTACCAGTTTCAGCTAATGTAAGTGGATGATGCCCTGCTGCACGTCCCATGCCAGAGGATTTAGACACATGGGTTGCTGGAACAGGACCTTTTCAACAGTGGCCTCTGTATTATGGAATGGGCTCCCTGTCCATATTGGCCAATACACAGTACGTATTCAGAAAAGCTTTGAAAGCTTTCCTGTGTAGACTAGTGATGACAAAGGAATGAAAGGATTTCTGAAGGAAAATTGGGAGACTGCAAATAAATTTAATGAATTCTTGGCACTGATCTTCAAAGAAGAAGACACTGCAAAGATACACACATCCAAATTGCTTACTTCACACAGGGTATTAGAAGAATTAAGTCAAATAGAAGTTATCAGAGATGAAGTTCTAAGGAAAATTGACAAATTAAAAATTATGGTCACCAGGTGTATACAATATACTTCTGAGAGTTTTGAACAAATTCAAATGTGAATTTATTGCTCTGTTAACAAAAATATACAACTTCTCACTAAAATTGGTTTTCATAAGACTGGAAATTAGCCAATATAACACTAATATTTAAAAAGGGATAAAGGGGAGTACAGGCCCATTTGCCTAATCTGTGTCTGAGGTAAACTGATGGAAAGCATTTACTAAAGCTAAAATAAGAACAGGCCTTGCTAAGGAAGAATATGCATGACTTCTACTAAGAGCATCTTGCCTTATCACCCTTTTAGGCCCATCCTAAAAGTTTGGAAAAGCAAGCATAATGGAGCTACGTGTGCTAGCTTTTCCTACTCTCCTGCAAGCTCGTGCACACCCACTGGGGTGGGGAGGTATAAAGTCTCCATGGAGTCAATTTTTTCTTCCTTTTTTAACCCCTGTAAGGGGGGGGGGGATTTCACAGGCGAAAAGGGAGGAAGGTTTAACCTTAGAGCACCGCACTCCTGATCCGAATTGGGGCCACGTGTGCTTGCAGGCGACTAGGAAAACCTGGCATGCATCTCTCCACTATGTGTGCTTTTCTGTTTATTTTGGCCCTTAGACTTCTTTAAGGGTATTAACAACCCCCTTGCCCCTTTGTGCAGGGATTAGGCTGTTTTTAAAAAGTCTCAGTTGGTGTCAATTAGACTTTTAAAAAGTCCAATTGCTACTTTGGGGGAGGGAGGGGGGGGTTCTGCTGGGGATCGAAGGGCTAACTTTATCTTCCCTGAACGCTGTGACTTCCTTCTTCGAAAAAACACACTCTCTAGTGCTGCAATTAGGCTTTTTAAAAGCCTCTACTGGCACCAATGGAAGCTTTGAAAACACTAAATTACAGCACAGGTGTGTGTGATTTGAGGAAGGGGCATTGTGTGTGTGTGTACTGTATGAGAATGCATAGGTGTGTGTATGAAAGAGACTGTATGGGATGGCTTTGCCCACTTTTAGCTTTAGTGATAGGCCTAGTGCAGAAAATAGCAGCCAAAATTACCAGAGGGCTGGAGCACCTTCCATATAAGGAAAAGCTAAAGTATTTTAGGCTTTTAAACTCAGAATAAAAGGTAACTGATGGAAGGTAGGATATGCATGGTGTAGAGAGAAAGAAATCTCTTCCTCTAGAACTCAGAATCAACCACTGAAAGTGACTGCCAACAGATTCAAAACAGACACATAACACGTTATTAATGTATGGAATTTGCTTTTACAGGATGTAATGATGGCCACTAGCTTAGATGCCTTTAAAACAGAGTGAGATAATATTCCAGAGGACAGGTCTATTGCTGGGCATGAGCCATGAGTGCCAAATGGAACCTGCAGCTTCCCAGGCGGTATGCATCTGAATAACAGCTGGGGGGGAGCGCTAACAGCAGGGGAAAACTGCTGCCTTGACACCCTTTTGGTTGGCTTTCCAGAGCGGGCCCTGTTGCACCCTTGTTCTGATCCAATAGGGTTCTTATGTAATTGCACATCTTTCTGCCACTGTTTTATAGTCAATACTCAAACTGGTGATTCTGTTGCAATTTTGGGTGCCATCCTTTGCACATTCAAACAGAAAAAGCCCTACAACACCCAGCATGCCCCAGCCAGCCATGCTGGGAGTTGTAGGCCTTTTTTCTATCTAAACATGCAAAGGATTGTATTATACCCAGTAAGAGAGGCAGAGTAAAGTACAAAACTCCTTTATTTAAAATTTTTATTGTGTGCCGTTTGGTTTTAATTTTTGTGAACTGCCCAGAGAGCTTTGGCTATTGGGTGGTACAGAAATGAAATAAAAATAAATAAATAAATAAATTTTAAAAGGATAAACAACAAAGATAGCAGAACTAGCAGCTATGCCTGGAACTAAGCAGATGCCATTGCTACTTCCTATTTCCTTTTGTAGGCTGCCTCCCTTCAGCTCTCTTAAAGGTACAATGCCTACAAAGTCACCACATTTCTCCCCCTCATAAGAAACCTCCATAGTTCCACAACTCAGCACTAGGTAACATCATCCTTCATCCAAGCAGGTGGTTGTCTGACACAAACAGGTTGTCTTTTAGGTTCACTTTCTGGTTGGTTAAGCTCAGCTGCTGGCATAGTCTCTAGTGTGCGTGGGAAAGACAAGTCCTCCAACACCAAATGAGTTATCTACCTCATTTCTGCAGTCAACTGGAGCAAGATAAGAAGCATTCTGCACACATCCATCTGATAGTTTATAATGTCCTCTTCTTTCAACAACTTTGCAAGGGGATGTGAATAACTGTTCTCCCTTTCGTAAAGTCCCAGGTTTCCTAACTTGAACAAAAGAGTTGCATTCAAATCTCTGTTTCTTAGCACACCTATTTGTATATGCTTTAGATTTCCTTTGCTTCTCTTCAACCATCACCCTTATATCAGATTCCAAAGGTGTATCTGGTCTAGATTTTAACAGTCCAGCCACATTCAATTTAGTGTGCATCTCTCCCCCACGAAATAACTCTGCAGGCGATCCCTGTGTTGTTGCATGCTGTGTAGCTCTATATACTTGCAAAAATTCTGTAACTAAAGTTTTCCATGTTTTCCTTTCTAACTTAGCTGTTTGTAAACTCTATTTCAGGCTTATAGTAAACCTTTCAATCTCCCCATTAGCTTGAAGTTAATAAACAGATGATCTCCAGTGAATCATACTGCACTCTGTTAGAAAAGTTTCCAATTCCACTGAGATGAACTGAGCACCATTATCCAAAATCAATTCTTTAGGATTTCCTTCTCTGTTGAAAACAGTGGAAAGAAAGCTAATAACTGTAGCTGAGGTAACTTGGGATGTGAAAGCTACTTTAGGCTATTTGTTATAATAATCAACTAAAGTAATAGTATAACAATCAATTGGAGCAACATCAAATGTTCCTACAATATCAATTACAACCTTTTCCATGCAGCACCTGGGAATGGGAATGGCTGTAATGGTGATGCATATGTTACAGCTGTCTTATCATGTAACTGACAAGTGTCACATGATTTTATAGCTGCTTTCATTTGGGAGTCCATCCCTGGTCACCAATACAGACCTCTCAATCTCTGTTTAGTTCTAACAATCCCTTGATGGGTATCATGTGCCAAAGGTATAAATGTAGAGTGAAATTCCTCTGGCATAAGTAATCGATATCCATCTTGTAAAGAGAGTTCATCATGTATTCTAAAGTAAGACAACAAAACGGGCTTACATTTTTTTATTATTATTAGGCCATCCTATTAAAAATTTGTTGGATTGGACATGCCAAACATGCAGCTAGGAATTGCTCTTGTGTACTGGACTAGTAATAATAGTAACTACTTCTTCATCACCTTCCAATGAATTCTCAGGTGATGGCAAGGGCAAGCGAGACAAACAATCAGCAGTCACATTTTGGGTCCCTGGTCTATACTCCATTTCATAGGTGAAGGAAAGTAGTTTTGCTGACCATACGATTTCCTACTTGTCCCGCTCCCTTTGTAGTTAACAATGTTGTCAAAGGTCACTATGTAATTTAAATACATGGCCCCATAGATATGTCCTCCACTTTTCTGTAGCCCAAGTGCTTCTTTTTCAATAGCTGAATATTTCCTCTCAGCCTCGGTAAGTGTTCTTGATTTAAACGCAACAGTCCTCTCAACCTTATCCTCATGGAGCTGCGCAAGTGCTGCTCCCAGTCCATACTCAGAAGCATCCGTTGTCACAATTATAGGTCATATAAGATTAAACAATGCAAATGCAGGACTATTAACGATCCTTTCACCTTCTCAAAACTAGCTTATGCAGCTGCTGTCCAAATCAAACTTGATGTTCCTTGTAACAGGTCCCGAAGGGGCTCAACAACAGATGCATAGTTTGGAATAAATTTTTCATACCAAGAGGTAAGGCCCAAAAAGGAATGTAAGTTTTATACATCACTTGGAGAAGTGCCTCTGGCACTGCCAATGCATGATCAGGGTCAGGTTTCAATCCCTGTGCTGAAATTGTATGTCCCAGAAAGGAAAGTTCAGTTTGTCTAAATTTACGTTTATTCAAATTAAGCTTCAAGCCTGCTTCGCTAATACAGCCTAATACAGACTGCAAATTATTTTCATGTTCCTCAGGAGAATTCCCAAACACAATAATATCATCCAGATAACATTAGACCTCCTTCTGCGTCTTAAGAATAATTGACATCATTTTTTGAAAGGCACTAGGTGCTGACCCAAGCCCATACAGGACATGTTTAAAACAGAATAATTTGTCATGTGTAATAAATGCTGTAAGGTCTCTACTATCTTCATGCAACATTGATGGTATGCACTCTGCAAATCAAGAGCAGACAACATCCTTGCTCCCCGAAGTTCTGCAACAACGTCTTCTATATGTGGAAGAGGTTGGCTCTCTATCACCATAGCTGTATTTAGCTCTCTCAAGTCTACACAAAGATGAATGCCGCCGTTTTTCTTCCTTGTCACTACTATAGGCAATAAATGAGGTTCAGTGCAACAAAAACATCCATCCCAAGGATAAAAGTACCATCAGGAACAATATAAAACTCTGCAGATGCACGACATAGGCCAAAAGTTACTTTTACATGGAAAAATCCACATACAGGAATTTGGTTCCTCAGATAACACACCAACTGTATTTTTGGTTCCACAAGTGGCACATTTCCAAAGTAATGCAAACAAAATGATTCAGGCTATACAGAAACTACTGAGTCAGTATCCAGCATTAATTCAGCGTCTTTTGATACCCCTACATCTGTAGCAAAAATGTTAACAGTACACATAGTTTTTCAACCATGTGTGCGGGACTAATCGTGTGTACACTCAAAATAGTAGCATCTGGTACTGTAACTACATGTACTTGCTGGTTAGGCCAGTTATTGCGATGATATACTTTAGCAAAATGTCCCCATTTTTTTTACAATAATTACACTGAACCATCTTAGCAGGACATCCTGTGTAACTTGCAAGATGGTGTGAAGACCCACAACAAAAGCAGAGTTTAATCAGACTTTGACTCTGTTCACTTGATTGTTTTTGACCAGCTTTCCCTTCCTAGTCCTTTGTCTGCCTCACAACAAAACATCTATGCAGAGGATCCACGGCTTGCACCACACCCCCTTTATCCAAATTCGTTATTTTAGCTTCTGCCAAGGCTGTCTCAATTTGAGTTGCAATAGTTATAGCTTTCTCCAATAAGATCCATCTCAAGGAGTAAGCATTCTCATATACGAGTCAGAGATGTTTTCTCAATGAGCTGGTCTCTAATCATCTTGCCACCATATCTCCAAAATCACATAAGCTCATTCTCGAAGCATCCGTATACTGTAATATAGACTCCTTTAGTTTCTGTTCACATGGGAGAAATTTGTAGAAGTCAGCTACCACATTCACTTTTACCACAAAAAAGTTCTTTAAAGCAATGCATATTTATCATCAACAAGGGGAAGGTTTAGAATATATGTTGTCCTCCATCTCCCAAACAGTGGATAAGCAATGCACATTTCCTTGCTTGAGAGAGCTCCTTATTGATGCCTGCAAACAAGTAGTTTTCAAACATCCAGATCCAAACAGGGAATGCAAATGGGGGCTTACCAGGGCTTTGAAGAAAAGCTGCAGGTGGGATAAGTAACAGAAGAGCCATTCTTCGTCACCAAAGATTGCACCCTTAATTTATTTTTATAATGGCTATTGCTTTAACAGTAAGCTGTTCTGAGCTAAAAGAAAGCAGGATACACATTTGTCAACAAGCATATTAAACCTGGAAAGAAAAATGCCTAACCAGAGTTGGGATAAATGTTGGGGCAGTGTGTTTTCCCTTCACAAAGGCTCTTTAATGAATGCAAGCAGTTATGGTTTGTGCTGTTTGCCTCACCAAAGTTTTTCTGGAGGGAAATGCAGTCAGAGTCTTTTGTGGGAAATTGTCTGTTGCCCTAAGTTGATTGGTATCTGATTTAACACACATGACTTATATTTAATAAACAAACCTTGTAAAAAATGGACATCATATTAATGTGTGCTCTAATATCTCGATTTTTCCCAATAACCAAAAATATTTGAACTGAAATTTTTGATTGGGAGGAGGGGAGATCACAAAAGTACAATTAATGTGGTTTAAAGATTTACTTTAAAAATATTTTCATTGAGATACATGTAAATATTTCAGACATGACAACTTAATAGCATATACTTCTTACACTATTTGAATTTTAAGGTTAAAAAAATGAATGTCCTGCAAATGCTTAACATCAACATACTAACTTTAGCATGCTCTAAGAATTATGCATTTATTTGTATTATATATGCAAGCATGTTTCCTTGGAATAGTCACTTGAAACACATTCATTACAACTTTGAAACTGTTCAGTTCAACTATTATTGTATCCATTTACTGTGTTACTAATCAATTTGATGAAACAATCCATTTTCAGAAATGTGCTTTTTCTGTGGAAAAACATAGCGGTGGAATTTTTTCTGCCCTACTTCACGGAATATTTCACCCATTCCCTTGAGAGAGCGCACACACACAAACACACAGAGGAACACAGCTGCCTTTAGAACCAATGGTGGCTCTGGTTCAGCAGGAACAGGGCCATCTAGCAGACCAAAACCAAGTTGTTCAGCAGTAACCAGTTGTTCATCTCACAAAGCCGGCAGTACAGACATGCAACAAAGGGAGGGCAACAAAGATGATCAGGGGACTGGAAACAAAGCTCTATGAAGAGAGACTGAAAGAACTGGGCATGTTTAGCCTTGAGAAGAGAAGACTGAGGGGTGATAGGACAGCGCTCTTCAAGTACTTGAAAGGTTGTCACAGAGACGAAGGCCAGCATCTCTTCTCAATCATCCCAGAGTGCAGGACACGGAATCATGGGCTCAAGTTACAGGAAGCCAGATTCCGGCTGAACATCAGGACAAACTTCCTGACTGTTAGAGCAATACGACAATGGAGCCAATTACCTAGGGAGGTGGTGGGCTCTCCCACACTGAGGGCATTCAAGACGAGGCTGGACAGCCACCTGTCAGGGATGCTCTGACTTGGATTCCTGCATTGAGCAGGGAGTTGGACTCGATGGCCTTGTAGGCCCCTTTCAACCCTACTATTCTATGATTCTATGCAGGACTGCTACTTCCTTACTTAGAACTATTCAGTGATGCGCACACACAAATATACTGGTGCGATGGCCTTTTCTGGATTTCCTCAGAAGGCCCATGAATATGCCCTAAGCCATTCCAAATATGTAGCTGCCATGAGAAACCCGTGAATCAGAAGTAACCATTTATTCATCGTTTCACCCAGGTGGGGACCAGCTAGCAAAGAGTTTAAGATTCACTCTTACAATAACCATCCCTTATTTCTTTATCAATTAGACCTGAAAATTAATTTGGATACAATGTATTAATGTTTACCTAACCCCACTTTAAGTATAATCCATCTTTTTCAAAGCGGTATATCCATATGTGGACACTGAGGGTAGGAACGTGGTGAAGTAGAAGAGTCAGGTGAAGTAGAAGAAAGGAAAGGTTCCTCCTGTGCAAGCACCAGGTCATTACTGACCCCTAGAGGGACGCCTGCTTACACTGGCATTTTCATGGCAGACTATAGCGGGGTGGTTACCCTTGCACAAAAATGGGTGGTCAAAAAGCCTCCCTCCCCACCCAAATTGCCATAGTCTAGAGTTGCATGTGTACATTTTTTTCATGCCACTAGAGAATATCCCTGGGCACACCACAGGACATAATTATCGTGGCTGAGGGGAAGTGAGCACAGCCAAACCAAGACCCTGCTGTTACCGTGCAGGGCTGGGATTAGCTAAGTGCTGTCTGAAGCCCCCAGGCAGGTGGACTCTGGGAAGGCTGTTGTTGTTTTATGAGAGCTTTCGGAGCGCACTGCTAGCCTTCCTTGGGGACTCCCACCTGTCTTGTTCCCAGGAGGTGCCAGACAGGATTCTGGGAAGACCACTGCTGTGTTCCAAATGCTTATAGAGTGTGGCACTGGCCTCCCAAGGATCCATTCATACACTAGTTGGGAGGAGATGCTGAGCGGGAGGATTCTGGGAAGATGATCGGTGTGTCTTGAGAGCAGCCAGTACCTTCCAATAAGGGGGAGAGAAGAGGCAGGGATCACAGGAAGGCTGGAGAGTAAAGGGAGAGGATGAGGAGTAAGTAGGGAGTGAGTGATGTACGTATAGCTGCCCAAGAATGTGTGAGAGATAACGCATGTGGGTGAATTATGCAAGGGACAACCCATGTAAAATGCACATGTGAGAGAAAGATAATGTGTGTCATGCATGGATATACAGAGAGTTGGAAAGGAAAATATTCCTCCTTTCTGTCCGGAATTACCCCAACCTCAACCTCCTGTTATTTCCATGTGTGGGTCCCTACTTGTTTCTTTAACTTCCCCATTCTCATCCTGACCCTCTTTTCACCCAGGTCCATTCTTCTTCTATCTAGCACCCATGTCACCTTCCTAAACACCACAAAACAACTTTATTTGCTGATTGTGCAAACTCATCACCTCTGTTCCAATCTTCCCCATGCCTCAGGGAAAAAGAGAGCGAGCGAGCGGGGGGAATGGTTTTAATCTTTATCTGAGGTTATATTAGCTTAGTTTTTAAAAAAATGTTCGACCGCCCCCCCATCCAAGACTTCACAAACAGCATGTAGCCAATCCTGCTGGAAGTCTGAATGCCATCATGCACTAAAGCCTTGAGAGCCAAGAGAGATTCTGCATTATAGAGGACTGGGCCTGAAATTATCAAGAAAGCAACTGTTCATAACTTTTCAAAATACATAAAAGCAATGCAAAGACAACAGAAGTATTTGTAGGCTTAAAGTCATAATAATGTCTCTTTGCCAAACTTGTCAATAAGACTAAAATCAGTCAAACAAGAGGCGCTTAGCCTGAGCCTCATGCTTTCTACCTCAGAAGGGACTATTCATGCTAAATTTAAAGGTATGATAACAAAACTGCATTTTTAAAGCATGCAGGACAAAGTAGGATGACGGTACATTTCTTCTCCTTGATAGCATTCAGATGTTTGATTAACAAATCTCTTGTACAGCCTTTCCCAACATGGTGCCCTCCAGGTGTTTGGACTACACTTCCCATCAGCCTCAGTCAGCATGGCCAATAATCAAGGATGATATGAGCTGTAATCCAAAACTTCTGGAGGGCACTATGTTGCAGTTAAGAAACTGCAACCACCCTTTTGTTTGTACAGACAAGGTGGTTGAAGAACGGAATAAGTATGGCTGTTTCCCACTCTTCCAAAGAAAAGTTAAATACCTAAAAGGTTATTCTAGAATCTGGTGGTGTTTTTGAGATGCTTTAAATTAATTATTGCCAAATAGAAGACTAGACTAATACAATGTAAACAGACCGGGGGGGGGGGCAGAATCAATTGCATTAGTACACTTGGTATGTTCAGAACATCACATACCATAAAACATTAGCACCTCAACCAGAACAGCAGGAAAGCTGGGGATCACTCTTCTAAAGCATGAAGTAAGGATAATTATGAAACTGGGGTCACAGTTTTCAGCACAGGATTACTGCACAGCATTGCATTCACTTGCACATAACCAGGCTGCCATCCATGGATAATTCTCTAACCCTGAACAGAACAAGGTGGTTGAAAAGGAAAGCTCTCCCCAGACTCAGGCCAAAACCCAGAATCATCTCTGGAGGAAAGTAATAAGGACTAGGAACATACTGGGAACATGACAATGAAAGCCTAAATTAACGGGAATGTAGTTTTGCATACATGTAATCAATACAAATATTTATAATGCAGTCCCATAGTCCATATACATCAGCTGGAGGGGTGTAAGATACTACTTAAATCTTTTGTTCTGACAGGTCTTGAAGATATGCTGGCATCGAGACGCTACACCAATATACTGCCTGGGCTATGTGACTCCATTAGCACAGCACCCATAATTGGATCATGCTGAGAAAGGAGCAGATCCCAGTCTTGCCCCCAGTGACAGCATAACATTATGCCAGCAAAAGGAGTGTAAATCCAGGCTTTCTGAATGCAAGTCCCCCCAGCCCCCGCAAAAAACTACCTCCACCTCCTGCCACACAGGGATAACAGAGCATAAGATTTTGACAAACTTCATAGCCAATCACAGCATATGGCCAGCAGTATATCAACCCCAGTCAGGAAAACCAAATCTCATATAACAGGATGTGCACCATAGAGCTACATCACTCTGGCCTCATGTCTAGAGAACTTCGGGAACACAAGGGCAAACTTTGATGAGGAGTACTCTGGTAAAAGGGTATGTGGCACAAAAAGGGAGCACTACGACTAACAGCCTGTCTGATAGCAATATGTTCTTCCAACATTTCTTAACACTTGACTTCTCTGACTTCAACCCCCACCTCAACAATTCGAGTCACAAACACCCAACAAGAACCTCTTCTCCATTCCTGCAACTGGGATTGGAAAGACAAGGCAACCCACACAGGTAAGCAAGTGCCTCATTATGACAGCTGCAAAAGTTGTTTCTCCCCTTGTAATGTCTGAAAACAACTCTTTGACCATCAGGAGATAGTAGCAATGTATTCCACACAGGAACTGTACAGAAGCAGAGCAGGGGTGGGGTGGGGTGGGGTGGGGGGCCATTAACTATGAAACCCTGGTAAGCTACAGAACGCTCACTTTAGTGCTACCCTTACAGAGCATCTCTACACACTCCCAAAACTCCTGGGCCCATGATCTTCTGAAAACAGGTGTATTTTTTAACATTCCTGAGTAGATTATGGTTGCACTTGTGTACTACAATGCCACTGTAGTTGCTTGGTCGGCATAATCAGAGAAGAGATACTCTTCTGAGTGGTCTCTAAGAATTGCTGCTTAGTCCAAAATTAAGTAATTCTGTCCCTCCCCTACTTGGAGACTTGATAACTTAAAAAAAAACAAACCTTTCTATGCAAACTGTTTTAGTGGCCAAGCTAAAGATTATATTGGATGGGGAAGCCAATTACTTGCTCCTCTTTTTAGGATTTTGTGTGTGGGGGTTAACCTTAATGTTTTATACGTAATATTGAAACATTTTATATGTTGTTTGATATAAATCCCTTGATAGAGCAGGATGAAAATCCAAAGCAAAGAAATGAATAGTGCAATGTAACAGGATAGAAGACAGACAGAGGAAAGATGTCTCTGTAAAGCATAATGTACAGCCGTACCAAGAGAAGCAAACTTCAAGATGCAATAGGCTATATAACTGAAGCTTTAAAAACAGAATGCCTGCGCAAACCTCCACAATCGGTTGTGGCCACAAATATTATCAGCTTTATTTATATTCCTCCAAAGGTAGGACGTTTCCTTTATCCACTGAAGGGGACAAGAGCTTTGCTGCTGATACAAACAAAATGGGAAGGGCGGTGCCATTTGCCTCATGAAATCATCCCAGTGAATTTCTGGCCAGTTCTTTGTTCGTACTACTACTACTGTTCATTTTTATGAACAAATTATTGGGTTATAAGGATATGCTTAGCATCTACCAAAATAGTATCTTTAGCTATAGTCAACAAAAAGTTGGAATAGGTTGACAAGAGAATGCAGCTGCATCCCAATTAGTGCTTTGTACTGTCCTACATTTCCAATTTAGAAGTGGCCAGTTGCCATAAAAAATAAACATTGATACAACTGGTCTATCATAAAGAAGTTCTTAAGAGGATCTCCTGGTGATACTAGCCAGCTTGTAAAGCAATTGTTTGTCTATGGTGAGCCAGGGAGCTGTGTGAGTAGGCTGACCACAGTCAGCGTTACTGTAGTCAGTGTATTAAAAGGAGCTCAGTAAGACTGCTTACAGACCAGAGGTGGGAGCTGAAGTGGGTCTTCAACGAAAGCTAAGGAAGCACTAGAATGGGGGCTCTTCTAAATAAGACTTTGTGGAGCCACACGGTTCTTCTTACACAGGGCCACTGTCCCTGGTACACTTGCAGGTTGTCCCTGAGGTTCTGATAAAAAGAACAGGAAACTTCTGAAGAGCCA
Organism: Heloderma suspectum; assembly: GCF_057233095.1. Lineage (NCBI taxonomy): Eukaryota > Metazoa > Chordata > Lepidosauria > Squamata > Helodermatidae > Heloderma > Heloderma suspectum. The sequence goes on along the minus strand of NC_139461.1, from coordinate 145,469,572 downwards.
GGTATTTCTTAGAGGTTACATTACAAGCTGAATGGGCTAGCTGCTTGTCAGTGTACATTTTAAAATAATTTAAAATGAAAAGCAACTTGCCTCTTCAGCAGTGCAAATGGCCGTGGTGAGAAAGAATGGGAGGATGATAAGTAGAAACAACAGACAGAATCAGATTCCCAAATGGAAAGCAGTTAGGAAAGGATTCTTTCAAGTGTCCTCATCCTATAGCTGTCAAGAGGGGAAAGACCTCAATCATTTTCTGGAAGCTGCATGAGACTGGATGTTGGTGTACAGACTAAGGTTCAACCCAAACAAGTTGGAGGCTCTGTTAAACCAACCTGGGATTGGGGGTACAGCCTGTTCTGAATGGGGTTGCACTCCCTCTGAAGCACCAGGTTCACAGCTTGGGCGGTACTCTTGGACTCAGGATCTTTTCCTGGAGATCCAGGTGACCGCTGTGGCCAGGAGTGCCTTTGCCTAGTCCCAGCTGGTGTGCCAGTTATGCCCCTTCTGGGGAAAAGGCAGATCAGGCCACAACAATCCATGCCTAATTATCTCTCACTTGAACTACTGTGACACACTGTATGTGGGGTTGCCCTTGGAAAATACTCAGAAACTACCACTAGTGCAAAATCCAGTGGCCAGACTATTGTCTGGCTTGGCTTGTGCTTTAGAGGCCACAATTCAACCGTCTTGAACCAACTACACTGGCTCACCATTTGTTTCCAGTCCCAGTTCAAAGTGCTGACTTTGACCTATAAAGCCCTAAAGGGCATGGGGAGGGGATATCTGAAGGACTGCTTCCTCCCATATGAGCCTCCCTTACAATCTTCATCAGATGCCCTGTTGTATGGCCCACGGCCAAGAGAAGCTAGCTTGGTGGTACACAAGACAGGGCCTTTCATGTAGCAACACCTTGACTGTGGAACTCCTTCTGAGGGAGGTCAGTTTCGCTCCATCCCCACTGAGTTTTAGACAGGAAGTAAAAACTGTTTTGTAATTGTAATTTGTCACTGTATTGCTTTGTCAGTCCTTTGATGAATCTTGATATTGTTTTTGGTCTGTTTTAAAGAATGTTTTGTTTCTATTTTGATTTTGTTGTGTTTTTATTGTATTATTTTAAATTGTATGTCACTTTGAGGACCAAAGTGAGCAGAAAAGCAATTTATAAATACTTTTAATAAATAAAAAAATGTTGATTGTGAAGTACAAGCACGCCTGAATGAATGCTGGTCCTCAATACAGCAAATTTTAAAAAACAGTGATCTCCATTCTAAACTTTGACCATCCCATCTTTTTAAAAAAATGTCTGGTGCTGTTTATGTAATCCCCTCCCCACAAAGAACCCCAGGATATTGTTCCCCAGTAATGAGCACAAACAAGAACTTGGACAAAGTAGTAAATGCATTAGCTGACTCCTAAAACTGCATACATTTCTAAACAAATCACCAGCGCAACATCATCAGTGTGGATGACATACTTTAGGAAGTATTTTGATACAGCACCCCACAGAAGAACAATTTAAAAGGTCAGTAAGGCTGCAATTTTATGCACACTCACCTGGAATTAAGTCCCACTGAATACAATGGGACTTACCTCCAAGTAAATATCCATATAATTATGCTGGATACAGGGTTATAGAGAGTGAACCAGAAATCTAAACCAACAATTCCTTGTGAATGCTTATAGTTTTGGAAGGAGGGAGTTGAAGATCAGATACCACAGAGGTCCAATTTGTGGGTCTGTGTTATGTTTTAATATAAAGTGTAGGCAAGGACTGTGTTTGCTGACAACATGGATGTATGGGACATGATAATTTCTGAACAGCTCAGCAAGGAACATGAGCCAGTGGGCAGGTTTATTCTGAATTCAGTGTAGAGGCATAAAAGCCGGAGCAGCTGGCACACAAGGCAATGGAAGACAATAAGACTCTTAAGCTATTCAGACTTTGTACATAGCCATATGTGACAGGGGACGAATGGTGAGAGAACGGGTCTAGAATTCTCCCATAGAATAGGAAAAGATGGGGATGCAAAATATAGCGCTGATGAGACTTCCCCACCCCCAAAGCCAATAAGAGCCAAATACCTCAGTGCTGAATGCCTCTGACTTTTTAAGGGGTGCATGTGCGTGTGTGTGCGCGCGCATGTGTGTTGCTTGTCTCTTCTGCACAACTCCACATGCTGTCATCACCCAAGCTGACCAGGGGAGTGAGATTCAACACTACCTCTGCCTTGCTATTTGCAAAAGGACGCAGGGCTAGGGAGATTTAACAAAAGTTACTAGCACATAACATGTTTTACTAGCCCACCTGCCCACACATACCCATATTAGTAATTTGGGGCTTATGAGAACCTAAGGCCTGACTTTTGTAAAGGGTCCCTGCCTAATTGCATGGAGGAAATTCTTACATACACAAGTGACCAGATGAGCAGCTTTTTTTTCAATCCTGGTTTAGAGACCACTATGAAACCTTAAAAAAAAAGTATAAACATTGCACCAACTGCCAAGAGAGGTGCTTTGGGGCAAATGTTCTGCCTGATTTGCGCACCAAGTCACAATTGCTGAATGTGCACTTAAAGAGGAGAAGCCTAACATAAGACACAACTCATTCCGTAATGGTAACACACACAGAGAGAGAAATATAAATAGCAATATTGAAGGGAACCTTTCCGGAGGAGTCAGCTTGTAAGCCTGTATTTGAAATGCTTTGCATACTTCTGGTTATCAGATTATAGCTGAAGAAAGTAAACCAGAGGGCAACCAGAACTGATACCCAGGGCCAGCAGTGGCAGTCATTCACCGCCGTTACACAAACTAGGCCAAAGGTTTCCAACAGGAACAGACAGAGCAGCAGCCACAGGATGATCCGACTCCTCAAACCAACCCCGTTATTTCAGTTCAACAATATTCTGTGGATAAGACGTGATGGATGGAGTTGAGAACACCTCCCTCTCAATACTGTGGGGCTAACTCAAGGAATAAAACTGACACGCTCTAGATCCTCACCTGGAATCCACTTTGTGACAAGATTGCTGGGGAAGACAATAAGAGATACTGTTAAGAATAAAACGAATCTCCCCATATTCAGATGATGAGCAAGTTATCCACATCAAATTAAGCATTCTGTCTCAGCTAATTATTAGCCAAATCAACACACAGCTGATGAATGGAACTAACCTAAGTGGGGCTTTTCCATTTTGAAAATATCTGCGTATCTTTGGGTTCAAATCTCCCTGCTTTATCAGGCTCCATTTACACGAGTGACTCCGCCTAGTGGGAGCTTGCAGTTCCACTTTGAACACAAATCATGTGAAGCTACGGGGATAATTCATCAGGCTGTGGCAGCTGTGGTTTTTAATCAGCCCATGTTGACTTTTGGCCATGCTGTCATGGGCTGAGGCAGTCATGCAGCCACCAGTGGACATGAAGAGAATCTTGTCTTGGCACGCGATCATAAGCATTTCAAAAAGCTGCCGCGGATGTCACAACCCAGTCCACACTTCAGCTGACTGGCACACAGTCATACAGCCGCTTGAGCCTGTGACAGCACAGCAGAAAGTGAACACAGGCTGATTAAAACCCACAGCTGCCACCAGCTGACAAGATCTGCCATAGAGTCACATGATGCAACTGCCTAAAAGCATTAACCATTCAGGATTTTGTATTTCAAAGTGGGTCTACCATTTCAGTTCTCCTCATTCATCTATTCTGTTCAACACATGCCCAGGAGAATTTTGCTTTTGTGAAGCTCACAAATCAGAGATCTTTCTCTCTGGAAGGATTTGGGCCACAAATTAAATTTGACTAAAACGGTAAATATTCTTTTTGCCTCCAGTGAGGCACAGTCTGCCACTATCCCGTTAAAGGTCTGAGCCAAAAATGGAATCAATCCTTATTGTTGCCATATCTAGAGAGAACGAATTTGAAAAGCATAATTTGCCTAATATGCAATGTTATGGATATGGAAATTATAAATTTATTTATTTAAGGTATTTCTGAAACCAACCAAGGCAGTTTAATATTTTAAGCTCAATGTAAATATCGTAAACAAATGAATAAATAACATACCCTACAGGGTTGTTGTGGAGATAAAATAGGACAGCCTCAAACACGCTTTCCTGAATCTTTTGTGGAGAAAGTACAAATAACACAGAATAGCCCTGCCCAGCGCAAGTAATAAAACACATTTGTGGTAAATTGTGGCAGATGCATGCCCAGCTCCTCCAGTCAGTGCCTCACTCAGACACCCAACTTCACCTGCTCCGCACCTTCCACAATTGGTGAGGACACGGGGAGGGTCAAGTGTGCTGTGCGCCCTTCCAAATGGGGCAGTAAGCAGCATGCTAAGGGCCAAATGAAACATTCTTCTAATAGTTAAGCGAGGCATGGTAATTTTCTGTACTCACTTCATAGCTTCACTATGTGTGATTAAAAGAATGTCTCGTTTGGCCCTAGGTAAGAGGAATTCCCGTGTAATCTGCCAGTTGGGAGGGCGAGTGGAGTGTATGGGAATCCCTGCCGTTATCTCTATCACAGACTGAAGATAACGGAGGGGGGATTCTTCTCCCTGTCTCTCACCCCAAGCCCCAGTAGCCTCCAGGGGGCTGGACATGGGAGGTGCAGCGGAAAGTGCCTATGGAGGGAGTCCAAGCTTCCGTGGACCAAATGCAGAACCTCATGTATTTATTTCAACCTCAGCGAGCTGGATGAGGCCAGAGGTTCCCCATCCCCGCACTATGTTCCGGGCTGTTCAGGGAGGGGGTGTCCTTTTTCCTTACCTTTCTCCTGAAACATTCCTGTTTTATTTATTTATTATTTTTATTATTAAATTTATTAATCGCCCATCTGGCTGGTCACCCAGCCACTCTGGGCGATGTACAACATACAATAAAACAGTTTAAAACAATAAAATTCTACCATAAAAACATTTTCTAAAATACCCTAACCCACCCCAAATGCCTGCCTGAACAACCACGTTTTTAATGCACGACGGAAGCTCATTAAAGAGGGGGCATGACGGAGTTCCCTAGGGAGGGAGTTCCACAGAGTGGGGGCCACCACAGAAAAGGCCCTCTCCCTCGTCCCCACCAATCTAGCTGTCCTGGCTGATGGGACAGAGAGAAGACCATCCAAGGCTGATCTTGTTAAGCGGCCTGTCTGGTGCTGCTGGAGGCGCTCCTTAAGATAGGCTGGGCCGGAACCATATAGGGTTTTAAAGGTCAAAACCAACACCTTGAATTTGGCCCGGAAAACAACTGGTTACCAGTGCAACTCCTTCAGCACTGGAGTGATGTGATCTCACCGGTGGCTGCTTTTAATCAGGCGAGCCGCTGATTCCGTACCAGCTGCAGTTTCCGAACCGTCTTCAAGGGTAACCCCACGTAGAGCGCATTACAGTAGTCTAAACAAGAGGAGACCAGGGCATGTACTACCAATGGGAACAGATGGTCGGGAAGGAAGGGGCGCAGCCGCCGTATCAGATGCTGTTGATACAGCACTGTCCGGCTCACAGCTGACACCTGAGCCTCCATGGACAGCTGGGAGTCCAAAATTACCCCCAGGCTGCAGACCTGGTCTTTCAAGGGTAGCCGTACCCCATTCAACACCAGGTCAACATCCCCCAGCCTCCTCTTGTCTCCCACCAAAAGTACCTCGGTCTTGTCAGGGTTCAGCTTCAGCTTATTCCTCCCCATCCAGCCACTCACCGTCTCCAGACATTTGGACAGGGATTCTACGGCCAACCTTGGTGAAGATTTAAACGAGAGGTAGAGCTGCATGTCATCCACGTATTGATGACACTGCACCCCAAACCTCCTGATGATAGCCCCCAGCGGCTTCACATAGATGTTAAATAGCATCGGGGAGAGGATGGAACCCTGTGGCACCCCACAAGTAAGTGGCCATGGGTCCGAAACCTCCTCTCCCAGTGCTACCCTCTGGTACCTGCCGGAGAGGAAGGACCAGAACCACTGCAATATGGTGTCTCCAATGCCCAACCCCTCCAGGCGGTCCAGGAGGATACCGTGGTCAACGGTATCAAAAGCTGCTGAGAGGTCGAGGAGAACAAGAAAGGAGCATTCACCCCTATCCAGAGCCCTCCTCATATCATCTGCCAAGGCGACCAAGGCCGTTTCTGTCCCATGCCCAAGCCTGAAGCCCGACTGAAATGCGTCTAGATAATCAGTTTCTTCCAAGTGTGCCTTCAACTGCACCACCACCACCTGCTCAATCACCTTGCCCAAAGATGGCAGATTTGAGACTGGGCGAAAGTTGTTCAGAACTTGAGGAACCAAGGAGGGCTTCTTTAAGAGCGGTCTTATCACTGCCTCCTTGAGGGCTGATGGCATCACTCCCTCCTCAAGGGAGGCGTTCACCACCGCCCTGATCCCCTCACCCAGTCTTTTTTTTTAATCCCTTCCAGATTCCCTTCCCTATCAGCCCCCACCTGCTTTTTGTAATGTAAAAAGTAAATGTAATGTAATGTAAAAATTACCCAAAAAAATTCTAATGTCTTTTTTTGTAAAAAGACATTTTTTGTAATGTCTTGCCGGATGAAGAGATCTAGAGATCTTGAAAGTTTACACATTTTTTGTGACTTTCTGGCTTGCCTAATAAAGATATTACAATTATATGGATTTTGGCACTTAACATCCTGGACATCTCGAAAGCTCACTCATTGTGCTCACTCAATGAAAGCTCATTGTCAAGCCATTTGCTGTTCTATGGTTTTAAAAATTATTTCTCTTTTAATTTACATACATACGTATATACTTCTGAATAACTGACGTGCCCACCAAGTATGTAGAAAATACTACTTTGTTTTTAGATGGCCTCATTTTGCTCCCAAAGTAATAAGCACTTGGGTACCCAAACTCAAGAGGGAACAAGCGAGATCCCACAAAAAAGTGTTGCAGTGTATCCTTAGTGTGGGTGCATGAGTTACCTGAGCCTGAGGGGGTGAAAAAAACAAAAGTTAGTATCAAAGACAGGAGGTTAGTATATATAATTCTTTGCCTTCACTGGCCAGAACAGAGTAGGAAAAGGATCTGGCATTTCTTCTTTGTATCAAAATATCAAAGATTACACATTTCCCTGGTTTTCTCAGTGATTTTTTAAAAAAAAATTAGGCATAGTTAAAAAAAATTAGGCACATCAATTGTTGTCATAGTACTCAACAGAGCCTGTTTTCCTTGTCTCCTCTCCTCCCCTCCCCTCAGTACATGCACAATTCAGCACTGGGGCCATTTCAGGGAGGGAGGGGAATTTGTAAGGGCCTCCCATTTCTCCATCTAGTGTTCCCTCTCACCTGGGTGCAAGTTATTTGAGTTCTAAACAAAAGTACGTTGCACGGAGGAAGCGAGGAAGGCTGTTTGGGAACACAGGAGTGGTGCACTGTTTTCCCTTGTCCTCATAATGGCCCTGAGCTTGACAGCAATCTCTCTGCATGCAGGTACTGTACTCATGCTAGAATGGACCAGGAATTTACTTTAAAAACAAACACACACGAAAGTTTGGAATGAATGGTCTGAGAAAACCTGATACATAACACTATGACTCAAACAGGCTAGTATCCCACTAACACGAATTATGTTGCTCTGGCATAACAGTCCTCTAGTGTGGGGGGAAGCAACATTTTTGAGCCCATGGGCACATCTGGCAAGTTGAGAAACTGTCCTGGGCACCACCACAAAATGGGCACACTGCAGATGAAAGTGTCTGCCTGTGGCAGCCCACCAACTTCATTGCATAACAATGTTTCTGACCCTCACATGAGTCCCATAGGAATTCATGGAAAAGAAGATGAGAGCAGCTGTAGGCCCTCACTTTGCTTTGAAGTGATCCCCGCTATCAGTAAGAAATATTGCCATTAAAAAATACAAAAATAAAAAGTGTGTGTGGAGGGCGGGTAAGACACCTCGTTGGGTGCCAAGGAAGGTGTCCAAGGGCACACTGGTGCCCAAGGGTGCCATGCTGCCCACCCCTGCTCTAGCACAACACCAATAACATTCACTTGCGCAACAGGATTCCCCAGAAAACCTGTTGTGCAAGCTAATGCTATCGGCATTGCCCTAAAGGTCCCTTATGCCAGTGCAATATAATTTACGTTACTGGTAGGACACCATAGGATACTGCCCAAACTCACTAAGTGAAATTGTTTGGAAGCAGATCCAGGACATAAAAAGCAAGTCGTTCTTTACCTGAAGCATAATTTACGGAATTCGCTGCCACAGATGCAGTGATGCCCACTGGCATAGATGGCTTCAAAAGCAGATCACACAAATATATGGAGGCAAGGTTGACCAACAGCTGTTAGCGATGCTGGCTATATGCCACCTCCCAGTTCAGAGGCTGATTGTCTCTGCATACCAAATGCTGGCGCTGGAGAAGTGGACACACACATACACAGCAGGGGAAGCCTGATGCGTCCCTGCCCTTCTTATAAGATTTGTTTCAAATGAGAAGTGGCATACAAGTATTGCTAATAAATAATAAATAAGCTTCTGAGGAGCACTTAACATGCTGGTCTAGACAGACCTTTAGCCTGGCCCTGCATGCCAATGTTTTAATCCAGAGCTGAGGAACCTGTGGCTCTACAGATGCTGTTGGACTCAAATTCCCATCAGCCTCAGCCAGCATGGCCAATCATCAGGGATTGTGGGAGTTGTAGACAACAACTGGAGGGCCATGGGTTCCCCATGTCTGTTTTAGTCTGATACAGCAGGAGTCTTCTTATTGGTATGAAGACCAAATTATACATTTACACAGGCTCCAGGTTGAAAGCCTGGAATAATACCAAGAGTTCCAGGAATTATTACCTAGATTTCTAGGCAATGCAAAACCCCAAGTAATGCTGAACTTCAAGTCCCTTTTCTTCTCCCTCCATCTACATGGTGACTGAAATCTCCTTCCTTAGCTGTTCACTTGTTCATCATGCTTTGACATAGTCATCATTTTTAAAAGTTTCTCACTGTTGTGTCTTGGTTGGTTTTAAAATATCACTGCCTTGTTTACAGCTCTACTGAATTTGCAGCAGTTCTGCATATAAAATTGCAGTCCATGGACAAACTTTCCAGGCAAGAGAAGCATTCAAGCTGTCTGCATTTGCGCAGGCACAGGAACATCCTGCTGGGAAACTGCCACAAATTAACCCAAATTCAGGCAAGTGCCTGCTTAGTGCTTATTTACTGCAAAAGTATGAAATCTGTGCATTGTGAAAGCATCTTAAGAACCATACCTGATTACATAAAGAGATGTGAAGGTCCGGGGGGGGGGGGACAGAACTTTTTATTGGGGGGGGGGAACAGTTTCCCCCATTTTTTTTTTCCTGAGGCCCGAAACAGGACTGAAAAATTGGAGCGGGGGCAATTTAAAAAACACTCTTTACAAATATTTTCTTTTCTGGTCAGTGAAAGTATCTTACATTCATAGGGACACCTATTTTTGAGAGGAGTTTTTCCTCTAAAAACAACTTCTGTTTCTGCATATAATGTTGGGGTTCTACACGCTATTTCTGAGCCCAAATAATATCAACACCCTTTTTTTGTTTAGAATGCTGATGGCTTCTATACCGCCACTGTACCTCTGCTTGTTCTGTTGCGCTAGCAGAATGGACCACTAGCACAACAGGAGCTAGCAGTTCCTAAAACAAGCACAGAAACTAGCAGAAATGCTCATTTCCAGAACATGGCAGGTCAGTAGAGCGTTCTGTGAGTTCCACTGACTTGACCTGTTCCAGAAATGAGTACCGCTGCTTGTTTCCATTTTTTCCCCCAGAATTGTAAGTTCCTGTTGCACTAGCAGTCCATTCCACTAGCACAGGGGCAGTATAGTATACTGCCCAGTGCCTCCATGGCCCATTCCAGTCAGGCAGTCCAGAAAAATACCATGCTTGATGGTACTGAAAGCCATAGAGAAGCCTAGCAGAACCAACAGGGACACACTCCCCCTATCCAGTTCCCAGCATAGATCATCCACCAAGGTGACCAAAGCAGTCTCTCTTTCATAACCAGGGCTGAGCCAGGCTGAAATCGATCTAGATAATCTGCCTCATCCAGAAATCCCTGGAGCTGAGAAGCTACCACACACTCCAGCACCTTGCCCAATGGAATATTGGAGACCAGTCAGAAATTATCCAGTACAGTGTGGTTCAGAGCCTAGATGCTGGCTGGGGGTGGGGATGGGAGCGGTCACATTGGTAGTAGCCGCCAGTGGCTTTACCCTGTAGAAAACCAGCCCTACTGGCTGGGCTTGCATTTCCTGCAGCCCTGCCCTAGCTAGGAATGCCTAGGCAGATGCTCTTCGCTGGAGAAAGCATTTATCTTGGCTGGAGTTGGCACGCTAGTCAATTGTCTGCTCAAATATCGTCAGCTATTTGACTACAGCCAAATATCCCATTCAGCCAAGAACGCCACTATGCAGGTGACAGCTTATCTTTTTAATTTCATGATGGTACCATTTGTTAGCATGGGCCGGAGTGAAGGCCACTCGTCCCCCTTGCCCTTGACTGCTGTAGGGGTAGCCTAGCCACATAAAAATCTTCTGCTCCTGTCTGCCTGCTTCAATGGCAGACATCTCCAAAGAGCAAAACAAGCAGCCATTAAGGGCAAAGATAACTGCTTAGGACTATCCGTTTTGCATGTTGCAAGAACCATGGCAAACACTCTCCATGTTGAAACTGATGCTGATGGTGCTTGAAGTTTTCGCCTGCTGCTTACTTAGCACAAGGGACTTTAAAAATGGAGGCAGGGGGGTAATAGTTGCTATTACCTTATTTCTTTTTAAATTTTTGTTTCTTTCCTTTTTTAATTTTGTCATTGTAGGCTGATCCTGGTGTTCCACAATAAAAGCCAAAGAAAATTTCAGTGAACCATTCACATTCCTGGAAAAGTTATAATAATCCACCATTACCATTTTTAAAGTTAATTTCATTGTTTCACAATAAGTTAAGTAATTAGCATAAGTATCAAATCTGTTGATGATTAAACTAGCTTCTGTTGTTCTAATAACAATATTGTTCAAATTAAGTTAATGCTTGCAGAGCATTGTGTATGCCCACTCAGATGGAAGCCCCACTGCGTTCAACAAGCTTGATTTGATTTAAATCAAAAATTGATTTAAATCAGGATTTATACCAGGATTTAAATAGCTTCTCTGAAGGACTCAATTTTAATGATTTAAATCACTGTTTAAATCACTAGTGATGAAGATTCTATTTTATCATCATTTTTAGTAGAAGTACATTATTGTTTAATATAACCTTAATATATATTCAGAGATGTAGGTTTCATTCGAAGGTAGGTACACAGTGGAGGATACATGCAGAAGAAGTTTCCTCAGGAGTCAGGACTGCATGAATATGTCCTGTTCACTTTTGGTTTCACTTTCTGCTCCCCTCCCCTATCCCTTGCATTTATATCCAGACCCCTCCTCCCTGTTCAGATCTACTCCATCTCCCCATATTCTCTATTGATTGACTTCTCTGTCTTTGCACTTGAGAGAGCGAGAGCGAGTGCACACGCACGTCTGTACATCACCTGCAGTGCACAATAGGACTGATCAGATTATCTCTCATCTCCATAAACTGCTGTTAACATATTCATAGAATATAATCAGAAGTGGTATAATTAGTATGCATGATGATATCTTTGACCAAGGCTCTTTTTTTACTAATAGTTTTAAGAAAATTTCAAAATCTGATTTAAATGTTAAAAAATCCAATTTAATTATTTTAGAATCTGATTTTTTTATTTTTAAAAACAATCATTGATTTCTATCAGCCCTGGTGTTCAGTAGGACTTGCTTCAAGCTAAGTCTACAGCAAGGGTGGGCAACACACATACAGCCCCTGCTGCCCCCTGGAGTTATCCCAGCAGCCCACTGCCCCCACACAACCAAAATTTGCAAGTTGATTTGCCACCAAAGATTGGTGGCAGTTACGTGTTTTTTTGCCGCTGGTGCCTTGCAGAATTCTCTAGAGCACTGGGGGTGGCATGAGTGCGACCTGCAGAGAGGTGCAGGTCCGAAGGACAAAAATGACCCCCAGACCTCCCAAAGTTGCCCACCCCTGGTGTATAGGATTGCAGCCTAAAAATATTTGACATTATTTGACTGATCCATTGAATGAATCTTTTTTGACCATTCAGGTGACCAAACCTACGTCCTATAGGTCCTATAGTGCACGTTCTGAGGGCACCTGATACAGACACCTCCTGAAGCTACCAAGATTTGGGTCTGGTCAGTTCCTGAATGCAACAGTGACTTCAGAAGAGGAGGAGCTGCGGAGCTTTCTGCTAGGGAAGTCAGAGAATTTCGCCACGAATCTCGGGGAGGCCGAATGCCAGCGCATTCGGCCCCCTGAAATCGGTGGCGAAACGGTCTGCCACCCCCCACCCAGGACGGGACTTACCTTGGGCGGATCTTCCTGGCGGCAGCGGCCGGGCAGTGGCCGGTCTTCCGACCAGCTGCCGCCACCGCCATTTCCAGTAAAAAAACAAAACAAAAAAACGTGATAGGCTACGTAAAGATTTACGTAGCCTATCATGGCTAGATTTTTAAAAAACACCGTGACAGGCTACGTAAATGTTTACGTAGCCTATCACGGCTGATTTAAAAGAAAAAAAACACGCGCATTCGCAAGTGGCGGCGCCCATGGGCGCCGCCATTTGCGTTCCTTATTTTGGCACGTCTTAGTCTACGTAAACATTTACGTAGACTAAGACGGCGAAAATAAGGGGAACGCAAATAGCGTAGCGTCTACGCTATTTGCATTCCCCTTATTTTCGCCGTCTTAGTCTACGTAAATGTTTACGTAGACTAAGACGTGTAAAATAAGTAACACAAATGGCGGCGCCCATGGGCGCCGCCATATGTGTACGCGCATTTTTTTTCTTTTAAATCAGCCGTGATAGGCTACGTAAACATTTACGTAGCCTATCATGGTTGACTGCAGGGACGCAAACGGCGGCGGCTACGGCTGCCGCCATTTGCGTCCCTGCTAGCCAGCGGCCGGATGTCCGGCCACTGGTGGAGCCGGCCGGCAGCTCCACAGAATCCCTGCGGAGTGGAGCCGGCCAGCCAGAATTTTGGGGAGGAGGGATGGAGCACCTCCCCCCCAGCCAGAATTTCGGGTGGAGGGATGGAGCGCCTCCCCCCCACCTCGAATCAATTTCACTAAAAGGTAAGTGACTTTCGTACATCCCTACTTTCTGCTGTGGCTGTGGGGCAGGGGGGGAGGATCCCCGCTTGGATTCCACCCCTCCAGGCTGTAGCTGTGTCTGTGACTTGGGGTGGGGGGCCGCAGCATCCTATGGTCCCTGGGATGCCCTTCCAGGGGCCATAGGATTGCTCTGTAAGTAACAGAAGACCTGATCTATGAAAACATGTTTGGTAAGTTAACATTTCAGGCCATATTTTTTTATACCTTCAGGTCTTGTAGCTTCATTGTATGTTTGTCAATAAAATGCTTACTGATTTTTTATTGTATGTATTGACACTTTTTTGTTTTGGATTGTCGTAATGTTTTATGACTCCTTGTAGTTGTTCTACTTGCCCTTTTATTTTAAAATTTTTAATCATATGTTCTGAATAAACTTTTGTATTTATTTTCAATATCAACATGTTTCATGCTTTCACCACAGGGCATAACTCCAAGAAAGCCCATGGGGCCTGGCTCTTCCGGTATATTCCAGACCCCTTCCCTGAATGCAAAGGGACTGAAGATGGGCCCGTTTCCCCACCAGTGCCAGCCACCGGCGCTAGTACCAGCTGACCTTCCTTAGTAACTACGTCAATTACTAAGTCAGGGTCAGAGGTGGCAACTGCTGTCGGCACCCTCCCAACTGCCCACTTCTCGGGCTGCAGCAGCAGCAGCAGTGACTGAGCAAGGATGGAATAAGAGCAGGTAGGCCTAAGAACTGGGGTGAGAAGCCCCTTCGGGGACCCAGGGCTCAGCAGCCTGAAGATCCCAGAATGCCAAGCTCTGGACCCTTAAATGTGCTTCTCACTCTCTTCTCTCCTATCTTTTCCAGGTACAAGAGCATGGCCTTGTCCAGATTTCCTGATCTTTCACTTTTTTCATAATAGTGAAATACATCTTTTGCATCTCTCCCCACAAGATCCCAATAGGGTGCAACCGGGAAGATACAAAAGCTCGGTCTCTGACATCATGATTATATTATGGAAGAATAAAAAGGTATTCTCATAGTGGAAGGGGCCCTTTTTAGTGGAAGTCTTTTGGTGGTGAACTGCCACATGGATTGCAGTTTCTTGCTCTTTGGGTTCATTATTAGTCCAAAAAAGTAAGGGGACTGCTTTAAATACGAAGGGCAAGGTGGAGAGTGAGACTGAATTAACTATGTGACATAGAAAATGGAATTGCAGCCAGTTACCACTGCATTTTCTGGCAAAGGCTCAGTGCCTTTAACAGTTATACAACAGGCAAGAATAAAACTAGTTCACCTCTCCCCAGCCTTCCAGTGCAGTGATAGGGAAAGCTGAATCTGCTGAATTTCTGCCCTTCGTGCATCTGAGGATAGCACAGTGCCATTTTCAGAAAAGAGACAGCGACATAATTTGAAGTTATTACAAATTCTGTGTTGGCTGAGAAATCAGAACTGTACACCTGAATCCAGATCTCATCCGCAGCCACATTCAAGGATGCTTCCAATCTTAAGATTTTAAGAAAACTGACTTGGATCTTATTCAATGGCACTTCTGAGAATAGATAAGGATGGGGCTATAAGTCATGTGAGTGTTTCTACAAGTCATCTTCATGACTGAAATAGCAGCATTGTTTATTTTATTTTATTTATTAAATTTCTTAATCGCCCATCTGGCCAGTCACCCGGCCACTCTGGGCGATGTACAACAATACAACAGTTTAAAAACAATAAAATTCTACATTAAAACACATTTCTAAAAATACCCTAACCCACCCCAAATGCCTGCCTGAACAACCACATTTTCAACGCGTGGCAGAAGCTCATTAAAGAGGGGGCATGGCGGAGTTCCCTAGGGAGGGAGTTCCACAGAGTGGGGGCCACCACAGAAAAGGCCCTCTCCCTCGTCCCCACCAATCTAGCTGTCCTGGCTGATGGGACAGAGAGAAGGCCATCCAAGGCTGATCTTGTTAAGCGGCCTGTCTGGTGCTGCTGGAGGCGCTCCTTAAGATAGGCTGGGCCGGAACCATATAGGGTTTTAAAGGTCAAAACCAACACCTTGAATTTGGCCCGGAAAACAACTGGTTACCAGTGCAACTCCTTCAGCACTGGAGTGATGTGATCTCACCGGTGGCTGCTTTTAATCAGGCGAGCCGCTGATTCCGTACCAGCTGCAGTTTCCGAACCGTCTTCAAGGGTAACCCCACGTAGAGCGCATTACAGTAGTCTAAACAAGAGGAGACCAGGGCATGTACTACCAATGGGAACAGATGGTCGGGAAGGAAGGGGCGCAGCCGCCGTATCAGATGCTGTTGATACAGCACTGTCCGGCTCACAGCTGACACCTGAGCCTCCATGGACAGCTGGGAGTCTAAAATGACCCCCAGGCTGCGGACCTGGTCTTTCAAGGGTAGCCATACCCCATTCAACACCAGGTCAACATCCCCCAACCTCCTGTCTCCCACCAAAAGTACCTCGGTCTTGTCAGGGTTCAGCTTATTCCTCTCCATCCAGCCACTCACCATCTCCAGACACTCAGACAGGGATTCTACGGCCAACCTTGACGATTTGAATGAGAGGTAGAGCTGCGTGTCATCTGTATATTGGTAACACTGCACCCCAAACTTCCTGATGATAGCCCCTGGTGGCTTCACATAGATGTTAAATAGCATTAGGGAGAGGAGGTTTCGGACCCGTGGCTGCTCACCTGTGGGGTGCCACAGGGTTCCATCCTCTGCTCTGGAACCTGCCAGAGAGGAAGGCCCAGAACCACCGTAATACGGTGTCTCCAATACCCAACCCCTGCAGGTGGTCCAGGAGGATACCATGGTCAATGGTATCAAAAGTCGCTGAGAGGTCAAGGAGAACAAGGAAGGAGCATTCGCCCCTATCCAAAGCCCTCCTCATATCATCCACCAAGGTGACCAAGGCCGTTTCTGTCCCATGCCCAGGCCTGAAGCCCGATTGAAATGGATCTGGATAATCAGCTTCTTCCAAGTGTGCCTTCAACTGCATCGCCACCACCTGCTCAATCACCTTGCCCAAAAATGGCAGATTTGAAACTGGACGAAAGTTGTTCAGGACTTGGGGATCCAAGGAGGGCTTTTTTAAAAGTGGTCTTATCACTGCCCCCTTGAACTGATGGCGTCACTCCCTCCTCAACGTTCACCACCACCCTGATCCCCTCACCCAGCCTCTCTGCAGCTCATAATGAGCCAAGGTGGGCAAGGATCAAGTAAGCAGGTGGTCGGCATTACAGATGAAAGTACCTTGTCCACTTCATCAGAAGGAAGAAGCTGGAACCAATCCCACCAAACCGGTTTGCCACAGACTGCCTCTTGCTCACCACAGCGCATGGAATAACACTCCTAATGTGATGAATTTTATCTGCAAAGTGCCTTGCCACGGCCTCACAGGAGGCCTTGGAGTGCTCCAGTGGTTCCAGAGCAACTGGACCGACCAGTCTCTGGACCACTTGGAACAGCCTCCCAGGGCAGCCTCTGCAAACGCGATAGGCAGCATAATATTCCTTTTTTGCTGCCTTCACCGCCATGTGATAGGCTGAAGATACAGCTCTAGCCCATGTCTGATCGTCTTTGGAGTGCGACTTCCGCCTCTGGCGCTCTAGCTGTCTCACCTCCTGTTTCAGAGCTCATAACCATGGATTGAACAATGGTGCAATCATGGGGGAGAGGGCATTTCGGAGCCACCCGATCTAATGCCCCAGTGATTGTGGCATTCCACCCACCCACCAGGGTCTCGACCGAGTGGCCATTTGCGTGCTCCAGAGAATCCCCAAGCGCGTTCAGGAATCCATTTGGATCCATAAGACGCCTGGGGCAGACCATTTTAATGGGTCTTGATCCCTGCGGAGGGGTTGTGGAACCAAGAAGTCCAACATCACCACATAGTGATCTGACCATGACAAGGGGGTGGTGGATATACCCCTGACTTCCAGATACCCCCCGCTTCTCCAGAAACAAACACAAGGTCTAGCGTGTGACCGGCTACATGGGTGGGCCCACTTGGAATAGAGTACAGCTCCCAGGAAGCCATGGTCTCCATGAAGTCCCGAGGTGCCCCCGTCAGGATGGCCTCTGAATGTACACTGAAGTCCCCCAAAACCAACAAGTTAGGGGACTGCACACGCACATCAGAGACAACCTCAAGCACCTGAGCCAGGGAGTCAGTCATGCAGTGGGATGGGCGGTACACAAGCAGAATCCCCAGACTGCCTTTCAGGCCCAACCTCCACTACATGCACTCAGCAACCCTGGTCTCCCGGAGAGGGGGTCTGGTGAAGACCAAGGACTCCCGGTGGATAACAGCCACTCCCCCTCCCCAATCCCCAGCTCTCTGCTGCTGTGCATACAAAAATCCGGCTGGGCACATGGCCGCAGGAGTTGGAGCAGGGGCCTCAGCCAGCCAGGCCTCCGTAATACATGCCATTAGAAGTCCAGACTTGTCTACTTGCAAATTAGACACAGCTTCTCAGTATATCTATGCCTTGTCTGTAATTACCCATGCAATCAATTATTCCCATATTGAAATTTTAAACAAGCATAAATTTTAAACTTGCATAACATGAACATTTGGTCCCCCAAGAGTAACCCAAAAGATAACAGTTCTACACTGTGGATCAAACTCAACTCTCTGTTTCATTTCTGTTAAAATCACTATAGCAAGTCAACTAACTCTATTAATATCAGCTACTCCAAACATCTCCATGAAATGGGAGCGTCTGCCATGGCACTGACTTCTGGTCTAAAAACCCTTGAATTTGCATAACAAGTGTCCATATGCATGACAGAAAAAGACCCATTTCCAGCAAGTATGAGGTGAAAGGGGGTAGCATTTAGCCCATAATTCTTCTCACTTGCAAAAGGCAATTGCTGTATATTTGAATAAAGTTCCACCTTCAAAAAAAGGAATGCATTCACTGTTGAAGTGTTAATGACGTATCAGAAACAAAAGTCGGAAACCTTTCAGAAGCTTCCGTAACCCAATAGCCCTCAACTTGAAAAGATGAAGTGCCACAGATAGGCTAAATCAAATCTTCTTCTCCCCTCACTTCCAACAAAACAAGCTCTTAACTCTCCCCACCCCCACTACACTAGGGTTCTCCTGAGCTGCCCATCTTCCTTCAAATCTACCCACAAAACCCACCTTCACAGCATGGCTTTAATATTCATTTTCAGCTGCAGCCAAGTTTAGTACATTTGCTCTTCCCTACCCTTGTCACCCCATCCAGTGGTTGGAGTAAGTGAGGGTTGGGGGAGAAGCCGGATGGTTTTAGGCATGGGCATCTGCTCATAGGGGGAAAGGGGAGCAACTGCCCCCTCCCTGGATTCCAGTCACAACATCATTCTGAGTTCAGCAACAGTGGCTGCTCGTGCTGTGCCTGCCCCATCTAGCTCTACTTTCAGTGCCCAGCCATGTGGGCAAGGCCCAGGACAGGCCAGGAGGCCAGGAAATTAAACACAGAATGCCCTGGAGTGTAACTGGTGCTACGGGAGTGCCTGCCTCGTAAGGCAAAGAGGGAGGAGCGGGCAGCGGCACAACCAGGCTCCTCCATGCCAAAATAGCTCCATTTTGAGAGTGGCAGCAGCACCTCGTGCTGCGCATGGGCTATCTCTAGTCTCCAGTTCCCCACAATATCAGCAGGCGAGGCCCAGCCAGGGGAGGTCAGTAAATTAAACCTGGGGTGGGGTTTCCATCGAGCTCAGTTGACAGCGGCTGTAATGCACATGGTAGAATATGGACCTGGAAAGGCAGTGAGGCTGGCTTTCTGGGAGGCCCAGCTAGGCAGCACCACAGCCTATTAGGCCTTCAATTTGTTAGGCTGAGGGAGCGCCTGCCTCATAAAGCATCCCTCGTTGACTGTGACTGTGGAAACCACTGACTTCCCATCCTGCTCCACCTGGCATGGGTTCCTGGCTGAGTTCACTTTAATTTAAAGTGAACCAATGAGTTGTTTTCCAGCCCACAGGTGAGGTGAGGTAGAGAGAGAACATAGAAATGTTGCCCAGATGGGAAGTTGGGGGGGGGGGGTGCTTGGAAGGACAATCCCAGGCAGTCCCAGAAACACAAGGGAAGATGCACTCCTTATGTAGACTGGCTTTTTGTGGCTTAACCCACACACACACCATGTAAACATGCATAGGATTGGGCTATTAATGTTGGTATGTGAAAGCACCATAAAACCCTGTGCTTTTACCCACAAAGGCTAGGAAAGTGTTGAAAGAGAACAAAAGGGAAAGGGAGAGATGGATGTCACATTATAAGGAGAACCATTCCAAATTTCATCCATGCTCCTGGGCATCCACAGGAAGGGGCAAGGAGGGGCAACTGACTCCCTGGATAAGCCACAGTCTCCAGATTCCCAGCTTTCTTTTTTTAAAGAAAAAAAAAGCAAGTCTCTAGCCCTTGTAGAACCCGAGATACATCATACAAGGCAAAATGTGCAGCCACTATTTTACCTATTCATTTTGTGAGAAACTAGCCGGCTCCTGCCTTTTAGTTTTTAGCCAATGCATGAAGTCACAGCAATGGCTAATACACCAACTATCTGGGTGTGCTAACCCTTCTAGGTGTTTTAAGCCTTTTGGGGGTCTTCTGTGATAGGAAGTAACTGCAGCCTCATAAAAAACAATTTTGAAATCCAGGAATTTCCTGTAGCTGGGTTTGGACAGTAGCGTGTCTCCGAGAAAACAAAAGGTAGCAGCAAAGACAGGAGTTCGTGATCTTTCTAACTCGGGTCTTGTTAATATTTTTTTTGAGTTTATAAACGTTTTTAAAATACCTTGACAATGCGTGCAGATAAAGTTCATCATTATTATAGCCATATTGCAGGAGGTAAAGCTGTGGCTGAGAAAGTGTGGGTTGCACAAGTCCTGCAAAGTAGCCCAGTGTTGTCATTCCTATTTTGTGGAGGGTGTGTGTGTTGCAGTAGTGTATAACAACTCTGCAGTGTAGTCTAGTGTTGCTGGTGGTGTTTTAAGGAAATGTAGATGGGGCTGTGAAATTGATTGTAGCAGCAGAGTACAACAGCTGTATACAGCATTAAGAGAACCTGCCATTTTTAGCTCTTCAGGAGGCCCAGGTAGAACTTCTTCCCATCTCTCTCTGTTGGCCTTGGAGCTGCAAAATCATGTACTGTAGAAATAAACCTCTTGTAAAGGTATCTGAATTTATTGTACATTGCCTGTAGGACAGAGCCTAGTAGTGGGCTGCAAGCTGATCAGGTTACTCCACCACCACCATTACCCCAATATTAACCATGTTCTTCAACCCTGTAATAGCCTTTGGCCCAAAGGGCCATTACAGGGATGAAGGGAGTCATCAAAAGTACTCAGGGTTCCAGCTCTGGTTAGAAAGCCATTGTTTGAACACTAGGTCCACCCATGGAGAAACGCCAGAGGAGCAGACCTGGTATACGAATTTCTCAGAGGCTAGATCTACCTATCTTGATAGACCTGGTGCCCAGGCCTTATTGGTGCTCAGTCACCAGATCTACCAGAAATGGTAGACCTGTTCTCCGATGCCATCAGGGCTTTTTAAAATGTTCAACCACACACAAAATACAGTTCAAAGAAAAAAATATGCCACTCTAAAACAACATTGCTGTAGTTAAAAATTCAAGCCATGCAAAAGTTGAATTGTTAGCGGATGTAAAAAGTGGCTGATAACAATGTGAAAAGTAAAGTGAGGAGTCCAGGCTCCTCTAGAACCTGATCAAGCATACTGATTTCCCTTTCCAGTGCTAAAGACTCTCCCCACAGACTCCACTGGTACACTCTAGAGCTGCCTTCCCCAACCTGGTGCCCTTCAGATATTTTGGACTTCAACTCCAATCAGCCCCAGCCAGCATGGTCAATGGTGCAGAATGCTGGGGTTGCAGTCCAAAACAGCTGGAGGGTACCAGGTTGGGGAAGACTGTTCTAAAGAGTGTTCACCAATGTTTCCAAGATGAAGGAAATCATTCCAGGATGTGTCAATGCTATGATAAGGGCAGTGATGCCATAAAATATACAATATGATATTCTTAAGACAGCTGTACTGTGTTTTGCATTTGGGTTGTTTTTCTCTTGTTCCTAGATGTGTGTTTTTCTAACCTCACTCCAAATAACTTTTTTTGGAGTTCATGATGCTTCTTGAATAGAACACTCTTCTCTGCATTACTGCTGTTCAATTCCCAGGACCTTCTACTACTCTGTGTAGGCTTCTAAATGTCATAGACTGTGATGCTAAGTAAAAAAGAGCACACACAAGGGAAGTACACAGTGTGTTGTAGCGGTGCACGCTAGGTGCGTGACTTATAACCACAAACTGCTGTGCCCCCCACCCCACCCCAAAATTCCAGCAGATACCAATGGTTTTAGGTCATCATGAAAAGAAGTGGGGAGGCATCCCACCACATCTTGCCCCACTTTGGACACTGTTCCCACCCTCTGTTGTTTTCTCCATTGTCTAATTTAGACTGTAACACCCTTGGGAGCAGGACCTGACTATTTCTTCCTATAAAACTATGTACAATACCATGTACACCAGGAGTGGGCAGACTTCAGGTTTGCAGGATCTAATTTTTTACTAGAACCCCAAGACGCACCAATAAGAGCCTGGTGCAATTCACTTAGAGCAGAGGTTGGCAACTTGTGAAATCCTGAATTGTGTGAAGTGCAGAGTTGTGTCATATAAGCTTCCAGTTCCCTCTTGGCTGTTTTGCTGCTAGAACAGGGGTGAGCACCTTGTGGCCCTCCCAATGTCGTTAGAGTGCAACACCCAACACTCCTAGCCAGCATAGCCAATGGTGAGGGATAATGGGAGTTGCAGTCCCACAACATCTGGAGAGCCACAAGTTGCCCATTTCTGACTTAAAGAATTAAAGAGTTAAAAAATTCTCTTGCCTTGAGTGTCACAACTGGATGGAGCTCACAGTCCTTCCACACAAAAACCTGCTTCATGTTACTGCAAGCCCTCTTCATTTCAGCAGTATAATTTACAGGGGGAAGGGGATAACTTTGTTGCTGCTATAGTTAAACAACTGAGTCAGAAATCCTTGATGATCTACTGCAAATCAACCAGAGATGTACCAGTAGATCCAGATCTACCTTCTGCCCTGCCCAGATGTACACTGATGGCCCCTGAATAAATAATAACTATCACTGTATGCCTTAATAAGTTTGGAGCCCACAAGGAATTACTGGAAGAAGGATAAACAACTGCAAAAACATTTACTATATTTAGAAGATCCCCAATAACTAGCAATCTCTTGGCAAAGTACAGAATACAGTAAAAACAATTTGAAATTTAAAAAATACAGAAATACAATTCTATAAAACAGCACTAAAACAGCCAGTATAAAACAGAAAGAAAGCGAACAACCATACCAAACAGCAGACATTACAACCTAAAAATGCCAGGGAATAAGACAGCTTCATTAAAACATAGAATAATACAGGGATAAAAGAATTAACATTTTAAAGCCTGTAAGAATAAAAAGGCCTTCACCTGGCATCAAAATTACTTTGCAGTAGGCACCAGGTGAACCTCTCTGGGGAGGATGTTCCATATGTGAAGGGACACTGCTGAGAAGGCCCTTTCTCATGTGGCTTCCTGCCCCATCTCAGCTTGCAGGAAAACTCAGAGAAGGGCCTCAACTGACGGTCTCAGGGCATGGGTTGGTACATAATAGCATGAGACTACTGTGTTTGGGGGCTAGGTCAGCGCTCTCAACAGTTTATAGCAACCTGGACTGGAGGGAAAGATTGCGTTTGAGAACGTTTGTCTCATGGCGAGCATCTCCCAACTCTAATTCCTATCCCCAGAATACTATAAGCTATTAGAAGTTCAAACCTACCAACCCCCACAACCCCCTCCCCACACACATAAATGTCATTGTTTGGTTTTCTTACATTCATCTGTCATCTAGTATATTCCATACTTCCTGGAAGACAATGAGTATGTTGAGTTCTCATCAAGCCATTTTTGGGAGTCCTTCTGTGTGTTTTTTAATGCATTAATTTTTTCTGCATAACTATAGAGTTCCAAAAAAAGCAAAATCCCCTATCCTGTCTGTGGGTAACTACATTTCAATGCCTTATTGATATGAACAGGAAAACTAAATTCAGTCTTAGAAGAAACCAGTTGGGGGTCCTCAAGGAATCACGGGGGAGGGGGCAGAATAAATGACTGGCAATTGCTCTCCCCAAGATAATAATAGTCCAAGGCTGCTGAGCAATCGGGCTACAGGAGTAACTTCCTGCTCACCCAGTCTTGAACCACAGAAAGGACATGGTTGAAGACCGAGGTGGTGGGAGAGAGGCTTTACTTAAACTTTTCTCCAATCCGTTTTTCTACTTCAAATTGCCCCTAAAGTGGCTCTCCCCCACCCCATGAGCATCTAAATGTGTGATTGTGAGGGCAAACATGCATTTTAATCTCCATGAGGGGGGAAACTACTATTGAGAGTGATTTTGAGAAAGCCAGCATGGTATAAAGGACCAGGTACAGGACTTTGTCTGGAAAGACCTGTATTCAAATCTCTAGTCAGCCATGAAGCTAACTGGGTCACCTTGAGCCAGCCACACACTCTCAACCTAACAGACCTTGTGAGCTTGTTGTCAGGCTAAAATAGGATAATAGGTGTATGTGCTACCCTGAGCTTCCTGAAGAAAAGAATATAAAATGTGACAGTTATGCAAATATATGTATATAAGTGTACACACATACTTATCCATCAGTTAGGAAGTTTAAAGTCTCATTGATTGCTTGATTTTGACTGGATCTTGCTCTTTATAGAACAACATTAAGTAAGCCTTAGGATGCAACCCTATACCTACATACCTAGGAGTAAGCCACTGAACTCAGTGGAACTTACTTGTGAGTAGACATGCATAGGAATGCACTGTTAAGTACTATAACCATGTTGAGGGTCCCAGTATCTAGTACAACCCACAAAACAAACAAAAACACTTATGTGTGAAGTATCTAAAACATAGACACACCTGGTGCTGGACACAAAAGACAGGCTGTGCCAAATGAGCGTATGATCCCACTTAATGTTGTATCATCTAGCCTAGTACAACGATGGTGCCATTGGGTTGGCATATCACACTGTATGATGGATGACTTTATCATGGAATATCTCGGTCCTTGTTACTCTCCCTGCAACCCAGGGATATTGCACTCAGGTACAGATTTTTTTAAGTTACTATTGTTTAATCTATATGTGTTTCTTTTAATTAAAATACTTCTATTCTGTCTTTTGTCCCTTCCCTTTCAGAACACCTGTCCACTTACATCTATGTTATTTGCTTTGGTTACATCAGTGGCCAAAAAAGGAAAAGGTAGCATCAGCTCTCTCCAAATCTACACAAGGCTCCCTTTGGGGGTGGGGGAGAAAAACAGTAGCCAGTTTTTACTTGACAAATAGATATTTACAAGCTTGATATGCACACATTTCATCTCCTCTTATTTGCTTAGAGCCACCCCAAATTTAAAAAAAGTTTACACAACAGGGCTAAATTAGACATGAATGGTAAACATGCAGCTGTTGACCGTGTATTATGATGTCACATTGTTCTGCAGATCCCCTCCCCACTCCACAGACTTGCTGCCAATGGCGGGGATGCACAGAATGTCATGACATCAGAACTCTACCAAAATACTATTTTGTGCACTTTGTCTAGGGGGATAAAAGTTTTCAACACTCCTATCATAACATTTGGACTTGCGAATCTTCACATCAGTGTAATATTGCTGCAACCATACAACTATTGTAGCAATACTACTGTGCTAACACAGCAATTATGTGCAAACACAGATTTTGTACTGCAAGGTATCTGAAAGTTGTGAGATGAAAGAGTTGCATTCAGCTGAGGAAGATGTTTATTTCCTGCCCATGTGAAGAAGATTTGTATTTTTCAGGGAAGAACGACCAAAAGAAAGGACTGCCAGCAGCACCTAACTATCTGAATCACTTTCAGGAGCTAAGTCCCAAAAAACACCTCTGAAGTTGAAGTGGAGGCAGCGGGGGGGGGGGGGGGGAGAGAGAACCTTCATCATTATATTCTAGTTGAGCAATGGAGCATGAGTAACTAGTGGAGGCTTTTCGTGGTCTGGTGAGTTTAAGCTATGAGCTGAAAGTTTAACTATTAATGCACTTAGGGTGTGTACAAACGTACATCAAAAGAGCATTCACGCTTTTTCTTCCCGTGAGGCAAGACTGGCTTACTCCAACCTTTTCTATCTTTTAGATAGAGGTACACAACAGCAATTCCAACACTGACTTTTGCCCCTTCCCCTTGTTTCAGATAGGCTATCAGTTGTTTTTATGCATTTATACAATTTAAAGTTTGTTCAGTGCCTGATTTTTTAAAATGAAAATGCCCAATCCATTGTTCAAAAATTGTAATACTGCTCCAGCACTGAGGCAGAATTGCAGAATCACAACTGCCAGCCAACCAGCACAGTGGATGGCCAACTTCTATTGCCAACCCACAAAAGCAGTTTCCTTGAACTCAGTCCTGGAGGTGAACAGGGACATCTGACTAGATGGCGAGGGTATTTCCAGAGTGGGACTGCTGTCTTTCTGTCCATGCGTGTGCACCCGCAACCCGAGAGCAGCTCTGGATCCAAGCCTTGTAAAAACAAGCTAGCCATTAGCACAGGGAGAGGAGGGAAAGCAGGCTGATAAAGACTGGGGCAGGTCAGTACAGCTGCCAAGGGACAAAGCAGATCAACTGACCACGCCAGCCTCAGGAGGAGGTGGCTGGCAGAGACCCCGCGGACTGGGAGGCAGGAGGTGGCTGGCTCCAGCTTACTCATTGTAAGCCTGGATGGGGCGATTAAAGCATGCGATGAAGTGGCAGCCAGACAAAGCGTGGAAACCTACTGCTGACAGGAAATTCAGATTCTTCTCAGCACAGAAGGCATTTGAATAGTAATCATAGGAGAATGCTGGAGGAAACCCATGCTAGAGGCTAAGAAGGCAGAGCAAAAATACAGAGCACTCTGCGAGTGCCAAGTGGGACTGTTAGGGACAGCAGAGGTCCTCCTGCACACAGCCATTTTAAGAGGCAAAGAAACATTAGTTTTCAAGCATCAGTGTTTGCGCTGTTGTAGGGTTCTACCCAGGGCCATTTATTATTGCTAAAAAAAGTAAAGTAAAAAAAGAAAGAAAAGATTCACCCAAAGAAATGAATGATGTGTTATTTTGCATAAACTTGTTTTACAGGTATGCTGAGCTGGAGCCTTGCAGATTTTGGATGTTCCTCTCTCCCCCCCCCCCCCCCGGACAGGGAAAAATGGTAGAAAGATAAGAAGAGACAAAGGTGGATCATGAGTAAGGGAAGGAATAAACACTGGATTTTAAAAAAAAAAACAAATAATGAGGTCCGGAGGAGTCAAGATCACATGAGCAAGAGATCATGCAGGAAAACACTTGGGGTTTAGCATTTTTCCTGCAGAGGCTCCTAGCACTGAACCACAAAATGGTTTTACATTCTCCTAAGTTTAAAAAGTAATTGGGATGGTTCACTACTGAATGTTTTCTCAGCAAAATGTATAGAAAAAGGAACTGATCAATGATCACTGGCATTTTTACACACATTCCAGTAAATGCAGAATAGAAACAAGTACTTTAAAAATGAGATCCAAGATAAACTTGACATTGAGGGCAAACACAGGATTCCCAATCCCATTTGTCTCCTGCATCTAAAGTGGGGGTGGTGAGTAGAAATGCAGCCTGGAAAAAAATAAAAAAGAGTGGATGAGGGGAGAGAAAATTTCAGAAAGAAAATGTTTTTTCCAGAAATTTTTGGAAAATTGGGAGGGCAAATGGGCATTTTCCCTGAATGTTTCTTTTCTCCCACATTTTTTTTGTCCCCCACCCCACCCAGCTTTCACATCTTTAGTATTGAGGGGGCATTTGCAAGACACCAGGAAGGACTTCTTCACCCTTCCCCTGCCACTACTTTGCCTCAGCAATCCCTCCCCCAAGGTGCCTTTGCACATTTGGCAGAGAAATCTCATCTCAGCACCAGTCTGGAGAAAATATTAACGGGGACAATACCACCAGGAGAAAGGGGTTACAAAGGAAAAGCAGTGAGAAAGAGTCAGGAAGACCTCCTCTGCCTGCCACTTCTCCCATGCAAAAGCCACACACACTCTTTGCATATTGGAAGCAAGCACAGGATTGAGAACCCTAGGTTTGCTGCCAAAGATCTACTTCTGTCCTGTGGTGATCAGCATGGGCACCCACTTTCTAAGAGTCAAACCAAAAACTGTGGTCACTGGGACCCTGCCCTTTCCTTTTTATTAACCTTCGGCTTTGCCACCATACAATGTCAGGAATAAGTCTGGAGCTGGAAACGGTGGTGGGATTTTGCTGGTTTAGATGGTGCTTGGCCAAGAGATTCCAAGCACCTCAGCGATGCAGAAGCCAACCAACGCCTAACCTTCTTTCCAATCCCAATCTTGGCGTTGGAGAGGGAATGGAGATCTCTGTGCAATTGCTAGGATGATCCCTGCTCACCCTGGAAACTCCAAGACTGGGAAGAAAGTGTGGACTAGTGTCACACTTGCCAGAAAGAGGAGGCACGCTCACCATGTTGTGTAAACAGGGATGCCGGATGGCCAGAAATGTAAATGCTGCACCAAATGCCATATTGCATGTAGAATTTAATGTATAGAAAGGAAATGAAGACATTATCCTTAGTCAGTCCCCCATCCTAGCAAGCTGGCCCACTGACATATAGGAGCACAGCTAGGCCTAGAGGTCAAGGGCTGAAAATGCACCAGAATCGTCTGTTATGCTATAGAGCAGCGGTCCCCAACCTTTTTGGGACCAGGGACTGGTCCGTGGAAGAAAATTTTTCCACGGACCGGGGGGGGGATGGGACCAGGCCACAGTAGGGGTGTGGGAACCCCCCTTACCTTGGGTCCGCAGGGGGGGGGACGTGGAGCTGCCAGCCGGCTCCAGCCGGGGGAGGACTTCCGGCCACTGGGCCGTAGCAGACGCCATTTGCGTCCCCGTTCTTTGCAGTAATAGTCTATTACTGCAAAGAACAGGCTCTGGCCGGGGGCAGACTTCCGGCTGCTGAGCCGTAGCGGACGCCACTTACGTCCCCGTTCTTTGCAGTAATAGACTATTACTGCAAAGAACAGGGCCGGAGCTGGCTGGCAGCTCTGCGGACTCGCTGCGGAGCCGGCCAGGGCTGGCGAGGATTCTGGGGTGGGGGGAGGGACGGGCCACCTCCCCCCCGCCGTGGACCCAAGGTAAGGGGGGGTTCCCACACTCCTACTGCGGCCCGGTCCCTAACAGGCAACAGACCGGTACCAGTCCGCGGCCCGGGGGTTGGGGACCCCTGCTATAGAGGATTTCGGTATGCACTCCGTTCATGGCTACGACAGAATCACCACGCAAGTCTGAGCTCTCACATTGCTTCTGGCCTGCCTTGCATCCTGTGAAACCTGATAAGAAAACATATCACTAAAAACATTCTCCAAGGACAGCCTCCAATATCATCAAGCTCTCTTTGGCCTCTTAGTGGTGTTCTGAAACAATGTAACAGTATGCCTAATTGTCTAATGAAGCCATATATGCTGATCATATTGACAGAAATTTGCCCAGATGCCACTTCGCATCTGGTATGTTGAAATGTCCCTAACTCTGAAGCAGCATCCCCACTTTTTCAAGGTTCTGTAGATTTCAGTCACATAGTTCTTTTTCCTTTTGCAATCCCTGTTGCACACTGAATCCAATCCTTTTCTTCTTTTTAAAGAATCCCACCATCTAGGAATGACTACCCAAACTGTTATAATTTTACAATGGATGCCTGGAATTTGGCAAATGTTTATGTTCACATGTGTATGCTGACAATCTCATTTGAATTTTGCTCAAATACAGATAGAGATTCCCCCATTTTTTGGACATACACAGGAGAATGCCAACAATTACATAAATATAAATAGCTGCAGACATTTGCAAAATTCACCTGGGACTTTGAACATTCATATGGGAACATAAACTTTCACCAGTTTTCAGACATCTGCTTTAATATGAGGAAGTTATACTGCCATTTTGATTCTTACACAAAACTCGCTTCAACATTTAGAAATCACTGAAGATATCCACATCATACAAGTAACATTTCATCCTCTGGCTTTTACATCAGCACTCACCTATTATTTTTATTTATTTATTTATTTATTTATTTAAATCTGATACCTTGCCTGTTTTTAAAAGAACTCAAGGCAGATGATAATAACAAAATGGCCAAACAATACATAAAACATTTAGATCAACCATACAGAAAACTGTAATCAACCAAAATATTATTTTGTCCCAATCCATCTGCATGCTATGAACAGCAATGAACTCATATGAACACAGGCTCAGTTACTACTCTGCGATCTAGGGATGTGCATTGGAATCAGATGAAACCCAACAGAATCAGGTCCCCACAGATCATTTCTGGTGTTTCCCAAGGTGAAGTGGGCTTCCCTCCAAAACTACTAGAATCAAAGATGGACCAGAACAAGGCTTCATTACCTATTAGTACTCAGAGATGCAAACAATCCAACCTGGTTCACATGAGACGACAACCCACTGTGGGTGATCACCTCTGGTGGGTTGTCATGACGTCTGAATCTGGCACAATTTCCACTGGATGGCTTATGTTTCACGAACAAGCCACCTTGAGAACCCATAGCTTGCTGTGGGGTTATTCAGGGCGACTTCTTGTGACATCCGAACCCAGCAGAGCGACTTCAGCATGGATTATCGGGAATGGCTAGAGAGAAGCCCAGCAAAAGTGGCAAAACCCCCAGCAAGAGTGGCAAAAGAAGTATTACTCACATAAAGGGGCCAGACTAAATAAACCTGACATGTTCCTTGAAATTCTTTAAAATTCTTTAAATTTATTTTGATTTGATTTATATCCCAAACTATCCCATTGGCTCAGAATCGTTTACAGCAGTTTTCTAAATGTGACTAGTGCTGTCCCCTAGAGCAGGGGTGAACAAAAGGTAGACTGGAATCTACCGGTAGGTCTCTGGAAAATCTGCAATGGATTGACAAGGATTTCTGACACCCAATTTTTTAACAATAGCAACAACAAAATGGCCCAGTTCACACGTAACGACTACCCGTGAGTTGTTTAAACTATGAGTAGTCAGGACTGCACAGAAGCAAGTAAGCACGGTGCCTCTCATGCGCTTGCCACTTTGTTTCCACTTTGGTAAACAACCCAGAATTCCTGGGATGTCTGAACCTGGCACCATGAAGGAGAAACATCCCGGAGTTTTAACCCAACCACAAACCAAGAAGCTGAAGAGAAGAGCAGTTAGGAGGCAGCTCACTCGCTCCCGCATGGTCCCAACTACCCATGGGTGTTCATTACATGCGAGCCAGGTCAATGACTCTGCCTTGCCCGAAATTCTAAAGCTGAAAAGAAGGACGCCTGGGTGAAGTGGTTTTCTGCATGGAGGGACACCGACCTCTGTTCAGTTCTGGTACTCAAAACAAATTCCTGGGCTCAGAATTCTTTAATTCTACATATAAGTATTTTGTAAAGAGATGGCAGTTCTCAGGGTTCTAGTAAGAAAATCAAAGTAAAACCCACAAGCCTGAAGTCTGACCAGCCCCACCCTAGACGCTTGTAAGCTAAAGAAATCAAATGGTTTGGGGGATAAAAGAGGCCACAGGAATGACACATAACATCGTTTTTTTTAATAGAGCACACCACCGGTCCCAAAGAGACAGCTGTTTTTACAGGCAGCCACCTGCTAAATCACCGATGCAATGAATATGAACTTGAGCACACTCCAGGAGAGAGGGGAGGACAGGAAGGCCTGGCGTGCTATGGTCCATGGGGTCACGAAGAGTCGGACACGACTGAACGACTGAACAACCTGCTAAATGCCCGTTTATTCAAAAGGTGCTGCACAGTGGGTTGGGCTGGGTGGAGGGTAGAGCTCAGTCCCAGGTGTGGTATCTCTGGAGCTGGTGTCTCTAGTGTTCTGCCCAGGAAGGAGATGGCTCTTCACTCCCGGGCCTTAGAATGCTCCTCCTCTCCACCAGCAGCACCAACTGTCAATGATTGGAAAAGGCGCTGCAGAGTGAGCTGGGCTGGCAGCCGTCTCTGATGACACAGTCCTTTCTCCCATTCCCAACAACAAGTATAACTCTCTTCCCTTACCCCACTCCAATCAGCACAGAACTCAGCACACGCACACAGAGCACTACTGCAATCCTGCTTACCTCAAGTACACTACAGATCACAATCACCATACCAGTCCCAGAACTCAAAACACATACACCATATTCTGCTTAAGTCCACCTCAAAAAAATTAAATGCATTAATCACAAAAATGCATTAATTAGAAATCACCATCACATGCCATACACTTCTAAGACGTACTGCAAGAAGAGTACATCCACATGTACATTATCAGTCAAAAACTGCCATCACACTACAAAAATTCAAGTCTTACCTTTGCTACAAAGTTCCATGCCTATCATGCTGTGATGCCTAAAGACTAATACAGACTCCTTTTAACATCCCTAAAGATGCTGTGATGTCATTTGCAGTCCATAGAAATCTACTTTAATTTCCCCAGCTTTTAGGACTAAATTGCTAAAACTAGAAAATGATGTTTTCCATATTTCAAATCTGCAAAGTTTCTATGGAGTTTTCAAATATAACTTCTTTTTTTTTGCAAAAAAACCCCTACCATGCTAACTTTAAACCCTGAGATTAAAACCTACGATCCAAATCTCTCTACTACAACAAATCCAGATATTCCCGAAATCCTCACCTGTCCTATACATTCCTCCATCCAAATGGGAGGGCTCTGAAAAGCCTGTCCAAGTGAAAATACAATGGTTCCCTCTTATCTATCACACTGCAAATAGGACATCATTCATACTAGACTTTGGAAGAAGAGATCCACAAAGCCAATGCTTTCTGTAGTTTTACCTCAATGCCCCACTAAACAACTGTCTTGGGAAGGGGCAAACCTTGGCCTCTGAGGCAAAAGAATGGCATCTGTAGCAAATTCTGCTTTTTAAAATGTGCTGAAAAGTAAAAGGGGATTTTCAGGTTTTAGATTTTCTATAGCATCTGGAGCCAAATAAAACTTCAGTTTCTAGGGCTTGATTGATTTCCACTAAAATTTGTTTGGACCTCAAGGATTTGTTTTCAAAATAATTTTTAATAAAAAAAGTAATCAATGACAATCATCACCCTCAGATGAACTCAGATGTACAGACTGCATCACACCTCAAGCTTGCAGATCTACTTTTTTTACTAGTACCCACAAAATCCACCAGCTGCAATCCAGTGCAAAAGACATACACACAGGGCAGAATCCAATGCTGCCCATCTGCTAGCAGAGCTGCTTGCCAATTCTGGTCAGCACACGGCCAGCCCCGCCAATTCTGGTCCACAAGTGTCCCCCTACCACTTGTGCAAAGGCCACTTCACACTTCTAGGGGCAAGCCCTGAAACAAACAGAAATGATAGTTTCTGGAAGGCAGCAGGTTGGCATGCACCCTTATGCGAGCTCTGATGACCTGCCCCCTTCCAAAAGCAAGCGTATTCGCTCGTTTAGGGTTGCCCACCCCAAGTGCTAATTCACCACTGCGTAAGCAGTGGGGTCCGCTTGTGAACATTAAAGAACTTTGTGCCCAAGATTTGTTTTGTGTATCAGAAATGAACAGAGCTCACAGTCTTTCCTGACATAAAACACACTCCTGGTTAGCCCAAGCTTTTTTTTCATTTCAGCAGCATAATTTAGGGCAGGGAAGAACCTTTTTTTTTTTGCTATTGGAAATCAGAAATCCTTACTGATCTACTGCAGATTACCCAATAGATCCAGATCTACTTTCTGCCTATACTGATCTAGATTACCACCAACCTTTACGATTTGCAGAAGCGTAGGTCCTCCAGAAAAGAGAAGCTTTTCAGCTCTCCCAAAGCACACACAGCAGAACTGATTCTGATTCAGAACTGGTGGCAAAAAAAGCATAAAGATGCCTTTGGTGTTTTCTACCGTTGCCCCCCTGCCATACCCATAGCAGCCATATCTGTTTGCCAAGACTGCACAAGCAGATTTTTGGAAGCAAACATCTCCTGATGCTTCCTCAGCCTCTTAATTTCACAGGTTTGGCTGCCAAGCTGCTGCAGCTGGATCAGTCCTGGGGCTTCAGTCATCATCAGGCTACTGCAATTTCTTGCTGGCCAAATTCTATGTGACCATATGTGGGCCCAACTGCACCTTGATCAACAGAGCTTATCCTGCAGCCAGCTTTGTGACTACTTTGTGACTACCATGGCCATAGAACTAAGTCCACACTCAGTGACACTGCTTCTCCTCCGTCACAGTTCTTCACATTTCGTTTTGTCTGAGTTTGTCCCCAGTTTTCTTTTGCTGCTCTTCATATATTTCCTGTCCAATCTCTGGATTGAGGGATGATCTCTTTCAAAAAAGAAGTAGGATATGCCAACAGACAGCTTGTGCACCCGTATGCATGTGTGTGTGTGTGCGCGCGTGCGCGTGCGTACGCACCCCCCCCCCCATAACTGCTGGAGTGTGCAAAAAAAAACAACAGGAGGGGGAAACAGCCAGGGAAGCCCAAGGTCAGAAACACAGCTGGTGCCACCGCCAGAGCTGTGCAGAGCTTTGTGGGGGGTGGGAGAGGAACAAAGAATTACATTTCAGCTACTGGAAATCAGTATGCTATCAGATGCATTTCTTTAAAAAATCTAAAATATTGCTATAGTGGAGAAGCCACAATGTTGTTGTCAGGATGGGGAACATTCCACAATGTTTGTCCAGACATCACAGTGAGGGATAACATGAGAAAGTTAATAATCAAGGACAGCAGAACTCAGAATAAGATGCTGTCTGCAGGAGCAGTGCATGTTAGCATGAGGGGGATGGGTCACATAGTTCAATGGTAAAGCACATGCCAGACATGCAGAAGGGCCCGGGTTTAAAGCAGTAAAGCATCTGCAGTGAAAAGCGCATCAGCTCTGGGAAAGGCCTCTGCTTGAGACCTTGGAAAGTCAATGACAACCAGATTGGCCAATACTGGGATAGATGGACCAATGGTCCGATAAGGCAGCTTCCAATGTACGTACATAAGAAAACCAACTGATAAAGATATAGGGCATGACAGGAACAACCCATAATGAGCCCTGGGCTGGCACACTCCCCGCTCGTCCTCTGTCACAGCAACGAGATCTGAAGTTTTCGCTTCTATTTTTATGACCACAGCTGGTTTCAACTAAACGTGACAAACCATGTTTAACCTCAACTATGGAGTGTATGAAATGAGCCAACTTCAAACCAATCCGTTGCGATGCTGCCTTATTTCAACAAACTACAGTTATTAACCATATTTCAGGGTTCAGCCATAACAGTTAACTGAGGTCAATAAAAAATGGAAGTGGGAGCTTCCAATCTCTTCCTCGCAACCACCATAGAGGAGAGCAGAGGGAGGAATATGCGAGTCCAAGGCTTGTTGCAGCTCATTCCCATCACAATAAACTAAATCAGCTCATTGGCTCCCCAGACAAGCAGCAGTAAACTCCAAATAGTGTGTCTGTGTGTGTTCTTTAAAAAAAATATTTAGATGAAAACAGCATTCATACACAGAAGTTTGTCTACAGTGAAGACCTTCCCACTTTCAGCACTGTCTGCAACCATAAAATGTGCCATTTACCTCAACACAAACAAAACTTTACCATCTGACCAATCCACATTTAAATGTTTGAATTTTGCCATGTGCACTTTGCATTTACAGTACATCAACAACACTCCACAAGCTCATTCATTCAAAAAATTGCTTTCATTCACATAACTAGTGGCTACATTTAAATCATTCTTCCCATTTACTACATTGATTTCATTCATCCAGTACTTTGAACTGCCATTTTCTCATAATGTAGTGTGCCAGCTTAAATGTACAGAAGAAGCACATTGCCTAGAAACTGAAATACATGGAGAGTAGAGTTCAACTTTAGTTTTTCCTGACAAAAGGATTTTTGGAGGATTTTTCCTGCAAATTTATTGGCAGTATCATAGATTGCTGAGTTAAACCTATCCATCTTCTTAAAGACTCAGGAGATTATCTTCTTTGATTCAGTAACAAAAGAGCACCGAGGATATAGGGTACTAGCTGCTCCCAGTTCTTTTGCACATTGTAAAGAAAGATGTACGATTAATTCACATTTTGGCTGAAAGAATTGGGGAGGGAAGGACTCACTGCTTTACTCTTGTCTGCTATGGCCAAAACCATCCAAAATTGTACACTTGGCCTTTGCAGCCAAAGAGCATAATAAAAGAAGTTACCTGCCTTTGGGCTTGCCTTGAGATCTTATTTATTCCTATTGGATGCCCCATGACATCAGATTTTGTTCACATTTCCCATTTTCAGAGAGCAGCTGCAGTCTCTCTTTTGTATTTATTATTTTAGTCCAATAAATCACCCTCACCCCCCGTACTGGTAGTGGAGGTTAAGAGGTTGTATAATGCTTATTTATTTTTTATATAGAGAACTGTTTCCTTTAAGAGAAATGTTCACTCATTGGCCACGTTTGGATGATCAGATCTCATTGCATCCGAACGAGGATACTAATGGCTTCCAAACAAACCAGGAAGTGAAGTCATAGTTTAAAGTAGGTTTAATATCCTGGCTTGTTTAGGAGCCATTAACCATGGTTTCCTGGTTGGGCCGTAATGGGAAATTATAGTTAACCGTGACTTCCTAACTTGTTTCCCTGGTAGCATGAGGGGAGAAGTGAAGCAGATACAGGAGGCTCATTCATATTTGATCATCCGAACTCACCCTTTGAGAAACCAAAAGCAAGGTTACTGGGAAGTTATTTCCTGTGGTCCTGCTGAACATTACTCTACACTCAAATGCAGGCAGGCTGGACATCTTATGATTCTCTTCCACATTTTGCAGCTCTTGATTTTTCAAAGCACAAATTCAAAACCAAAGTTACTGGGAAGTTATTTCCTGTGGTCCTGCTGAACATTACTCTACACTCAAATGCAGGCAGGCTGGACATCTTATGATTCTCTTCCACATTTTGCAGCTCTTGATTTTTCAAAGCACAAATTCAAAACCAAAGTGTCTAGTGCTTGGAGACTCCTCTGAGCACAAAAGGAAAGAACACCAGGAATTAGACTTTCAGCTTTGATTTTCTTGGTTTGGGTGGCTTTAAGTCAGGCCTTACACAATTACTTTTAGTCATTTTTCCTACCAAAACCATCTCCGAGCCAAGTTTCCAGCTCTGGATGCAAAGGGTATTCAAACAGAAGTAAACTGAAGAAACTCTTAACTCCTATCCTTGCACATAGTAGTCACCTGAAGGCTGAATCATTTGCAATGGGAAAAGTGACTCTCTCTCTCTCTCTCACACACACACACACACACACACACCTTGGCATAATTATATTCTGAAGGGAAAGGCCATAATTTATTCACATGGGCATCTTTCGTATCTGATGTTATACACAGTCATTTTGTACTTTGGAAATGGTATAACATAAAGTCATGAAAATGCAATCAAATTTGCATATGCAAATGTATCTTACAGATGTTGAGTATGGAAACCCCTTGCTTTTTGAACCTTGTCCACCTGTACCCCTAGAGTCCCCAGCTTCCTGTGTTACCAATCTAGTATTGAAGCTGATAACCAGATGTTTCCCCCCGGCCCCAAAAATGAGGTACCTGTTTCCTCTGGGACATCACTGTGAGAAGACAGGCCTCCTGTGTGGGGTGCTCCACACTGCCTATGTACAGCATGACAATCAGAAATCAGGGAAGCAACATCTGGTCCTCTGCATCAGGGCTATCTGGTATTCACTTCGTGTTCCCCTATGTCAGCCTTCCCCAACCGGGCACCCTCCAGTTCTGTTGGGACTATAACTCCCATCATCCCCAATCGAGTTTGTTTTCCCCAGTGGCTGTGCTGGTTGGGGATGATGGGAGCTATGATCCAAAACAACTGGAGAGTGCCAGGTTGGGGAAGGCTGACATGTGTAAATATCACTCCTGTATATCTGAAACTCAGAATGCAACGACATGAGTGCCTCTGAGATTCCTCACTTCAAGAGACTGTCCCTTGCCTCCTGCCCCCCCTCAGAACTGGATAGCTTTGTAGACCATAATGGAAACTTAATTTCAGGACTGCTAAAAAACATCGCGCTACTGTGCTTCGTTTAAAAGCAAAGTTACTGAGTTGTGGCAATGTCACCTTGATTAAGCCAGACGAGCCTGGAGAACTCATCTCATGCTAACGTATCTGTTATAGGCCACGCTGTAGCAAGTCATTTCAAACTTGCCCCTGATATCACAGGACTCAGCAGCAAGACCTTAAAGAAATCCGATAACAGAATCCATTTCTTAGCAACAAGTGCTTAAGAAGGTTCGCTTTGGTGGGGGACAGTGCAAATCCTCCATTACTGAAGACAACTGCAGCTTTTGCAGGATGACTCTGGAAGACAGAGGATTTACTCTGACATAGTCCCAAAGCCTGCTGGTCCCCAAATATTCTGGATCTTACAATTAGTTCCTTGCTAACATAACTAGATCTGATTTCCATGAACTCCAACCCCATCCCATGAAAAAACAATTTCAGTGGTGGTCAGAAAAGGCCGAGCCTTGAACACCTGGGGCTTCTTAACACTACCTGTGAGCAAAGCTGTGTTTATGGTTATGATCCAAAGTGAGAACCACATTTCAAAGAACTGATCACCCAAGCAAAGAAAAAATGCATTGAAAAGCCAAATACATCAGAAAGGCCTGAAGAATACTCTCAAATTCAAGCCGTAAAGGGATCATGATTGGATAAACTACTATGCTGGGTTAGGGTCGAAGATGTGTGTATCTGTCTATCACACAGGTGAGGAACTATGAGCCCACAGGTCAGATCCAGCCCCCCCCCCCCGCATGGCTTTTTTTTTAAAGCATTTTTTCAAGCCAAATTGCCATGGGGGGATCTTTCTCAAGACTGAGATTTCAGCTGGGATGGGACAGTGTGATGTAATTTTGATAGATTCTTTCAGGCAAAATCCCCCAAATCCCAACACACCTTGAATATGAACAAAAACAGAATGAACTAAAGGGCTATGCAGATAGGAACAAGCTTGATGCTCAATGGTTAGAGCCACCAGGAGCAAGTTTCCTCTGCAGGAGGGAATGAAGCCATTTGCTTCTGCAGGAGTCAGTAAAGTGCTGCACTTAGGGACTTCTTGCCCCCCCTCCGACCTGTGACACTCGGTGGCCCAGCCCTCATTGGTGGGGATCCCTGCCAGGGTCATGCGCATCTGTGAGGACAGAATGCAGAGAAGAAGCGCAGCACTCTCTCCTCCTCAGCCCCACAAGTCTTTGCAGTACTCAAGTCCTCCCACGTCCTGTTCCCACACACAAAGCTGCTTATGCTAATAAAGGGCACTTTTTTAGAATATGAGAAGGTACTATTTTATTGATCGTTCCTTTTAGCCATTTTAAAGACCATTGGTTCCTGGCTTCTAAGAGCAATGTGGCTTTGGCTATGGATGTTCATTGCAGTGCCCAGCAAAAGAGAGAGTGAAAGAGGGAGACAGCACCATACTCTAGTCAGGTTCTCTCACCGAATAGCCCCTTGATGCCCCTTTGGGACTTCCCATCCATCACAGCAGGCAGCAGAACTCCAACAAGGAATGAAGCACCTCTCATGGGACCAGGGCACAGGCAAGGCACTCTGACCAAAAGCCCTGCCTGCCTTAGGGACTCCGTTTACGGGCAACCAATCTAGATACCTTTAGCCCAGATTATCTAACTGGCGTCAGCCTCTTTCCATGGTCATGGGAAGCACCAAGACGCCCGTGGGCCTGTAGCTGCCGCACAGAATCCCTGGGCTGCTTCCCTTCTTGTCCCATGAAGATGCTCACTGCCATTTTGGAAGGAAGACCTTTCCTGTGGCAAAGGAGGGGTGCCGGATGAGGCTGACCGGCCGTGGAAGGGGGCAGCAGCCGAAGTTTCTCCCCCGCAGGCCGTGGAAAGGACTTGGCCAGAAGGAAGAAGCCATGGACTAGCCCCGCAAGGCTCGCTCCCCCGCAGGCCCAAGCCCAAGCGAGGTGGAAGGGCGCCCCGCAGCCCCGAACGTCTGGGAACACGCAGCTAGGTATCAAGCGGAAAGGAAAGAAGAGCCGCCGCCGCCGCCGCCACATGGGCGAACGGGTCGGCGAGAACAGGCGAACCGTGAGCAGAAGCAAGCGCAGCTGCCTGGCTGCGAAATAGTCGGAAAGTACAAGTAAGTGACCAGAGCGGCTAACTTTTTTGGCTCCCAGTGCCCCAAGCAGGCTCGAGCCGTGGAAGAGGGCGAACGGAAGCCTTCCCTCCGCAGGGGGAGAGGGAGACCCGGGCCCCGACGCGCCTCTCCTCGCTCTCCGCCGGCTTATTTTTGGGTCGGGTCCTCGGCAGCGAGGCAGCAGCCCGCCGCTCCCCGCCCCCAGCCCCAGCGCCGCTTGCGAGGAGGCAGGCAAGGAAGCGCCAGCCAGCCTCGCCCGCTGTCCAGCGGCCCCTCGCGGGGAAAGGCCGAGGCGAGGCAGCCGACAGCCCTGCAGCGGCTCCGCTCGCGGGCCGGGCGCCGCTCTAATCCTAGCCGAGCAGGCACGACGCGGAGGGCCAGCCAGACCCAGCAGCCTCCACCGCGCGCCCGCCTGGCTGGCTGCAGACACCGCGGCTGTAACCTGGGAAACGAACCGCCGAGGAGGCGGCCCAGGGGGCGGGGGCGGGGGCGGGGGGGCTCTCGATCTCCGGTGCAGTGGCCGGCGAGGGGGGGGGAGGGACGGACGGACGGACGGAAGGAGACCCCGCAATAAACCCCCCGCCCTGGAAACGGGCATCTGTCGCCCTATTTCGGGGGGGGCGAGTCTTCCAAACAAAACTTTACTCAGCGGCTACGAACCAAGCGCGCACCCCCAAAACAATCTCCAGGAAGCCGAGAGCCACCCGAGCCGCCCCCGCGGCTCCACTCACAAGGCTCCGCGCCCACCTCCGGCCGCTTCTCTTCCTGCCTCGTCGGAGAAGGCGCTCAGGTCTCTGCCCCGGGTTGGGTTTCGGGGACTTCGGGGCGGGGGAGAGCGGCCGCCTTCCCCGCGGACCTCCCGGGGCTGCTCTTTTGCCGCCGGCGCTGCCGAGACTCGCACGCGGCACACACCCCCGGTCCCCCCTCGCTTTTTGTCTGGAGCTACTGATCTGAGACCGGCGTGGCTGCTGCAGCGGCGGCAGCAACACCTCCCCGGAAGGAAGGCAGGGAGGGACGGAGGGAGGCGATGGAGAAGGTGGAGGAGAGCCAGCGGACCTGCGCCAGCCGCGCGGCAGCCCCCGGAGGGAAAGGAAATTATTTCACCGCAGCAAACTTTTCCGCGAGACTTTCCTCCTCCCCTCCCCGTATCTGCATATTTAGCCACCAGTGGAGGCCTTTTCAGACTCTTGCACCTACCGGAGGCAGAGCGATCCGGAGCAAAAGGAGGATCAGCAACCGCGAGGAAGGGGGAGAAAGGGGAGCTGCTGCCGCCGCCGCCACTCCGGGCAGTCCGTGTGTGCGTGTTGCGCGCGCGCTGTCGCCAGCCGGATTAAAGATCCAAATCCGGAGCGTGCACCGTAATGGTGATGCTGCTGCTGCTCTTAGCACCTGCCCCAAAGGTATCCCCGCGAAGAAAGGGGCCCAGGGGGCGGCCGACTCCCCACCGAGCACATCAGGGGTGGCTGCAAAGCCCGAATCGGAGGGTCGCGGGAAGGCAAGGGAGAGGTCGGGGCTGGCAAAGTCGGGATTGCAGACAAGTTGGGAAAGCGAAAGGCAGCGGACGAAAGCAGCTTTCTCTCGCTCGCTCGATCCCTCGCCAGCGGCTCCTTCCCGGCAAACCCACCTCTACATCCTCGCTCTGCAACTACCGAGACAGGCGGACCACATTGCAAAAGGCTGCCGCTTGCTCTTGCTGCCGCCGCCGCCGCCGCTATTGCTGATGCCCGAGGCTGCAGATAAAACCCGGACCGGATTTACGGCGCCGGCACCCTCCTAGCTGCCCACTTTCTCCTCCTCTCCTCTCCTCTCCTCTCCAGCGCGCGCTCTCTTTGCCCTCGCCTTTGGCGCTCCCATTGTGGGCTTCCCTCTTTATCCCCCAAAGCCAGAAGGCGAGACTAATTCCGCAGGAGCTGCTGGTGCCGGCCCATTGGTCTTCAAAGGAGGGCTGAGGCGCTCTCGCTCCTCTCCCGTTATGACTCCGATTAACGCGAACAGTCGCTATTGCAGCGCCGCTCTCCCCGCCCTGCGCCTCGCACCTCCTGACCGGCCCCCCTTTCTGCCATTCACTAGTTGCCTCCTTCCTTTGTGGCTTTTTGCCCCCACCCCCGCTTCGCCGCACAGAATTCCCGCAGCAGCAGCCCTCCTTCCCCTTTAAACACACCACGCGCGCGCACGCCGAAGTAGATGCAAAACTTCGAAGCGCCGTCAGTCGCGGGAGGCGTGCTGAGGCAGCACCGCACCGGCTCTCAACATAGCTCGGGGGCTCTCGGTACTTTCATCCCGCCGCAGGTCTACCGAGCAAACGCAGCCTTCGTGGAGACGTTTGGGTGCCCAGTTCCTTCTTGGGAGATTTGGCTTCAGCCGTGCGAGCAGGGGGGGGGGGGGGATGCTGGCGCTATCGTGGC
This sequence comes from Heloderma suspectum, assembly GCF_057233095.1. Lineage (NCBI taxonomy): Eukaryota > Metazoa > Chordata > Lepidosauria > Squamata > Helodermatidae > Heloderma > Heloderma suspectum. The sequence continues at coordinate 145,427,704 of NC_139461.1, read as the reverse complement.
ATAACCAGGATGTAAACAAACCTTTAGCAGCCGAAAGAGCCGTGGCCATTGACTAGCTGATGAATGTTGCAAGGAAAGCAGCTTTGGCTTTCGAGGCGTGATATTTAATAATGTATTTATTAAACAAATTCATTTTAGTTCCTTTTTAAATGCCACCAAGCGGCGGAAAAATAAGAGGGCAACCCCTCCGATTAAAACCACAGGGGCTCCAGCGCTGCACACCATCAAAACACAGTAAAACTGGGCCAGCTGTCGCTCGGGCTCTCCTCAGCTGCCATCTTCCTCTAAGAGCTACACAGTCAGAAACCTGAATCTACAGGGACCCCTCTAGAGTCCCATGGCAGCATGACCCCAAAGGACAAGGACTCATCACGCCACTGGGAAGGCACCTCCATTTTCTCTCCTCCACCTCAGACAGTTGCACCCTCGCCTTTCTCTCTGGGTCCGTGGGAAGCTGCTAATAGCATGGCTCCTCCCACAGAGCTGGGACAGGCTGAGCACAGTGTGGGTGGGCGTTGAAGAACAAGATCCCCTCTCCCACACAACCGCGAGTCAGGGGGAGGGAGCGGGGCCCTTCCGTTCTAGCCAGCTCCTCGGTACTTGCCGGGAGGATTAGAGAGTGCATGTGTGGGATGCGCAGGGGGGAAAGGGGAGTGGGCAGCATCAGAAGCCGACCCCTGCGTTATGCGGTCAGGTGACAGATGTTTGGAACACACTGCTGCACACTGGCTAAGTGAGGCACAGAGAGTGGCCATATGAGACAGTCCAGCCAAAGTTAGGCAGTGTGAATTCCCACTGAGTGCAATGCCAGATCAAGCACATGCTTGATCTTGCTCACGGATATAATACTATCAATTAAACTTTTAAGTGCTATAACCATTTTAACAGTCCTAGTTGCTGGTATAATATAAATAAATATTTATTTAAGTGCCTTTTTAAAAAGCCCCAGATGCTGTACAAAAGCCGGGCAGTGTCAAATGAGCTTACAGTCTAGTTCAGGGGTGAACAACTTGCAGCCCTCCAGATGTTTTAGCCTACACCTCCCATCAGCCCTAGCCAGCATAGTAAGGGATGATGGGAGTTGTGGCCCTCCATATGTTTTGGTCTACAAGTTGCCTACCCCTCACCTAGTTTAACAATGTATCATCTGGTCTGGTACAATGGTGGTGCCACTGGGCTGGCATATCCACATTGTATGATGGATGGCTTTATCATGGAATATCTCAGTCCTTGTTACTCTCCCAACAACCCATCTTGATTTTGCACACATTGCACTCAAATCTGGTTGATTTCAATGGAACTACTTGAGGTTTGACTAAATCTGGATCCTGTCTAGAGATTGTGAACACTATTTTAAAAATAGTTACTGTTCACAGTCTATAGATTGGATCCAGATTTAGTCATACCTCAGGTAGTTCCATTGAAATCAACCAGACTTAAATTAGTCATGACTAGCTCAATTGCCATTGATTTCAGTAGGTCTACTATTAGGTATGACTAAATGTGGATCCAACCCTATGTCCCTGATTATTATTATTTTAAATTAAAATACTTTTATCCTGTCTTACCACCACCACACACTTTCTAAATCTCACAAGGCAACTTCCAAAGCAACATGATTATCTCTCTCTCTCTCTCTCTCTCTCTCTCTCTCTCACACACACACACACATATATCACAAACCATCACTTAATAAAAAGTCAACAAAACCAACATAAAGCAGGAGAGGCAGTAAGAGTAAACACATCAACAACAGCTGCGTAAAGCAATCAACTACTATGCTACTACACAGGTCAAAATCCTCCCATGAACAGCAGTGTCTTGACCAGGGAGCCAACTTTGTTTCCTAGGTCAACAAGTTCCAAAGCCTGGGTGTCACTACCAAAAAGGTCCTCTCACATGTACCCATCCAGCATACTTCAAGTGGCAGTGAGTCACAAGAAGGGCCTATCCAAGGTTCTCAACATGCAAGTAGGCTCATATGGGTGGAGGTGACCCTTCAGATATCCTCATCATTTCCACTAGTGGCCAGCCAAAGGCATTAAGGAATCCCACAAGCAGGGCATGGACAGCCCTTTTCCCCAGCATCTGGTATTCAGAGGTATACTGCCCCTGAATGTGGAGGCTCCATTTAGCTTTCATTTATTTATCTATTTAAAACATTTGTATCCCACACTATATCATTAAGATCTCAGGGCTGCGTACAGATAAAATAATTACTAATACTTAATAGGCATTCATAGGCATATCCGTCATGAATGTATTTAATCCTTTTAAAACCCCTCTAAAGTAGCATCCATCTCCACATTTTATGGCAATGAATTCTGTACATTAATTATGCATCATGTTAAGTACTTTCTTTTGTTTGTTCTGAACCTAATGCCAACTAAATTCATTGGGTGATCCTGAATTCTAGTGTTATGAATGTTTCACCTGGTCCCACAATCCTTTAATGTTGTTTGAAGTGCTACATTTTAGTCTCCTTCGTCTCTGTTTTAGGGTCAAAAGGTCATGTGATCTTCTCTAAGCAAACGTGTAGCCAGTCAATAATTGCTGGAGCCAGAAGTTATTGACTTGGCTAAAAAAACAAATGGACGAAATTCTTTTCAGGTCATATGAGCCCCTCTCTATCACACTGTTGTCCCTTATGTGATGATCACAATGTCTTCTGTGCAAGACAAGGAGAAGACCTCGTGGCCAGTTGTGAACTCTTTCATGAGGCCGTGTAGAATATACATGCAATAAGAGCAAAACTGGAAAGGTAAAATAGTGTGGACTCAGTTCTCTGGAAAGTCAATTGGAAGCGTTAGAAGATGCATATCTTAAGTGTCCCCAGTGCTCAAATGGGGGGTGGGGGAGGTCAGGGAGCATAATATAAAACCATACAACAAAACCATATATTACAACAGAATATGGGCTCCTTCACACGGAGGTTTTATCCTGCTATTGAGATTGCTCAATCGCTGAAGTTTGTGGGCTCTTTACTTGGCACCGTGATCATTCAAGGTGTCTCCTGGTGATCATTCAAAGCATCCCTTGCACTAAATGCCCTTTGTCCCGTTTTTAAATAGATCACAGATAATGAGCTATCAAATTACTCCATTGTGTTCCGCTTGAGTTCCCTCCCTGAAAAGAGGCAAAGCAGCAAGAAGAGGAGCAAGATCAATGGAAGATAATAGAAGACTCAGATATGGGGGGAGGAAGTGCATGTGAAAAAGGGAGTCAGTGGTGATCCTGCATTTAAAACGGAAGCAGAAAGCCCCATTTTAATTGCAGGATTTTAGACTGGTGTAGAGATGTCCTATAAAACCATACAAAAATATAAATCCAATTTTTAATACAAATACCCAGACCTGTTAAAAAACCTTAACATGTTTCCTTTCCTCTGCTCAAATGCTTGGGAGCAGAGCAAAGTCTTAACTTGGTGTTGAGAAGATGACAATGTTGATGGGTCTCACTGCATTCCACAATTGAGGGCCACCTCCAAGAAGGTTGTCTCCCTTGTTGCCATCCTCTGAACGTCCCTCAGAGTAGGGCCTTGGATGATTCTGGCAGTGTACTGGTAAGTTCATAACAGGAGAGGTGCTCTATCACATACTGAGGTTCTGAGCCATGTATGGCTTTATAGCTCAAAACCAGCACTTTGAATCGGGCTCAGTAACATACAGACAACCAGTGCAAGTGGGACACTTGGAACCAATTACCTAGGGAGGTGGTGGCCTCTCCCACACTGGAGGCATTCAAGACTTGGATTCCTGCACTGAGCAGGGGGTTGGACTCGATGGCCTTGTAGGCCCCTTCCAACCCTACTGTTCTATGATTCTATGACAGCTCAGATTTTCTGGTCCCCACTATCAATCTAGCCACTCCATTTTACACAAGCTGCAGCCTCTGAATCATCTTCAAGGACAGCCTCACACAGAGCACATTGCAGTAATCTAATTTGGAAAGGTACTGAAGCCAGGTTATCCCTGTCCTGATAGGGATAGCTAGGCCACCAGCTGACACTGGTAGAAGGACCTCCACACCACTGAGGCCACCTCCAGGAGGGCTCCAGGAAGGCCCAAGCTATGGATCTGCTCGTTCAGAGGGAGTGCACCACTATTCAGAACAGGATGAGCACCCACCATCTGGTCAGAAGAAACACCCACCAACAGCATCACAGTCTTTTCTGGATTGCACTTCACTTGATTAGCCCTCATCCAGTCCACTATCACAGCCAGGCATGGATCTAGGACATCCACTGCGTAATGTGATGAAGATGAAAGGGAAAAATAGGGCTGTGTGTCTTCAAGCATACTGATGCCAACGCACTCTAAATGCCCGATGAACCCACTCAGTGGTTTCATATAGATGATAAATAGCATGGGAGACTAAACCAACCCCTGCAGAACCCTATACTGGATAATCCATGGGGCCAAGCAATATTGCCCAAGTACCACCTGCTGGAGCCAAGTGAAATCACTACAATGCAATCCCTCCCACTCCAATCTCAGACAATTGCCCCAGAAGGATGCCATGAGCAACGGTATCAAAAGCTGCCAAGAGATCAAGGAGAATCAACAGGGTCACATGCCCCCTGTCTCTCTTCTGACATAGGTCATACTGGGTAACCAAGGATGTTTCTGGGCCGAAACCCAACCTGAACCCCAACTGGAATAGTTCCAGATAATCAGTCTCATCCATGAGCGTTTTGAGCTGGTCAGCAATCACCCACTCAAGGACATTGCCCAGGAAAGGAACATTTGCCACCAGCCTAAAGTTGTTGAGTCCTCCAGGGAGGATTTTTTCAGGTGTGGTCTCACACACCTTTCAGGCGGTCCAGGACTACTCCCTCTCACAAGGAGGTATTGATCACCTCCATGGCCCAGCTGTCTGTTCCCTCCCTACCAATTTTAATAACCCAAGAAGGGCAAGGATCCAATATGGAAGTGGTCACATGAATCTGTCCAAGCACCTTGTCAATGTCTTTGAGCTGTACCAACTGAAACCCATCCAACAAAACTGAACAAGAATGTGCTCTGAATACCTCGCCTGATTCACTTCCTAGAACACTGGAGTTTGAGTCCCAGTGGATACAAGAGATTTTATCTTGGAAGTGCCTTGCAAACATGTCCAGGCCTCTGATGGATCCACAGCCTCCTTGGGGCCAGCATATAATGAGCCCCAAACAACACTAAAAAGCTCTGCTGGATGACATATGGAGGATTCAGTAGAGACAGAGAGATAAATATACTTGAGCATAGGCAAACACCAGTGTTCGATTGCATCTGTTAGTTTTCTTCCATCTACGCTCAAGCCGTCTTCTTGATATAAAAGATATAAAATCTAAGAAAGCATTTGTATACGTTGATCAGAAGTTGGAAGGCAGGCAACAGAACCCATTAGATGACAAAGATGCAAAAAAAAAAAAAAACGGAAAAGATCCTGGAAAATGCAGTGAAGTAATTGCAGAACATGTTGAGCTGATACCCACATCTGAACTAGGTTTTGTTTAGGGAATATATCTGAAGACCTTCGTCAAGGAGAGATAACACTGGATGAAATTTTAGAACTAACTGACAAAACAGTAGAAGAGGAGAGAGAGAGAGAAAGCAATGTCAATGTAAGGCCCCAGGCCTTAACCAAGCTATTAGTAGTTTTAGAGGGCTTAGATGCCCCATAATGCTCTCTGACTTTGGTTCAGAAGGCTGCTGTTTTCCCTGACAGGTCTCTTGATTTACCAGGATGAGTCAAAGGCTGATAGTGCGGCCTCAAGCGCATTCCAGACTAAAGCTGGAAGGCCTTATCAGGATGCACCTGGGAAGTGAAGCTTGTTTTGCCTTAAAGCTGCAGGTGTCTGTCCTGGGAACAAGCACTGCTAGTCCATGCTGGGAATGAATGCCAATTAATGCTTGCTGCTGTCATGCTGCCTCACTGCTGACATGTATGGTATAAGACCCATTTTACCCCATGGCTCTGGGTTCAGAGAAGCTGTCTGATTTGACCATTGGGTACACCTGTGTGCTGATTGTACTCAGTAAAGTATCTCCTTGTAAGTAAACCTGGATCTGATTTATCACTATCTTGGCACCTCTAAATTAAGAGTTCTAAGCCCACAGATGGGGCAGTACAGTCACCAAAATGGACATGGGTGCACATTGCACAGCCCCACATAATCTGTCCACTGCATTAGAATGATCCATAGCCTGAAACCAGTCTAAGGAAGCATAACAATAGGCCACCCCAGCATGTCTGCAGACTTGTCACAACTGCGGTCTCCAAGCTGGGCCAAATTCAAGTGACTCAGGGCATCTCTACACCAGCCTAAAATCCAGCATTTAAAATGGGGCTGGCTGCTTCCATTTTAAATGCAGGATCACAACAACTCCATTTTTCACATTCTTCCTTTTCCCCCACCCCCTTCTCCCTCCTTTTCCCCATTTCTGAGTCTTCCATTATCTTTCATTGATCTCGCTCCACTTCTTGCCGCTTTTACTCCTTTCACGGAGGAAACTGAAGTAGAACACGCAGGGTAATTTGATAGCTCATTATCTGCGATCTATTTAAAAACGGAACAAAGGGCATTTAGTGCAGGAGAAGCCCTGAACGGTCACGGCAGGGTCATTGTGTCATGTAAAGAGCCTGCAAACTTCCACGAAGGAGCAATCTCAGTTGCAGGATAAAAGCTCCGTGTGAAGGAGCCCTCAATGAGCATGAGGAGCCCCAGTGATTAAGCATCTCAGCTCAAGTGAGGAAGTGTCAATGTAAAAGAAGCCTTTAAGCACACAAGCAAGTTAAGCACCTGTGTGGGGAGAAGGTAAGTGCTGTTGACTTATATATTTATTAAATTCCCTCAAGTAATCATTTAAAATTAATTTAAACTCATAAATCAGCTGTAGCCAAAACAAGGGTACAGCAAAGGCAGCTAAATTCCAGAAGGGTAACACTTTACAAACTTACAGTTGGGAGCTAAATCTCAGGGGGGAAATCTAGCAGAAGCTTAGCATTCTTGGAGCCCTGCTCTAACAGATTCCGGAGAACCTTAGCCATGTACTTAAACTAAAGCCAAGTTTGGAAAGGGGCGGCAAAAGTAATATATAGCTTTATGTTGACATGGGCCACTGGTCTGCTTATAAACAAAAAAGTGTAGGCTAGCTTCAGTTCTGGCTCGGTATAGGTCAGGTTTTAGGTCTTATAGGACAGTCCATAAATTAAAGTTCAGAAATAGGCCTTGTCCCAATTTGAGAGTTCAGTTTTTCATTTAGTTTAAAAGAAAAATAGAGTGAAAAAAGTGCACTGTGAGCCAGGCTCCATGACTCGGCCCTTTACATTTCCAAGGGAGCTCAAACATCTTTTCTTGTCATTATCCACTGTCCCCTCCCATTACCCATTGACTATAACGGCCCATTCCCCTTCATGGATCACTGCCTTGTTGTGGCGAAGGGGCTTGCGTAACTCAGTGAAGCCATAAGCTATGCCATGCAGGGCCACCCAAGACGGACAGGTCATGGCGGAGAGTTCTGACAAAATGTGGTCCACTGGAGAAGGAAATGGCAACCCACTCCAGTATTCCTGCCAAGAAAACCCCATGGAATGTATCACAAGGCTAAAAGATATGATGCTGGAAGATGAGCTCCTCAGGTCAGAAGGTGTCCAATATACTACTGGGGAAGAGCAGAGGGAATTTCCAAGTAGCACCAGAAAGAGTGAAGCGGCTGGGCCAAAGCCAAAAGGACACTCAGCTGTGGATGAGTCTGGTGGTGAAAAGAAATGCTGTAAAGAACAATATTGTTTAGGAACCTGGAATGTCAGATCAATGAATCAAGGTAAGCTGGAGGTGGTCAAACATGAGGGCAAGATTGAACATCGACATCTTGGGAATCAGCGAACTAAAATGGACAGGCATGGGCGAATTTAATTCAGGTGACCATCATATCTACTACTGTGGGCAAGAATCCCTTAGAAGAAATGGAGTAGCACTCATAGTCAACAAAAGTGTGGCAAAAGCAGTACTGGGGTACAATCTCAAAAACGATAGAGTGATCTCAGTACGAGACCAAGGCAAACCATTCAACATCACAGTAATTCAAGTCTATGCCCAAACCACTGAGGCTGAAGAAGCTGAGGTTGATCAGTTCTATGAAGACCTACAACACCTTCTAGAACTAACACCAAAAAAATATGTCCTCTTCATCATAGGGGATTGGAATGCTAAAGTAGGAAGTCAAGAAATAACTGGGATAACAGGCAAGCATGGCCTTGGTGTACAAAATGAAGCAGGACAAAGGCGAATAGAGTTTTGCCAAGAGAACACGCTGACCATAACAAACACTCTTTTCCAACAGCACAAGAGGCGACTCTACACATGGACATCACCAGATGGTCAATATCAAAATCAGATGGATTATGTCCTTTGCAGCCAAAGATGGAGAAGCTCTATACAGTCAGTAAAAACAAGACCTGGAGCTGACTGTGGCTCACATCATGAGCTTCTTGTTGCAAAATTTTGGCTTAAATTGAAGAACGTAGGGAAAACCACTAAACCATTCAGGAATGACCTAAATCATATCCCTTATGAATATACAGTGGAGGTGAGGAATAGATTTCAGGGATTAGACCTGATAACAGAGTGCCGGAGGAACTATGGACGGAGGTCCGTAACATTGTTCAGGAGGCAGCAACGAAATCCATCCCAAAGAAAAAGAAATGCAAGAAAGCCAAGTGGCTGTCTGATGAGGCTTTACAAGTAGCTGAGGAAAGAAAGGAAGCGAAAAGCAAGGGAGAAAGGGGAAGATATATCCAACTGAATGCAGAGTTCCAGAGAATAGCAAGGAGAGACAAGAAGGCCTTCTTAAATGAACAATGCAAAGAAATCGAGGAAAACAACAGAATGGGAAAGACTAGAGATCTCTTCAAGAAAATCGGAGATATCAAGGGAACGTTTTGTGCAAAGACGGGCATGATAAAGGACAAAGAAGGCAGGGACCTAACAGAAGCAGATGAGATTAAGAAGAGGTGGAAAGAATACACAGAAGAACTATATAGGAAAGATCTTAATGCCCCTGATAGCCATGATAGTGCGGTCACTGAACTTGAGCCAAACATCCTAGAGAGTGAAGTCAAGTGGGCCTTAGGAAGCATTAGTAACAACAAAGCTAGCGGAGATGACAGTATTCCTGGTGAGCTATTTAAAATCCTAAAAGATGATGCTGTTAAAGTGCTGCACCCAATATGCCAGCAAATTTGGAACACTCAACAGTGGCCACAAGACTGGAAAAGGTCAGTTTACATTCCAATTCCAAAGAAGGGCAATGCCAAAGAGTGTTCAAACTACCGTACAATTGCGCTCATTTCACATGCCAGCAAGGTGATGCTCAAAATCCTACAAGCTAGGCTTCAGCAGTGTGCGAACCAAGAACTACCGGAAGTACGAGCTGGGTTTCGAAGAGGCAGAGTAACTAGAGATCAAATTGGCAACTTTCGCTGGATCATGGAGAAAGCAAGAGAATTCCAGAAAAATGTCTATTTCTGCTTCATTGACTACGCCTTTGATTGTGTGGATCACAACGAACTGTGGCAAATTCTGAAAGAGATGGGAGTACCAGACCACCTTACCTGTCTCCTGAGAAACCTGTATGAGGGTCAAGAAGCAACAGTAAGAACTGGACATGGAACAACCAAGTGGTTCAAAATTGGGAAAGGAGTACGACGAGGCTGCATATTGTCGCCCTGCTTATTTAACTTATATGCAGAGTACATCATGAGAAACGCCGGGTTGGATGAATCACAGGTTGGAATTAAGATTGCCAGGAGAATTATCAACAACCTCAGATACGCAGATGATACCACCCTAATGGCAGAAAGCGAAGAGGCTCTAAAGAGCCTCTTGTTGAGGGTGAAAGTGGAGAGTGCAAAAGCTGTTTTGAAACTCAACATTAAAAAAACTAAGATCATGGCATCTGGCCCCATCACTTCCTGGCATATAGAAGGGGAAGAAATGGAAGCGGTGACAGATTTTATTTTCTTGGCCTCCAAGATCACCGCAGACAGTGACTGTAGCCATGAAATTAAAAGACGCTTGCTCCTTGGGACGAAAGCTATGGCAAACCTAGACAGCAAAGTAAGAAGCAGAGACATCACCTTGCCGACAAAGGTCCATCTAATCAAAGCTATGGTTTTCCCAGTAGTAATGTATGGCTGTGAGAGCTGGACTATAAGGAAGGCTGAGCACCGAAGAATTGATGCTTTCGAACTGTGGTGCTGGAGAAGACTCTTACAAGTCCCCTGGACTGCAAGGAGGTCAAATCAGTCCATCCTAAAGGAAATCAGCCCTGAGTGCTCATTGGAAGGACAGATACTGAAGCTGAAGCTCAAATATTTTGGCCACCTAATGCGAAGAGAAAACTCTCTGGAAAAGACGCTGATGCTGGGAAAGATTGAAGGCAAAAGGAGAAGGGGACGGCAGAGGATGCGATGGCTAGATAGCATCACCGATGCAATGAATATGGACTTGAGCACGCTCCGGGAGAGAGCGCAGGACAGGAAGGCCTGGCATGCTATGGTCCATGGGGTCACGAAGAGTCGGACATGACTGAACGACTGAACAACAACAACAACAACAACGGCCCATTGTCCTCACCCCTAAGCAGAAAATCTGCATTCCTAGGGGGCTCAACTGACCTGGCTTTCCACTCACTAGAAGCTAGTGCAGATGAACACCCTTCCTTGCTTTTTAAACAAGGCCCTCTAATCTGATTGGCTGCAGCAACAGTTGGGGAAAGGTAGCTAAAGCTATATAAAGAGACAAACTTGCAAGGGAGCCCCAGTGATGAAGCATCAAGGTAAAAAGAAGTATTTTAGCTCACAAGTGAGTTAAGCACCCATGTAATGAGGAAGCCAGGGCAGTCAAATCTCCCTCACCTTCTCCTAGTAAATAACTATAAATAAATTCCCTGCCTTCTTCTAGTAAATAACTTACTTTTCCAGGAAGCGAAACCGAATAGTAACAATAAAAAATAGTTATGAAGGTAGAAAGCCAATGGGGGTGCAGGAGCTATCGGGTATATTACACTAAGTGCCACATGTATGACTACCTGCCAGCTGGATAGAGGTCGTGGGTGTGTGCTCCATCTAATGAGCTCCTGGCACTCAGAGAACAGCTTTGTTCCCTAGAAGCCAAGGTGGCTGACCTGGAAAAGCTGAGAGAGGAAGAGATGTTAGTAGAAGAGACCTTCAGGAACCTAATAGCAGTGTCCCAATCCCTGGGTAACTGCTATCACAGAGAATGGGGTTCTCAGTGAAGGAGGATGTCAAGGAAGAGGGAAATGATCCCTTAGAACTTAGAAGGGACCCTGAAATGTTACCTGTTTCATGTGCAGGGCCAGCTGTCTCAATGCATGTATGTGATGGTGGGGTAGAGAGGAGGGGTTGAGATTTGTTTGGCACTGGGGAACATTTTGGGACAAGTCAGACCTGTACAAGACGGATGGGATCCACTTGAACCAGGATGGAACCAGACTGCTGGCAGTTATTGTAAAAAAGATGGCAGAGCAACTTTAAACTGAATCCTGGGGGAAAGCCTTCAGGAGCTGGGAAGCATCCGGTTGAATCATCCCTACAGGGTGAAGACGAAAATGTTTCTGAGTGCCCAAATGGGAATGGGGGCGGGGAGAATGGGCCATGAGCATATGCCAAAACATGATAGCCAATCAAAGAGGCCTAAGGGCCATAGCAGAAGATGCACATGCTAGAGACATCTGGGGAGGGACACCATCTGTAGGCATTTCTATGCTAATTCTAGAAGCCTCTGAGCCAAGATGGGACAGCTGGATTGCCTGGTTTTAAAGGAGTGCATAGATATAACGGGCATAATGGAAACCTCGTGGAACAGAGAAAACCAGTGGGATGCAGTCATCTCTAGATATAAACTCTATAGGAAAAATGTACTGCAGGAGGTGTCACTCTGTGCGTCAAAGAGGGCATAGTGTCAAGCAGACAAGAAAACCTAAAAGGGGCAGACTCCTTCACAGAAGCACTACGGGTGACAATACCAGGCTCCAAAAGTAATTTGGTACTAGTGACTTGCTATCGTCCCCCAGACCAAAAGGCTCAGGGTTAACTTGAGATGGAAAATGAAATCAGAGAGGCATACATACGAGGTGTTGTAATGATGGGTGACTTCAATTACCTCCACATTCACTGGAGAAGTGCATGCTGCGGTCATGACAAAGAGGTTAAATTTCTCAATGCCCTAAATGACTGTGCCCTAGAACAGTTAGTCATGGAACTAACCGGAGGGGAGACTAGGCCTCCCAGGACCAAGTCTGAGATGTGAGTGTTGTTGAACCAAGTGAAAATAGTGACCACAGTGCTATCAAAATTAATATATATATAAATGGAAAATTGCCAAGGAGGACAAACAGTCACATTTGACTTCAAAAGAGGGAACTGGTAAAAAGGAAATTGAAAGGGGGAGCCAAGAGGGTTACATCTCTCCCAAATGCTTGGAGGTTACTCAAAACCACAATAATAGAAGCTCAGTAGAAAGTATACCACAGGTCAGGAAAGATAGCCCCAAGTTGAAGAGGTCACCGGCATGGTTAATGAGCAGTATCAAGGAAGCTATTAGAGAAAAGAGAGCTTCCTTCAGAAAATGGAAGCCTTGCCCAGATGAGGAGAACAAAAAAGAACACAAACTTGCACAAAGGCAGTGCAAGCGGACAATAAGAGATGCAAAAAAGCATTTTGAAGATCATATTGTTAACAACATCAAAGCCAAACATAAAGAATTATTTAAATGTATCAGAAGCAGGAAATCAGCTAGGGAGGCAGTTGGATGACAACAGAGTTAAAGGAGTACTAATGAAGGATAAAGACATTCCAGAAAAGCTGAATGAATTCTTTTCATCTGCCTTCACTGCAGAAGATGTAGGACAGATACCTGTGTTTGAATGGATGTTTTCCAGAAAGGAGTCTGAGGAACTGAGTGATGACAAAGAAGTTGTTGAATTTATTGACAAATTGAAAGCCCAGATGGTATCCATCCTAGAATTCTTAAAGAACTCAAGTATGAAATTGATGATCGTCTAACAAAAATATGTAAGATCAGTCTCTGTACCACAGGAATAGAGGATACCCAATGTAATACCAGTTTTTTAAAAGAGAACCAGGGAGGATCCAGGAAATTACAGGTCGATTAACTTAACATCTGTTCTGGGCAAATTGGATGAAAGCATTATTAAAGATAAAATTAGTAAGCATATAGAAGAACAAACCATGTTGAAAAAGAATCAGCATGGCTTCTGCAAAAGTAAATCCTGTCTCATTTACCTTTTAGAGTACTTGGAGAGTATCAAAAAATGTGGTCAGGGATAACCCAGTAGACATTGTTTACTTGGACTTCCAAAAGGCTTTTGACAAAGACCATCACCAAAAACTCCTGAGAAAACTTAGCAGTCATGGAATAAGAGAAGAGGTCCTGTTATGGATTAGTAACTGGTTAAATAACAGAAAGCAGAGAGTAGGAATAAATGGTAAATTCTCCCAATGGAAGGATGTAAAGAGTGGGGTCCCATAGGGATCCGTATTGGGATCAACGGTTTTTAAACTTGTTCATAAATGATATGGAATTAGGAGCGAGCAATGAGGTGGCTAAGTTTGCCACCAAATTATTTAGGATGGTTAAAACAAAAAGGGATTGTGAAGAGCTCCAAAAGGATTTCTCCAAGCTGGGTGAATGGGCATCAGTGAGGTTCAATGTAAGCAAGTGTAAAGTGATGTACACTGAGGCAAAAAATCCCAATTTCCACATATACACTGATGGGATTTGAGGTACTGGTGACTGACCAAAAAAAAGAGAGATCTTGGGATTGTGGTGGACAGTTAGATGAAAATGTCAACCCAGTGTGCTGCTGCTGTGAAAAAGGGAAATTTCATGTTAGGCATAATTAGGAAAGAATCGAAAATAAAACTGCCAATATCATACTGCCCTTACCCAAATCTGTGGTGTGATCACATTTGGAAAACTGTGTACAGTTCTGGTCACTGCACCTAAAAAAGGATATTGTAGAGTTGGAAAAGTTCATTAGGAAGGTGGAACCATCCTTCTAAGTAAATTTCTAGTTGGCTACCTTGACCACTTATATTAGAGATGGGGCTTAGTTTGATGTTTGTTCAAACCACTCTCTGGCTTAGGAAGGAGGCTGGCTTCCACTGGCCACAAATTACCATAAATATGTTGGGAAGAATCCTAGTTGTCGTTGCCTATTTTATGAACCAGGTGACCCAAAATACTCTGCAAGAGACGGATGCTCTCTTGAACCTTCTTTTTTGCAAGGAACTCTGCACATGCTCTAAAACGGAAGACTCTACTCAAGCAGGTAAAATATAGCTAGCTATGTTAGGTTGACAGTTTGCTTTTATATAAATATCTGTGTCTGATTTTGTTGCCTTGCCTTTTCTTCCTTTTTTTTTTTGCTGTGATAAATCCCCATGAGTAAATACACTTACGTTATATACATTGACAGCTGGCTTCATTGGTTCAAAAATGGTATTACTCTGGAATTTCTCACTAAAATTTTCTTCATGTGCTAGACTGCATGTTTGTTAAGCTACCCCTCATGTTCTAAGGATATTTCACAAGGTTTTGTTAGGGTCTGTATCCTCTGGGAAAGTAAAGGGTCAATATCCTATGACCCTCCACTGGAATAAGTGGACCATAAAATTGCACTGTTAAGTACCCCAAAATGTTTCTGAACTTGTTAATCGACACATATTTTAAAGAGTCTTTTTTATTCTGTGTAGAGCTGTGCTCAACAGAGGGATCCTCGTCAGGAGGACCCACGGCCATCTTAACAACAGAGCCAGACAGCCTAGGGTTTTCAGGCTACGTTCAGCCTGAATGGCAGCAACCTACTGGGTTTTTTTTTGTTGTTGCTGAGGAACCTTTACAAAAAGGGCAATCCACCAGTGTGGGGGGTGGGGGGTGGGGGAGGACTGAGATCTGAGGGAGCTTAGAATCTTGATGTGGACCTGCTCCTACCCTGGCACTGCCTGTTTTGCCCTTGCTGGCAGACTTCCGCAGCGGGGTTACTGTAATATGGGTTATAGTATTTGATGGCAGAGTCCCCGACACTGACACATCTCCAGGATCTGCCAGCGTTAGGAACATGCAGCATAATCCTATGCATATTTACTCAAAAGTAAATCCGACTGTGTTCAATGGGGATTACTCCCAAGTAAGGGGCATACAACTTCACCCTTGGTTAATATCTGATGGCCCTGCAGCTGGAGTACTTGGACCACAAGATTGCAGTGCTTGGTATCCAAACAAGATGCAAGAACGTGTATGTGTGCTTGCAAAATGCAAACAGACTAGGAACAGGTGATCTGTGGAATTAGGGGAGGGACCATCACTTGACAGCATGGCACATGCTTTGCATGCAGAAGCTCCCAGGTTAACTGACAGTCACCTGCAGTTAAAGGATATTAAAAAAACAAGTGATGGGAACCTGGAGAGCCTCTGTCAGTGTGACTAGACAATGCTGGGCTAAATGGACCAAGGTTCTGATGCAAAACAAGGCGGCTTCACAAACTGAATTAATGTGTGTGTATGTGCATGCATGTGTTAGTGAATGAAGTACACGTATGCATTCCAGCGACTGGAAATCTCCTCTGAGGCTGATTCACGAGTGTGAAGGGACAGTGAAAACCATCATCCCACCCTTTACTATGAGAAAAAAGGTCACGTCCTCACTTGTGATGGATGCTTAAAAAATGGCTCATTTTCAGACTTGGCCAACAATCAGAACGATTTGGGGTATGTTACCAAATATTAGTTTTTTAGCTAGTGTGGAAGTAGCCTGTTTGGGGGCATATGTTAAGCTTCCCCATTTTGAGGGAAGGATATACAGATTTCAGTCTTTGGTTACTAGAAATGTCTTGGGCTATATGTGCCATATTCCAGATTTATAGGTGATGTGGAACCATTTAACCATTTTGGGGTATAATTCATGTCTTCATCTTGTGGGAGAGATGTATAAACCTCCCAGTTACAAATTTTTCTAGTAATCAGGATCTCTTGCACTATGTGTATGTTAAATTAAATTGTTATCTGTAATTTGGAAGTAGCTTAAACATTTGGAGGTACTGTTTGTGTACACATTTTAAGACAGAGAAAAGTGGCACTCACCTATATTCAATTTTTTCTAGAAATTTGGGTAACTTACACTGTATATGTCCCACATTTGTTTTCTGGGTCATATGGAAGTATCCTAACAATTTCACTATTTGAGTGAGTGAGCAAGCAAATCAGTGAGTCAGTCAGCAAGGCCCAAGCACTTTATATATATTATTTGTATATTTGTATGTGTTGATAATTCTTGTATCTCTGTATATTTTCTCCTTACATACACTGTTATGAGATTCATTTAAACTGTATATGTGGGAAAACTCTCTATGTTTAATGGAGCTACCATGGTTGCTTCCACAATGGCCTTTTTTTCCTGGAATTGCCGCTCTGTGTTCACTCACTTTTTACAGAGAATCCAGATGAGGTCATTGACAAATCATTGTGTTCCAGTGTTTTCTGTGTTGTCCTATATTTTTTTCAGACCCGATTTGTGGAGATTTAGAGTGGTGATGGTGATGATGCAATTTCAGCACCATCCTGTCCATGTGGCAGAGCACGCACTACTGAGGCTTTTCAAGCCTCATGTGAAAGAGCTTTGTTAATTAAAAGTTTCCTGTTTGTGGGTACTGTCTTTTATATCTTCCTGTTGAGCATAGTAGTGGGATTACTGAGGAATATTCCCATCGAACACCCTTGAATAGGGCTATTTTCCTATATAAAAATGAAAAGAAAAATCATAAGAGGAAATCAGTAATTACAAACCCATCCCCCTCAAAGGAACAGAAACTAACAATAAGGGACAATTAAGAGAGAATATTCTAGGGGCAATTAACAGGCAATTCATTAGTATTTACACTGCCAAGCTCAACAAGAAGTAATAGAAAGGGCAGAATCTACAAGCTTTTGATTACCATTGGAAGGGGACTTTGCTGAACAGGACTTACTTCTGAGTAAACACTAGAGAAAAATCTCTATGGAGAAGGGCATTGCCAGACAATTATAGCGTTGTATTAAGAGCTACCTTAATTCCACTTCCAGGCAACTGTGGAAAACAATGTTGCAGCAGTGCTAAGGACCTCTAGCGTGGAAGCAACCCATGAAAGAGGAAGGCAATGGTTTTAGCAGAGTACACGGTCTACAGATAGCACAACACCCTCGCTATCTGTATTTCATGTACTATTGAGGGACCCTTGGCCTAAGAAATTCTCAGTGCAACTGAAAGGCATCTCTGTGGTTTCATTTAAACTAATCACATGGACATGGCCCAGAGCCAAAGACAACACTCTACAACCTGTGTGCAACTTTGTCAGCATCATTGCAGGCGGGTGGGAGAGACTGCACCAGCAGAAGTGAGTCACTTCATTGAGCTATAAGGCAAACCCCATTCATTAGTTGTGTGCTTGATCTTCACTTTCTTATTCCTGCTCTCTAGCTTTGGAGCTTCACAACTGTGCCCTAGCCTGGGCTCTTTCTTCCGCTCTCCCTTTTTCAGAGCACCGTTGTTTCTTCTGCATTCTTTCCTTTTCTTCGCATGTTGCTCTTAGCAGATGGCAACATCTCTCCCAGCCCAAGCTCTGCCCCTTGTGTTGCCTTTTGCATGTAATTAATTTCCACTCCATGCACAGGCTCCTTTTCTTACATGTCCTCTTGGTTGCCACTCCTCCATCAATAAAGTCACACAGCTTTTGAGCTCCATCCTGAGCATCCATTCTCTCCTTTTAACATGTGTAGCTGTTACGATCTAGCACCTCCCTATTCCTCCTCCTTTTCTTAATGACTTCAAATCCTCCCTTCATCCTTCTTTCCCTCCCTTCCAGTTATCAAGGATGACTTAAAGATACATCTTGATGTAACAACTAATTCTGCTGCTCTTCGCTTTTATTAATTACCACTAAACACTTTCCGAATCTCCAGCTGATCAATTCTTTCTCCTTTCTCCTCTGCTACCCTGTTTCATCCTGCTTTGATATCTATTTTGTCTTCCAGCATCGCTCTCTGCTGGCTTACTACCATCATGAATCCCTCTCATCTTCAGGTCTAAATTCCTGGGGTGTTCAACTAATGCCTTGATTTCCCATCTACTTTCTTGTTTCTTGGCAGTAATGAATCTGGTTTCCGTACCTGCCACTCCACTAAAGCAGCCTGGACATATATCACTAACCATCTTTGTAAAGCTAAGTTCCATGCCCAGGTTTGCTCTTGCTTGCTCATTCCCGCACTTTTACCATCATGGATCATTTCTTCTTAGGACAGCTCAAGTTTCATGGAATTGTTTCTTACAGGTTCTGGTTCTAATCTTTCTGACTTTTAAAAACTAATTCTGTTACTGTTTCTAAGTTGGTATTTCTAAGGCCCAAACTACGTGTGCTGGTGGCAGCCCCATGGCTTTAATGTCTGGCACAGAAGCACATGGCCATGCTGATCCCCCCCTCCCCGCTTGTCAGTTGTACTGCAGCAGCACTTTTCCCCAGGTGCTTTTCTCCCAGATGGACTCCAGTATCAGAAGTGGGTCAGGGTAGGGGAAACTGGCTGGAGAAATAGACTGTGAAGATCAGAGTCACAGGCAGGGAGGGTTCAGCATTCTGCTGCCCACATGACCTTTTGGGTCTTTACATCCCATCCCCCACCCCTATAGATTACAAGCAAATGGGGAGACCTACATTTGAAGGCACATGGCTACCAGCGTGTGTAGTGTAGGCCAATGTGTACATTCTCTAATCTCAAGTGCAACAAACCCCGTTTTATTCTCTAATCCTTTCTATATTCACTTATGGCGATGCTCTTCTTTCTAGGGTACCTATCGCTCATGTCTCTTTCTTAGTATTCTTAATTCTGCATTGGCTCTTCTTTTCTCTCCTCATCACTTTGATCCTGTCTCTCCTCCTCTTACTCTCTTCACTAGCTCCCATTCCCCTACAGTATCCATTTCAAACTTCTGCTGTGAGCTTTTACTCCATAGCCCTCCTGCCCCTTTCTTTACTGCTCTCTGACTTTGATCCTTTACATTCCTTTCATTCCGCAGGTTTTCTCTGTGTACCAAACCTGGTGCGACTCCTCCCTATTTCTATCACTCTCACTCTGCCTTTAGAATTCATTAGTGTCTGATATTTAGACCTTCCACTCTTGCATTATTTTAGCAAAAGAACAGAAGCAGGAAAAGCCACAAAGAAAATATATGTCCAGTTATTACTAGCAAAACAAATATGATATATTTAAAATATACAGTGCAGAAAAGCCCTTCACACATAGACAGAAACATTGGCATGAGTGGCTGACCTTCCTTTGTTAGCAGATTCCTGGGCTCAGTTGCACCGGATGGTTGGTGATGGTTCATAAATGGGCTACGTGGGACTTAGGAGATGATTGCTGGAGATCCTCCTTGAGATGGGAGGACTGTTAAGACCAACCCTTCATACGTGAATGTGTGATGGAGTACTGGGAATATGCCCATGATGATGTGCCAGCTAACCACAGCCCCCCCCCCCCCATGGCTTCACATTCAGCATTAATGAGGAAGGGGTTCTGTGTATGGTTCCTGCACCCAACTGGGGCCCCTGATTGGCCAGGACTCCCAATAGATTCCCGATCAGGCATACACACAGGACTAACAAAAAGAATGGTAAAATAATGGTAGGGAAGAAGCAGATTCCGCCTAAGGTTTTGAAAACATGGGGGAAATATAGAAATAACCCTAAATAGTTGCTTTAATTATTCACAAGAAACAAGTTTTCTATGTTCTCCAGGATTATAACATTTTCTTATGAAGATGGTATTCAGGCCAGTGCCCAAAGTGGGAAAGAAAAGGAAGTGGGATGATTAGACCAGAATCAATTATGGGTGCTTCCAGATGGAGGACTCGTAGCACTATCAATCAAAAGACATTGTGCAGCTAATCAATCTTTCCTTCCTTAATGGATTTTCTTTGCTAACAACAAAGAGAAGCAGCAGCAGTGGGGAAACATGGGTGGGTCACAAATGGACAGGGCCGGCCCTACTGTTAGCCAGAGGGCTGGTTTGCACAACACACCAGGCTCACCATGGGTTATTTAACGCACGAGCTGCGGCGTGTGCTGGGCCCATGCAGCTGCCATTATAAATATGCAACCCCCAATGGGATTGTGGCGTGTCATCTGAAGCTGGCCGCTGTGGGTTATTCGAGGGTTAAGCAACCCTTGCATGACCCTACTATAAACTGAGGGTTATACAAAGGTTATTTAACTCTCAAATAACCCATGGTGGCTGGGTTCAGACAACACGCTGCAACCTCATTGGGGGTTGCATATTCATAATGATGGCTGCCTGTACCATGGCTCACTGTGGGTTAAATAACCCACGGTGAACCTGGCATATCATGCGAACCGGATCAGAGGGGGGAAGTTGCCTCAGGCAGTGCATACTGGGGGGCAGTGGTGGGATTCTCCCAGCTGCTCCCCTCTGTTGGAGGACAGAACTGTGTATGCTACACAACTCTGTCCTGGACTCCATAAACGACCCTGCTGCCTCAGGTGTGCTGGATTAAACTGCAAATCCAGGCAGCTTCTGTACATGGAATGGGGAGGGCGCCATCTTGTTCTTCACCTCAGGCAGAAAAATGAGTTGGGCCAATCCTGCAAATGGAAGACATCATGGGCAAGACTGACTGTTAAATTCCGCAAACAAGGCATGGTGATTGCATAATGAATGCCTCATCTCGAAGCCCCCTGTGTCTGCCTGAAAAGAAGGGGAATGGTTATCTGTCTACTTGAAAAGAAGTGGAATGGCAAACCACCCACCCCTCCCATCCTACTTGCAGCATGGATTCAGGCATTACAAAGTGTGAGCCAGGGGTGTTGCTGGGCACTTAAAAGATTTGGGACCCAGGCCCATAGATCAGAAATCTGCAAAAATCTACAGATGAAATCCATATATGCTAATTTATATCTATACATGCCCATTTAGAAATAATTACTAAGCCAGCCACTTAATTCCTCATCCAAATAATCTCAAATAAAATAAATTCTTCAATTAATTTGCACCCTGACCCAGATCATCCCAAACCAATGGAAAAAGTTCCCCCACTATGCTTAATTGCCATGCTGGGCAATATTTGGAAAGGGGAGGGGTTACTTCCCAGCTGTAATCTCCCTTGAAAATTGCCCCCTCTGTGGTAATTAAGCTGAGGAAAAATGTTTTTGGCCCCAATGGATATTCAGGGCTCTGTGGAATAGATGCAGGGCCCAGGCCTAGAAATGCCTCTGGTGTGAGCCATCCTTCACTTAAGTATTTTCAGCCTTGGGGGGGCAGGTGTGTGTGTGTCCAAAATTCATAGCTGGGAGAAGGTTAAGTAAGTTAATATAATTGATTATTTTCTACAGGCCGAAGGCAAATGGTTTTAAGAACCTATAAACCAATTATGAAAATAGCAACTGGCAAGGAAAAGTTTGTCAGATTTTTTTTTTAATGTTTTTAAAGATGCAGGGCAAGAGATGATCTATGATCAGGATTTTCTGTGGTGTTTTCTAAACTTCAACGCACCCATGATGGGCTCTTAATTTGACTGCAGAAGCAATGCTTGGGCTAATATTAGCTTGGGGAGCAATTTAGATTGAGGAAATCTTGTACACCTGTTTTATGCCCTCAAACTACCTGAACCCAGCAATGTGCTCAGTTCTCAAACTGTGAGTATTTATGTCTCTTCCAACCAAACAGCACAGACATTTCCTTTCCACCGCATGGGGACATAATATTTTGCTCCTGCTTCTGGAAAGTTCTAAACACTTGTTACAGTCTGGTGCAATGCATGTACACTCAGATGTCCCACTTCTCCAGTGGGACGTTTGCAGGATATTGCCACCTGAGCCTTTAGGAAAGGGATCTTGCACAGTATCCTTGCATGTGTACAGAGAGAGCCAAAATAAATCTGTGTCTTCTCTCTAGGCAGATAGAGTTGCACAGTAAAGAAAGAAAAAGGCATGTGGGCTGCATGGCCAAATATTTTCCATTATGCTACTTGGCTGTATAAAGGCTCTATTTAGTTGCAAACCTTTATGTTTTAATTGTTATAGTAGGAGGGATGTTTAGCCTTTTTGTCATAGGCTACTTCTCCACTCCAAATCCCCCACCGACTGCTTTCTCCTGGAGTGTTCCAAATGCCTATTTTGTTTTACTGATTTATATAAACTGCTTCGAGAGCCTTTTTTTGCTGAAGAGTGTGATTTTAAAAGCTTTAAATAAATATATGGATAATATTTGTGTCTCCAAACATATGTTTGGAATTCTGGAGGGGAGAAAGATGGCTTGCAGAGTGATTTGGATTGGAGAAGCACCACAGAGGAAAAGCATTAAGCACCCACTTCTTACCCCCACATATTATGTAATGTGTGGTTTCGACATGGTTAACTACAGTGAATAGATGAATGGATAACTACAGTGGGCTCCTTCACACAGGGTTTTTTTTTGGTGCGATTGTCATCCTTCATTTACTGTATTTCATGCATGCAATACATAACACTGTTGTCCTGCAGCAGCAGTCCTGCACCTTCCCCATTTTCCCCGTTATATTTCTCCAAGCAGAAAATGCGGGGTTTGCAGCTGCGTAATGGATCTGCCAGGTGCGGTGTTGACATCACCTAGTGACGATGATTGGGTGGGAGTGTCACCCTCCCACACCTCCCTTGACCTCCAGCCCTTTCTCCATTCCTCTCCTGGGAACAACACTGGGAACTTCAGAAGTGCTGTATACTGGTGTTTCAGTAATACAGCATGGCAGAGACTACTGCTGCTGCTTCGAATGCCTGCAATGTTGCAACCCCTTACCACTCAATCCCCTCTCCCAGTGTATACTCAAACGAGAAAAGTATAACTGCTTGCTTTTACAAGGAAAAATACTGGCTTGTGCACATGTGTGTGTGTGGGGGGGGGACTTCGGAAGTGCGGCATACTGGTGTTTCAAAGCATGGCAGAGATTGACTTGCACACATGTGGTGGGGAGAGCAGACTTCTGAAGTTGCACACATCCTGTGAATCATATATAGAAATTGCCAAGGTAGATATTGGAGGCAGCAGAAGTGAAAAGGGGAGGCAAGGAAGCTGAAATGAAAAAGTTCATGCCAAGAGTGGGAGGGGCTACCCCAAAGGGGACATCTGACAACATCCCACCAGGCTCTACCCATCAGTGTAAATGGAAGGAAGCGTTATGCTGTAAAATAAAAATTGGCTGTGTAAAGAACCGATTTAAATCCCGCAAAGAATCCGGAAGCAGAAGCCCTAGTAAGTTGCAAGATAAAAAGCTTGGTGTGGTGAAACCCAGAGTGGTACACAGAGGAGATAAGGTTCCCTTGTTAGTTACATTTGGAAATGGGCAGCTCCTATTTGTATAAATGTGTAGGTGATACTTCCAAAACATATCTGATCAGCCTTTAGGTTTTTTTAGCATAAAATGAATGTTATAAGGTCGTATAATATATTCCTTGCATTACTTACATGATGAGTTGTATAAAGTATGAATGTAGTATAGTATATATACACTATAAGAAAAAAGGTAAAAGGTGTCCCCAACCAGTCTTGTCCGACTCTAGGGTGCGGTGCTCATCCCCGTTTCTAAGCCGAAGAGCCAGCACTGTCTGAAGACACTTCCGTGGTCATGTGGCCGGCATGACTGAACACCGAGGTGCATGGAATGCTGTCACCTTTCCCGCCGAGGCGGTACCTATTTATCTACTTGCAATTTCTTGCTTTCCAACTGCTAGGTTGGCAGAAGCTGGGACTGAAGACGGGAGCTCACTCCGTCACGCAGCACTCGGGTCTCGAACTGCTGACCTGCCGACCTTCCAGTCTGCAGTTCAGCATCTTAACCACTAAGCCACAGCAGGAAAGTAGTTGAATGAGCTTAGTACAAAGAAAAAAAGTTACTTAGAGTACAATCCTATGCATGTTTAGATAGATAAAAAGTCCTACAACTCCCAGCATTCCCAGCCAGCATAGCTGGCTGGGGAATGCTGGGAATTTAAGGGTTTTTTGTTTTGTTTTAAGGGTGGGGCACAAGAACCTGAATTTACCCTAGATTTACTCCAATGTAAAGAAGATTAGAAACTGGTCCCAACTAAGCCTGTTTCATTCCATTACACCAATATTCCTTATTCACATGGGAGTGATTGCACTGAAGTGTCATAAATTTGGAGTAACAGATCCATATATAGAGATGACAGATGATAGATAGATGATAGATACAGATATCTTAAAGCAATACCAATAACATGAATGACGTAATTCTGAAGTAGTGTCCTTATATAGTGCATAGTTTAAAGCAGAATCTGGCCAAAATGAAATTAACTCTAAATGTGTATACATCTCAACATGTTTCCATTCTGTAAGAACCATGCACAAGAAGTTGTTAATTTTTAACCCCAGCTGTCTGTCTCCAACCTGGTGAGCACAAACTGCAGCAGCATGCTCTGGCTAGACTGATTGGGTACACACAAAGGTCAAGCAGCAGCTTCCCCTGAAACCAGCTCTCTTTTCCTGTAAATCATTGAGAGGGTGGAGGAATACAGCTGTGACTTGGCTCTCCAATAAATTCATCCTTCTTCTAGGACTAGAACGTATTTATATGCTGAAGATACCGTGGGCTGAATTTTCAATCATGAACACATGACAGGCGACTATGTCCATCCTTCCATTTGCTTACAACAGCCCTGACTGCACAGGAAGCATGTGGTGGCATTTTATGTATGGATGTATTTGACTTCTATGCTGCCTTTTGATCCAGCAGGATCCTCAATGCCAGCTTACAAACAATAATACAAAATACAATTAAACTGGGAGTGCTTTGATCCACTCCGATTCATTAGATGGTTCGGGGGGGGCTCTCCCCAGATCCACCACTGTTAGCCTGCTCTGGCTGTTCTCATACCTTTCCGTTCCATCTGACTCTCCCAACTGCCGGCAGTTGTCTGATCAGTCACCTGATGGTGCTCCTTACCTTTTTCTGCCCAGGACTGCAGGTCTTCCAGCAATCCAAAGGAAGGAAGGCCAGAGCCAGAAGCTGGAGATGCTGAGCAATTGCCAATGGACGGTCAGTTGCCTGCCTGCAGTCTCCTTTACTTTCTTCCCCTCATAGGGACATTGCACTGCCTGCTGATACATGCCAGAACTAGGAATAAAGTGATTTTTTCCATGTCTCAAATCCCAAAGGATATTGGGATGTCTCACTTCAGGATATAAGTTGTCATCCAAAAGCATCCTTACTCCAGAGCCCTGCTAAGAAAAAGGAAAGCTAGGATACTGAGAACTTGCTTCTCACGCCCCAGTTGTTTGGCAGCAGAAAACCAACTTTAGGTCAGTCCTGCTGTGAATAATAGTGCTCCTTGTTCCCCCTTGACTCCGCAGAACGGAAATGGTCTCACGCACATATACCAGTTCCTGAGTGGGCACCATAACTTGTCCTTTCCACATGAGCTTAGCACAACACACAACACACATACTTTGTTACTTCATTAATCCATATTTTGCATCCCTTTAGCATTAGATATTCCCCCATTTATCACATTATCTAAATTAACCAGCCATTGACGTATGAAGATTTTATAACTTTCACTAAATAAGCTCATGAACAAATATGGAGGTTAAGGCTGAAGGGCAGCTCAGGGAGCCAGCAGGAGCCCAGGTAAAAACTCACAGCCTCTTGCCTGTCACCCTAATGAATAAAGAAATCAACAAATGGCAAGATGAATGAAAAATTGAATGAAACAATCCTCAAAGCACCAAAACATCAATACATATTGTATTTTTTGCACTGAAATAGTTCATATCAGAACTAACATCGTGGAACATGAAACTGGAAGTTATTTTCAAGCTTGGCTAAAGGAGTCTTCAGGGTGCAAACACAAGAGTACAACTTGCAATGGTGAGGAAGCCTTGGGCCCAACTACACGAGCCTTTTACTCCGGGGCAGCTGCAAGTCGAGGCCCCTCGGGATAGATGACGCAGTCGCCACTTCGCAGCCATCCGTGCTTTTCGCCCAGAAAATGTGACGTTCCAAGGAAGCGTTTTGCTGCCCTGTTTTTTGTTTGCTACAGGTTTCCCCATGCTTGTGAGCTGTCTGTTGCTTCCCCAAACCAACTTCGCATTTTGCAGTGGGCATGTTGTAGGCATGCGTGGTGCCTGCGTCGCTCTGTGATGCCCCTATACTCCCCCCATCCCTTCACAGCTGCAGTTACAGAGGCACAGAGAGCCGTTTTCAGTTATTTAATCACACTTCTGCACATTTTTGCAGCTTCGTATCTTCGCAAAAGTTGCTTTTGGACTCAGTGCCCAAGGGCCATCTTCGCTCCAGCCACCATTTCGGAGCAATGGGTAGGCACGTGCCACTCACACTTGTGAGTGCAAACCATCGCGAGAGTCTCGGGCTGGGGAACTGACAAACAGATGGTGTGGAAATGAAGGAGCACAGAACAACCAGTTTTTAACTAATGAGGGAGGGAAAGACACAACAGAACCCCTAAAATACAAAATACCCAATTAAGTGTTGCACCCTCATGCTCACAGGACTGCACAGTTGCACATTTAAGTATAATGGCAAAAAAAGGGCACTGCGAGCTGGTTAGGGAAGCCTGCAGTAAATTGTGAGTGTATTGCAGGGGATGCTACTTCGAAGCCGCATTGCTGCGCAGTTGCGACAGGGTGTGTGGGGGGGTAAAAGTGGTGCCATGTAGGTGGGGCCCTGGAAAGGTCAAATCTCAAAAGGTAAGTTGTGGCTAGGTAGGTAATAGTGTAAATCAGGTGGTTAGCCAAGCAGCCAGCCAAAGGATCACATGTTGAAGGGCACTGATAGAGACTCAGATATGTGATGCCAGCTTATAATTATCCACACATTCAGCTGGATAGCAAAAAGAGATGGAAATGGGGGAGGGATGCAGGATTAGGAGCTCTAAAGAGAAATGACAGACACAATGGT
Organism: Heloderma suspectum; assembly: GCF_057233095.1. NCBI lineage: Eukaryota > Metazoa > Chordata > Lepidosauria > Squamata > Helodermatidae > Heloderma > Heloderma suspectum. The sequence goes on along the minus strand of NC_139461.1, from coordinate 145,400,660 downwards.
CAGGTCCCAGAACAAGCAGCAACATTATGAAACAGATGTAAGCAAGATGTCTGGAGAGTCAAGGCAGAACCAAATGGTATGGCAGGCACAATACCGGTCCTGAAAATGGCAGGCCCATGTCTAGCTCTTGCCACATTCAACAGAAACTCACTGTGTGATGTAAATTGTGTGCTGTGAGTTTCACTATCCCCACTCCAAGTCACTGACTGCTGCCAGGAGGTGTGGAGAAACTCACGCAGAGCGATGCTATCTTGCAGTAGCTGAATCAGAAGAGACATGGCACTGAAGTTTTTGTGAGTATTACTGTTGGATAAGATGATGGTGGATAAGATGATGGTGGATAAGTATTTGTTCAACACGGGTTGAACAAACCGGCACAACTTCAGCTTCTTGCTTTTGAGACAAACATGTCAACCCACTGAATATGAGGGATAATTGACCCTAATTCAGAGCAGTAAGGCGCATGCTAGACACCAGGGAAGCTGCAAACAAAGGCCTTTCCTGAGAGCTCAGGAAGTAGAAAATTAAACTGTGTTGTGTGGGATCAGCCTGGCAGAGACAGCTTTCCACCTATAACCTCTGCAAATTTTGCTATGTCTGATCCTGGCAGTGGAACTAATGAGAGAATATTAAGGGGGGGAGCATTAAAGAGGAAGTAATGAGAGGAAAAGCAAGCTTCCTGCCATTCCCTGCTATTATAACAATTTGGGATATATTTTTCAAGGATAGTCAAACACCTCACAGAGATGCCTACTGCTCCCTCCAACACCCTGGCTCCCCACCCCTCTCAAAAACATACTCAAAACATACTTCAAAACCAAGTTAGAAGATATGAAATTGTGCAAATGCAGTGAGATAGACCAGAGCACCAATGAAGTTTGTAGCATTCAAAATCTACACATACCAAAAAGATCTTCCAATACAAATGAGCAATGCAACAACTTAATCTAAGGAGCCATATTTCAGCAACCTATCATTTGAATTAAAAATTACTGTTTTCTAAATTCTGTTCTTTGTTGTTGTTCAGTCGTTCAGTCGTGTCCGACTCTTCGTGACCCCATGGACCATAGCACGCCAGGCCTTCCTGTCCTGCGCTGTCTCCCGGAGCGTGCTCAAGTTCATATTCATTGCATCCGTGATGCTATCAAATTCTGTTCTGCATCACCCATATTCATAAGATTAAAAAAAAGTATGTGCCAGTCTTCAAGATTTGCAGCCATGTCAGAAATATCAATATGGCTGAAGAAGAAAACCTTAACCTACAAATACTTCAGATGAGAAAGAAGAACATACAAGATGACATTTGAAGTTAAAATTACATCCAGACAAACCCGGACACCATAACTGAGACACTCGTCACTTTGTCAACTTTGCTTGGATCAATTGCAACTGGTGAAACGTTGGTGACCACTAATGTGAAAAAGGACATTTTTGCCCCTTTTCACATTCCTGTGAGAACAGAAATGTCCTTCTTGTTAAAAAATTAACCATAAGTAAGCTTCTACTTCAAAAAACAAAGCAACCTTGCTTGATGGTGAGGATGTAAAGGATGGTCAGCGAACCAGTTGGTAACCTACCGTCTCTGGGCAAGGCGTTACAGCAGATGGCTGTTTGGAAGCTCCAAACATTCTTGGATGAGATGGATTTTCTTGATCCTCATCATATTCTGACCTGATTTTGGAATGGAAGCAGCTTTGGAAGCGCTTACTGGTGGACAATCTTCACTGAAAAGGGGAATACAACCCCTTGGGAGACTTTGATCTGTTCCTGTGGTTTTTTATTCCACAAATTAACATGTTTTGTTAGAGCAGGTCAGAGATTAGATCAGAATTTGAGGGTCAAATTTGGCAGCCACTCACTTAAATGGGGGAAAGTGCAAGGACACACTTAGGAGGACATCTTTGGGGTGGGGAGTTGAACTTGCTTCCGTCTCCCTGTAACCTACCCATTGAGAATAACATTGGAGACGGCTAAAACGCAGGTGGAGGAAAACTCGTGCTGAGTCTGACCGAACACAGGTAAGAGCCCACTATCAAGCCTACTCTGTGGTGGTGAGGGTGGCAAAGAGACAGTTCTTTTCCACCAGCACTGCATCTTCTCAGGGTCATCCAGCAAAGATTCTCTGAGTGGTTTGCGGCCTGTTACATTCTGGGCTAGGGAGAGAGACGTTGGAACCCTCGATGGCACGCTGTGATAAGTTTGCAAGGAACTTTGAAGATAAAGTCGCTCAGATTTGTCATGAATTGGACACCACGACTAATGCAGTTCAATTGGTAGAGGCGTTCAGAGCACCATCTGGTCCAGGTTTATTGGATGAGTTTCAGTTACTGAGGCCTGAGGATGTGGAGAAGGTGCTTGGCCAAGTCCGATTGCCCACTTGTGTGCTTGACCCTTGCCCTTCATGGCTTATTACATCAAACAAGGAGGGGATGTCCGGCTGGGTCCAGGAGGTTGTAAATTCCTCCTTGAGAGAGGGAGTGGTGCCTGCCGCTTTAAAAGAGGCAGTAATTATACTACTCCTGAAAAAGCCTAACCTGGACCCAGATGTTAACAATTATAGGCCGGTGGCCAACGTCCCCTTCCTGGGCAAGGTGCTTGAGCGGGTGGTTGCAGGACAGTTCCAGACACTGTTGAATGAAATGGATTATCTAGATCCATTTCAACCGGGCTTCAGGCCTGGTTTTGGAACAGAAATTGCCTTGGTCGCTCTGTGGGATGACCTCTGCCGGGAGAGGGACAGGGGGAGTGCTACCCTGTTGATTCTCCTGGACCTCTCAGCAGCTTTCGACACCATCGACCATGGTATCCTTCTGGATAGGTTGTCTGGGTTGGGAGTTGGAGGCACTGCACTGCAATGGTTCCGCTCCTACTTGGATGGGCAATTCCAGAAGGTGGTGCTGGGGGATTACTGCTCTGTGCCATGGCAATTGTGCCATGGGGTTCCACAGGGCTCTTATTTTATCCCCCATGTTGTTTAACATCTACATGAAACTGCTGGGGGAGGTTATCCGGAGGTGTGGGCTGAGGTGCCATCAATATGCGGATGACACCCAGCTCTACCTCTCTTTCTCATCAAACCTAGGTGAGGCAGTGGCTGTTCTGAATCAGTGCCTGGGCACAGTAATGGACTGGATGAGGGCCAATAAACTGAAACTCAATCCAGACAAGACGGAGGTACTGTTAGTGGGTGGTTTGTCTGCCCGGCTAGGCGATATTCAACCTGTTCTGGAGGGGGTTGCACTCCCCCTAAAGGATCGCGTTCGTAGTTTGGGGGTGCTCTTGGATCCAGAACTGTCACTTGAGGCACAGGTGAACTCAGTGGCACGGAGCACTTTTTATCAGCTTAGGCTGGTATACCAACTATGCCCTTATCTGGACAGAGATAGCCTAGCTACAGTTATCCATGCTCTGATAACTTCTCATCTGGATTACTGCAATGCGTTGTATGTGGGGCTGCCTTTGAAAATGATCTGGAAACTTCTGCTAGTCCAAAATAGGGCAGCAAGATTGTTAACAGGGACTGGCCTGTAAGCTCATATTACGCCAGTACTTTTTCAGCTGCGCTGGCTACCAGTCCATTTCCAGGCCCGGTTCAAAGTGCTGGTATGAACATTTAAAGCCCTTAACAGGTTGTGGCCAGGTTATCTGAAGGATCGCCTCCTCCCATATGTGCCTGCCCGGACCTTAAGATCATCCTCAGCTGCCCTTCTCCGTGAGCCCCTGCCAAAGGAAGTGAGGCGGGTGGCTACTAGGAGGAGGGCTTTTTCTGCTGTGGCACCCCGGCTCTGGAATGAGCTCCCTAGTGAGGTTCGCCTGGCACCTACATTGTATTCCTTTCGGCGCCAGGAGAAGAGCTTTTTATTTCCCCAGGCATTTTAGCTTTCTAGACTCTTAGCTTTGCTGTTTTAAATCTGTATTTTAAACTCCTGCACTGCTGCTAGGTTTTATTGTGGTTGTATTGTTATATTGTGGTTTTAATGTTCTATATATTTTAAATTGTTTTATTGTGTGCTGTTTGGCTTTTTGTTAAGAGAGCTTCGGCTATTGGGCGGTATAGAAATGAAATAAACAAACAAATAAATAAAACATTGTTTCCTTTCTGCATAGCCCTATTCCTGGAATCAGTTCCTTTGTCATGCTAAAGTGAGTGACTAGATTGTGATGGAATGTTGGGAACCGGCTTTCATCTATGTGTAGATTTTGTTTAAGGCATAAGGATTAGGGAATTTGCTGGCATCAGTGACAACAAACTCTCACAGAAAGGCCTCCAACTATAAGCTTCCTCCATGTCAGACTTGGGGACACGGAGCCAGCTTTCTACAACACACACCTGTGGAACAGTGAGCCGGTGAGACTATCACACACATATCCAAATTACAAGGAGCTGAATCAGCTGTGCTTGTGATCAATGTTATTGGAATGGCTGATAGATCTAATCTTGCCAGCACAGAAAACTGTCTGCCCCCCATTATCTGAGGGCCATCCATCACCCAAGTCAATGCGGCTTCTGCAGCCTGAACTGGATTGGAATGTTCCAGTGAGTTTTGTGATCTTCAGATATCTCCAGGGCTGCTCTGTTACCACTTTCCCTCAGAAAGGAAGTTAGACACTAAGGAATAAAATAGAAGTACCAGGGGCTAATTTCTTAAATACTTAAGCAAAACCCCAGAATACCTCATCCATTACTGCAAGAAAGGGTTCAATAGGAGGATAGGGAATAGCTTGAGTATGTATGCTTTCCCAAGTCAATTTATAAAAAGATCCCATTGGTACTGCTCAGGAAGGAAGACCTTACCATGGAAAAAGCTTCGTAGCTCACACCAAGATTTGGCTGGGAGGAGCTCGTCTCTACCCAAATGCGTATTCTTCACACACTCATCAGTTCTAATAACAAAACAGAGGGATCATGAAGCACACAGGTAGTTCTTCTAGAATGGAAAATGATCTTGGGCCAGTCACAGACTCTGAGCCCAACCCACCTCACAGGGTTGTTGTTGCGAGGATAAAATGGAGAGGAGGAGGATAATGTAAGCCGCCTTGGGTTCCTTGCATGAGGAAAAAGGCGGGATATAAACACAATAAATAAAAATAAATACTTTTTAAATGCTTGTCAATATAATTTATTATCATGATCATCATCACCACCATAGCAGTTCAGAAAGCTGAACACATTACATAAGCTAAAATGAAGGTCAGTTTGTCCCCACAGACTCACAATCTAAACAAGAGATAAGTTAGGGAAGGCAAATGGGGCTGTGCAGCGGAAGAGGAGCTGATCACGGAGAAAAGGCCTGAAGTAAACAGACAAATTAGACCAGGAATGACCACTCCAGCCAAACATCTGCTGCCTCATCTTCTTCACTGATGCAGGCAATGTGGGCCCAGAATTATTTCTTTTCACCTCAGCATGGAATCTAAAAGATGCAAGGGCATCATATTGCAATTCAGACCATGGGGCAGCCCTAGACATATATAAAGCGGGATGGGTAGGAGGTTATTTCATGTAGAGAGATGGTGGGCAGCAGGATGTACTGAACTTGTGCCCTGTCCACACTCTCCCAGCCACAAGCTTCCAACTGCTTTCCTCCTGGTCAAGCCCCACCAGCAGAAAAAAGGCAGGAGGGTGGTGATTGGGGAGGGAATCCACAGGAACAGGAAGGGTTCAGCCCCCATCCCATATGCCTCTTCTCCGATTTATATTGGCTTAGCACCAGCCTGAAAGAGGATGCAAGAATGTTTTCATTCCCTTGGTGTGGAACAAACCAATGACACAGGCATGACATCATATCTGCGTGGAGACTCCCTTCATTTTACAGGGTGATCCCGCTGCAGAGGGAACAGTCGCTGAACCTGGCACTAGACAATCAGCTTAGCCGAGCTTAGTTTTCCCTAATCATTACATAAAGCAGACACTGGACATCTGCTCCATTCCTTCTTTGGGTGCTTGTCAGCTTTTCCCTTGTAATCATGATGCATCAGCCAGAATGTCCTTTTGGCTGAGATCCTATCCTCTGACAAGGGCTGCCTAAACTGCATAGGGCTGTGCCTGTGGCGCTGCACCTGGATCAGAGCTAGGGCCCTGATCAGCTCAGCTGCACCAGACCTGGGGGGTGTCCCCATGAGCGATTTACTCCGAGGTGGCTGCGTGTGGAGTTGTTGGGGATACATGACATCGTGTCCATCCAGCATCCACCCCAGAGCTTATCAAGGAAAAAACGGATTTCCCAAGACTGCTTAAAGTCCTATTCTTTTCCTCAAGTCAGGTTCTCCCCAGTATAGTTGCTGTGTGCCCCAACCCCCGTATTGAGCTCAGGTATGCTAGCCCTGCCCAGGGGCGTGCCTTTCACTGTGACCCTGGTCAAGGGGTGTTTCCTGTCCCTGCACAAACCAATTAGTGTCTACTCAGAAGTAACTCTCATTGTGCTCAATGAGGCTTGTCCCCTGAATGCCCACATCAGAACTTACATAGATCCTCCTCAATTGAAATGGCACAACTTAAAGCACATTCCCTAAATGCTCTAAAGCACGATCTCGAGGCTCTGATTCTCCGATTGGTTTGGTTAGAACGGGGGCTGGTTTCCCATCCCTGTGTTCTCCCCCCCCCCAATATCTTTCCCAGCACAAGCATATGCACGTGTACTCGGAAGTAACTCCCCTTGTGCTCAATGAGGCTTGCTCCTGAAATGTGGTGCATCTGGACCTTCAGGGAAAAGGAAAAGGGGGGGGAGGGGGAAGCCTCTCTTATTGGTTGAGCAACCCCTGCAGTCAGATGACGTTCACTCCAACCCCCACCAAGAGGTATGTCCTGTGGAGTGATTTTTACTGGTGCGGAGAACCTGCTCGTGGAGCCCTGCATGGACCAAAGTGCAGCAAAGCTGATTCCTTTTAAAAAATCTGGTACTCCTCCATTCGCTTCTCCTCTTGTTGTCATGGAGACATGATCCAAGGCCTTTTATGGGCTAGAAATCAAAAAAAAGGAGGCACTGAAGAAGTGGCCATATTACTCAGGATCCTTCCCATGATTGCAGGAACAAACCACATGGGAAGGTGGCTTATATCAGATCAATATCCGTCTAGCTCAGTATCGTGAACTCTGACCGGCACTGGCTCTCCAGGGTCTCAGGCAGATGGTCTTCCCATATCAGCTGCCCCACAAGCCCTTTAACTGAAGATACCAGGGATTGAACCTAGGCTCTGTGTGAGGAAGGGTGGGGTATACATCAAATAAATAATAAAACCTGGGATCTTCTGCATGCAAGGCATGTGCCCTGCCACTGAGTTAGGGTCCCTCCCCAGACCAAAATGGCAAAACAGGATAAAGAACAGATTTTGTGAAGATGCATAAATAAACTCGAGTAAAGATGATCTTTATTTAAGCAGTATGGATCTAAAATGTGGTCCATATGGAGGCTTCCCATATTGCTAAAAACATGCTCTACTAATTGCCCACAGGCACTCATAAGAACATAAGAGGAACTATGCTGGATCGGACCAAGGGTCCATCTAGTCCAGCATTCTGTTCACACAGGGGCCAACCAGCTGCCCACAGGAAACCCACAAGCAGGACATCAGTGCCACAGCACCCTCCTGCTCATGTTCCCCAGCAACATGGTGTACTAATTTCAGAGGTCAATCTATTTTTATATGCAAAGACCAACCTCAAATGCCGCGAGTCCTTAGTTGCGTAGAGGAGCAACATTTGCAGCCTCTATAGCAGGGGTGGGCAACTTGTGATCCTCCAGATGTTCTGGCCTAAAACTCTCATCAGCCCTAGCCAGTGTGGGGATTATGGGCCAAAACATCTGGAGGGCCACAAGTTGCCCACCTCTGTTCTACACGAGAATACATTGTAAGGCTAGCACTGTGACCTTCATCTTTCACGCTAACGCGCATATGATTGCATATCTTACAAATATGTCTGCCAGTCTAAGACTGGATATGCATCTCATGTGAGAAGCCATGAAAACTGAGATCTAAACATGGTAGTGGCTGTATCACCTTCATTTATAGCAAAAGAGGCAGGAGGTGAGCTTAAATCCATCTCCTGCCTTTCCTGTGCAGTGAGAAACATGTAATAGAACCTATTCAAAAATCCAAAATCCAAGTGGACTGTAAAAAGCTCCAAAACAATCTCTCCAAACTGGATGAATAAGAAACAAAATGGCAAATGAGGTTGAATGTAAGTAAGTGCAAAGTGATGCACGTTGGGGAAAATATCCCAACGTCATATTTAAACTGATGGAATCTATACCAGTGATGACTAACCAGGGAAGAGATCTTGAGGTCATGGTGGAGAGCTCGATGAAAAGATCAACTCAGTGTGTGGCAGTGGTGAAGAAGGCAAATCCTATGCTAGGGATTGTTAGGAAAGGGGCTGAAAACAAAACTGCCAGCATCATAATGCCGTTATACAAATCTATAGTACGGCTGCATTTGGAGTACTGTGTACGATTTTGCTGATCCTGTCTCAAAAAGGATATGGTAAAGTTGGACAGGGTGCAGAAATTATTACGGGCTGCAGTACCTTCCTTACAAGGAAAGACTAAAGCATTTATGGCTATTTTTAGAGAGAGAGAAAGACATGATAGACATTTATAAAATCATGCCTGGTATGGAGCAACTTGAATGGGGGGGGGGGTCCCCTTCCCCAATGCTAGAACTTGGGATCACCTAATGAAACTGATTGGCAGGAAATTTGAGGCAGACAAAAAAAGTACTTCATCACATAATTAGTATATGGAACTCACTGCCACAAGACGCAAGGGTAACCACTACCTTCGATGGCTTTAAAAGGGGATTAGACACCTTCATGGCAGATGAGAGATCTATCAGCAGCTATTAGCCATGATGGTTCAGTGGAACCTCCAGATTCAGAGGTAGAATGCCACTGATTCTAGTTGCTGGAGGGGAGAGGGGACAAAAACAAAGGAAGGATATTGCCTTCATCCCCTGTTGGTAGGATTCCCAAAAGTCCATCAAGATGGCTGGCTACTTTGGGAAACAGGATGCTGGCCTAGATGGGCCTTCGGTCTGAAGTGAAGTAAAATTTGGGGAAATTATGAAGTCATGGGGGGGATTCCCATGCCCCCTCAGAGACACAGAAATTTAGGCGGAAACTGGAATATATGCAGTACTTACTTTCTTTTCAAGCCTAAACTTACTGCTTTAATATCATGAAATGCAACATTTATAATTATAAAACAGTACTATTTGACATAATTATGAAATTCACAGAGCAATCCTATGGATATTCACTCAATGTAAGACCAGCTCTGTTTAGTGGAGCCTAGTCTCAGATAGCTGTTCATGGACTGTGGCCTCAAAAGTATAAATGTCTTAGTTTTGTACAAGCAAAAGGACTGCAGACACATGATACTCGCTTCAAGTATCTCCACACTAGATCAAAGGCCACCAGAAGTTGTCAAGCAGCAATTCACAAGTGAATGAAGGCCCTGTACACACCTCTTGTGAAGATGGCTACACCCTCTCGGTGCAGAAACGCATCTTGCATTTGAGCGTTGTCTGTGTCTACAGGATACACAGGAGTTACTAGTCTACATAAAAATCTTCATACTGCACATTTTGAGTGAGTCACCACTTGCCTTAAAAAGCATTTTACTGATTCCAAAAGAGAAAATACTTCATAGTAGGGGGTTCAGTGTTCCCCAGAATTGGGGGTGGGGGGAATTCTTAGGAAAAAAATAATTCTCCCCAATTTGGGGTTTTTTTTTTCCTGAGCTTTCCATTAACTGTATACATCCTGTAAGTTTCATGATTATTCAGGTTTTCTTCAGCTGTTCTTTTACCTAGGAACTACTAGTGTGTATGATTTACACACATTTACATTTTTGTCACCAGAAGATGCCAGATACAATTTTTATTTTCTTTTTAAAGCGCAGAGTGGTAGGCAGCTGTATAGCAACCGAAGCTCTCCCCACGACCTGAGTTCGATCCCAGCGGAAGCTGGGTCCCAGGTAGCCGGCTCAGGTTGACTCAGCCTTCCATCCTTCCGAGGTCGGTAAAATGAATACCCAGCTTGCTAGGGGGAAAGGTAGTCACGACTGGGGAAGGCAATGGCAAACCACCCCGCTATAGTCTGCCACAAAAACGCTAGCGCAAGTGGCGTCCCTCTAGGGGTCAGTAATGACCCCGGTGCTTGCACAGGAGGAACCTTTCCTTTTACCATCAGAAGATGGGACTCCCAGGTCGGAAGATGGTCAAAAAACTACTAGGGAGGAACAGAGGATAGGTTCAACTAGCCCCAGATGTGATGACGCAGCTAGCTCAAAGCCGAAAGGATGGCTAGCAGCCGATGGTGCTGGTGGTGAGCGATGAATCCGATGTTCTAAAGATCAACACACCATAGGAACCTGGAATGTAAGATCATTTGATGTGAAATGGCCCATTCCAGTCCATTTCAGTTCACTGACACCCAAAATGTCTGTATTTAATCTTGACATCTCCCCAATAACCACATCCAATTTGCCCTGGCTCATAGATCTTACATTCCATTTTGACCATCTTCCGACCTAGGAGTCCCTTCTTCCAATGGTATACCGACATATCTCTGGTTGTACTGATCCATTTAGTTTTCATGGCAAGAATACTGGGGTGGGTTGCCGTTTCCTTCCCCAGGGATCGTATTTAGTCTGGCCTCTCTGCCATGACCTTCCTGTCTTGGGTGTCCCTTCACGATTTAGCTCATGATGTCATTGAGGTGCTCAAGCTCCAGCACCATGACAAGGTAAGGATAATATCGGGGATAGATTTGACGGTGTGGTCAGTGAGCTAGAGCCAGACATCCTGAAGAGTGAGGTTGAATGGGCCTTAAGAAGCATTGCTAATGACAAGGCAGCAGGAGATGACAGTATCCCAGCTGAACTGTTTAAAATCTTGCAAGATGATTCCGTCAAGGTGATACATGCCATATGCCAGCAAATTTGGAAAACACAAGAATGGCCACCAGATTGGAAAAAATCAACTTATATCCCCATACCAAAAAAGGGAAGCACCAAAGAATGTTCAAACTATCGAACAGTGGCACTTATTTCACATGCCAGTAAGGTAATGCTCAAGATCTTGCAAGGTAGACTCCAGCAATTCATGGAACGAGAATTGCCAGATGTACAAGCTGGGTTTAGAAAAGGCAGAGGAACTCGAGATCAAATTGCCAATATCCGCTGGATAACGGAGAAAGCCAGGGAGTTTCAGAAAAACATCTATTTCTGTTTTATTGACTATTCTAAAGCCTTTGACTGTGTGGATCATAACAAATTGTGGCAAGTTCTTGGTGGGATGGGGATACCAAGTCATCTTGTCTGCCTCGTGAGGAGTCTGTATAACGACCAAGTAGCAACTGTAAGAACAGACCACGGATCAACGGACTGGTTTACGATTGGGAAAGGAGTACGGCAGGGCTGTATACTCTCACCCTACCTATTCAACCTGTACGCAGAACACATCATGAGACGTGCTGGGCTTGATGAAGCCAAGGCGGGAGTTAAAATCACTGGAAGAAACATTAACAATCTCAGATATGCAGATGATACCACTTTGATGGCTGAAAGCGAGGAGGAGCTGAGGAACCTCATGACGAGGGTGAAAGAAGAAAGTGCAAAAGCTGGGTTGCAGTTAAACCCCCAAAAAACCAAGATTATGGCAACCAGCTTGATTGATAACTGGCAAGTAGAGGGAGAAAACATGGAGGCAGTGACAGACTTTGTCTTTCTAGGCACAAAGATTACTGCAGACGCTGACTACAGCCAGGAAATAAGAAGACGTTTACTTCTTGGGAGGAGAGCAATGACAAATCCTGATAAAATAGTGAAGAGCAGAGACATCACACTGACAACAAAGGTCCGCATAATTAAAGCAATGGTATTCCCCATAGTAACCTATGGCTGCAAGAGCTGGACCATAAGGAAGGATGAGCGAAGGAAGATAGATGCTTTTGAACTGTGGTGCTGGAGGAAAATTCTGAGAGTGCCTTGGACTGCAAGAAGATCAAACCAGTCCATACTCCAGGAAATCAAGCCAGACTGCTCACTTGAGGGAAGGATATTAAAGGCAAAACTGAAGTACTTTGGCCACATCATGAGAAGACAGGATACCCTGGAGAAGATGCTGATGCTAGGGAAAGTGGAAGGCAAAAGGAAGAGGGGCCGACCAAGGGCAAGATGGATGGATGATATTCTGGAGGTGACGGACTGAACCTTGGGGGAGCTGGGGGTGGCGACGGCCGACAGGAAGCTCTGGCGTGGGCTGGTCCATGAAGTCACGAAGAGTCGGAAGCGAATGAATGAATAAACAACATCCCATTCAAGTAACCAAATGGAATATTTATATGATCCAGGCTGCAATTCTATAGTCTCTGTCACATTTCCCTAGTCTGAGCCTAGCAGCTGCAGATTCAAGGGTCCAAGTGTTCCAAGGTGGTCAGCACAAACAGAAATCAGGCAAAAGTCAAGATCTCAACAGTCCAGGTCACAGGCAACAAGGTTCCAAGGCAACATAGCAGACAAGGAGCAGGCAGAAGGACAGTCAGAGTTCAGTCTAGAATTGCCCACACCAAGGGGGTGTCTCCATGACAGCAGAAGGAGAAGCAAATGGTGGCTTACCCAGATTTTTCAAGGAACTGGCTTTGGTCCATTCAGGGCTCCACAAAGGAGTACACCGCGCCATTCTAAGTCACTTCACAGGAACATACTTCTGGGTGGGGTGGGGGGGTTGGAGTGAATATCATCAGACTGGCAGGGGCCACTCAACCAATAAGAGAGGCTCCTCTCCCCCACTGAGGCTCTACCCCCTTTTCTTCTTCCCCTGAAGCTCCCATAATGCAAAGAAGTGAAGCTTCGTGTTAATTACTAACTTACAGCAACAACACAAACAGTAAAGAAATGCAGCATCAATATTTAGGGAACAAGCCTCATTGACCACACTGGGAGTTACTTCTGAGGAGACACCTGCTTCCCCAATCTATGCCTGATTCTACCAATTTTTTAAATTTCTCTCTCTTTAAAACTGCATTAGCAAGCACTACTCCCTATCTCACTATCACACATTTGCCAGCAATTCCCATACCCCCATCTCACTTTCGTGCATTTGCCAACAACCTATGCCCCTTATCTCAGTATCACACAATAGTGCTATTGCACAATAGTGAGATAGTGAAATAGGGTGTAGGTATTGCTGGACAAAAGCAGTATTTCGCTTTAATGTTTTACTTTTTTAAAAAAGTTAGAGGCTGCGCATCTATATTTTGAAGGGATGGCCACCAGAGTTTAGTAGTAGGCAAGGTGAAGTAAATCCCGTGAGATAGCTCAGAACTCCGATGGCCAGCCATGAAAGCAGAAACATTGGGGAAACACAGGCAGGAAAAACACGGGGGAAACAGCCCTTAACTGGGTCAGTGAGGTCACAGCCAAGTGAAAGACACACCCCTGGGCAGGGAAATCATGCTGGAGTAAATGCGGAGGGTGGTGCACACCACAACAGAAGCGCAGACAAGCCAAAGTAAGGAAAACAATCAGTCTAAAAGGAGTCTTGGAAGAACCGGTTTTTTAGTGCAAAACTGCAGGGTGGCTGCAACATGGCCCAAACGACCTCCAAATACAGCAACCTCGCAGTAAATCGCTCATGGAGACACCCCCCAGGAATCAGTTATGCCAGCAGTCCAAAGTCAAGGAAAGCTGTATTCGGAAAGATTTAGTCAACTTGTTTCCAGCAGCATTCTCAGATTTACACTACTGTTTTTATGCGGAAGCTGCCAGGGCCACACCCAAGCCTCAGCTGTGAGCAGTTATTGACTAAAGCTGAAAAGGTCCTCCTTGTGAAATAGCCTCCTACATGCAAGTAGACCTTCTCTCACAAGGAGACTGGCTGAGTCTCGCTCCTTCTGGGTGCCTGTCTTTTCAGGTGGCATCTCTCCAAAGGGACTGAGGGTTGCTGTGCCTCCAACTCTGAGGTAGTACCCTTGTCTACCACAGGAGATGCTCTCCTGGTCTACTGGCAGATCCTGGGCATTGCTGGTGGCAGGTGATTCCTGGTCCTCTAGCTCTTCCTCCAAGGAGGAGGAGTCCAGCAGGAGCATAATACTCTGGGAGGGCATCCAAGGAGCTATGGGATCATTCAGATATCCCCCTCTGAGGGTGAACAGAGAGGTTTGCCCTCAGAGGGGAAGATCTAACCTCATATACTCCCTCCTAGCCCCCAAAGAAACTTCTGCAGCCTTACCTCCCTAACAGCAGAGCTCTGATGTCAGGAGAGTAAAAAAGGGGGTGGATCAGGCGGTGGCATGGGCAGAGCAGATCCGCCAATACTACCTTCTGCAGATCCAAAGCCCTCCCAGTCTCCAAAAAGCCCCAAACATGGGTAAAATTTACACCAGCCCTGGAGCTAGTTCAAAAAAGAAAAAACAGAATAGGAAGTGACCAAAAAAACTAAACTCCACTCCTTTCTCTTGTCCACCTTGTCAGCTTGAGCCCAGTAGGGCTTTGGATGTGGCAGTTCATCCATCTTTGGAGCTGCTGTTCCACACTCTATTGGAATGATCTCTCAGTGAGATGATGTAGGTTGTAAGTAAATCCACTGCCTACACTATTTTCTTCCAAAATTCCATTATTGTAGGGCACTTTTTACTAAATACGCATAAATTCAGCTCTTGGTTTCAACATAATGCCATTTTTGTAATTCTGTTCTGTTTATGTGGGGCAAGATCCCAACAGTATATTATGTTGTGATTACTCTTTTGAAGGTTAATATATGGCGCTAGATACTTTGTTGCTTCAAATCTAGTCAAAGTTGCCATCAGTTTTCCACTTCTTAAGTTGGTTGAACATAAAACACCTTTGGTGGAAGTAATGAAACACGAATATTTTCTTTATTCTTTTTTCTTCTTCTGCAGGGTTCATAAAACATCCCTCCTGTATCACATCATTAAAACCTGAAACACCTTATTTAATTCAGTGCTCCTATTGTATATGTGCGAACTGCAGAACATACCAGACTTCTTCCAAAATCACTACTATTTATTATTATAATTCACTGGGAAAATCCTAGGCGGAAAAGCCTGAATTGGATGGGGGAGGGTAGTGTTCCTATCTTTTTGAGCAGAAACCATGACTTAATTCTATTAGCATACAATCCTATGGCTCCTAGTCATTGTCTAAGGGGCCATAGGATACTGGGGATTTTCACCTCTGAGGCCATAGTCAGAGCTACAACCTCAGAGATGAAAATCCCCACTGAGATCTTCAGCTGCACCCCCTTCCCAGCTGCTGCAGAAAACTGTGCAGCAGCTCCTCTTCCAACATTAGTGTCATGAGAGGAGAGGCAAAAGGGGGCCTGCCAGCAGGCAGGGAAGAGAGGGAGGAGAAGAGGCCAGGATATGCTGTATCCTGTGGGCCTTTCCAGCTTTGGACCCGCCTTCACCAGCATGTCTCCAGTAGATGGGCTCAGAGGCCCATCTAATGGGGAAAAAATTAAAAGGAGCACAGAGAGTCAAAAATAGTCTCCACCATTCCTCCTTCCCTGCCAGTAACACCCTGGCAGGGCATAGGAATCATGGAAGCCTCCAAGATCAGAGGCTTCCATCTAGAAGGTGGCAACCTGATATGGCTGTACCATTAATACATACCCACTAAGAGATTATTTTAAGATGTATGGTGTAATATTGCATACAAATAGAGACCCAAAAGAATTGGAAGGGGAGAGGGAAGAAAAAAAAAGTAATCTGTACCTTCCATTTTACCCACCTACCCTGGTGCCTTCTACTCCCTGGTTCCCATTCATCCTTCCCTCCTCCTTTCCCCAAGTAGACACCCTGCAGTTTACCTCACACACAATTGCCCCTCCTCCGTGGCTCATTTTCCTCTCACCTTCCTGTCCTTATCTCCTGTGATTGGACTAAAGCAAACAAGTACCCAGACACTGAAACAAACTCTCTAGTTTCACTTGACCACTTTGAGGAGCATTTTGTGTACAAATACAGTCTTTTCCTTAGTCTCTTAATACCTAGAGACCTTGGTATATTATTCTACACATGCCATGCTGGAATTGATTCTTTTTGAGTATTCAATGATAACATAAAATGTATGCATACAAATGCCTTTTAAAATCCCATTGACTTACTTGCATCTTTGTTGTGCCCAGATTTGACCTACTCAAACAATTTCAACTGTTAACTATTATACTAATTGCAAATGACAAACATAAACTGAGAGTACTTGTCTGGTGCCACATTATAAAAGTATTTCTTCAGATGTATTATTATTTGTCTGAACGGTCCAGCAGTGAGTTTGAGACAGTGCTCTGAAATAACTGAAGTTATCTCCAAAATTAAATACAAAAGTATAAAATAAAAACTTCCGTTCTATGAGATCAAACGCCTTTTTGGCATCTAAGAGCATCAGAGTTGATTCTTGCACTGATTGATTATAGTAAGCACCCTCTGGTATTAGCTGACAGCAACCACCCTACAGTAAGGCCAGACTGATCATAACAGATAAGTTGTTTCTTTCTATCCCCTGTTACAGAGAACTGTAGCAAAAATATTATAATCTTGATTCAACAATATTGGTATCTAAGAGTAAATGCTGAATCTCCACCTCCCCCCCCCCCACTTTATAACATAAAAATTTGAAATAAAGTTGAAGATGCAGGTGAAAGAATACCATGTAACAATACAACAAGATCACTTATTAAGAAAAAACTCATGGGGTTAAATCCAATGTTGTACAAGAAGATGTCCAGGACTCCCTTTTGCTCTCCTTTCCCCTGCAGCCCCCCAGCACACCCCCTAAATCTGCTCTACAGAGTCAGGGGAAGTCCATTTCACCAGCTGTTTCTGTTCCACTGGCAGATGGCCCAGCACTGGATACAACTGACTATTGACAGTCCTTAGTATGTCACGTTGGGCTTGTGGTGCCTTGGGAGACAGTTAGAATAAAGCAGCATGAAGCTCAGTAACTACTGATAAAGTTTAAATATATGAGTTATGTAGCCAAATCATGATCAGAAAAAGTGTATATGCATCTGTACTTGATTGGAATGAAACCATGCTGCCATCACATGCTTTTCATTTAATTTGAATTCCTTGCTTGCTGCACTTGCTGAGTGACTTTGTATATAATCATGTTCTCGCAAATGTTATCAATCCACTGCTGTTTATAAAGTTACTTAGGAGATTTTCAATGATGTACCATAAACTACTTTGCTGCTGCATACAGCTGCTTAAGAAAGTCTTTCTGCAGGAATTTAGGGTCATTAGCTTTATGAGTGTTCTGTGGTCTAATATGAAGAAATTCCTGGCAGCAAATTCCAGACGCCTGCACTTTGGGATATTCCCACCAAAGGTGGAAGACTGAACTAATCTGTCTGCAAACTTTCCAACACTATTGACCATAGTTTGGGTATCAGAGACAGGCAGGAAGAAAACTGCACTATAAAGCAGCCAAGTACAATGAGATACAGCAGAGGAGGAATGAGGAAAAAGTGGAATTAAGGAAACAATAATTCAAATGGGACTGGGGACAGGAAAGCATCTTCAACTGATAGCCTTTTAAAATTGCATCAAAGAGGAGACCGTCATTGACTGAAGACCACAGTTCTAAACATATTTTCTTGGGAGGTTGCCAGTCTCAGCTCAGTATTGTTGGTCCACTTCTGACTTTGCCTTGGGGGGACCCCCAAAATGAGCACCCCAAATACTAGCATTTGCCTTTTTGGCAGGTGGATGTTACTATTGTTGTAATTTAGAGACAATTCCTAAAAGGGAACATAGGGAGGGGAGCTTAGAGATGATCCCTGAAAGAAGGAGAAAGAGCCAGGAGAGGAGAGAGGAGCTCCAACAGAGGCTGTTCCTACATATCTCTGTTTGGCAATAAACAATTATATTAACGTCTTCCTTGGTGTGACCTTCAGATGAGCGAACGCCTAACTTATTACACGGGAGAGCCATAAAACATGGTTTGCAAAGATGTGTTCAGCCACACTACCAAGCTTGTGTTTCTTGCTTCCACCCCAGCTCAATAATACCAGCCCACTTTTGTCTTTGCTCTGGGGATGGAGCATTGCAATCTTGCAATGAAGATAAAGCTCTTTATTAGGTGTAAAGTAGACTCAGTTACAACTCCACTTCCAGGTCATTGCATGCAAAAAATCTTAGCACCACTAAAGGACTGTAGGCTAGAAGCACCCCAGATTGAAATGAATAATCAGTCTCATCCAAGAACGCCTTGAATTGCAGAGCAACCACCCACTGGAGTGTCAGGAATGATTCTGAGCATGTGGAAATAGCAGCTCAGACTCAGAATGGGAACAGCCAGAACCAGAGGAGGCTCCCTCCCTAGTGAGCTCAGATATGGATAGGTGTTCCCCTCAGGACCTTGGCACATAGATGGCTTGACCTGAAGCCCCCCCCCTTTCCTCCCCCATGAGAACTCAGGTCTCGGGGGAGGAGGAGAGTGTGGGGTGTGACTTGAAAGATACTAGAGTCTGGCACAGAGCGAAATGGGAAAAGTTACAGGCGGAGCTCAGATATTCCACCCGGTTGGCTATGCGTGATAGCCTACGTAGGAGGACACAACTGTAAGGGAAGGGAATCCCGCTCCCCACCCCCCAAGTTATTCTGGCCAGCAAGTTCTTGTTTCAAACTGCCAGCAATGTCTCTAACTCCCGCTTGGCTCCTCTATTGATATTCGTAATTGTGTGGAGTAGCTGTTTTCCTTTGTAGCCTGAGAGTCTCCGAGGATACCTGGTCATTAACTAATAAAGTAGTGAGCGTGAAGCCTGGTATCTTGGAGTGTGTGATTGTGAAGGGAGAGAACCAAGGGATTCTGTCATTGAGCACCTCACCAAGAATCAAGTATTAGTGACTGGCTGATAGTAACTGCAGTTTTCCAGGCCCAAAAAGGGCTTTTTCAGAACAGTCTCACCATCACTTCCTTTAAGGACTACTCCCTTGTTTAAAGAGGTGTTTGCTTCCTTTTGAATCCAGCCAGTCATTCTCTCCTGCTCAATGTTATGAGTCAAGGGTCAAATGTACAGGTGGTAAGGCACACTTCAATAAAATCAAGTTAGACAGTGCTTTGGACGTGGCCATAAACTGAACTATAACAACAGAGGTATCTATGGCAAGATGAATACAAGTGATTTTCATCCTTGAAGTGTTTGGCAAACATATCGCTACGGGCCTCCAAGGGTTCCTTGGACATCTCCAAAGAGGCCAGATTGCAAAAGACCCCAAAACATTCAGAAAAGTTCGGCTGGACAGCAGATGTGGTGAAGTATTGCCTTCCCCCTCCCAGAGTAGCTCAGGAATGAGCTCTTACCTGTGTTTGGTTAGACATGGAGTTTTCCACCACATGTCTTCTAGCTGTCTCCCTGATAGCTTCATCACCCCGAGCTCCCTGGTAAATCAATGGGCTGGTAAACTAGTGGCAGGACAGGGCACTTCAGAAACATCATGTCTACCACCTGAATCACTGTCACATACCACAGAGAAGACAGGGCATCAACAGAAGTGCTCATGCCAACTGGAAACTCCCTGAGGACACTCAGGAATACCTTAGATTCCACTAGCTTCTGGAGTCAGACCATGCTAACAGGCCTAGCATCACTGCAAAGGGGAATCAGCACCATCTAAACCTTACCAGGAAGTGATCTACACAAGATAAAGGAGTCAAGAAAACACTCCCACTCCCAGACTACTCTCCTCTGGACTGGCTGAGAAAACTAAAGTCAAGAGTGTGACCTCCTTCTACATGTGTTGGGTCAAAGATATATTGGGACATTATGGCCTGCATCTGAGCTTTGGGAGGCATGTGATTGGCCACCAATGGAAATAGAATGCTGGACTAAAGGGACCTTTAGCAAGGCAAGGCACAGCAATTTTATGGTCGCATACTAGGGAACTGCATCAGATTCAGATGAAGCCTGAAGCCAGAGAAAAATGAGACCACTTCAGTCTGGTTCTGGTGCTTCCTGAAGTGAAGCAGTTTTCCCCTTGAAACCTCCCGAACCAAAGCCAGTGCTGAACAAGGCCCTGTTACGAACTTGTGATATAGATATATGGAGACTTTACGTCTCCTGCAAATAGCATCTTTTAGTTTGGTTTTTCTAAAATGCTGAGCAGGGGAAGGCAGAGGAAGGGAGTGTGGTTGAGTAACTGACAGGGCCACTATCTCTCTCTCTATCCATCTATTTAATATTATCTGTAGCTTCCTTTAAGGGTAGGACCCTCTCAAGGTAGCATGTTGTTGTTGTTCAGTCGTGTCCGACTCTTCGTGACCCCATGGACCATAGCACGCCAGGCCTTCCTGTCCTGCGCTCTCTCCCGGAGCATGCTCAAGTTCATATTCATTGCATCCGTGATGCTATCTAGCCATCTCATCCTCTGCCGTCCCCTTCTCCTTTTGCCTTCAGTCTTTCCCAGCATCAGGGTCTTTTCCAGGGAGTTTTCTCTTCGCATTAGGTGGCCAAAATATTGGAGCTTCAGCTTCATTATCTGTCCTTCCAATGAGCACTCAGGGTTGATTTCCTTTAGGATGGACTGATTTGACCTCCTTGCAGTCCAGGGCACTTGTAAGAGTCTTCTCCAGCACCACAGTTCGAAAGCATCAATTCTTCGGCGCTCAGCCTTCCTTATAGTCCAGCTCTCACAGCCATACATTACTACTGGGAAAACCATAGCTTTGATTAGACGGACCTTTGTCGGCAAGGTGATGCCTCTGCTTCTTACTATGCTGTCTAGGTTGGCCATAGCTTTCCTCCCAAGGAGCAAGCGTCTTTTAATTTCATGGCTACAGTCACCGTCTGCGGTGATCTTGGAGCCCAAGAAAGTAAAATCTGTCACTGCTTCCATTTCTTCCCCTTTTATATGCCAGGAAGTGATGGGGCCAGATGCCATGATCTTCGTTTTTTTAATGTTGAGTTTCAAACCAGCTTTTGCACTCTCCTCTTTCACCCTCAACAAGAGGCTCTTTAGATCCTCTTCACTTTCTGCCATTAGGGTGGTATCGTCTGCATATCGGAGGTTGTTGATAATTCTCCCGGCAATCTTAATTCCGATCTCTGATTCATCCAACCCGGCATTTCTCATGATGTACTCTGCATATAAGTTAAATAAGCAGGGTGACAATATGCAGCCTTGTCGTACTCCTTTCCCAATTTTGAACCAATCGGTTGTTCCATGTCCGGTTCTTACTGTTGCTTCTTGACCCTCGTACAGGTTTCTCAGGAGACAGGTAAGGTGGTCTGGTACTCCCATCACTTTAAGAATTTGCCACAGTTTGTTGTGATCCACACAATCAAAGGCTTTAGCGTAGTCAATGAAGCAGAAATAGACGTTTTTCTGGCATTCTCTTGCTTTCTCCATGATCCAGCAAATGTTGGCGATTTGGTCTCTAGTTCCTCTGCCTCGTCGAAACCCAGCTTGTACTTCCAGTAGTTCTCGGTTTGCATACTGCTGAAGCCTAGCTTGTAGGATTTTGAGCATCACCTTGCTGGCATGTGAAATGAGCGCAATTGTGCGGTAGTTTGAACACTCTTCATACAAGATAAAAAACACAAAAAATGGATACAATAGAATCCATAAAAACAGATTGCCAATTATAATCAATAAAACAAAACTTACCAATACAAAGCCCAGACTTAAGGAAAGACTGATGAAACCAGGTGAATCTTCAGAGCTTTCCTGAAGACCTGCAAAGAAGGACTGATGAACTCCTAATGGAATTTGATTTCAGAGATGCAGGTCCACCACTGAGAAGGCCCCCTCCCTTGTACTCACCAGCCTAGCCACCCTTGGTGGTGGGCAGAAGACAAGGACCTCTGTTGAAGACTTCAGAGTGCGGGAAGGCTGGCACGAGAGAAGGCGCTCCTTCAAATAGCTTGGGCCAAACCATTTAAGGCTTTAAAGATTAAACCCAGCACTTAGATTGGGCTTAGAAACATGCTGGCAACCAGTTCAGCTGGCACAGAGTGTCACAAGAGTGAACCGCCAGGCCCCCACCAATATCCAGGCGGCCCATATACTGCACCAGTTGAAGTTTCCGAACTGTCTTCAAAGGCAGACCCATATAAAGCACATTACAGTAGTCCAGCCTGGATGTCACCAGAGCACAAATAACTGAGACAAGATCCTCCCTCTCCAGATAGGATCACAACTGGCATATGTAAAAAGTACTCCTGGCCACTGTGGCCACCTGGGCTTTCTCAGCACTGAGTCTAGGAACATACCCAAACTGTGCACTTGGTCCTTCAGGAGGAATGCAAACCCATCTAGGACTAGATGTAATCCTGTCTAGATTAGTTTGTTTCCCTACCCACTGGACAACCTCACTGGGATCCTTAGACGGAAACAAGAGGTAAAGTTGAATGTCATCTGCATTTTGGTGGCCCTTAAGCCCAAACCTCTGAATGACTTCCCCTAGCAGTTTCACTTAGATAATGAAAAGCACAGGGGACAAGATGGAATCCTGCAGCACACTATAAGCAATTGCCATGGGCTGGAGCAAAAGTCCCTAAGCACCACTTTCTGAGACTATTCATCCAGAAGGACTGGAACCACCATAACATTGTGCCTCCTATGAAAAACAATCCAGAAGGATACCATGATTGATAGTATGGAAAGCCACTAAGAGGTCCAGGAGAACCAACAGGGTCACACTCCCCACATCTATTCCTTGGCATAAGTCATCTACTAAGGCAACCGAGGTTGTTTCTCTCTCAAAACCAGGCCTGAAGCGAAAATGGAATGGACCCAAATAGTCAGCATCCACCTGGAGTTGGGAAGCCACTAGACACTCCAACATCTTGCCCAAGAAGGCAAGTTTTGACACAGGTAAGTAATAATCAGAAACCATTGGATCTAAGTAGGTTTCACTGCTGCCTCCTTTAAACTAGCAAGGACCAGCTCCTCCCTCAAAAGGCATTAATTACCTCCAAGGTCCAAATGCCCAGCCCAGCCCAGCCCTGACTGATTACACAAGCCAAGTTGGGGAGGGGTTCAGAGAGCAAATGGTGGGCCTCAATCCTCCATGCAATTTGTCCATGTCCTCAGGCTGTACAACTGGAAAGATATCCATGATAACATGACTAGATAGCACTCTGGTCACATCCTGCTCCGACTCTGTTAAAACAATGGGATCTTAATTGGCATGGATACGAGCAACTTTATCTAATCCTAAAGCACATTTTACCAGGGGCTGCAATGTCTGTGCTTTAGGGTAGGGATTGAGTTCTACTGAGTGTTTCAGTAAAATTCTCACTGTCTTCCATTTTCTCTCGGTTGTACGGTATTGCAGATTGGGAGTAGGAGGTGAAATGATAGCTTCTTGTGTGTTGGGGTGGGGCCGCTTGGCTTCAAGTTTTGTTTGTTCATGATTTCATTCTTTCTGCTTTAACTCAATCCTTCTCACAGACTTTCTCCTGCAAAATCATTCTCTTTCAGATACCCTTTGATTTCTCAGTCATTCTGGGTTATTGCCTGGGTGTGTCATTGTACAGAAGCTGGTAGAATGCACTTTCCTCTCCGCTGGTTAGGAAAGTAAAATTACGAGAGCAATCCTATTGTCCCTGGGAGAGTATCCCAGGGACCATACAATATTTCGGAGACACCCCTTCCCGAGGCTGTAGGGCACTCCTACAAACCCAGGAGAGGGACTCTGTGATCCAATCCTTCCTGCCACCCCCCTCGCAGCCACTGCGGAAAGAACCATGGTGCCTGCTTTTGAGGTTACAAAAACTTACATTGGACAGCTTCAAGGAGGGTGAAAAGGGGGCTGGACAGTGGGTGGGGAGAGGAGAGGCCAAGATCCAAAGTATCCTGCAGCCTCTCCATTATGTGTCCCCACCCACCTCCGGTAAGTAAGCTTGATGGGCTCAGGAGCCCATCTAGCTGAGTTAAAAAAAAAAAAAAAAAAGAGGAGGTGCAGGAGGCAAAATTGTCCGGTCAGCAGTTCAGCAGGGCATAGGATTTTTGGAAGCCTCAAGGTTCAGAGGCTGCCTTCTAACGCAGCGGTCCCCAACCTTTTTGGCACCAGGGACCAGTTTCGTGGAAGACAATTTTTCCACGGACTGGGGGGGATGGTTTCGGGATGATTCAAGCGCACTACATTTATTACTTTGCAGTAACAGGCTACGTAAAAGTTTACGTAGCCTATTACTTGAAGAACAGGGACGCAAATGGCGTCTGCTATGTGGACGCCATTTGCGTCCCGGCGGCTGGAAGTCCGCCAGCAGCTGGAGCCGGCTGGCAGCTCCACAGACTTGCTGTGGAGTGGAGCCGGCCAGTGCCGGCGAGGATTCCAGGTGGGAGGGACGGATAGCCTCCCCCCCCCCCCGCAGACCCAAGGTAAGGGGGTTTCTCACACCCTTATGCTCACCTCCTGCTGTACGGCCCAGTTCCTAACAGGCCACAGACCGGGACCAGTCTGTGGCCCCTTGATCTAATGGACTGCAATTCCATACAATTAAGCCCTAAATAATTTGAAAATAGTACTTGTTGTCATGCAGTTTTTAACGTGTGATATATTATCCCCCGTTTTTGTCTGTGTCTCTTGCTTTGCATTTTCACCAGGCAGTTCAATTCCCCCTATGGAATTTTGAAAGTTTTTTTTGTTGGATTTCCCCCGTCATTTGGGTCCTCTTTTGGATACCCTCAAAATGTCAGCCTACTCTTATACACCCCATCCCCTGCAGCTGATATTCTGAATTTTGGCAGGCCATTCCTGCCAAGAAATAAAAAAGTTATCAGCAATTCCCATGCACAAAGACCCCTGCACCTATTTTTCTGATATTTGGCAGGCATAATCCCCTCCTAAGGGTCTGCTGTGCCTGCAAATATCATCCAATTCTGACAAACAGAAAAAAGTTATAGCCTTTTTAAAACATTCCCATAGTAATCATTGGGAGGCACAAAGCCTCAGATTTCTAAACCTGGGCTCAGGTTCAGTACCGGAGTCAAAGCAGACAGCCTCTGAGCAGAATCAATCCATTCTGTGAAGTGCCGAATCAGGGCCCAGGTCAAATCTTGGGGGTGCACACCTATTTGTTTTTTTAAGAAAATGTATGGGAGTATATTGTGCTCAGGGTGGCTAACAACAGCTGCAAAGCTATAAAGCAAGTCATAGAAATTAAAAACACAACAGTAAAGACAATACAATAATAAAACAGATATAGTACACAGGAGGCCAATCCCTTAAAATCAAGGGGCCAATCCCTTAAATTCTTCAACCCAACCGATCAAGTCCCTGCCAGAATAAAAATGTTTTGGTGGAGGATGAGAGAGGGGCCAAGTGGGCTTCCCAAAGCAAAGAGTTCCATAATCTGGATCCAGCTGCAGAGAAGGCCCTCAGTCATAGGCACTTCGTGACATTTTCTGTGTACGTTGCCCTCAAAGTGGTTCACAACAAATGCAGCCGTGGCTCAGCCACCACTGGGATGCAAATCAGAGCCTCCCCAACAGGTCTTAGGGAACTGGCAGGCCTAGGGGCGCAATCCTATGGACTCTGCCTTTGCTGCTTGGCAGCCCCAAACTTGGATATTTCCGAGATTCCTATGCCACCAGGCTGAAGCCAGCAGGGCGGGAGGAGTGGCAGAGGCGCTCTTTGCCTCCCTGTCCTCTGATCTCCTTTATTTTCAATAGATGGGCTTTTCAGCCAGCTAGTGAGGGTGCTTTGGAGGAAGAGGGAAGGAGGCTGGAGGAGGCTCAGGATAAATCAGATCCTGGAGTCTCTGGTCCCCTCCCCTCCCCTCTCCCTGGAGCACACCCTTTTCCCCCTCTCCAAGATTGATTTTCTGACCTCAGAGGCAGATGGCACTATTCTCTCCATGCCAGCTGCGAGGGGGTGTGGGCTCTGACTCCCCCTTCTGAGGTCTGCTTCCGACCTCAGAAGGGGTTTTACAGGCCATCCTAGGGTCCCTGGGAGGCTTGCTAAGGGACCATAGGATTACTCTCTAAGTGCATAAATAAAAATAAACTTAAAAGGGCGATCCAAGACATCTCTCCTCTGAAGTTCTATTGAGTTCAATGGGACTTACTTCCAAGTAAGTGTGTACAGGATTGCAGTCTTAATCTATATAACTTATCTCTCATGCATCTTTGCATTTCAGCTTGTGCTGTAATTTCCCTTTACTTTTTTTGCTCAAATGTTGACTACCTTGCTGGGGGAGGTGTAACCTGATCCTCGCACAGGGCCAGGTAGGTTGCAATCCAATTAGGTTAACCTGCTTCCCTTTCCAGCCTGCTGCTCTTTGTCTGAAGTTCACTTGGCTGTTCACTAGCCATGCGCCACCAGCGCCATCACTTTTTATGAACAGATGCAGCCAGACCGTGGGTCGATCTAGCCGAGCAGGTCTCTGCTCCACCTTTCAGAGGCTCTTCCAGATCTCAGGCAGGGTCTTTCTCAGCCCTGTTCCCTGAGCATCTTTTAAGTGGGCATGTTGGAGACTGAACCCAGCAGGCATCTTTTCTACCACTGAGCTATGACACCCACCCCCCAGCCAAGCTCCTTTAAGCTGGAGCTTAATTTTTATCTATATATTGTTAATTCAAAGAGCCGCACTGGAAGAAGAGTTCTACATCCTTTGAAAGGTCAGGCTATGCTAATCGTTAGTTGGCTCAAATAAGAGTGATCCCTTGACTTGCTCTTTTTGCGCTTAAAAAAATTAATCATGACTTCTGCCCAAGACCTTGGAGAGCTGCTGCAAGTTGGAGTGGACCTTGCTGGGTTAGATGGACCAATGTCCTCCCTCAGTGTAAAGCAGCTTCATGTGTTCATTAGAAAGTAGTGGCAATGATGCTACATGGCAAGTGAGCAGCCAAGTAGTATTCAAAGCAGGCTTGAAAGAGGGGCAGGCAAACCAAATTGGACTGCAAACTATTGGGTCTTGTGGGAGGGATCAGGTGAGACATTACAGTGGGGATAAGCCCTGGAGGGCTGGATGATGCTTTGCACAGAAGTTAACGGGCCACAGACCAATTACAGATTGCCACTCAGTAGTCCAAAGCTCTGGGAAAGGGAGATACTAGAGTTCTTCTGGAGTTACTCTGATGAATTCTGGGGGGATTCAGATTGTCTTTGCTTTTGAGCACCTGAAGTGAAATGAAAATCCTGTGGTCAGATAGTAGAGCAGTGGAACAATACAGGAAGGGAAGACTATAAAGCCTCATTCACACATGAGGCAGCTCCCACATGCTTGACTGACTAGAGTAGCCACCACCATCATGGAAATCAGCAGGAGGCCTCCGTACAAAAAGTGCCATCATAAGGACACAAGAAGAGCTGTGCTGGATCAGACCAAAGGCCTGTCTAGTGCAGTATTCTGATCCCACACTACCACAGTGGCCAACCAGATGCGCATGGGAAGCCCACAAACAGGACATGAGTGCAACAGCACTCTCCCACTCGCGTTCCCCAGCAACTGGCATGCAGTCACACTGCCTCAGATACTGGAGGTAATCTATAGCCATCAGGACTAGTAGCCACTGATAGCCTTCTCCTCCATGAATTTGTCTAATCCCCTTTTAAAACTGTCCAAGTTGGCAGCCATCATTAGAGCTTGTGGCTGCGAATTCCAGTTTGACTATATGCTGTGTGAAGTACTTCCTTCTGTCTGTCCTGGGTTTCCCGCCTGGGTGGGAAGCCTGGCAGCGTTCCTACTCCCAAGGCATCTGAACAGGGGCCTCCTCATGTGTGAAATGATCTGAACTTCCTCAGGAAAATCCAACTTTCTGTCAGAAGAAATCACTTAAGGCTGAAGACAGCCTATCTGTTTAAAGAGAGTTGAACACAGTTTGTGAGAGGTTTTGCTTTAGCTTCCCATGCCATACACACATTTTTTGTGTCCCACAAACCACCCTCTGATTAAACAGGTTTTCAGGGATTTTGAAATGACAGGAATGACACCTTGTTTCCCAGAAGCAAACATGGACTGTGTCCACCACAAGTGGGTCAGCTCTATGGCCTCCTGCCCAAGGAGTGTGTTGCTGTCTTTTCTCCTCCTTGCCCGGCCCAGATTAAGCCACCTAGGCCATTCCGTCCCTCTCTTCTTCCTCGCTTTCCCGCTTGTGAATCCTGATCCTCGGCTCAATGTAGTTCGGTCCAGCTCTTGGCAGCAGCCCAGCGCCTGGCAGCCTGCCAGCTGAAGTGTGTGGAAATGACACCGCCAGGGCGGCAGAGATTTTCCTTAATTTCTCTCTTTCCCGAATGCAGACAGGCTGACATTGGCTGGAAAGTGGAGCAGCTCGTCAGGGACAATCAATGAGAATCGATCGAGCTGCTCAGACTAGGCGCAGGGCTGGGAAAATAACACAGCACCACCAGCGCGCAGTCACACGCGCGCACACGCACACCGAGGGAGATTTTAATCTCCTCTCCTGCTCTTTCAGCCTGTCCCCGTCTCCCGGCTCGCTGGCGCTTTGGAAGTCGCATTTCACCCTCCCTCTAATTCTGCTGGTAACGACGTAAAGTTTGAAGAGGGAAGCGGCCGTCGCTCTTTTTCCCCTTTCTTATTTCGCGTCTTCACTCCAGGGGCGTAAAACCCTCGGAAACCAAACTGGACTTTGGAGATCGTGGCTCGCACGTGCAAGCTGCCCGGAGAAGGCTCCCCTCCGGGCCATCGTTTCCGATGGGGACAGAATTAGACGCAAGCGCGCATTGCGAGGTTGCGTGTGGAAGGGCAGCCTCCGCCCTCAAGCGCGCGGGCGGGGCCGGTCGGCTTCTCCGCCCGTCCCTGGAGCTGTCGAGGGGCGAAGCCTCCCATGCGCAACAGCGCAAAAGTGCGTGCGAAGAAGTTCTCGCCAGCCAGAAGGTCGGCGAGGGCGAGGCCCCAGTTGCGCCCAGTTCTGGGAAGGCCGGGAGAGGGCTGTGCCGAAGGGCGTCAGCCGCGCGGAACTCCATCCGTCGGAGAACGAGGTCACCGGGGAGGAAAGCAGGAAGGCGGCT
Organism: Heloderma suspectum; assembly: GCF_057233095.1. NCBI lineage: Eukaryota > Metazoa > Chordata > Lepidosauria > Squamata > Helodermatidae > Heloderma > Heloderma suspectum. The sequence continues at coordinate 145,371,714 of NC_139461.1, read as the reverse complement.
GGGAGGCTCTGGCTCGCCCATTGGCGAGGCGAGGCGGCCGCGGCATAAGGGGGCGGGGGTCAAGGCAGCCGGCTTGCAGCCCGAGCCTAGCCGTGGTTCCTCGGAAGCGCCACGGCTTTCGAAGGGGCTTGCTCCCAGGTGTAGACTAGGGACCGCCGCCGGCCTTCCCGGCGAGCCTGCTTGGCTTCCCTCCCTGCGTCCACAGCCCCCGTCAGGCTTTGAAAAGGGGCGGAGCGCGCGCCTTTCTTTGCACCGCACGACCGGCCTGCACCACTGGGGCGGAGGGGGGCCCTCGTGCGAGGCAGCCTTTACGCGCCTCGCCCCCGCGCCGCCGAACTGGGGCTCCTGGCTCTGCCCTGCTGGGTGCTGAATGATCCAAGCAGGGCGCCGGCGCAGCCGTCTGCCAAAGCGGCTATCTTGCGGACACTCGAAGCCCCACTGAATTCAAAGGGACCTACTTCCGAGTAAAAACGCTTCGGCTCAGTATGCGCGTAGCAATTGCGCGCACATGAGCCCGAGAGCCCAAAAGACATCGCTTTACATCCGCATCTAGCAGCTACGATTTTGGGGGTTATTTTTTCTCTAGAGTGGCCTTAGGGGTCCTGAACCGAATAGGGACCCTCGTATGAGGGGCTTTTAAAGTCCGGCCCCCTGTGCCTACTCTAGAGTAAATATGGAAAGAAAAGAGACGCAGCTGCGAGGCACCGGTTTGAAGTAATGTCTGCTTTGGACCTCGGGGAAACTTATTCCGATCCCGAGTGAACGCGTGTAGGAGAATCGGCCCACCCGTTTGTCTCTTCATCGAGGCTGGGAACTAAGGCCGCAGTCCGAAGCGCGACAAGTATTTGCTCACATTGCGCTCGGCGGGGTTTACCTCTGAGCAAACGCCCTGCACAGCCACCCCGAGAGCGCCGTCGGGGCGCGTTTTAAGGCCGTAATGTCGGATGGGCTGCAGACAAGCGCCGCCCGCCCTTTGAAAGCGGGGCGGTCGGCACAGGGCCCTCCGGAGCGGCCTCTCGGTGCCCGGGCCTGCTCACGCTCACAGTCGCAGGGCGACGGCGCGGCGAAAGGGGATCGGGAGGAGCGGCTTCTGGGGACGCGCTGTTGGGCGGCTCCGCTGCTGGGCCCGTTGAGTGGCACTTCAGGACCGGAAACCCGCCGCTTGCTTCACGAGCGGGGCCCGGCCGTAATCCTTGGCTGATTGCGCCTTAATTCAACGGTCGGTTGCAGGAGGCTTTGCCGTGAGAGTTGCTCGGTCGAGTTGTTTCACTGATTGCGAAGGATAAAGCGGATGAAAGGAATCGCACATTAGTTAGGCGAAGCGTCACGGGCTGGCTGCGCGCAAATCCCCAGCGCTGGTGGAAGGGCAACGAATGCTGCTTGGCGCCAAAGCATCTCCAGATGGCACGAGAGCCACCTTGGCGTTCAGGTTCAGTATCGTAAACGGTTATCATGACTTCTAAGGGCAAGAACAAAATCATGGACTAGAGGGAGAGTAAACACATGCATCTAAGGCGATTTGGCTTAGGGTGCAATCCGATGTAGGTTTAGACAGAAGAAAGTCCTACAACTCCCAGCATTCTAAACTTGCATAGGATTGCGCCCTTAAATCCCTTTGTTATTTCAGCACTTCCACCTCTGACAAGCTGGGCCAACTGGGCACACATAGGTACAAATGCAGCAGCTTGTTCTGTCCTCTTCTAAAAGGCAAACTGCAAATCGCCATTTATTTATTTACAACGACAACTGACTTTGGGAGGCTTTTAGGTGCTTCTAGAGGGAGGGGTCCTAGCATTACCAGTTGGGTGTTTCCAGGTGAGGTGTTTATAGTGCCACCACCCTACCACATTCACAGGGTGCTTCCAGACAGAGGACTCTTAGCATTACAGATTAGAAGGTAATATGTAGTTATTTAGTCTTTTCCTCAATGGATTTTCCACAGTAAGAAAAAGGACAGAAGAAGTGTTCGGAAAATATGGGAAGGTTATGAGTAGAAGACTTATGTTGTAAACCCCCCATTAGATTCTGTGAATGACACATGGAGATGGTGCCATAGAAGCCTCATCTGGAAGCACCCACAGATGATGACTTCCACACAAAAGTCTCCCGGGTTTCCCTGCTGCTGCTTCCATCTTTTTTTTCTTACCATAGAGAAAGAAGGGAAAAAAACAGTTGCTGCACAATGCCTTCTAATAGGTAGTGCTAGGAACCCTCCATATGGAGGTACCTGAGAAGGCACGGTGCCACTCTTCACTCTTTTTCTCCTTAATAGATCTTCTGTGGTAAGAAAAAAACGGAGCAAGTGGTAGGAAAACATGGGAGGTTTGCAAGCGGAAGCCAACAATATCTGGACCCCCATAAAATTATGTGAATGAGGCAGGGTGATGGTGTGATAAAAGCCTCATCTGGAAGCACCCTTAGAGCGGGGAGTGGGTGCTTGATCCTTTCCCCATTGACAGTGTTTCTACTCAAAAGCCCCCCTCCCCCCATTTTTCCCTTTACATGGTTCTAGGTGCATGCTTACCCTTCCTGCAAGGAAAAAAGCAGCTGGTGGGATTTTAAGCCAAAAACCAACCACCACCTGTCAGCAGGGAAATGGTGAAATACCCCTCTCCCCTCAAAATTGCAGCCTGCTAAGGCTGCTTTTCATTTAAAAAAAGCAAAAACAAGTCAGGGCATCAGTGCAACATGCAATTTGCCTCAAGCACTAAGCAAAAGAATGACACAAACCACTACCTGCTTAAACCCAGCTACTTGAATTTAAGTTGATTTTTTAAAAGAATCCTCCCAGCGAAACTTCCCAACCTCAGTATCATCTCCATTATGTACTTGGTGCACTTTTCTTTGGTTGAGTGGAAATTTCTTTATTTCAATTTCTTTAAAATATTTCTTGGCCGCCTTTCAGGGCAGAAACCCTCCCAAGACAGCTCACAGCAACAAAATACATAAAAATCCCCATTTCCTGGCAATCAAACTGCAAACTGGGAGCTAAAAAATGCAATTTCCCCCCTGCTCTGTGATCTTGGGGGAGAGTGCCTTTGACCTCTGTGATGGTACGAGATCCATCACCTGTCTCCCATGTCCACATAGCTTTCATTGTGTTTTTGAAACGTTTGTTTTCCTTAGGTTATCTTTTATTCTGTTCCTATGATGTTCCGAGAGTGCTTATTTATGTATGTATGATATTTCTATCTCACCTAACCTCAAAAACGTCCAACATGGCTAAAAACTGTGAAATAAAAATACCAATATAAAACAACTAATAAAAGATTTACGACTACAAAACTAAAAACAGCAGAGTAGAACACACATTAAAATAATAACACTTTCAGTAGGGCTAAAGACCATTTAGGAAACCAAAGCCTTCCTAAAAGGAAAGTCTTCACTGTGCAGTGGAAAACAGTTAACAAGCGGCCAATGTGAGCGTCTCTGGAGGGAGTTTCAGTGCTCCCTCCACCCCCAACACTCCCTGCTTGGTTCCAACCAGACATTCTTTAGGGGATATTAGGACATGCAGCAGGACCTCCATTGATGCCCTTAATAGGCAGGCTCACCGTGAAATACCCAGACGGTGGGCCTTCTCTGTAGCGGCACCCACCATCTGGAAAACCCTCCCTCGTGTAGTTTGGAAAGCAGAAAGCGTGACATCTTTCACACCTCCTGAAAACACACTCGTTCACCCAGGCTTTCCTTGGGCTGTAAGTAAATTAATTATACTGCTCCATTTTACTGTTCTTGATCTTTTACTGTAGATGGAAGTGTTTTTAATACTGTGTTTTTAATATTTTAATACTGTGAACTGCTGAGAGATCTTATTATATTCAGCGGTATGTAAATGCCATAAATAACATATGGGAGAAAGTCATCTTTCAGATATCCTGGTCTCAAACCATGAAGGGCTTTAAATGTCATCACCAGCACTTTGAATTGGGCTTGGAAACAATTGGAAGCCAATGCAGTTGTTATGCGTTCCCAGTAAACAACCTGGCTGCCACATAGATCAATAAGTTTCCAGACACTTTTTCAGAGACGGCCCCAAGTAAAGCGCATTGCAGCAGTCCAGATGTGGTGCAGCTAAGGTATGTGTTACTATGACCAGATCTGTAGTCTTCAGGAACAGAGAGAGCTGGCACATCAGTGTAAACTGGGCAAAGGCACACCTGATCATCCAGAGTTAAATCTATTTATCAGTCTGTCTTATTTCAATACAACGTTATTTATTTAAAAGTATAGCTCACCTATAAGACCTAAATGGTATCAGTTTACAATAATAAAAGGGGAGGCGGTAGCATTCAGTGCTACTGACTTCCTTTCAATAGTGTCCTCTGATCACAAAAACGTTTTATTTAAAGAAGAAATATTATTTAAAGAAAGTATTCAGTCCTCAACTCCAGCACCAGAAAGCTCCATTGCCCAGTCTGGGAGGGTTTTTTTTTATGGGATGAACTAGCATTTTACCCACAGCAAAGCTCTTCCCACCTGCCTGTACGAGTCTCCCTGGCATAAGACCACCCACAGAAATTCTGCACCCAGAATAAGTGTTTAAGATAGGTTCTCCCCTTCCCAAATTAACTGCCATATATTATGCATGCAGCATAATCAAGCTAGAATCATGGCCTTACTCCCTCTCTGGTATTATGTCGCTGCCCATATATTGGTAGAGGTGGATATCAACAATGCATGGTTGGATAGGGGCGAATGCTCCTTCCTTGTTCTCCTCGACCTCAGTGGCTTTTGATACCATTGACCACGGTATCCTCCTGGATCGCCTGGAGGGGTTGGGCATTGGAGACACCATATTACGGTGGTTCTGGTCCTTCCTCTCTGGCAGGTACCAGAGCGTAGCACTGGGAGAGGAGGTCTCAGACCCATGGCCGCTAACTTGTGGGGTGCCACAGGGTTCCATCCTCTCCCTGATGCTATTTAACTTCTATGTGAAACCGCGGGGGGCTATCATCAGGAGGTTTGGGGTGCAGTGTCATCAATATGCGGATGACACGCAGCTCTACCTCTCGTTTAAATCTTCACTAAGGTTGGCCGTAGAATCCCTGTCCAAATGTCTGGAGACAGTGAGTGGCTGGATGGGGAGGAATAAGCTGAAGCTGAGCCCTGACAAGACCGAGGTACTTTTGGTGGGAGACGAGGAGGTTGGGGGATGTTGACCTGGTGTTGAATGGGGTATGGCTACCCTTGAAAGACCAGGTCCGCAGCCTGGGGGTAATTTTAGACTCCCAGCTGTCCATGGAGGCTCAGGTGTCAGCTGTGAGCCGGGCAGCGCTGTACCAACTCCCTCTGATACGGCGGCTGTGCCCCTACCTTCCCGACCATCTGCTCCCATTGGTAGTACATGCCCTGGTCTCCTCTCGTCTAGACTACTGTCATGCGCTCTACGTGGGGTCACCCTTGAAGACAGTTTGGAAGCTGCAGCTGGTACAGAATGCAGCGGCTCACCTGATTAAAGGCAGCCGCCGACATGATCACATCACTCCAGTGCTGAAGGAGTTGCACTGGTAACCAGTTGTTTTCCGGGCCAAATTCAAGATGTTGGTTTTGACCTTTAAAACCCTATATGGTTCCGGCCCAGCCTATCTTAAGGAGTGCCTCCAGCAACACCAGACAGGCCGCTCAACGAGATCAGCCTCGGATGGCCTTCTCTCTGTCCCATCAGCCAGGACAGCTAGTCTGATGAAGACGAGGGAGAGGGCCTTTTCTGTGGTGGCCCCCACTCTGTGGAACTCCCTCCCTAGACAACTCCGCCATGCCCCCTCTTTAATGAGCTTCTGCCACGTATTGAAAATGTGGTTGTTCAGGCAGGCATTTGGGGTGGGCTAGGGAAATTTTAGAAAATGATGTTTTAATGTGTAATTTTATTGTTTTTAAACTGTATTATTGTACATCGCCCAGATTGGCTGGGTGACTGGCTAGATGGGCGATTAAGAAATTTAATAAATAAATAATTTAATTAATAAATACATGGTGCCTCCCTGTTCCAACAGGCTTGATGCATTCAATACAGATGCTTAATTTTTCAAGACACACTTCCACCTCTCTTGTGGCACACGATCTGGCAATCACTGTAATAAATATAGCATATACTTCACTGGAAAGAATGCAACAGTCACAGGAAGTTAGATTGCAGATCCTTCCACACAAGGAATGAGTAGTCATTACACACTGGTTGGAGGACTGGAACATCTTTCTTCTAGCTCATGCAGTAGTTGCAGGATCACCTAAATGCCTTTCTTTAGCTAACACTTCACTTGTAGGAAAATCGACACTCAAACTGCCAGTCATACATTCAAATATACTCTCCGCCCACTAGTATATCTGTTGCAATTGTAAGTACTATGAGTTAAATTCATGCTTAGAGTAGACCCACTGAAATTAGTGAGACATAAGTTAGTTGATTTCAGTGGGTCTATTCTAAGTCTGGATCCAACCCTATATGGACTGAGGTTCTGTGAATATGGTGGGTGCTCATTGGCTAATGCCTGTGGCTGCTGTCACTTGTTACTAAGAGAAATCACTCCTTTCCTCTTTCCTGCATACTTTTAAAACTTATTTTCCTGGGGACTAGCCATGTTAAGTCTGTTGCAGCAAAAGCAACTAAGGATACAATCCTATCAAGACAGGCAGCTGCCTCCAAACTCGGAGGCAACTGCCTATCCTAAGCAAAGCAGGAGAGGCACGGGGGGGATTGTTCCCTCTGCGCCTCTCCTGCCCTTCTGTTTTTCTCTAGACAGCCATTTTCAGCTGTCTAGCGTTGGGGCGGGGGGGGGACCAGGAGAAGAAGCTGCTGTACGACACATTGGATGTGTCGTACGCGCAGCTCCGCTGTCCCCGCCCCGGAACACCCCCCGAAATGCCCCTTTTCAGTCTCTCTGTGCTCCTCTTCTGAGTGCGGAGGACAAGGCTTCTTCACGCTGCCTCCGAGGCAGTGCGAACAAGGGGGGAGGTCAGTGTCAAGGGCTCCTTGGCGGCCTCTTTCAGTCTAATCCAGTAGCCAAGTCCAGACACAGACAAAGGGATTCTTTTCAAAGCTTTATTCCTTTTTTACAACTTAACAACTCTACTATTAGCGACTAGCTATGAGCAGCAGAATACCTATGCCCTCAGTTGGAACAGTTGGTCCCCATTTGAAGGAGAATCACTGGCAGACCCTGAACTTATGGGCTAGGGAGAGTCCCTCCCCTTTTCCCTTGGATCCTCTGGGCGCAACCGTTGCTTGCGTGCCAACCGGGCACTACGCCTCCTTTCCGCGCCCTCCATTTGGCGCCGCTCCCTGCGTCAGCGTCACGCGTCCAGCAAGCCCTTTTCCCGCGCACTCTCACTCCCGGGACCGCAATCTATGTCAGGAATGCCGGTGGGAGGAATCTCTGCCAGCTGTTGGCCCTGGGAAGGATGAGCGCGCTCCTCTCCCAGGAGTGGCTACTCCACCTCAGAATCAGAACTACTCAGGGATTCTATTCAGTGTCCACCCTGACAGTTTTCCAGGAACCGACCTCAGAGTGCAGGCTCCAAGGTCGGTTCCCAGAAAACAGCATATCCTATGGCCCTCTAGACAGTGTCTAGTGGCCATAGGATTGCTCCCTTAGTGTCATGTGGATATTATTTTCTTCAAAGCTTCCCATTATCATCTGAAATGTTAAAATACATATTTTTAATATCTGCAAGCATCAGCAAAGCTACTCTCTCCACAACAGCGTTGCCTGCCATTTGGCAAGCCTTTCCCTGTGTCTTTAAAAAATCTGTTTCTAGCTTATACACTCCCCTTTTCCAGCAGTTGAGTGCATATACACTGTTGTTTTTTAAAGGGAGAGAAAAATCAGAGAGCAGGTGATCTCACTTGTTTTAGAGGAGCTGGCTCTCTGGACGCATGTATTGTGTACTGTGTATTTCATGGGCATTACCCTGATACCTTTGCTCAAGAATCCATTTTGGTTCTGGAAAGAAGCAGCATGGAAAGCTGCCAGGAATGTCGATAAGGCTCTGGACAGCCACAGAGGGGCAGGAACCAATGTCTACATGCTTCCTCCATTTATTAGATTAAAGGGAGTTTCTCCCTGTAACTATGGGAACATGCAAATGTCTCCCTGATTGCCATCCCACCACCCTGTTGACAAACTCAAGAGGGTACCTTTGAATTGGCCAGTTCAGACTATTGGCAGGAAATTTGGCCCAAGACACGTCATCAGGTTCAATTACTACCTGGATGACCTTGATGATACACTTTGTTTTGAAAATTGTACTGTGTTGCTTTGCATAGTCAGCTAAATGTCAAGGGGGAAGGAACCTCCCTGAGCTTTCTTTCCATTCTCCAGAGTCAACCTGCTGTATTCTTTGTTTTGGCCCCTCCTGGGTCCACCCTTTGGGCCATCAAACCTTTTCTACCATTTGTTTTGAACCATGTAACACAGGGGTGTTTAACGTCTTTCAGCCTGAAGACCAAATTCAATTTCAGAGAAGCTCTGGGGGCTGATTCCAGTGGTGGATGTGGCTGGAGGTAAAAGTGGTGAGGCCAAAATACCAGCGTGTTTAAGCTTGTTTATTTATATATTACATTCCTATGTGCCCAATAGCTAAAGCGATCTGGGTGGTTCACAATAGTTAAAATCATAAAATAGGGCGACATGATAAAACATAATAAGGAACGTTTAAAAGTTTAAAACTACAATATAAAACCAGTGTTAAAGACCTTAAAGCCCTTCCTGCCAGTAACGAAGCCTTAGGAGAGGCATTTCAGCCTTTTAGAATGGGGAAAAAACACACAAAACGATTGGTGGTCGGGGGAAAGGGAGTGGGGCTAGGAGAAGTTTTGTGGCCATATGGGAAAACCTAAAGGGCCAGATTGTGACCCCACAGCCCCGGTGCAAGCTCGCTCTCACCGCCTGAGGGAAGAGAGAACATGGATTGCTGCATCACACCCCTTCCCACCCCTGCCACGTTCCCCCTCCCCTGTTGTGTGCCTCCCTTCCCCTTCCCGTTGCCACCAGGTGGCGACAAAGGGTGGTGCGTGATGAGGGAAACAAAGGGCGGGAGGCTGCTCCAGAGAACCCCGCTGGCTGCTCTTGCTGTGGCGAATGCCACAGCGGGGGAGTGGCTGGCGGGGGCTCTCTAGAGCACCACTGGAGGTGGCAGGGCCGCAGAGGTGTAATTTGCCGCTCTTCCCACCCCACCGCCTGTTGCAGGCGCCTCACCTGCTTCATGAAAGGGCTAGCCCTGTGGCCCCAGGTGGATTGGATTTGGCCTGTGGGTCTGAGGGTCAATATCTCTGCTATAATGACACCGGAGTTCAGGCAGCAGTCGTTCCTGATTTTTTGCTTGGGCATCCCTCATGCTTGTGAGTTCAGCTCAGATTAACCTGGGATCTGATTTGCTTCTAAGATCATTCTTTGTAACTTCTTCCTAGCATAATTTTTTGCTCCACTCTGGTGCCTATCCCACGTTTCTGGGGCCAGAGTTTTCCACTTCCCTGTTGAACCACTTGTTGCCTCATTTGCCCAGAGAGATCTGTTTGCCTAGTACACCCAGAGAGAAAGGTTTATCCCATGGTAAAGCACCCATTAAGAGCCAAACTACACATTATACTAATCATGTGGCGTGTAGCAGGGGCTTGTCCCTGTGTATACATGTGTGGCCGCAATCCAGATTGGGACCACCACACTCCAGGAGAGGGGGTTAAACCTTCCCCTCCCCACTGTTATTTGCCAAATTACACATACACGCATACACACCGGGTGTGTGTGTGTGAAAGAAAAAAAAAATCTCTATTGAGAAGTGTCATTTTCACCCTGCCCCCTGCCATTTTTGGTGGCTTGCAGAGGATGGCGACCTGTGCCTGAGCTGTTGGTTCTGAGTCCAAGGGTGGTGGTCGTCAAGTATGGCGCCTAGAGTATTAGGAAGCTTCTTCCAAAGGTCTTAAACAGAGCATAGCTATTTCTAATCTCACTGGGAATTCTAAAGAGAAGGTCTATTTTAAGGCTCCCCATCCAAATGCTACTTTAACCAAATCATGGAGGCTTTGGGGTCCCTAATAATGGCTAAGCCTCTATTTGATCTCCCCATCCTTTTTCTGTCTAAACGTGCATAGGATTGCATCCTAAATCATTTTTCTGTTTTGTAATGTGTGTGCATGTGTGTTAGGAACAAAATCTGACAGCAACAACAACAAAAGTCTGTGCTTTAAGACTACTGGAATGAATTTGCCCACCCTTTGCCTGTCCATACCAGTGAAAACAGGTATGGCAGGCTAACAACCTGTCTGTTTAGGGAAAGGCCACACTGTTCAGTGGCAGAGCACCTGCTTTGTAGAAGGTCCCACCTTCAATCACTAGTTAAAAGGGGAGCGGGGCTAGAGGAAACGTCTGCTTGAGATCTTGAAAAGCCATTGCCGGTAGGAGCAGACAGTGCTGGGCTAGATGGTCCCATAGTTTGACTCGGTATAAGGCAGTTTCATATTGTTGTGACAACTGCTGACAGACCATCCTTTATAAAGCCAAAATTCCCTCAGTGGGAATGATTAGGGCCTGGTTTCCTTAGTGGGGCCTGGAATCTGTGTTCTGCAAGTGGGTGGGTGTGAAACTACACAGAGAGAGCTGCGAGTTTCTAGCTAGAATTAGCTGTAGCTGGGGGTGCAGCCACAGAAGGACTGCACAAGTTGCTCTCTGGGGATCTTACGTAGTATAAGGTGTTGCTAGGCACTTAAAAGATTCAGGGCCCAGGCCCAAATCTGCATGAAATCTGCTTATGCTGATTTATATTTATATATGCTAGAAATAATTACTAGGATTTATGTAAATTTCAGAGGAGGCAAAGCCAGGCAATTAATTTATTTTCCAAATCTCAAATAAGTTCTTCAATTAGTTTGCCCCCCGACCCAGATCACCTCAAACCAATAGAAAATGTTTTTTCTAAGCTTAGTTGCCATGCAGGGGAAGGTGGGGGTGGGGGTGAGAGCATGTGGGAAGGGCAGAGTTAACCCTTCCAGTGCCAGCTGCAATCCTTCTTGAGAACTGCCCTCTGCATGGCAAGCAAGCTGAGAAAAAAAGCCTTTCCTCCGGCACCAGCAGACACTCGGGGCTCTGTGGAATAGATCCTGGGCCCTGGGAAATAGGCCTTGTGTGCCTGTTTGCATCTCCTGTGCTCTGCTTATATATTTGTAAGCAAACCAATACAAGAACACCCTAAATCTCCCGTGTTCTCTCATCCACAGAAAACCAAACTCTGTTGCTTTGCCCTTGGAACTTCTCACTGGTCAGAAGTGTGGAGCACGGAGCAATATATTCTGGTTTCACTCTGTTAAGGCAAAAGTGAGATGGGGGGTGCAACAACCTTGGCAGCAGGAATGCTTAAAAGAAAGAAACAAGGATTCCATAAGCAAACCAGAGAGGAGGAATTTAAAAGTTTTGCGAGACAAAAGCATGAGCCTGGAGGTAGACATCTCATCATCTCATCTTCTCTTGCCAGGATACCGTGGCTCTCTCAGTTCTCCTTTACCTTCTTCTGTCTCTCACTTCCTTGCTCTTTTTGGTTTAGCTTTTCTTTTCTTCTTCTCCTCAATGCACAGGCCACTTGAGTTCAAGTGGAGATTGTTCTAAAGTCAGCTTCAACTGCTACATTTGATTCTTGAGTTTCAGGAAGTGAAATCATTAGTAAAGGCAACTTTGCTGAACAGTGAACAAACAAGAAGACTTGGCTAGGTTCAGAAGTTGCACAGCTTATCCACCCCCTGCTCTCCTCTGATTTTCTTCAGCATCTCTGCTGCGATCCTCCTGGTTTCACTTACATCATACCCATCTGTAAGGCACATACTGACCTGGTTTGCACATCACAGCAAGCCGCTGTGAGTTAATTCACCCTCTGGGCTCTGAGACTCACACTGGCAGCCATTTTGAATAAGCAAGTCGTGGCAGGGGCATGCCATAGTTTGTCGTGTCGTGCAAACCCGGGTGTCGTGAGTTATTTGAGGGTTAAACAACAGGCCTAACTCTTAGGCCTTCTTCGTTCTCCATAGCTGCGATCCACTAGATGAATTTAAGATACAAGGGTGAGAAAGCTTCAGTTTATGAATGTCAGGCAACTCTCCCCCTCCCCTTCCAGCCTTGTTCCTCAGGCTCCACTCATTGTTGTAGTAGAAAAGGACAGCTGTGGCAGTTTTCCAGTGGTTTTGTGCAAGGGCAGTTTGCACAAACTGGGACTCTTGCCAAGATCTCTTGATCAGTGTCTATGGGTTCCTTCACACCAGGCTTTTATCCTTTGATTGAGATTGCTCCCTCACGGAAGTTTGCAGGCTCTTTACATGACACAATGACCCTGCCATGACCGTTCAGGGCTTCTCCTGCCCTAAATGCCCTTTGTTCATTTTTAAATAGTTCACAGATAATGAGCTATCGAATTACCCCATTATGTTCCGCTGTAGTTTCCTCCATGAAAAGAGTTAAAGCAGCAAAAAGAGGAGTGAGATCAATGAAAAATAATGGAAGACTCAGATACAGGGAGAAGGGGGGGAAGGGGAGGGGCGAAAGGAAGCGGGTGAAAAAGGGAGTCGTTGTGATCCTGCATTTAAAATGGAAGCAGAAAGCCCCATTTTAAATGCAGGATTTTAGGCTGGTGTAGAGATCCCCTATGTGGTCTGCTGTTGCTTGCAAGGAGAAGGGAGAGCAACAGCCAACACATCCACATTACTTCTGAAGCTTTGAAGAGGGCTTTTCCAGTTCATGGTAATTAGTATGTTGACTTGGCAACTGAATAATAGTGCCATCTTGTGTAAGGGAAGAGGCTAGGGAAAGGCAGAGAAGGTTTTCTGCAGCAGCCCCCCCCCCCCCATGGGGGCGAGACATGGGAAAGTTAAGGCAGCTGAAGAGAATAATACTATAATAGTGTAAACAGAGCCTCTCCTGCTGCTGCTAGTGTTGAAGTTTAACCAAGAAATTAAGTTCCCAGTAAAAACAAAACTCCTTGGAAATTGTCAGGAGCGCCCTAGCTGCCTCTTACAGTCCCCTCCAATAGCCAACTCAGGACACAGACGATGAGGATTCTTTCCAAGGCTTTATTCCTTTATTACTTCATGACTCTTTCAGATACTAATCACTAGTGACTAAGCAAGGAACTGCACTGGGGTAGATAGCAGAGTAGCCTAAGCTCCAGGTAAGGCAGTTGGTCCCCGTTTGAAGGAGAACCGCGGGAAGACCCTGAACTTATGGGCTATGGAGAGATCCTCCCTCTTTCCCTTGGGTCCTCGGGACGCGACCGTTGTTTGAGCACCAATTGAGCGGAGTGCCTCCTTTCGGCACCCTCCATCTGTTGTCGCTCCTGGCGTCTGCGCCAAGCATCCAGCAAGCCCCCCTCCAGCGCTCTCTCACTGCCAGGGTCACTATCTATCCCAGGAATGCTGGCAGGAGGAATCTCTGCCAGCTGCTGTGCTTGTGAGAGATGAGCGAGCTCCTCTCCCACGGATTGCTGTTCCTCCTCAGAATCAGAACTGCTCTGGGGCTCTATGGGCTCAGTTTCCACCCTGACAGAAATAGTCTTCAATGAAGTTCTTTAATTAGTTATCGAAATTGCCCTGCCCCACATCCTTTAAAGTCAGACTTTTCCTTTCTGTTTTCACTACCTTCTAGTCTGCGCTTATGACGGCTTCTGCCAATGGAAGGTACTGTTTTAGTGGGTGGGGTTAAACTGAAGTGGTTTTCAGCTCCTAGAAGCAGTGGGACGAAACCAAAGTCACACAGAGATTGAATGGGAGTGGACTCTCCATTCCTTGTTTCAGAAGTCATCGTCTTCAGCCCAGGTAAAGCCAAGCGAGGGAGCCTCACTCCCAAGAGCTGGAGCACGTGTTGCATGTACAACATGTTGCATGTGCAGCACATGTTGAGCACATGTTGCATGTGCAGCAGCGCAACAGGGGCAGTAAGCATAAAACAGTGGGGTGCCCAGTTGTGCATGGGCCTCTTTAAGAGAGGAGGAGGAAGAAGAAAATGGAAAATTGCTTTGAAAAGGTCTTTTACTGTTGCTTTAGGGCAAAAGCAAAGAGAAGGGATCAGCCTGAGAAGCAAATTTGCTCCATGCAGAAGCTGGAAGTGGACGGCTGCTTTCATCCTCAGTTTTGGCAGACATGCGAATTCAGCACCATGCATTAAGGTGCAAGTGCATGCCATTTCAAAATGGCTCATTGCACATTTGACATGGAGATAGCTGACTCTCTACATCCAGAAGCAATATGACTTGTGATGTGAACAACACTAAAATGCAATACAAATGCTTGACATATAGAGGACCTCTTCATGCGTCACATTTCAGGGGTACACCTAAAAATGTACAACTGTGAATGTGACAAACTGATGTTTGCACACACATGTATCCTACAAATATACTTATCAGGAAGGCAGGACTGATTGCTACGTCCAGTTGAGCGTGCACTCAAAGGCAAACCTGGGTTTGCTGCCATGTAAATTAATCTATAAAAAGACCGAGTAGCAGAAAACAGAAGAAAGACAAGTAAGAGATGTGTAAAAGCTACTGAAGTTGGGAGCACAGGGCAGGCTTTAAAAAAAACTATATGCCACCCTATAACCCAGGCCCCATCTACATGGCACCACTTTCACCCGTCGCAACTGCGCAGCATTGCGGCTTCAAATTAGCTTCTGGTGGTATACACTCATGATTTACTGCATGCTCCCCTAACAGACTCCATGCCCTTTTCTCTTTTTTTGTCATCATACTTTAATGCGCAGCTGTGCAGTCCCTTGAGCATGGGGGGTGCGACACTGCAGTCTGTTTTGTATTTTATGGGTTCTGTTGTGTCTTTCCGTCCCTCCTTAGATAAAAGGTGGGTGTTCTGTGTCCCTGCATTTCCATCTGTTTGTCAGTTCCCCAGCCTGAGACTCTGGCGATGGTTCGCATGAGCGGTGCTTGCCTACCCATCGCTCCAAAATGGTGGCCAGAGCAAAGTTGGCCCTCCCCCAAGACCCCCCTGGCCCTTGGGTACTGAGTCCAAAACAGCCATTGCGAAGATACGAAGCTGCAAAAATGTGTGAAACTATGATTAAAAAAATGAAAACGCCTTTCTGTGCCTCTGTAACTGCACAGCTTTGAAGGGGCATCACAGAGTGATGCAAGCACTATGCATGCCTATAACACACCCACCACAAAAAGTGAAGTCGGTTTGGGGAAGGGACAGATGGCTCACTACTGTGGGAAAGCCATAGCAAATGAAAAACATAGCAGCAAAACGCCTCCTTGGAAATCCGCATTTTCCGGGAGAAAACCACGGAGAGCTGCAAAGTGGCAAATGCATCATCTATCCCGAGGGACCTCAACTTGCAGCCATCCTGGAGTAAAAGGCTCGTATAGATGGGTCCCATGTTCCAGAATAACAAACTAGAATAAAAAGAAATTAAAAGTGCATACAGTAAAAACATTAAAGCAGTAGATACAATTTTTAGATACAGGCTTTGCCTCTGCCTAAAAGAAGGCGAGAAAGGCTCCAGGCACAGATGGATATGATGAGAGTGAGCTTTCCAGTTTAGGTAGCACAACAGGGAAGGCCCTTTCTCTGGTAGTCACCAGCATAAGTTGTGTGGGCGGAAGCACCCCAGAGTGGATTTCTGCTGAAGAGGTCCACGTGGGAGAGAAAGTTTCTCTCCTTTGTGCTGAGCGTCCTTTCACTAAAGTTCTGCATCCCAACTCTCTTTCCCGCTCTTGTGTACTGTAAATAGCGGGGGCAGAATGATGTGGCCCAATGCAGTGTATCAGGGAATTATTTCAGGTGCCTATCGTGTGGCGGGGGGGGGGAGTCAGAGCAATATTCAAAGGCCTGCCCTTGGTTACATGCAAGATGAAATTGCAAAAGCAAAAGTGATCTGCTGCAGTTATTTTTTTATACACGTATTAATAACCAGAGATATAGGTGTTCCTGGGAAATAATACAGGAGCATTTCCTCCTTTCCCCTAAGGAGGTCAACGCAGCATACCTGATTCTCCTAACCTCACAACAATCCTCTGAGGTACATTAGGCTTAGAGATTTTACCTGACCCAAGGTCACCCACTGAGCTACATTGCTGAGTAGAAACAACAAAGAGTGTTGTGGCACTTAACGACTAACAAATTTATTCTGGTGTAAGCTTTCGTGTAAGCTTACGCCAGAATGAGCACATTATTTTTAAGGTGCCACAACGCTCTTTGTTGTTTTTGCTGCAACAGACTTACATGGTTCCCCCTCTGGGAATGGCTGAGTAGGAATTGGAACCTGGATTCCCCAAGTCCTAATCTGACACTGTAACCACTACTCTTTAAAGTGCTTATAAGGAGTGACAGTGAAAGAATCAGGCACAAGTTGCATGTGTTTTACAGGGACAAATGGCTGTGGGGAGATACACAGAGGTACACTGGCCATGAGAGCCCCTACAATGTCTAGAGGCCAATGACACGGTCTGATAGGGGAGAAATGCATCACATGCATGACATCCTTTCCTGGTTCTAAACAAATTCTGGAGTGATCTCCCCAGTGCCTTTGCTGTGCCTGTGGCTCAGTTGGCTGGCCATGAGGCTAGCACTAGCCATGAAGCAGAGGGCTGGATTGAAGGGACATTTGGTTTCAACTAGCAATGAACATTTTGTGCTCTTAAGGTAACTACACTCAGGGGATGCTGGTGGAGACAGAGAGTTTTATGGTTCTTGAAAGAAAAGACAAAAACAGCACGTGGAAGCCTTGGTTCTCTTTCGTTCTCCAGTCGTTCACACACACACACACACACACGTGCACAGTAGGATGGCCACTTGTGAATCACCCCCAAAGAGGACACCTACTTGTGTAAAATTTGCATATACTAATTTATATGTATAGATGTTGCTGATCCCCTTCATGGATCACTGCCTTGTTGTTGCGAAGGGGCTTGTGTAACTCAGTAAAGCCATAAGCTATGCTGTGCAGGGCCACCCAAGACAGACAGGTCATGGCGGAGAGTTCTGACAAAATGTGGTCCACTGGAGAAGGAAATGGCAACCCACTCCAGTATTCTTGCCAAGAAAACCCCATGGAACGTATCACAAGGCTAAAAGATATGACGCCGCAAGATGAGCCCCTCAGGTCAGAAGGTGTCCAATATACTACTGGGGAAGAGCAGAGGGAATTTCCAAGTAGTGCCAGAAAGAGTGAAGCGGCTGGGCCAAAGCCGAAAGGACACTCAGCTGTGGATGTGTCTGGTGGTGAAAAGAAAGTCCGATGCTGTAAAGAACAATATTGTTTAGGAACCTGGAATGTCAGATCAATGAATCAAGGTAAGCTGGAGGTGGTCAAACATGAGATGGCAAGATTGAACATCGACATCTTGGGAATCAGCAAACTAAAATGGACAAGCATGGGCGAATTTAATTCAGGTGACCATTATATCTACTACTGTGGGCAAGAATCCCTTAGAAGAAATGGAGTAGCACTCATAGTCAACAAAAGGGTGGGAAAAGGAGTACTGGGGTACAATCTCAAAAACGATAGAATGATCTCAGTACGAATCCAAGGCAAACCATTCAGCATCACAGAAATTCAAGTCTATGCCCTAACCACTGAGGCTGAAGAAGCTGAGGTTGATTGGTTCTGTGAAGACCTACAACACCTTCTAGAACTAACACCAAAAAAAGATGTCCTCTTCATCATAGGGGATTGGAATGCTAAAGTAGGAAGTCAAGAAATCACCAGGATAACAGGCAAGCATGGCCTTGGTGTACAAAATGAAGCAGGACAAAGGCTAGAGTTTTGCCAAGAGAAGACGCTGATCATAGCAAACACTCTTTTCCAACAGCACAAGAGGCGATTCTACACATGGACATCACCAGATGGTCAATATCGAAATCAGATGGATTATGTCCTTTGCAG
The DNA here is from genome assembly GCF_057233095.1 of Heloderma suspectum. Classification (NCBI taxonomy): domain Eukaryota; kingdom Metazoa; phylum Chordata; class Lepidosauria; order Squamata; family Helodermatidae; genus Heloderma; species Heloderma suspectum. The sequence continues at coordinate 145,353,844 of NC_139461.1, read as the reverse complement.
CCAAAGATGGAGAAGCTCTATACAGTCAGTAAAAACAAGATCTGGAGCTGACTGTGGCTCAGATCATGAGCTTCTTATTGCAAAATTTCGGCTTAAATTGAAGAACATAGGGAAAACCACTAAACCATTCAGGTATGACCTAAACCATATCCCTTATGAATATACAGTGGAGTTGACAAATAGATTTCAGGGATTAGACCTGATAGACAGAGTGCCTGAGGAACTATGGACGGTGGTCTGTAACATTGTTCAGGAGGCAGCAACGAAATCCATCCCAAAGAAAAAGAAATGCAAGAAAGCAAAGTGGCTGTCTGAGGAGGCTTTACAAGCGAAAAGCAAGGGAGAAAGGGGAAGATATATCCCACTGAATGCAGAGTTCCAGAGAATAGCAAGGAGAGACAAGAAGGCCTTCTTAAATGAACAATGCAAAGAGATCGAGGAAAACAACAGAATGGGAAAGACTAGAGATCTCTTCAAGAAAATCGGAGATCTCAAGGGAACGTTTTGTGCAAAGACAGGCATGATAAAGGACAAAGAAGGCAGGGACCTAACAGAAGCAGATGAGATTAAGAAGAGGTGGAAAGAATACATCGAAGAACTATATAGGAAAGATCTGAATGTCCCTGATAGCCATGATAGTGCGGTCACTGAACTTGAGCCGGACATCCTAGAGAGTGAAGTGAAGTGGGCCTTAGGAAGCATTACTAACAACAAAGCTAACAGAGATGACAGTATTCCAGTTGAGCTATTTAAGATCCTAAAAGATGATGCTGTTAAAGTGCTGCACTCAATATGCCAACAAATTTGAAACACTCAACAATGGCCACAAGATTGGAAAAGGTCAGTTTACATTCCAATTCCAAAGAAGGGCAATGCCAAAGAGTGTTCAAACTACCGTACAATTGCGCTCATTTCATATGCCAGCAAGGTGATGCTCAAAATCCTACAAGCTAGGCTTCAGCAGTATGTGAACCGAGAACTACCGGAAGTCCAAGCTGGGTTTCGAAGAGGCAGAGGAACTAGAGATCAAATCGCCAACATTCGCTGGATCATGGGGAAAGCAAGAGAATTCCAGAAAAATGTCTATTTCTGCGACTACGCGAAAGCCTTTGATTGTGTGGATCCCAACAAACTTGTGGCAAATTCTTAAAGAGATGGGAATACCAGATCACCTTACCTGTCTCCTGAGAAACCTGTATGAGGGTCAAGAAGCAACAGTAAGAACCGGACATGGAACAACCGATTGGTTCAAAATTGGGAAAGGAGTACAACAAGGCTGCATATTGTCGCCCTGCTTATTTAATTTATATGCAGAGTACATCATGAGAAACGCCGGGTTGGATGAATCACAGGTCGGAATTAAGATTGCTGGGAGAATTATCAACAACCTCAGATACGCAGACGATACCACCCTAATGGCAGAAAGCGAAGAGGATCTAAAAAGCCTCTTGTTGAGGGTGAAAGTGGAGAGTGCAAAAGCTGGTTTGAAACTCAACATTAAAAAAAACGAAGATCATGGCATCTGGCCCCATCACTTCCTGGCATATAGAAGGGGAAGAAATGGAAGCAGTGACGGATTTTATTTTCTTGGGCTCCAAGATCACCGCAGACAGTGACTGTAGCCATGAAATTAAAAGACGCTTGCTCCTTGGTAGGAAAGCTATGGCAAACCTAGACAGCATAGTAAGAAGCAGAGACATCACCTTGCCGACAAAGGTCCGTCTAATCAAAGCTATGGTTTTCCCAGTAGTAATGTATGGCTGTGAGAGCTGGACTCTTAAGGAAGGCTGAGCGCCGAAGAATCAATGCTTTTGAACTGTGGTGCTGGAGAAGACTCTTACGAGTCCCCTGGAGTGCAAGGAGGTCAAATCAGTCCACCCTAAAGGAAAGCAACCCTGAGTGCTCATTGGAAGGACAGATACTGAAGCTGAAGAGAAAACTCTCTGGAAAAGATGCTGATGCTGGGAAAGATTGAAGGCAAAAGGAGAAGGGGACGGCAGAGGATGAGACAGCTAGATAGCATCACCGATGCAATGAATATGGACTTGAGCACACTCCAGGAGAGAGCGCAGGACAGGAAGGCCTGGCGTGCTATGGGCCATGGGGTCACGAAGAGTCAGACACGACTTAACGACTGAACAACAACAACAGTGTTGCTGATGGGCACCTTCAAGGCCCAGCTCTTCCTCCTGATGTGTCCTTATCTTTAAACTGGATTTGTGATGGACAGCCCTTTAAACTGGGCTCTGTAAAAGAGGACACATGACCACATTACACATTGAGCCAGAATAAATTCAGACTATATATGAACGTTGTCACCATTACTCACACAGTCTCTGATTTCTTACCTCCTCATTTTATTTCTCTTTGGCTAATCGAAACACCTGGATCTCTGTGTTTATCTCCCTCGCTCTGTGCCCCCTGACACCCCACCCCCTCACTGGTTCTCACACACAGTGACTGTCTCCTTTTTCTAATGCTCTCTAAACTGGCCGCACTCTCCTTGTACTCCCACAGCTTGCCAGCATTCTCAGGTTTTTTACATGTTGACCTCAGCAACCTCTCTTCATGGAGAATTGCAGCATTCTTCCTGTTTTAAACGTATTCCATCTGCAGCCTCCCTATAGAATTCCTAAATCTGATAACCAGGGGGGTGTGCTTCTGCTTTGAACAGAGAACGGTTGACCTTTGCTGGTGGAACGAAGGCTGCACAGGAGGGGGAAAATGGCTTCAGTGAGAACCGCTGTTGTTTTGCAAACCCTATGGAAAGGAGTACAGCTTGCTGCAGTTAGACACAAGCGTTTTTCCTCTGCCTTCTTCCCCAAATCCATCTTCCTATCACAACCTCCTCAGGCTGGAAAGTGCCAGGATTTTACAAAGGGACAGAGAGGGGGAGAAAGACACACACACACACACACACGGAATTCTCTGAATTATTTAGTAACGATAGGATGGCTCTAACTGTTCACAGCCACCAGCTTCTCTGGCTCACGTCTGGCGACTCAGGGCTGAAAGGGCAAGCATGCACTGTTTGTCTTTCTAGTGTACTTCAGCTCTGCTCATACCTCCCAATGGCCACAGAAAGATGCAAATGATTCTGGACATCCACAATCGCATTCTCACTGAAGCGGATTTGATCTCTTAGGGCTGAACGTTTCCTCATAGAAAAACATGTTTTAGTACATCCTGCCTCCCTAATGAACAACTGGACAGACACTATACCTCCAGAACATCCCTTTATTTTTGAACATTTTAATTCTGAGTGGCTCATTAATTAATTGTTCATTTACAGTGCTGAAGTTGTCATATGGTATAGTAACCTCCACACCATTTTGTTGACTTGTTTCAAGTAAAAATACATTAGAAGCACACAAGTGGGATCTGCATCAAAATGTTGCACCATATCCTCCCTCCTCAAAGGAGTGCTTCTGTTCAGGGTCCCATCCTTCTACACAAGGCTGTTAATCAGCTGTTAATCTGCTGTATCTACTTTTGGATTTGTTGCAGAACTGAGATCCGAGCACTCCACAAGGAACGTTTCCTGCTCTTCTGCTACATAACCTCTAGGTGCCACTGTGGTACAGTGGGATAGTGCAAATACACAAGAGGTAATGGTGCTTTCTTTTGCTTTCACAATTAAATGCTGCATTTCCCCTGCTCTAAAAAATCTTGCCAAAAGTGCTGGTTAGACACAGAAGTGAAACTGGAGGATCACGTCATCATCTAAAGAACCCGTAAACAACCATGAATAGGGAATGATGAGTGCACAATAAATGCTTCATGTAGAAAAGCCCCCAAACTGTGTGCTTGTTCTTCCAGGGCCTTCTTCTAGTTTAGCATTTTGTCTTTCCATTGATTGCAAGACAGGAGATATGCAATTGGATCTCTTTTCTGGGCTTGTATCTGACTTGTAGGCTATAGGATATTAGCAGTATATACAGAATCATCTCTTGAAGTTTGGTTGTGCTGAACTGAGTTTTTCCTGTGATTTGGAGGCCTGATTGTACAGAGTTCCTGATCATAGGGAAGTCTGTAACCACATTTAGTACTTGAATGTGCTTACAATCTGCCTTCAGGCCTTCCTGCTCAATGAGGGGATGATGCCAATATATGCAACCCCTCCATGGATGCACTTTCAGAATAGAGGACGCTCACCCATTGGGTTTCAGGAGCAACGATCATGTCTCCAACATCACCTGGCCAGCAGTTCCATTCTGCAGTGCAGGACCTTGCTAGCCTGGGGATTGGCAAAGGCTTGCGTAATTTGCATCCAGAGGCTTGCGTAATTTGCATCCAAAGGCTTGTGTAATTTGCATCAAAGGCTTGCATAATTTGCATCCAGAGTAGTTCTCTGGGAAACAAATTTCTCTCCCAAATGTTATGTTATTTATTTATTTATTTATTACATTTCTATACCGCCCAATAGCCAAAGCTCTCTGGGCAGTTCACAAAAATTAAAACCACCAAGTACAGCATAAAATATAAGCACTCAAACAGGAAATCTGTTGTCCACAGTGTGAAATGACGCAGCCCAGCAAAACCTGGGGAAAACTCGCTTGGCAGCAGTACATGTGAAAAGGGCCTAGGTGTCTTATGGCAAGGGTGGGCAGAAAATAGAACTCCAGATGTTTTGGACTTCAACTCCCAGCATTCCTGACCATGAACCATGCTGGCAGGGGGTTCTGGGAGTTGAAATGCAAAACATCTGGAGATCTACCTTCTGCCCACCCCTGCCTTAATGGATCACAAGCTGAATATGACCCAGCTGTGCACTGCAGCTGCTAAAGAAGCTAATGCAACCTTAGGCTGCAGTAACAGAAGCAGAGTATCCACGTCACGAGAAACAATAGTTCTGCTCTATTCTGCATCAGTGAGGATGCATTTGGAGCACTGTGTCCAGTTCTGGGCACCATATTTTTAAAAGGACATTGACAAACCAAAACATTTCTAGAAAAGAGTGACCAGGATGTTGAGGGGATCGGAAACCAAGTCCTATGAGGAATGACTGAAAGAGCTGGGTATGTCTTGCCTAGAGAAGAGAAGAATAAGGAGAGATATGATAGTGGTTGTCAGCTATCTGAAAGGCTGTCACACAGAAGACGGAGCAAACTTCTTCTCTGTTGCTCCGCAGAGCAGGACCAATGGGTGGAAATTGCAGGGAAGCAGATTTTGGCTAAACATTAGGAGAAACTTTCTAACAGTGAGGGCTGTTCAGTAGTGGAACAGACTGCCTTGGGAGGTGGTGGGTTCTTCGCTGGAGGTATTTAAGCACAGGTTGGGTGACCATCTGTCAAGAATGCTGTAGCGGTATCCTGCATTGCAGAGCCTGGACCGAGCAGGCTAGAAGATCACCAATGTCCCTTCCAACTCTATGATTGTTTGAAAACCTACACACTGTGGAGGCTCTTCCACCTGAAAAGAGAGCCAGTGCCAGTAAGTGGAACTGAACTATGGAGAGATGGATTCAAATCCCCTTTGATCGACACAAAGAACAATACAAACATAAAATTTCATAAAATCTAAAAACAGCAGCAGATCAAAGGGAGTAAGGGAGCATCAACAACAATATGAACATCTGAGAAAATATTAACAGCCTGGGCATGTTTAAATATTTTTGGAAGGAAGTATTTGCCTGGTGCCAGCCATGCCTTTCAGGGGACTGAATTCCACAAGCAAGATGCCATCTCCGAAAAGGGCCTTTTCCTGGTCACTGCTTGCCTCAGCCCTGACGGCGTGGGCACCCAGGGAAGGGCCTCTGAAGATGAGCCAATACTTGGGTAGTGTCGTGTACCCAGGTTCCAAGCTATATGGGGCTTTAAAGATTAAAACTAACACTTGAAATTGTGCTTGGAAATGGACCAATAGCCAGCAAAGCTCTTTCAGAATCAGCGTGATACGTTCTGTCCAACTGATCCCAGTTGGTTGGACTAGTTTAGCAGCTGTATTCTGGACTAACTGAAGCATGAGAGTAATCGTCAAAGGTAACCCCACATTCAGTGCATTGCACTAGTCTAGTCTGGAGGTAAATAGAGCATAGGTAACAGTGTCTATCTCTGTCCAGGAATGGTCACAGCTGGTGCACTAGCTGTAGTTGGTGGAAAGTGATTCATGCCACCAATGTCACTTGGGTACTCAAAAACAGGGCTGGATCTAACAGGGCCTCCCCTCCCCGCATGCACACACACACACACGTACATAGATGTGTATATATCCATATATATCCATATCAATGATTATATATGAAATGCATATATATGAACATACAACTTTCTAGCAATTATACATAAGCTTCAACAAAAGTGGAGTAGATATCCAAATAATTATACATTCGAAGATGGCATCTAAATGCCACCTGTTCAAATATTGAAAGCATTGTAACATCCTCAATTTATTGCCTTATTGGAGGTGAGCATTTATCCTTCCAATGTTGTAATATCAGTCTTTTACTTGTCAAAAGGGCATGGAGAATCCATTTATGCCGACCATTTGTTAATTTCCAGGAAGCAGGTCGATAATTTAAAAGAGCATGTACATCAGCGAATATTAAGACTGTTCCAGCACAAAATTTATTGGTATAATAACCTCTTCCTCAAGAAGCAACTCCTGGACATTGCCAAAACATACGTTTAGAAGAAGCATTAGCTGCATTGCATCGCCAGCAATTAGCCAAGCTAGACAAACCCTTCTTAAAGAGACATGGCAGCAGCTAATTGACACAATACGTGCCACTGTTCATGCAATTGGGGGCTGTTGCTAGGCAGTTAAAAGATTCAGGGCCCAGGCCCATTGGACACAAATGTATAAAATTTGCATATGCTAATATATAACTAAATATGCAGATTTGAAAATAATGACTAGGATATTTAAATTTCACGGGGGGCAAAGCTGCCCATTTAATTCCTCATCTAAATAACCACAAATAAAATAAATTCTTCAATTAATTTGCAACCTACCCTGAATCATCCCAAAACATTAGTTCCCTCTTCAGTTGCAATTAATTTGCTATCTCCTAGGCCCCACCTACATGAGCCATTTACTCTGGGGCTGCTGCGATTTAAGGTCCTTCGGGACATACAACGTAGTCACCACTTCACAGCCAAACCAGGGTTTTCACCCGGAAAATGCGGGTTTCCAAAAAGGCGTTTTGCTGTGATGTTTTTGGTTTGCTGCAGGTTTTCCACGGTTGTGAGCTGTCTGTCCCTTCCCTGAACCGACTTCACATTTTACAGTGGGCAATGTGGTAGGCGTGCCTAGTGCTTGTGTCACTCTGTGACACCCCTTCACAAGGGGGGACACCAAGGGCCAGGGGGCGTGTCAGGGAACAGAAGGTCCAGGACCAACTTCGTTCCAGCCACCATTTTGGAATGATGGGTAGGCACATACCTCTCATGGGCACACGCCTTGGTGTGTGAGAACCATCATGAGAGTCTCAAGCTGGAGAACTGCCAGACAGTTGGCTTGGTAATGAAGGAGCAGACCACCCACATTTTACCTAACGAGGAACAGACAGACACAAAAGAACCCCTAAATTACAAAACAGCCACTAAAACCCGAAGTGTTGCACCCCCACCCTCATGTGCCTGCGCAGCTGCACGTTCAAATATAATGGTTAAAAAAAAGGGCAGGGTGACTGCCACAGTTTACTTTGCTTCAATGGCTATGTGTCAGGGCACTGTGGATTTTCCCGCTGGAGAAGTCCACAGTAAATCGCGCATGTACCACAGCAGGAGCTAATTCACAGCTGCAATGCTGCACAGTTACGACAGGGTGAAGCTTGAAATTGGTGCCATGTAGATGGCCCCTTTCTGGCTCTTTTCTTACTGCTCTTCCCATCCCACCCCCAACCTCTCTTTCCCTCCTGGAGGAAAACTGCCTCCACCTTGAGCAGTTAAGCTGAGAAAAAAATGCTTTCATATTAACACGATTGGATTTTTTTTCTAAGCTTAATTGTCGGGTGGGGGTGGGGGTGGGAGTGGGGGTCCAGAGTGTCGGGAGAGGATGGTTAAGCCTGCCCTCCCTAGCTACAATCCCTCATGAAAATGGTTCTCTGGCAGAGCCCTTTCTGAGCCCCTGGCTGGTTCCATGCGTGCACAACACATCCAGGGTCACAATGCTCTCGTTTGGACATGCAAACCTGTATGCATTATACATGTCGTGGAGCATTTAGGGCTTCTGAGCAACCTTCACAATGTAAATCAGGCTATCAGTGTTTACACACACACGCACATGAGCCTGGAGATGCTGCTGGAGGGTCGAATTCAGGAGATCCACGAGCGAGGCATTAGAATCACAGGGCCGTGTGTCTCACTCTACAGAGGACAGTCCTTTGTTTGAAAGGAGTTCAGAGGACAATCTCCTATTGGAAGGTCTCCTCTGTCTAAAGGGCTGCCCAGTCCAAGTCCTGTTTAAAGATAAAGGACCATCCGAAGGGCAGGAAGGAGCCTTGAAGTGGCCCATGCGCAGTTAGCGCCTGGACAGTAGACTGAGCAAGTGCACATGTCACCTGGTCCCAGCCTTCCCCACTATAATGAGATGTGCTGTAGTTCTATTTAGATCGTAATAATTATTTCTAAATATGTACCCATACATGGAAATTCACACACACACGCATTATACCCATCTCTTTTGCCTTTGGGGGACGCATTTCCTCTTTGGGGCAATGCGTAACTGGCCACCTTCATTCACAACATTTCATAGCCTTGAGGGAGCTGTGCTGCTTGGTGCTGGCAGGCGCAAGAGAAGTCCACCTGAGGCCCTCGCACAAGCACATTCCTGATCACACATGGTCCCAGCAACAACTGCCATTTGAATTCTTGGGAAACATTTTGACCCCCAAATCCCTTTTTGAGGACAGATGTCTGGGACTACCATAAGACATGAACAACAACTTCACATAAACCGCCCATCTGGAAAAGCCCTTAACAAACCTTGTTTTATTAACTAGGGGGTCTGCTGCTGGACAGAATCCTGGCAAAGCAAACAAGAAGGAACAAGGCCCTGGGAGAAACCGCCTCCTACAGAAAGCTGAAAAGGAAAAACTTGGGAATATTGTGCGCCATGAGCCCGCAGCTCCTTTGATATTTTTTTCAGCACACTGCTCAGAAGGCAAGCAGTGGAAGGAGCTGCAGTGGTAACTTAAGAAACGTCTGGCTACATCCATGGTTCTCTCCTCTTATAGTTTTCCTGGTTTGTGGCATTAGCAATATAAACATGCTTTTTATCTAGATTGATAAATAAATCGATAAATCCTGCATGCAGGATGCAAAGTGCAAAAAAGAGCCAAACATCCAGTTCTGGACAGAATAAATATTCTATGAATAACTTTTGAAAGTTTATTTCAATTACAATGAGGGCTAGAATTTTGACAGTACACCCTATTTGGTAATAGAGGGTTCATGGGAATGATCCACATCCACAACACGACAATTGTAATTCAGTAAACCATGCCAATGATCCAAATGTTTTCAGTTTTTTCTATGAAGCCAAGAAATGTATTTTTTATTTAATTAAATGCAAACTGTTGATCCAGGCCTATTGGTCTGCTACCTGATTCTTGCTGGAGAGGCAAATCTGGACTCCTAGATTTCCAAGCACTATGACAATATTTGATACAACAGGTTTTCTCTACACCTGCTTTTGTCTTAACCACTTCCATTTCAGACCAGTCTCAATGGAAACTAATGAATAGCTTTAAACTTACCTATACTCCTGGATCTGCCATAGAGCCCTGTAAAGAAACAGATTTGCAAAGGAACTTGATATTTGCATGTGTTGTATGAGGCCCATGTAGGTGCACAGTTAACTTTGGTAGACATGCCCATTCCAGTGCATGAATTCCATAGCTGCCATTTTCCATGACACCCAAATGGGGATATGCAGTGATAACTCACAAAAAAGTGCATTTAGAAGGCTCATTATATAGCTTTATTTTTTTATTTTTTTTAGAAAAAAGGGAGAAGAACTATTCCTAGCCACTATTACTGGACTAGAATGCTGGACTAGAATGCTGGAATTTGACCTGGGTTCAAATTCCTGCTCAGCTATGAAGCTCCCTGGGTGCGCTTCAGCCTCAACAGAGTTGCTGTAAGGATCAGAAGAGGGGAAGGCATCCATAGATCCCAGAGTTCCTTGGAGGAAGGGTGGGATAGAAATGATCTGAATAAATATTTCTTTAATGGCAATTGAAATCAGAAACAATGTTCAAACAGCATACATTTGGACTGATAAACGCAAGTACATTTTTGAACTTGAATTTGTTATTTAAGATGCATTGTGACCCAGCTTTTCACACATGCATAAAGTACAGCAAATGACTGAGAACATCTTGCGCTTGCATATTTTTGTGTGGCGTGTTTTGCACCTGCACATAGCCATCAATTCTTCTGGTAAAGCAGGAGTGGGGAACTTCTTGCAGCTCAAGGGCTGAATTCAGTTTTGGAGAAGCTCTCAGGGGCCACACTCCAGTGGTGGGCGGGACTGAAGGCAGAGGGACGGGGCCAAAAATTAAAAAAATACCAGCACGTGTTAGTTTAGAGGCCTCCCTGCCCATCACTCAGCCTTTGGAAGCATGTCAGCCTTTCAGAATGAGGAAAAGGCTGCACAGAAGACAGGAAACCACCAAATGGGGAAAGGGGTCGTGGCCATCTGAGGAACCCTGGATGGCTGGATTGTGACCCCAGGAAGGCCTGAGGTTCCCCACCCCTGTGGGGAAAGCAGAAGGCCCTTAGAAAACACCACCTACGTCCTCCCAGCTGCAGCCCAGCAGATTCAGCATTGGGTAATCGTGATCCAAGAGGGTAAGGGCACAATCCCATGGGGACTGTCCAATGCAGGGCAGGTGGCGCGCAGAGGGGATCTTCGGCTCTGCGCTCCAGTCATCCTGCATTTGCGGCTAGATGGCCAGTTTCGGCTGTCTAGCCAGAACACCTCGGAGCGGGGCGGGGGGAGGTTGGACGGCACATAGGAAGCATTGTAACAGTGCTCCACACCCCTGGGAACGCCCCCTTTTCCTCCACTCCGCACTGCTCTTACGAGCCCAGAGCCCGGGACAAACCACACCTCCTACAAGGCAGCAGGGGAGGGGGCGGGGAGGGGGTTTTCCGGGAACCAACCTCAGAGCGCGGGCCCCCAGGTCAGTTCCCCCGAACCGGAAAATCCTATGGCCGTCCAGCCACTGTCTAGCGGCCACAGGATTGCGCCCTAAGTGACTCTCTGAAAGCACAGAATACTCTTAGGATGTTCCCTGTGATGGAGCTGAAGGTTGGTAGCAGATCAGCCACAGACATGCTGAACTCTCTGTATGCATCAAGCCTCAAGTTGTGAAACGTGTTCACTTTTGCAGATACTCTTTACACTCACCAGGTACCTTTGGGCATTTTCAGTGCCTTCTTCTGCTAGGGCATTTGTCTCTCCACATTGTGCCAGGACGTTTTCAGGCTGTGCAACCAATGCTGCGTGTTTCTCACCATTCTTGCTCAAAGCACCGTTTCCAGTTAAAATGGGAACTTTTACCAAAATACCACACAGTTCTGGTCCAAGCTTGATCACAGGTGAGGTAAAAGGATAACACATATTTTTAATCCCATTCCATATTGAGTCCATAACTCTGCTTAGCCTCTGATGTTAAGCATTGTCATGTACCTTAACTTCACAGTCTTCATGAATTATCATCACATATCCCCATTTGCGTGTCTTCGGTCTTGGAATTGGCAGCTACAGAATTCATACAACAGAATAGGCAGGTCTAACCAAGTTAAATGTGTACCTACATGGGCCTGGAATACATTTTAGATTTAAGATTCCCTGCATATTGGTCAGTGGCAGATCCTGGACTATTAATACAAGTGACTTAGCTGAACACATAGACATGACAAATGACTGCTTTGTGTCACAGCCTCTGAGCAGTGCCAGTGCCTTTAGTGACTGCACTAGCTTCCAAACGCTTTCCAGACCATAATCAGAATCATGACTTCAACTTCTGAAACCGATTGCCACTAAGGCACTGTTGCCATACCCTGAGTGCAGGCACTCCCTTGCAGAACATAGTGTTGGGCTGATCCCTTTATTCTTTCTAGATATTTTTTTAATGGGCTGAGCAGAGGGACCATCCACATGCCACCTCCAAAATATGGAAATATTTACAACTATAGTTTTCCCAGTAACACAGAATTTATGAAATCCTATCCACAAACCATATAGACTATTGTTGGGAAAGGAATTTGCTTTTTTATACAATTTGAGGCAGAAAAGGCCGTGTTTTCCATGCTCAGCCTGTCACCTTAAGGATGATATGGCAAAGTAAAGGGCAGAGTAGAAGTTGCTATGAGGGATATTTTACTGGAAACAGTACATGCATGCGGAAGGGAAGGGAAGGGAAGGGAAGGGGAAAGAACACAAACAAATTACAATAAACTATAATAATTATATAGCTACAATCAGTGGCGGCTGGTGGCTCCAATGTTAGTGGGCAGAGATCCGGTCCAGGTTTCAGTCAGAACCAGTCAGAACTTTAAAGAAGGTATCCAAGGTACCGAAGCCCCTTGGATAGCTCTTTCAGAGTTCTGACTGAAACACGGAGTAGATTCACTGCCCCACTGTCATCAGAGCCACCAGCCTCCACTGGCTACAATACCTTCTTCATTGGACTTCTTGGACCCCAAAATTTCTACGGTGTTTCTGTGCTCAGCTCCCTCCACCACATGCAATAATGAAACCACCTAATTGCTCTGCTATTCTCTACAAGGACACATGGCTCCCTTCCCCAGCCCTGTCCAGTTCCTTTGTGCCAGCCTTCCTCAACGGTGTCCTCCAGATTGTTGGACTACAATTTCCATCACCCCCCAGCCAATGGCCATGGTGGCTGAGGAGGACAGGAATTGTAGTTAAGGCACCAGGTTGAAGAAGGCTGCTCTACGCAATGTCCAGTTCAGAAGACAGTCGTTATGCCATACGATATTTCTTGCTTTCTATTCTCAGGCTAGATCTACACTACTGCTTTGTGGTGGTATGGAAGTGCACATGACACACTCGATATACTGCTACCATAGTGTTATTTCCAGATTTTTATTCCACATTATCCAATATACTGCAACAAATGTCACCGTGTGACCTACGAAATATGAATGCACAAGAGGGATATAGCGTTTCCACGATGGGATCATAGTGACATGACAGAAGGTGCAGATCTGGCCTAGGTTTCCTTTCCTGTTTCCCACCCTTGCTTCCACTAGAAGGCTCTTTTGGAAGATGGGAAAGTGGCAACTGCAGCATTGCAACTGAGGATTGCCTGACCTAGGCAAACAGAGGTGGCACTGAATTTTCAGAAACATACATGCCACTCATGGGCATGATGACAGCTAAAAAAAATCAAATTTCTTGTTAAGTGGTGGCATTCTGCAGGGGTGGACAGCAACAATATTCCCATGCCATTTGACCTGAATTGACTACTTTCAATTTGTAGTGCCTGCCATAGACCAGCTCTGACCAAAGCCTGAGTTGTTCATCTTCATCCTGCCCCCAACAAAGCTCAGAATGCAAGCAACTATTTCCCCAGACACCACCCAGTGCCTTTTCGCCACACGAGCTTACAATGCCACCCCCCCCCCTCAAGCAGCATGCATCCCCTGGCTCTGATCAGGACCCTTTGACAAAGACACATAATTTTAAGGGGTGGGGCACAATTAGCAACGTGCCCCTCTTCTCCTTTGGTGTCAGCATTTATCCCCATCCTTTCTACTTCACTGGGCATGTCTCATCAGTGAGTCTGGGGATTTAATTGGTTTTGCAAACTAGTGGCAAGTATTTGTGGAGACTCATGGGAGAGAAAATGGGCTATTGTTCCAAAATCCTTGATGGCCTGTTGGGATTTATGGATTGATTGCTGCATTCCTTCTTCTAAAAATCACTGGAGGGGGAAAGGGAGAAGTGTAAAGATGTGGATGAGGAAGAAAACAGTTCCATAGACAACCTTTATACAATGCTCAGAAGAACTGCAGAGATTTTGCTTTTTCTTTTTTTCAAATGTATGCTCAAAGGAGATTCTGCAAACACTCTTGTGCTCATAATAAACTATTCAAATCAAAGTATATGCAATGAACCCCAAAAGCATGGGTGAGATTTGTGTGTGATTTAGAATTCTTTTGCAGACAACAGCATAACAGAGGGAAGAGATTACAATAGCAAGGGTCACTGTAGTCCAGGAATGGGTAGCCCCATTTGCCCTGCAATTGTTGTGGAATTTGTAGCAATCAATGATCCAGCACTAGTACATTTTTTAATCCCAACTCAAGATGCTTAACTAACACCACATCTGCAGCAGAATCTAGATCAGGAATGTATTGACTTTAGACTACTTTTTAAAAACAACTAGAATCCTACAGTCCATTTGGAATATAATCTGAGATGGGGCTACAGGACTTTTAGCCACCAAACTTTGCCACTTTGTACTAATCCACAATTAGTTCAGCTTTGGAGAGAACATGTATCTTCTGATCAATGGTACTGCCATGGGTACTCGCATGACCACACAGTATGACAACATCTTCATGGCTGACTGGGAACAACGCATTCTCAGCTTCTGTCTCCAAAAGCCTCTTCTCTGCCTGAGGTCCACCGATGACATCTTCATTATCTGGACTCATGGCCTTGATAAAGTTCCACCAGGACTTCAGTGACTTCCACCAGCCTGAGCCTAGAACAGTCCATGCAACAGGTTCACTTTCTGGATATGACAGTGCAACTACAACTTGGATATATAAACAGCTTTGTATATTGGAAACTTACAGACCACTGCACATGCCTATATGCTTCTAACTTCCACCCAGTACACACCACAAAATCCAGTGTCTACAGCCAAGCCCTACAATACAGACTCATCAGGCAGAAACACACAGCTTAAGGATCTAAATCTGGCATTTCTCAGACTACCATACCCACCCAACAAAGTGAAAAATCAGATCAACAGAGTAAGACTGGTGCCCACGAATAATCTACTACAAGACACACCCAAAAAAGAAAGCAACAGAATATCACTTGTTGTCACCTGTAGTTCCCAGCTAAGACCACTCAAATGGTGGGCAGTGACACTTCCCTTTCTGAGGCCTTGGGCAGTGCACCTGTACTTGCCTACAGACAGCCGCCCAACCTAAAAAGGATACTCACCAGTAACAAATAGACTTTGCAACAGAAATATAGACACAGGAGGAGCCAGACCCCGTGGCAGACACAGATGCCAACTCTGGGCACCATCACATGAAGCTTTTATTGTGCACTTGTGGTGGTCAGTCATGGAAGTTTGCAGGTCCTTTCCATGACATTGTCACCCTCCAGAGCACATCCACTGGTACTTCCATGGTAAAAAGATCCAGAGATAATAAGCTAATACAATATCCTGGATTTTCCTTACTGTGTATCGTCATTGTTGCACTATTAAAACAGCCACTAGACGATGCTGTTTCATTGAAGGTCTATGGAACCTTGAAAATTAAAAACTTCCCCACTCAGCAATCACATGGTCACCATATGGGAGCCTGTGGTAAACGTGGAAAGGCTCCACAATGGGAGGGCTGTGGGTTTTTTCTTTGATGTAGAGACACCCTCTGTCCCCATATCTACTCTGGCAGCACTATTACAGGACCTAATAATTCCATCCATGACATCAGCGGTTCATATACCTGTTCATCTTCCATTGTGATATATGCCATTATTTGCCAGCAATGCCCCACTTGCCTCTACATAGTACAAACAAGACAGTCTCTAAGCAAAAGAACACATGGACAGAAATCTGACATCAGGAATGGCAGAAGAAGAGTGGGGGAAACATTTTAGCCTTGCAGGATACTCTGACCTGGTCCGCATGATCTCAGCTGGGGAAATAAGCCAGGGTGGCTTATCTTCCCCGCTGCGTGTGCCACTCATATGCCATGGGGATTAGCATAATTACCCTTGACAGTTGTATCATGTGAACCCAGCCAGGATGGCTTGTTCCCATGGGTAACAAGCCACCTGGAACCCATGGGCTGTTGTTGGGTTCTGGGTAGCTTGTTACCCAGAGCAACAAGCCACCCCGGCCAGGTTTGCATGACACAACACGTTGTGCTGCTGAGGGTAATTATGCTAATCCCCCCGGCTCGTGACCAGCACATACAAGGTGGTTAAGAAGCCACAAAGGCTTCTTAACCACCCTGTGATCATGTGAACTGGGCCTGTCAATGACCTTAAGGTGGCTCTCCTTGAACAAAGGAATTTCAAAGACATATATCAACATTTCTGAAGTACAATTCATCGAGAGATTCGACTCTATTTCCTGTCGTTTGAATAAGGACAAAGGTGTCTTGTATTTTGTAATCACACTAGGTATGTTAATCAGCTGACCATTGCACTGATGTCTGTGCTATCACCCCACAACATTTTGTGAATGCCAACTGTTAAGGTAATCTTTACTGTCTGTATTTTTGCATTTCAATTCCCTCTGACAATACAGCCTACATCCCTCTCCAGCATGTGTATATAAATCTGCCAATCTTAGGTTAACACTTCATGTTTCTGATGAAGTGGACAGTATCCATGAAAGCTTATGCCAGAATTAATTTATTAGTGTTTAAGGTGGGGCAAGACTCTTTGTTGGTTTTGCTGGAACAGACTAAGGGAGCAATCCTATGGCTGCTAGTCAGCAGCTAGATGGCCATAGGATACATCAGTTTCCGGGAATCAACCTTGGAGCCCGCATTCCAAGGTCGGTTCCCAGAGAACTGACCTTCCCCACCTCCCGCGCTGCCTTGAGGGCAGCTCAAAATGGCTCTGTGCTCCACGCTAGGAGGAGGAGGAGCACGGAGTGGTGAGAAGGGGGCATTCCTGGGGGTGTTCCAGGGAGGGGAGGCAGAAATGCCAGTGCAACACATCCTATGTGTTGTCTGGCAGCTGCTTCCCTTGCTCTGCTGTCTAGCCAGAAATGCAGGGCGGCTGAAGCATGGAGGGGACGAACCCCTCTGCGCTTCTCCTGACCTGCATTGGATAGGCGGTCGCCTCCGGATTCAGAGGCGGCCACCTATCCTGGTAGGATTGCGCCCTAAGATGGCAACCCCTCTGGAACTTGTTAGAATTGTCTTGGTTCTCTGCTCTGTTTTAAATGTACAAGCAGGAGTGCATTTTCAGGAGGATCTCTTAACCTTTAAGGCATAACTAATCTGGTTTAAGTGATCCTGAGAATGCATGCTTGCTTATTTTTTGCAAGAAGAATCTAGCAACCAGCAGATATTTAGTGTAGACTACCAGTAGACCACAACTTACCTTCTACTCACCCCTGGTCTAAAGTGTTCCCAGGGTCAAAGAGGGTGGGCAGATCTCACAGTTTGATGGGCTTTAGGACAACTTTCTCAGTTGCTCTGGAGAAATAACAACAAGAAAAAACAGCATTCTCCACTTAAAACCTAATTCAGGAACATCCTTGCCTGCTGGCAGAAGGACAACAAAGATGGCGCCTGGCTGGCCTTCCTTGGCAGGGAGTTCCAGGGCCTGGGAGCAGCCACTGAGAAGGCCCTCCCTTGTATCCTGGCCAAATGTGCCAAATATGCCTTCGATAGTGGAGAGACAGAAGGAGGGGCAGTTGGACCCTTGCCCTGTTGTGCATTCCCTCAGGCTGATGATTACTCTGGATCTGGGAGGATCTGTGGGTCTCGTGTTAATGGAATGGGATGAGATCAATTTCTCTCACCCCATGTCTCCAACTCTGAGGTCTAGGGACTCTAATCTCTCACTCATTAGCAGAAAGTTTTTCTAGATGAGAACAGGAGAATTGGCTTGCTGGATCAGACCAAAGTCCATCTATTCCAGCATTCTGCTTCCCACAATCACCAACCAGATGCCACTGGGTACCTACAAGCATCTGGCACTCAACAGTGTCCTGTCTCTGAATGTACCTGGGAGTTCCATTTCACTATCATGGCTAATGTTCATAGAGGCTCAGGCTATCAAAGCCTTATGCTCCATGAATGTTTAATACTAATTCCAATTTTAAAGGCATCTGTGCTAATGTCCTTGGTCCTCACGAGACTCCCTCTCCGGGAGACCAGGGTTGCTGACTGCATGTACTGGAGGTTGGGCCTGAAGGGCAGTCTGGGGATGCTGCACCCCACCCCACTGCACAACAGGCTCCCTGGCTGAGGTGCTGGAGGTGGTCTCTGATGTGTGTGTGCAGTCCCCTAACTTGTTGGTGTTGGGGGACTTCAGTGCACATTCAGAGGCCATCCTCGTGGGGGCACCTCGGGACTTCATGGAGACCATGATTTCCTGGGAGCTGCATCCTATTCCAACTGGGCCCACCCATGTAGCCAGTCATGTGTTAGATCTTGTGTTTGTTTCTGGAGAGGTGGGGAGTGATCTGGAACTTGGGAGTAGATCTGTCATGGTCAGATCTACCTGGTGGGGTTGGACTTCTTGGTTTCACAACCCCTCCTCAGGGGTGGAGGACCCATTAAGATGGTCCGTCCCAGGCGTCTTATGGATCCAAATGGATTCCTGACTGCACCTGGGGATTCTTTGTAGCATGCAAATGGCCTCTTGGTCGATACCCTGGTGTATGGTTGGAATGCTGCAATCACTGGGGCATTAGACCGGGTGGCTCCAAAACACCCTCTCCCCCTGAACAGAGCTCAGACTGCACCATGGTTCACCCAACGGTTGCAAGCTCTGAAGCGGGAGGTGAGACAGCTAGAGCACCGGTGGAGGAAATCTCACTCCGAAGATGATTGGACATGGGTTAGAGCTGTAGCTTCAGACTACCATGTGGTGATAAGAGCAGTAAAAAAGAATTTTTATGCTGCCTCTGTCGCATCCACAGACTGCTGTCTCAGGAGGCTGTTCCAAGTGGTCCGGAACCTGGTCAGTCCAGTTGTTCCGGAACCAATGGGGCATTCTAAGGCCTCCTGTGATTAGTTTGCAAAGCACTTTGCAGATAAAGTCGACCAGATCAGGAGTGCTATTCCGTGCGCTGTGGATACAGTTAGTGAGCAAGGGGCGACCAGTGGCAGACTGGTTGTGTGGGATCAGTTCCAGCTTCTTCCTTCGGAGGAAGTGGACAAGGTGCTTTCATCTGTAAGGCCAACCACCTGCTTACTCGATCTTTGCCCATTTTGGCTCATTATGAGCTGCAGGGAGACTTAGGGAGGGGATCAAGGCAGTGATGAATGCCTCCCTCAAGGAGGGAGTGATGCCATCAAGCCCTCAACGAGGCAATGATAAGACCACTGTGAAAGAAGCCCTCCTTGGATCCCAAAGACTTGAACAACTGTCACCCAGTCTTGAATCTGCCATTTTGGTGCAAGGGGATTGAGCAGGTGGTGGTGTTGCAGTTGCACGCAAGCTTGGAAGAAACCGATTATCTGGATCCATTCCAATCGGGCTTCAGGCCTGGGCATGGGACAGAAATGGCCTTGGTCACCTTGGTGGATGATATGGGGAGGGCTCTGGATAGGGGCGAATGCTCCTTCCTTATTCTCCTCGATCTCTCAGCGGCTTTTGATACTGTCGACCACGGTACCCTCCTGGACTGCCTGGAGGGGTTGGGCATAGGGGACACCGTGTTACGGTGGTTCCATTCCTTCCTCTCTGGCAGGTACCAGAGGGTAGCTCTGGGGGAGGAGACTTCAGACCCTTGGCTGCTCACTTGCGAGGTGTCACAGGGTTATATTCTCTCCCCGATATTATTCAACATCTATGTGAAGCCACTGGGGGCTATCATCAGGAGGTTTGGGGTGTAGTGTCACCAATATGCGGGTGACACGCAACTCTACCTCTCATTTAAATCCTCACCAATGTTGGCTATAGACATCCTGTCCAAGTGTCTGGAGTTGGAGAGTGGCTGGATGGAAAGGACTAAGCTGAAACTGAACTCCGACAAACCCAGAGTACTTTTTGTGGGAGACAAGGGGAAGTTGGGGGATGTTGACCTGGTGTTCACTGGGGTGCAGCTGCCCCTGAAGGACCAGGTCCACACTCTGGGGGTCATTTTAGACTCCCACCTGTTCATGGAGACTCAGGTGTCAGCCGTGAGCCGGGCAGCACTGTACCAACTCCATCTGATACAGTGGCTGTGCCCCTATCTCCCTAACCATCTGCTCCCATCAGCAGTTCACGCCCTGGTCTTCTCTCACCTAGACTACTGTAATGCACTCTACGTGGGGTTACCCTTGAAGATGGTTCGGAAGTTACAGCTGGTGCAGAATGTGGCGGCCTGCCTGATTAAAGGCAGCCATCGGCGAAACCACATCATTCCAGTGCTGAAGGAGTTGCACTGGTTACCAGTTGTTTTCCGGGCCCAATTCAAGGTGCTGGCATTGACCTTTAAAACCCTATATGGTTCTGGCCCAGCCTATCTTAAGGAGCGCCTCCAACACCAGGGATGCAGCTCAACAAGATCGGCCTCGGAAGGCCTTCTGTCTGTCCCATCAGCCAGGACAGCTAGGCTGGTGAGGACTAGGGAGAGGGCCTTTTCTGTGGTGGCCCCCACTCTGTGGAATTCCCTCCCTAGTGACCTTTGCCATGCCCCCTCTTTGAAGAGCTTCTGCTGGGCTTTGAAAACCTGGCATTTGGGGTGAGTTAGGGGTTTGTTTGGGGTTTTTCAGAGCAATGTTGTTTTGTTCAGTTGATTATGTAAATGTGTTGTGTTTCATGTTGTTATTTGTATTGTATGCCGCCTAGAGTGGCCATGTAGCCAGCCAGATGGGTGGCTAATAAATCTAATGAATGAAAAGATAAATAATAGCCGTCACTGCACCTTGTGATTCCACAAATTCATTATTGCACTGTATTAATTGCTTCCTTCTGTCAATCTGCTGCTCATCAACTTCATTGGATGTCTCTGTTCTGAGAGAAGTAGAACAAAATCCCTCTCTCCACTTAATTAATTATTTTATAGATCTCTAAAATAGTCCCCTTTTTTCTAAGCTAAAAAGCCCCAAACATGTTAGGCTTTCCTCACAGGGAAGGTGCTCCAAGACTGTTGCTCCTACTGATCAGGGAGAACCTCCAAGCTGGGCTTGGGACTGCTGTCTCTTAGACCTAGTGTTGAGCCTGATATATCACAATTTCAGATCCACAGGGGATGCTTCCAGATGAAGCTTGGGGGGTTTCTCCAAGACAACGGAAGGAGAAGCAAATGGAGGATTACCCGGATTTTTTCAAGGGATCGGCTTTGGTGTGCTTTGGAGTGCACTGCGCCAGTATAAGTCAGTTCACAGAAGATACTTCGGGGGGGGTTGGAGTGAACATCATCTGACTAGCAGGGGCTGCTCAACATATAAAAGAGGCTCCCCCCTTAGCCGGGGTGATGGTGACAAGCACACCCCTGGGCATGGCTAGCATATCCGAGGTAAATGCGGGGTTGGAGCACACAACAGCTATACAGCCAAGAACCCAACTTAAGGAAAAGAATCAGACTTTAAGCAGTTTCAGGAAATCCAGTTTTTCCATGATAAGCTCCAGGGTGGCTGCTGGATGGCCACGATGTCATGTATCCCTAACGATCTCCAAACGCAGCCAGCTTGGAGCAAATCACTGGTGGAGACACCCCCTTGCTTGCCCTGCTTCATTCATGGAACTTTATGATGACGTCTTCCATTTGTGACCCTCCTATGTTTCCCACTGCTTCTTCCATCTTTTTCCTTACCACAGAAAATCCTTTAAGGAAAAAAAAGATAGAATTGCTACACGATGCCTTTGGATTGTTAGCACTAGAAGCCTTCACTTCTGGCTGCCCCCACTTCCAGGAGACAACACTACCAGAGGGCATAATGGATGTCCTTGGATGCCCTTGTCCATAATGGATGTCCCTGTGTCTAACTGTATAGGTTTGGAACACTCCAAATATGTTCATCTAATAACCTTAAACTAAATTAAGCTGGCAATCACCATTAGAAGAGATGGTGGGATTATATGATCAAGGCATCTTTTCAATAGTGAAACACTCGTTTCTTTTGTTCTACTGCAGCTTTGGTCAAAACTCTGCAAAACTTGTGGACAGTGATTATAGATGCATCTACACCTCATGGGTAATGGTGCTCCATAATACCACCTTCAGCTCTTTGAAAAAGCTACCATCTGTCTTCAATCTTTGATGGACCTGATACTTCTTCTTAGGATCCTGCAATAGTCCTAATAGCAAATAAAAATCTATTTCACTGAAATACAGTAACATGAAATTCACATGGAATATATGTTGCATCTATGGTGGATGCTCACAAGTATTCTGGGGGTAGGGCAACTTGGCGTCTACAGGCAGCAATGCACCCCGGACACCTTTCTTGGTGCCCACCAAGGTGACCTACCTGTCCCACTTTTTTTTTTTAAGTTACCACATTTTGCTGTGCAATACTTTTCTGCTGGTGCTGAAAACTGTGGGTTCAAAGCAGTAGTTTAGTATGACCCCACTTCTGCCTTGTACTCAGTTTTTTGGGCAGGTTACTTGACCTATGCCACACCTCCCATAGCAGTGATTTCATCCTGATGCCCAGGTCAGTTTGTCAAATTGCCAAACGTGCCCATAGCACAAAATGTTTGCCTAACCCTGATTTATTCTTTAGGTAACCCACCAGCTTACCCTATGACTAACACAAATGAAGAAAAGAGGACACCTCAAAAGTTCTCTTTGAAACAATTTACTGAAAAAGATTTCAAGTCAGAGGACTATTCTTTAGGGGGCAAGTGAATAATTTCGTCAAGGGACGGTAAGACAATCTTGCATGCAAGCTGATAAAGTCACTGGTGTCTTTCTTCCTTCTCTTTGTTTTGACATTGCCAAAAAGAGCCATTGAAGGGAGCTCCCAAATAAAATGACATCAATATTCCCCTATACACTTCTTAGCTCATACACAGACCTTACTGTCTGAACCCCCTTTTTCCACGTTCCCACCATCAAAAAGAAAAGTGATTATTCCTTCTTTCCAGCCACCCCAGTATATAAAGAGAGAAAAAATCCCTTTTCCTTCATGCTTCACAGTAATAGAAGCTGCAACTGATTTATGAGGGACAAGATTCTCCCTGCAGAAAACCACAGCATAATTAGTGAACATAAAATGCGGCACTCCCCACTGAGATTCTATCCCCAAAGGGCAGATTCCCAGCCCCTAGAAGGCTTTAGTTTCTTTCAGGAGGCGCTCGGTCCCCTGCAGAATTGGAACATAGTTAATATTTTAAGTGTTATTGCCATGTGGTGTGGGAAGGAAGCACACACAGTCGTTCTTCCTAGTCCAGCAGGCCGGGCTCTGAATTGGGGCTACACCAGTGTTCTCCACCCAGTATTTATCTGACGTTTTCCTCTTCACTAAACTGTGGCACAATTAGGCAGTTCTTCTGGCAGCAGGTCCTGTTCCAGGAGAGACAGAACCAGAGAAAGCACAGATGTTGCAGCCTGAAATGTTTCAGCAGAGCTGCATGGAAGGAAGACAAGGAGACCGGGGAGGGGGGAGCTCCATAGCAACTGCCCAAGGCTTCCCACATGCCAAGCTCCTGCTCTCAGTGCTGTCAGGCGGTGGTGGAATCCACCCAGTAGCACAGTGATAGGTCACGTCAGGGATGCTGCAATGTGCTGGGCACCTTTCCAGATCTCTCTTCACCTCCTGGGGTAAGAGAGGCTGTTAGCCAGGCACAAAGGGCCTGCCGCTCAGCACCCACTCATTCCTCATGACTTTTGGAAATGGAGCATTACAGACGGAAGAGAAACAAAGTCCTCCCCTCCCCTTCAGCCCATCTGGATCACCTGCAGCATACAGTCAAAGCACATCCTGTGTGGGGCCCCCAGCTGTCCTGTCCAGTCGAGCAGGATAGGCATGAACAGCATTCCACAGCCAGCCTCACCAGTTGGGGGCAATGCATGAGAAACAGCCAGTCCCAAGTTTTGCTTGGCTTTGGGGAGCCCGTCTGTATCTTATGGAACATATGAAAGGACATTCTGACAGTGCGGCCCATCACACAGAGGCATGTGCATATACGTGGATACCTAAGCAAGGAAATGCGTGGCATATATATGACAGAAGATTCATTCACAACCTGTGTGCTTGTAGCAGACACACAGAAAAAGAATTCATGCAGTCTGTTGTTTCACACACACAAGTACGCTTGCTCTCTGAATCTGTTGTATATGTAACAGTGCAGCATGTCTATGAGGGCAGGCAGAGACCACAGAGAACTGCCTGTCACAAGGGGAGATGTATGTTTTAAAGTGTGTGTCAGTGTTTACACTGAAGCTCCCAACCATTGCATGCTGTTGCAGGTCTGGCCCTACCATTAGGCAGACTGAGGCAACCATCTCAGGTGGCAGATGCTGAGGGGCAGGGAGAAAACAGAGCTGTGCATGCAAGGCAACCTACCCTGAACTCCCTACACTACCCATCTTCCCTCAGGTAGAGTGGAGGATGCTATCCCATCGCCAGTGTTGAAGAAAGAGACAGCTGCGGTCTGGTTGGTACATGGAATGGGGGAGGCACCATCTTGTCCTTCGCCCCAGGCAGCAAAATGTCTTGGACCAGCCCTGTGAACTTGTACACAAGATCTGCCAACAGGGATTTGTAAATGAACATGCAGAGCATATAGAGAATATTTTCCTCACAAATGTGCATGTTTCTGAATGAACGATTTGTTTCTACTTTTTGCAGAATGCGTAATCGGTGCCTGTTCTTTCCCTGAAGTTCATATATACATGGGACTCTGAATACTAACTGGCATGTTTGTGTGCTTTACTTATTACGAAAGGTGAGTGTCTCTGTCTGCATCAGCCTTTCCCAACCTGGTGCCCTCCAGATGTGTTGGACTACAACTCTCAGCATTCCTGAGCATTGGCCATGCTGGCTGAGGCTGATTAGTCAAATTCCAACACACCTGGAGGGCACCAGGTTGGGAAAGGCTGGTCTGCATATGCTGAACCGAAGCTGGGCTGTACTGTGAGCGCTGATCTTCCCCTGGCTCCCAGGAATCATGTCATAAGCAACATCGTATTCGTGAAAGACTCTTGGTTCAGGAGCCAGTTATGTGGCAACATCTGACACCTAGTACCTAGATGGACATCTCC
The DNA here is from genome assembly GCF_057233095.1 of Heloderma suspectum. NCBI lineage: Eukaryota > Metazoa > Chordata > Lepidosauria > Squamata > Helodermatidae > Heloderma > Heloderma suspectum. The sequence continues at coordinate 145,328,787 of NC_139461.1, read as the reverse complement.
AGGGTGTTTCTAGTAGCCTAACCTCAGGAATAGGCCAAAGCCTTCAATGTGTCTGATGTGGTTGCCTCTTATAAGGCATGGGTCACAATTTAAATAAACACCTTTTATCTATGTACTTAAAATGTTTAATGCCACCTTTTATGCCACCATTCCAGGATAGCTTATGACTGAGTGACAACACAGACAAGTCTGTAGCATGTTTACAGACAAAAAGTCCAGGTAAATCAGAAGGTCTTCACCTGATGCTGAAATGACATCAGAGTTGGTGCTAGCCAGCCTGTCTGGGGAGGGCATTTGACAGATGGGGTGCTATGCCCAAGAAGGCCATCTCTCCCATTACTATATGTGAAACAACCTCCCCAGGGAGGTGTGTATAACTTCAGATGGGCCTCCAAAAATGACTGCAACGTTCAGGCAGTCATTCAGATACCCAAATGGTAAAAGGTGGTCATTCAAGTACCCTAAGTCATTTAGAGCTTTGCAGATGTGACAAACCCAATGCCCCCCCACCGACTTTTCAGAAAAGGTCACTGAATAAAGGATATGGCCAGGCAGCATAGCGCTTCTGTCACAGACCTTGTCATTCTGTGGGATATGGAGATTACTCAGGCATTTCACGCCGTTGCCCCCAAGCACTCTCTTCCGCTGAATTGTCCAGCTCCTGGTTATCAGGCATCTGGGGGACAGTGAAGCCATGAGAGAGAGGGCTAGAATGTAAGCAGCGTAAGATCCTTCATGGGCCACTGTGTATTTTGCAAAATGCTTTGACGCTATAATTGCTTCATCTACCTCAACCTAGATGGTACATGTTGTGCAATCCAGTCTATGGATGTGACCAGTGCACTGTCTGGCTCTGTCTAGATATATTTCAGTTGTTGAACATGAGGACGTTATGGACAAGGTGCTTGGCTGGATGCAACTGACAAATTATCCTCTTCACCCTTGCCCCTCTTGGCTTTTAACATCAAGCTGTCTGGGGGGGTTGACTAGCTGGATGCAGGAGGTAATCAATGTCTCTTTGTGGGAGGGGGTACTCTTAGCCATTGTGAAAGACCAGCTATGAGACTGATCCTAAGAAAATCCTCCTTGGGCCCCCAATATTACAATGACTGTTGGCCAGTTCCAGATATCCCCTTCTTCGGCAGGGTGCTTGAGAAGGTGGTGCAATGTAACCCCAGGTGCTTTTGATTAAACTGATTAACTGGATCCATTTCAATCTGGTTTCCAGGCTTGGTTTTGACATGGAAACTGCCTTGGTTACCCAAAAGACTGAAAACAAAGTATCACCATTAAGAAGTACCTTCTAAAATTCACTATAATATGGTTACCATCAATGTAAAAAACACCCCTCCACCACCAGATCGTGTTGTATCACAAATAACAACACTGAGCAGGCTGACATCAACAATAACATGACACAAAGAAAAGTGCAATTTGTCCAACACACATACGTCCAGTAGAACCAGCTATAACACCAGCTGAATATATGATTATACAAAAGGGGACTGAAATACAACCACACAGTATATCATAAAGTTCCATAACACAGGAGTCATTTCACAGAAGGCAAGTTGGTGGAGCTGAGAGATAAGGAAGGGAGCAACCCCATGACTCCTAGACATTGTCTGAGGGCCCATAGGATCATGGGGAGACAATGCTCTGACCTCAGAAGGGAAATCAGAAATCTGACCTACCCCCACCCCCTCACAGCCAGCGTGGAAAGAACCACGCAGGCCGGCCTCAGAGGCTGGAAAACCAACCTCAGAGAGGGGGAAAGCGGGTGTTCTGGTGAGTGGGGGAGGAGACTGGAGAGGCCAGGATATGAATTGACCTGTGCCTCTTCCAGCCTCCTCTCCCCCTTCAAAGTGCCCCAGCTCGATGGGCACAAAAGCCCATCTAGCATAAAAGCCCACCTAGGAAAAAATCCAGGGTGGGAAGACAGGGAGGCAAAGGTCACCTCTACTGCTCCTCCCATCTTGCATTGGATGATCAGAAGCCTCAGAGTTTGGGGATTTCTGATCATCAAGGGCCCAGTCAATAGGATTCCACCCTAAGTTGCTCAAGAAACTAAGAGCTTCTCTATACCAGCCTAAAATCCCACATTTAAAATGGGGCTTTCTGCTTCCAATGCAGGATCGCAACAGACTCCCTTTACACGCACTTCCTTTCCCCCCTCCCCTTTCCCCCTCTTTCTCCCCCTTATCTGAGTCTTCCATATGTTTCATTGGTCCAGCTCCTCTTCTTGCAGCATTTCCTTTTCACAGAGGGAACTCAAGCACAACACAAGCGGGATAATTTGATTTAGTGCAGGAGATGCCCTGGAGGTTCATGGCGTCATTTAAAGGGCCTGCAAACTTCCGTGAGTGAGCAATCTCACTAGTAGGATAAAAGCTCCATGTGAAGAAGCCCTAAGTATAAGGCAAAGGTGGGCATCTTTGGAATGTTGAGAAATTGCTGTGCGTTCCTACACAACAGCTGACATGATGTCTGTGTACCAAAACACTCATTTGATCCCATAACAGAACACCCACTTCACAGAAGGCTAGCCATTTAATTTCCCATTCAAATAAGTCCTTCACTAAATTTACTTCCTGTGTTTCACTTATGCAGATCCCCACAAATAAGCTCTTCAATTCATTTCCACCTCGCCCCAAATTAATGTCCCAGATAAGCCCAAATCAGTTTCTCTTCAGTTAATTCCAATTAATTTCCCACCTGGATCCTGCTCCAAATCAATTGCCCTTCAATTAATTAGCCCCATTCATCATTACCCTCTAAATCACATCTAAATAAATTTCTATTAAATTAATTTATCCTCCCCCCGCAAAGTAATACAGCCTTGTCACTAAGCCCCACGAAGTCACTAGCCGCTAGAGGCTGGTGGAGGATGGCCAGGGCACTCCATCCCTCCTCTGCCAACCCCTCGTAGGAGGAAAAAGCAGCTAGCAAAAATGATAAGAACTGCAGGCTATAAATGCAGCCGGCTGGCAGAGAAGGCACCCCTGCCCCTTTCGCCAGCTCCAGCCCACTTGGCTGCTGTGCTGAGCAGTCAGGAAGGGGCTCTGCTGTGCTGGGGAATCATGCCATAAGTGAGGTATATGCAGTCTCTTGAATGCTGTCAAGCATAGTCCAGCTAACCACATAAATCCATCTGAAGGACTTTGCTTGGTGCATGTAGGTAAACCTTTGACTTGACAAGGTTGCCAGTCTATACTCCCATTTTGATGGCACCGTCAATCAAGAAGCCACAGTGCACCCTTCCAGATTCATTAGCAGGATGCTGGAGTCTGTGTTAAATCAGGAGATAGGCTATAAATTCTCCTGTTGTTCGCAAACAATTATGTTCCCACTCAGGAGCCATCCTGCTCCCGCCATCAGCGTGAGGAGACTTAGCCGGGGAGGGTCCCTGAGATTCCCGGGATTTACTTTGAGCAGATCTGGTGACTACCAGCCAGGCATCACAAAGCTTCCACCTGCTTCAGGATGCCCAAAGGTTTGCTTCTGGAAGCTGGAAGGCATTTGAGGTGGGTTAGGGTATTTTAGAAAATGTTTTTATTGTAGAATTTTATTGTTTTAAACTGTTTTATTGTATGTTGTACGTCGCCCAGAGTGGCTGGGTGACCAGCCAGATGGGCGATTAATAAATTTAATAATAAATAAATAAAAATAAAAACAGGGTCTCACCATAGGACAAATAAACATAACCCCAGGAAGATTTTGTGACGTCTAGATGGAGGGCTCCTAGCGCTACCAGTCAAAAGGCATTGTGCAGTTACTCCGTCATTCCCTTCTTAACGGATTTTTTTTCTGGTAAGAAAAAAGATGGAAGAGGCATTGGGAAAACATGGTGCATTACAAATTAAAGAGCGTGTCATCTGGACCCCTATACAATTTCATGAGTGAAGCAGGATGATTGCACAATAAAAGCCTCATCTGGAAGGTTACTGGATCAATTTTACATATAGAATAAGAAAAGAATCACCTTTAATTGTGATTTTTAGTTGAGGTTTGTAGGTGACTGGATCTTAAATTCCATTTCAAAAGTCAATGATGGATGCTGAAACATGGAAGCTCAATATTGTGCATAATTTATTTTATGTATGTATGTATGTATGTATGTATGATTAGCATAGCTTTCTGGCTAGCTAACAACCACCAAAACAATTATTACAATAAAAACAAAAATCAATAGTGGCATCATAACAGCAGAGAAGGTAAAACATATAAGCACCACCACAAAATAAAACTCAACTCAGTTAACTTTTTAAAGAAAGAAAATAAAAAGGTCTTTGGCACCAAAAGAATTGTTTAAAAGGACATGATTATGGCTGCCAGACCAGCCTCCTTGGGAAGGGCCACAACCAAGGGGGGGGGGGTGTTTCCACCAGCGATGTACTCCGAGCACGTTGTGTTTTGAGGTTGTTAGGGATACATGATGTCGTGGCCATCCAGCAGCCACCCCGGGGCTTATCAGGGAAAAGCCGGATTTCCTGAGACTGCTTAAAGTCCAATTCTTTTCCTTAAGTCAGGTTCTCGGCAGTATAGTTGCTGTGTCCTGCAACCCCTGCATTGACCTCGGGTATGCTAGCCCTGCCCAGGGGTGTGCCTTTCACCTTGACCCCAGTCCAGGGGTGTTTCCTCCCATTGTGCTGAATGAGGCTTGCCTTTGAATGTCCACATCAGAATGTAGAGGTTCCCCGCAATTGAAATGGCACATTTTAAAGCCCAATTCCTTAAGTGTGATTAAGCGCGATCTCGAGGCTGCAATTCATTGCCTTAGGAAGTAAGTACTTCACAGCTTCATTATAGATGTCCTACGGGTTACAATGGGGGCTGGTTTCTGTCTTTGTGTTTACTGCTCTCTTTCCCACAACAAACCCATTAGCATCTCCTCAGAAGTAACTCCCACTGTGGTCAATAAGGTCCTGTGGGTTAAAATGGGGGCTGGTTTCTGTCTTCATGTTCTCCCCCCCTCCTCTTTCCCAGCACAAGCATCTGTGTGTCTACACAGAAGTAACTCCCCTTGTCCTCAATGAGGCTTGCTCCTGAAATGCAGGCACATCTGGACTTTCAGGGGAAAGGAGAAAGGGGGGAGCCTCTCTTATCGGTTGAGCAGCCCCTGCCAGTCAGATGCCCTTCACTCCAACCCCCAACCACACCAGGAAGTATGTTCTGTGAAGTGATATTTACTGCTCATGAATCTGCTCATGGAGCCCTGCTCAGAGCAAAGCTGATTCCTTTTTTAAAATCCGGTACTCCCCCATTAGTTTCTCCTTCTGTTGTCATGGAAACACGGCCCAAGAAGGCCCCCTCACTGCTCAACACCTATCTGAATTCTGATGGTGGGAGAACCCAGTAGAGCCCTGCCAGAGATGATCTTAATGTATGGCTCATCCTAGTTAGCAGCTTAGGAGCTGCATTCTGAACCAACTTGAGTTTCTGAAAGATCTTCAAAGGCAGCCCCACATATAATGCAATAATCTAAATCGGAGTTTTCTGCCCCTTACATTCAAGCCATCTCTTTAATTGCTTCATCACCTGTACGTCCCTGGTACCCCAAAGGACCAAACAGGCCCTGTTCAAAGGGAGAGGGCATTTAGGAGTGATTGTACCCACTACCCAAGTCATCTCTAGATCCTACAGAGTGACTAGGGCCTGGTCAGCAGTGCCAGCCAGGCCCACAGCCAGGCCCTCAGACTGCCTCAGCCTCTGAGCTGGACCATTCTAATAGGTCCACCCTCCCTGCAGATGGAAAGACCCGCTGCACACCTGCACACCAACCAAAGCAGACCCAAATCCCTTCCCCACATTTTGTCACACCATTTGCAGGCAGCGAAACTAGGAGGTGATTTGGGTGGGGTTTGGTGGGGCAGGGGAAAAAGTGGCAGAGGGGGGACCACACCAGTGGCGTTCTTCCTCCCAGTCCCCATCCCTCTCCCAAATACCACGGTGTTGTTCTAAGGGGCATTCTGGCAAGGGAAACAGTGCCAGGCAGCCACTAGCTGCTGCAGGCAATAGTGCCACAAAACTGGTGGTGGAGCTGAGAAACGGTAATCCGGGGGACAGTTCCCGCTCCCCCAAAAATGTTGAGCCGAAAATTTCCTTGAAGAAGCTTTGGCTCAGCCCTAGGTGGAACATGATTTTTATCAGCATCTGCAGGCCATGTTAGCAAAGAGACGACTTCTGTCCATGCATGACTGCCCTTTCCTTTACTCGCAAGGAGTGCCCCAGTGCCTGCAGAGAGTGCACAGGGAAGGCCACAGCTTCCTGTTGTACGTAGTTCTACCAGTCAAGCACTCCCTGTAGGCCAGCAGCACCTGTTGCTTTTTTTTTTTTTTAACTAAAACTTGCTTTGCCTGCTGACAAGCCAGGCTTTCAGACGTCATGGCTAGAGACTCTGCAGGAAACTGCTATGATAGATTTAGACTCCATGAATGTTAGAGAATTTAAGGCAAGAGATCCAGCCTCTTCTGTTGTTTGCAGACTTTCCCCACCCCCACGTGCTCACAAAACCAAGGCCTCGACAATCTAAAGATTGTTGCGGCATCTTGCCAGAGTAAAGGACATGTGGGATTACATGTAGCAAGAGTGCCATCTGGTGATTCCTGTCTGATCCCCATTTGTACTTGCATCACAATAACACCTAGAGTGAACTGAGAACAAGAACTCATTGTGCCACGGAATTTCACCAGTATAGTGACCCCTCTACCCCAGGCAGTTGCCCTTCTTCATGGATGTCTCACTGTCATCTCAAAGTCAGTGTTCCTGTTTGCATGATCACAACGTGAGAAATGAGCCACGATGGCTTATTTCCACCACCAAACATGCCAGTCATATGCTGGGGGGATTTGCATAATTACCCTCGCTGACGCACCTTGCTGTGTCGTGCGAGCCCAGTGAGGGTGCATTGTTGCCAAGGTTAACAAGCCACCGCAGAAGCCTAAAGAAGCCCATGGGTTCTGGGTGGCTTGTTACCCATGGCAACAAGCCACTCCCACCAGGTTCACATGACATGGCAAACCATGCCAGCGAGGGTAATTATGAACCACCACCACCCCCTGCATGTGCGGCAGGGGAAATAACTGGGTTCGCACAACACACTAACCCACACTCAGTAGTTGAGTGTAGGTTGTTCGTTGAACTATGAGTTAGCGTGTTGTCAGAACCCAGGACATTTTCTGCAGGGTGGCTTGTTAACCATGGAACAAGCCACCTTGACAACCCATGGTTTGTTGTTGGGTTGTTCAAGGTGGTTAACAAGCCATATTGCATGGTTAACAAGCCACCCTGTGGAAAATGTCCTGGGTTCAGACAACATGCTAACCCATGGTTCAACAAACAACCCATGGTTCAACAACCCACACTCATAAGAACATAAGAAGAGCCATGGTGGAGCAGACCAAGGGTCCATCTAGTCCAGCATTCTGTTCACACAGTCGCCGACCAACTGTCAACCAGGAACCCACAGGCAGGACACAAGTGCAACAGCACCCTCCCACCCATGTTCCCCAGCAACTGATGTACATAGGCATACCGCCTCTGGTACTGGAGGTAACACATAGCCCTCAAGCCTAGTAGCCATTGATAGCCTTCTCCTCCAGGAATTTGTCCAACCCCCTTTTAAAGCCATCCAAATTGGTGGCCATCACTACATCTTGTGTGAAGAAGTACTTCCTTTTATCTGTCCTGAATCTCTCACCAATCAGCTTCCTGGGATGACCCCATTGAGTTCTAGTATTATGTGAGAGGGAGAAAAAAGTCACACACAAAAAGTTATTATGAGAGAGGGAGAAAAATGGCTCCCTAACCACATTCTCCATGCCATGCATAATTTTGTAGCCCTCTATCATGTCTCCCCTTACCCTCCTTTTTTCCAGGCTAAACAATCCCAGTTGTTATAACCTTCCCTCATAGGGGAGATGCTCCAGCCCCTTGATCATTTTGGTTGCCCTTTTCTGTACTTTTTTTTTTAACTCTGTAATACCCTTTTTTAGGTGTGGTGACCAGAACTGTACACAGTATTCCAAGTGTGGTCACACCATAAATTTGTATAAGGGCAGTATGATATTGGCAGTTTTATTCTCAATTTCTTTTCTAATTATGCTTAACATGGAGTTTGCCTTTTTTACAGCAGCCGCACACTGGGTTGACACTTTCATCGAGCTGTCCACCACAACCCCAAGTTCTCTTTCTTAATCAGTCACCGCTAGTTCAGATCCCATCAGGTTACACATGAAGTTGGGATGTTTTGCCCCAATGTGCATCACTTTACACTTGCTTACATTAAACGGCATTTGCCATTTGGGTACCCATTCTCCCAGTTTGAAGAGATCCTTTTGGAGCTCCTCCCAGTCCCTTGTTTTAACCACCCCAAATAATTTGGTGTCATTGGCAAGCTTGGCCGCTTTGCTGCTCACTCCTAATTCCAGATCATTTATGAACAAGTTGAAAAGCATTGGTCCCAATACAGATCCCTGTGGAACCCCACTATTTGCTCCCCTCCACTGGGAGAATTTACCATGTATTCCTACTCTCTGCTTTCTGTTCTTTAACCAGTTACTGATCCATAAGAGGACCCCTCCTCTTATTCCATGACTGCTAGGTTTGCTCAGGAGGCTTTGGTGAGTGTCAAAAGCCTTTTGGAATTCCAAGTAAACAATGTCTACCAGATCGCCCCTGTCTCCATGTTTATTGACACCCTCAAAGAACTCTAAAAGGTTAGTGAGACAGGACTTACCTTTGTGGAAGCCATGTTGATTCTTATTCAGCAGGGCTTGTGCTTCTATGTGCTTACTAATTTTATCTTTAATAATGTTTTCAACCAATTTACCTGGAACAGACATTAAGTTGACCAACCTGTAGTTTCCCAGATACCACCTGGATCCCTTTTTGAAAATTAGTGCTACATTGGCCATCTTCCAGTCCTCTGGTACACGGGCTGTTCTTAGGGACATGTGGCATATTTTGGTTAGAAGATCAGCAATGTCGTATTTGAGTTCTTTGAGAACTGATGATCTGAGCCCGGTGATTTAATTGCTTTCAATTTATCAATAAGATTGAGAATGTCATCTTTTGTCACCACTATTTGCCTCAGTTCCTCAGATTCCCTTCCTGAAAACAACAGTTCAGGCAGCGGTATCTGTCCTATATTTTCTGCAGTGAAGACTGATGAAAAGAATCCACTGAGTTTCTCCACAATCTCGATATCCTCCTTTAGTACTCCTTTAACTCCATTGTCATTGGTACAACTGCCTCCCTAGATGATTTCCTGCTTCTGATATATCTAAAGAATTCTTTATTGTTGGCCTTGATGTTGTTAGTGATATGCTCTTCAAAATGCATCGCTTTTGTGTAAGCTTGTGCTCCCTTTTGTTTTCCTCACTTGGGCAAGACTTCCATTTTCTGAAGGAAGCCTTCTTTCCTCTAATAGCTTCCTTGACACTGCTCGTTAACCATGCCGGTGACCTCTGGGACTTGGGGCTACCTTTCCTAATGTGTGGTATACATTTTAGCTGAGCTTCTGTTATAGTGGTTTTGAGTAACCTCCAAGCATTTTGAAGGGATTTAACCCTCCTGGCTCCCCCTTTCAACTTCCTTTTCACCAGTTCCTCATATTAGAGAAGTTTCCTTTTTTGAAGTCAAATGTGACTGTCCTGGATTTCCTGGGCAATTTTCCACTTAAATATATATTAAATCTGATGGCACTGTGTTTGCTGTTTCCATTTGGTTCAACAACATTTACATCTTGTACTAGGTCCTGAGCAACACCACTTAGGATTAAATCCAAGGTCACCACTCAACCACTGAGTGTAGGTTAACGTGTTGTGCGAACAGCCCCACTGTGGCTTATTTCCCCTTCTGTGATCATTGTTGTTGTTCAGTCGTGTCCGACTCTTCGTGACCCCATGGACCATAGCACTCCAGGCCTTCCTGTCCTGCGCTCTCTCCCGGAGCGTGCTCAAGTCCATTTTCATTGCATCAGTGATGCTATCTAGCCATCTCATCCCCTGCCATCCCCTTCTCCTTTTGCCTTCAGTCTTTCCCAGCATCAGGGTCTTTTCCAGAGAGTTTTCTCTTCGCATTAGGTGGCCAAAATATTTGAGCTTCAGCTTCAGTATCTGTCCTTCCAATGAGCACTCAGGGTTGATTTCCTTTAGGATGGACTGATTTGACCTCCTTGCAGTCCAGGGGACTCGTAAGAGTCTTCTCCAGCACCACAGTTCGAAAGCATCGATTCTTTGGCGCTCAGCCTTCCTTAGAGTCCAGCTCTCACAGCCATACGTTGCTACTGGGAAAACCATAGCTTTGATTAGATGGACCTTTGTCGGCAAGGTGATGTCTCTGCTTCTTACTATGCTGTCTAGGTTTGCCATAGCTTTCCTCCCAAGGAGCAAGCGTCTTTTAATTTCATGGCTACAGTCACCATCTGCGGTGATCTTGGAGCCCAAGAAAATAAAATCTGTCACTCCATTTCTTCCCCTTCTATATGCCAGGAAGTGATGGGGCCAGATGCCATGATCTTCGTTTTTTTAATGTTGAGTTTCAAACCAGCTTTTGCACTCTCCACTTTCACCCTCAACAAGAGGCTCTTTACATCCTCTTCGCTTTCTGCCATTAGGGTGGTATCGTCTGCGTATCTGAGGTTGATCATAATTCTGCCGGCAATCTTAATTCCAACCTGTGATTCATCCAACCCGACATTTCTCATGATGTACTCTGCATATAAATTAAATAAGCAGGGCGACAATATGCAGCCTTGTCGCACTCCTTCCCCAGTTTTGAACCAATCGGTTGTTCCATGTCCAGTTCTTACTGTTGCTTCTTGACCCTCGTACAGGTTTCTCAGGAGACAGGTAAGGTGGTCTGGGACCCCCATCTCTTTCAGAATTTGCCACAGTTTGTTGTGATCCACACAATCAAAGGCTTTAGCATAGTCAATGAAGCAGAAATAGACGTTTTTCTGGAATTCTCTTGCTTTCTCCATGATCCAGCAAAAGTTGGCAATTTGATCTCTAGTTCCTCTGCCTCTTCGAAACCCAGCTTGTACTTCCGGTAGTTCTTGGTTCGCATACTGCTGAAGCCTAGCTTGTAGGATCACAGAATCATAGAATAGTAGGGTTGGAAGGGGCCTATATGACCATCGAGTCTAACCCCCTGCTCAATGCAGGAATCCAAGTCAAAGCGTCCCTGACAAGTAGCTGTCCAGCTTTGTCTTGAATGCCTCCAGTGTGGGAGAGCCCACTACCTCCCTAGGTAATTGGCTTCATTGATGTATTGCTCTAACAGTCATGAAGTTTTTCCTGATCTTTAGACAGAATCTGGCTTCCTGTAACTTGAGCCCATTATTCCGTGTCCTGCACTCTGGGATGATGGAGAAGAGATCCTGGCCTTCCTCTCTGTGACAGCCTTTCAAGTACTTGAAGAGCGCCATCATATCTCTCCTCAGTCTTCTCTTCTCAAGGCTAAACATCCCCAGTTCTTTCAGTCTCTCCTCATAGAGCTTTGTTTCCAGTCCCCTGATCATCTTCGTTGCCCTCCTCTGAACCCTCTCCAGTTTGTATCCTTCTTAAAGTGTGGTGCCCAGAACTGGACACAGTACACCAGATGAGGCCTAACCAGTGCTGAGTAGAGGGGAACTAGTACTTCACATGATTTGGAAGCTATACCTCTGTTAATGCAGCCCAAAATAGCATTTGCCTTTTTTGCAGCCACATCACATTGTCGGCTCATATTCAGCTTGTGATCTGCAACAATTCCAAGACCCTTCTCACTTGGCTTGTTGAGCCAAGTCTTCCTCATCTTGTAACTGTGCATTTGGTTTCTTTTTCCTAGGTGCAGAACTTGGCATTTGTCCCCATTAAATGTGATTCTGTTGTTTTCTGCCCAGCGCTCCAGTCTATCCAGATCACTTTGAATTTTGTTTCTGTCTTCCAAAGTATTAGCTATCCCGCCCAATATTGTGTCATCTGCAAATTTGATCAGCATTCCCTGCACCTCCTCCTCCCATCATTAATAAAAATGTTGAAGAGCACTGGGCCCAGGACTGAGCCCTGCGGTACCCCACTCGTTACCTCTCCCCAGTTTGAGAAGGTCCCACTGATAAGCACTCTTTGAGTCCGATTCTGTAGCCAACTGTGGATCCACCTGTTGATCATGCTAACCTGGTCAGTATGACTGAATGACTCTTTCCTCCCAAACCCTTCTCTCCTTGATTACTTTCCATATCCACTGTCAATGTTGCCATCAGTTTCACTGACCAGGGATGACTCTGACTTTATCTTTGATTCCACCCTCACTTTTGTTTTCCATATTTAACACTGCAAAATTCTGTCCATTGTTCTCCATCCCCTTGGCTGAAACTCTGGTTCATGCTCTGCAGTGTCTCCCTAGCCTTCCACGATCATACATCCCTGTTTCCTCACCTCTGCCCAAAACTCTGCTGCCAGAATCATTTGTTTCTCTCATTGCTCATATCACCTGATAGAAAAATACTCAGGTAATGCTGTACTTTTAATCAATTCACATCATCCCCTATTTGCATGTATTAAAAAAAATCATAGTAGCTGTATATTTACAGTCTTTTACTGTCTCTTATCCAAAATGTTTGCAGGATTACATAGATTAGATAATATTAGTATTTCCAGTGAAGAAAAGGAATATAAGAGAGCTTTGGCTATTGGGTGGTAGAGAAATGAAATAAATAAATAAATAAATAAAGTGATTTAGTTAAAACTGACCTTTTAAATATTAATAATTTAAATAAATATTAATATTTATGAAGTCTTATCATTCTTCAGAGAAAATGTTTACACAGAAGGAATTGATTGGATGTTGATTAGAACAGAGTTCTGCTCCCTTTTAAGTTCATGTGCCTATGATTCATTACTAAGTTAATTCTAAAATGGCTGGATGAATCAGGTAAAGAAGAAGTGCAACATATGAGACAAAGAAATAATGTCATATACACATGGATATACCACGGATGTAGCTGTTCCTAATGGTGTACCCCTGGCATCTGCTTGTTGCGTTGCACTGAATAGGTTTCAGTTTGTATAGCCTGAAGATGTGGACAAGAGCCGTTGTGGCGTGTGAGATCAACCACTCGTCTGCTTGCTTTTTAAAAAATTAATCTTTTATTGTGAATTTTTACAAAACAAAACAAACTGAAAACATTACAAAACCTAAGGGAAAAAAGAATGAAATAAAAAAAAAAGATACAACAACACATTCAAAATCCTCAATTTCTAACATTACAGTATTTGAGGGGGGAAAGGAGGGGGAAGGTTACACATAAACTTCAGTGAAAGCGGACCAAATATCCGCATATAAGTCCATTTGCAAGTTACGCCTATATACCAGTCTTTCAAATGTTGCTAGTGCTGTTAAGTCTTCAGTCCGTTGCCTTATAGGCAGCGAGCTTTTATCCTTCCAATATCGTAGTATCAGTCTTTTAGCAACCGAAAGGGTGCGAAAAATCCATTTACACTGACCATGTATTACGTTCCAAGAAGCAGGTAAGTCATTTAAAAGAACGTTTACATCAGTAAATATTAAATAGTTTTCCAATACAAAATTTATCTGTACAATAACTTCCTCCCAAAAGGAGGCGGCCATTGGGCATTTCCAAAACATATGAATAACAGAAGCATTGACTGCATTACACCTCCAACAATTAGCCAAATTTGACAAGCCTGTACTAAAAAGACGTTGTGGCATCCAATAGACCCAAAACAAGAGCTTTTGCTGAATAAGGCATAACTGAAAATCCATTGGAATGTCTGATAAAGATGACAAAATGGCAGTCCATTGATTAAGCAAAATAGGACATTCCAATTCCCTGTTCCATTCCTGCTGTAAACCACTTGTGTCATATTTATTCATTGATAATAAATGTTTATAAACATGAATCATAGGTCGATACATCTGATCAGCTTTAATAAGGAATTCCAATAGCGAAGGAGACTCTGAGGCAGTAAAAGCAGCTGGACTGAATCTAGATACCAACAAATGTTTCAATTGCAAATACTGCCATTCTGCTGAAGCCGGCAGATCAAATTGGTATCGCAAAATTGAAAATACCAAAAACTCATCAGCAACCCCCACTAATTGATCTAAAGTAAGATCATCTTATCTGTCTAGGTCCGCCAGAAAAACATTTTCTTGCCAGTTCTTAAATCTGGATTTCCCCATAAAGTCAATTTAGCATGGGAAAATGGATCAAACTGTAATTGACGTGACATTATACGCCAGATTTCCCTAACTGCCAAAACTGTGGGAGGAGCTCTGTCTACCTTAATATGCAGAGAACCTAATGCCATCCATTTAAAGAGAGGCTCCAGACAAGAAGATTCCAATACTGATCATGGAGGGAAATCTAATTTGAGTGGAAAAGACCAAAATTTAGTAGAGGTCAGCAAATAGGTCTGATGGTATATAGCTAGATCAAATAGGTCTGATGGTACATAGCTAGATCTGGAAAACTGAACCCGCCTTCATTAATTGGAAGCTGCATGCTTTTTAAAGATATTCTTGGTGGAGAGGAACTCCAAAAGAATTTACAAAACAAAGCATTGAGTTTTTGGAAATATTTTCCAGGTACAAGTATAGGGATCCCTTGTATAACATAAATAATTTGGGGTATGGTATTCATCTTAAGTGTATTCACCTTACCCCATAAACTCAACTTTAAAGATGCCCATCCATATAAAGATGCCCATTCTATATCTCATGAAATATCATTGATCAACTTGTTTAAATTTAAACTAATAATTTGAGATATATCTCTAGGAATAATTATTCCCAAATAAGTAATAAACACTGGGCACCATCGAAATTGCCAATTGGCTAATACATTAGGTTATATCCTATATCCAATCAGCATTATTTCTGACTTTGACCAATTAATTGAATAGCCAGACAATTCATCAAAGGTATTAATCGATTTCATCAAAGCTGGACCCGATGACTGGAGTCTCGAGATAAATAACAAAAGATCATCAGCATAAAGATTAATTTAAAATTCTAATCCAAAATGGACAAATCCATAAATACTATTATTTTGTCTAATAGCACACATCAGACATAGGCCTCCTCAGTCCAATCCTTTTGCAACATCTGCCGATCTGCATCCATCAAATGAGTTTCTTGTAAGAAGGCCATGTCAACGTTAAGCTCTTTTAACTTGATAAGCTCTTTTGTGTTTGTTTACATTTCGCAGCCCCTTGACATTCCATGAAGTCATTTGCCCCTCCACTCAAACACATCTTTCTAGATTTACAAACAATGACTAAATTTATATACCATAATTGGTATAACAAATACATCCTTAATTTACATTTAGGACTAACCATTTCAAACTTCATCAAAATAATTCTTGTTATGTAGAAACTTGAGAAAAATTTTACAATTATTCCAAAATATGAACAAAAATTGAAAATAAAAAAACCAAAATAAAAATAAAACTCAAATAATCCAATTTGTGTCTACCTACCAAAAAAAGTGCCAAAAAACCCGCTAACATACCAAAACAAATAAACCTTACCAAAAACAAAAAATGAAAACTTTTGCCTTCCATTTGGACTGACGTGTAACCACAATGCTCAGCTTAGCCCCTCCCATGTATTAATTACATACACAGAGCAAAGTTACAAACATTACAAATTTAACCAACAAGAAATAGTAGTAGTAGTAGTAATAATAATAATAATTTTTAAGAATTAAAAAGCCAGTTGGATATTTTAACTTAAATTATATCTGGAGATGTATTCATATGTGTACATAAATACACACACACACACATACAAATGTATATGTATATACATATACATACACACGCATACACAGACATGTATGTACCTACATAATCTTATTAAGCTAAATTTAATATAGTAGTTACATATAACCTGTATTTACTCAAAATGTGTAAATGAACACACTCAAAAACAGGAATTATGTATACATTATACGCATACAAGAGGAAAAGAAAGAAAAGAAAGAGAAGAGGGGGAGCAGTAGTATACAGTGCATCTGATCTGGCATGCCGCCTGTCAGGATGGATTCTGAGCGCAGGGAGATAGCAGCTCAGATTGAGAAGAGGAGCAGCCAGCACTGGGGGAGGTTTTTTCACAGGCCAGTTCAGATATGGGTAGGCGTGCTTCTCAGGTTACCAACTCCCATTGCTTCATCCTCACCGCCCTCTGTGAGAGTCAGCGCGCGGGGGGGGGGGTGGCTTGAGGTCTGTGACCTAAGAGATGCCAGGCGGAGACGCAGAGCTAAGAGGGGAACCTCACGGGCACAGCTTAGATGTTCGGCCTGGTTAGCGATGCATGAGAGGCTACGCAGGGGAGCAGCAGGCAAGGGGCGGGACCTCCCTCCCTAAGTTAGCCTGGTCAGACAGCCGCCTTTTCAAACTGAGGACAACTTTCGTTTATCTCATTTGAATCCCCTGGAGGCCTTCCTTTGTAGCAGGAGAGTCTTCGAGGATTTGCATCTGTAATGAACCTGTGAATAATGAATTAAAGGTGTGAGGCTGAAGCCTCTCTTTTTGTGTGTTTGTGAGTGCTTGAGGAAAGAGGGGGGCAAGGGAACCCTGACAGTGCCCAGACTGCTTATCAACTATAACCCAAACAAGGCTTGACAGTGAATACTGCCAGGAGAACAGTAAAAAGAAAAAGATAGAAAATGGCTGGATTCCAACTCAAGAAACTGAAGAAGTCAGACTCAGATCCTTCATTTAATGCCAGTGAGAAATTATTCTGCAGCATCAGAACTCAAAAACTTCTTCATCTGGCCTTCAATAAAATTACAAAATGTGGCAGGATATTTGACATGATATTGCAAGTTAATTTGCTTTGCCAGATTTCTTGCCTTGGTAAATTGTCTTCTATCAGCGATTACTATAATCAGGAAAGAGCATAATCTTGTTGTTTGCCGACCTCCACTGAAGCTCATGCCCTTCTCTTGCTAAACGTGCAAGATAATTTTCATGGAGTCACGTAAAAATTGAACGATAGCCGATCCCTCTCTGATGCCTTGTGTAGAACCAGGAACATGATAAGCACACTCAATATCAAGTGGAAAATCAGAAGACAAAGCCAATAACTCCCGCAGAAATGTATCCATGAACTCAGCAAGATGGAGATCTGTAGCCAGATCTTTAAAGCCAAGAATACAGAGGTTAGCTCTCTCCGAGCAAAGGCCTCCAGTTGAGAAATTCGAGCAGACAGAACATTATGAGAGGCATCCATAGCAGTTTTGTGAGCAGTAACCTGGTCTTCAAGTGTGTTAACTTTCTACTCCAACTTTTGAAGACAAATATTCATCGAGGCCACAGAACCTTGAAGGATAGTGATGGAATCCTGAATTGTTTCAAGCTTCTTTGACTGCACTGGTAGAACTGCAAGGGCATATTTTTTATCAAAACAAGCAACTCCTCTCCCGCGTTTTTAGAAACCTTTGCTGGGGGGGCATTTGGGGGGGTAGGCGGCATTCCCAAGCCTTTCCTCCCCCTTGTTGTTGCCATCCTCCTCTCACTTCCAAAAGCACAGCAAGCAAATAAAAGTGTGGAAACAGAAAACAAAAGCTGAAGCAAGTTTACATGCAAATACCCAGATAACACGACAGCCTCGAAGAGGTAGTTTTAAAGCTGAAACTCAGGGGAGACGCAGCGATGAGCCGATCACGACGCCAGCTCCAACCGGAAGTCAACCGCTTGCGTGCTTGACCTTTTGTCCTGCTTAGCTGATGAAAGCAGCCACGGGAGGCTTGGTCAGGAGAGTGAAGAGAGCAGTGAAGGCCTCCTTACAGTAGGGGATAAGTCCATCCAGCATTAAGATGGCTGCAGCAAGACCCTTACTAGAAAAGCCCTCTCTGGCTGCCACCATGTTGAATAATTCCCAACCAGTCTCACATTTGTCATTTATGGGAAAGATACTTGAGTTTGTGGTGACAGGTCAGCTCCAGATATTCTTGGACAAAACAGATTATCATAGAATCATAGAATAGTAGGGTTGGAAGGGGCCTACAAGGCCATTGAGTGCAACCCCCTGCTCAGTGCAAGAACTAGATTATCTAGTCCCTTTTCAGTCTGACGTTGTGGTCCATCTACACCGGGATTTAAATGGGGGAGTATGTTCCTGTTGATTCTGCTGGAGCTCTCAGTGGCATTTGATACCATCAACTACACTATCCTCCTGGACCACCTGATCAGGATGGGTGTAGGAGGCACCATTCCTTGGAGGTTCTGGTCTTTCCTCAGGGGTCAGTTCCAGAAGGTGATGTTGGGCGACTCTTGTTTGATGCCTTTGCCAATGGTGTATGATGTCCCTCAGGGATCGATTCTATCCCCCATGTTATTTAACATCTCCATGGAACCACAGGGAGAGGTTATCCAAGGGTTTGGAGTACATTCTTACCAATACGCAACTCTATTCCTTTTTTCACCTAAGACCAAGGAAGCTGTTGGGGTTCTAAAAGTGATAATGGACTGGGTAAGGGGTAATCCAGACATTCTCCTCGTCAGGAGGGAGATGGACTCTGAACACGGATTCAATCTGTTTTGGATGGGGTTGTATTCCCCTTTAAAAAGCAGGTTCACAATTTGGGGTTCTCCTAGATACTGCATTTGTTTTGTTTAAAAAGTTGTTTTATCTATGGCCTCTGCCTCTGGGTTTTAATTGATTCTGAGTTTTTATTGTGTTTTTTACTGAATGTATGGTTTTATGATGTATTGTGGTTTGTAATTTTTGTGAACCGTTCTGAGTAGTGCACAGACACTAGAAGGGTAGTGTGTGTGTGTGTGTATCACATATATCCCTTTGGGACACTACGGTGTTAATTATTAAGCATATGATATTGTGAGTGCTTCTGGTGTGAATATACATATTTGATTTTGAACGTGTCAGACATATTTAGGATGCTTACAGATGTATACTCTACCTAACTAAACAGGCATTCTTAGGGGCAAAATACATGTTTTGTTAAACACATAGTTTGCCATTACATGTCTTCTAAATTATCAGCCATGATGGGGCCTGATTAGGATCACAACCATGGTGTGCAGGGAGGAGGGGGTTAACTTTTCCCCTTTCATTGTGGTCCTCCCCCAAAGTTGCAGTTTCCCCTCAGGAGGGAAGCTGCCATTGCCATCAGTCTACTGATGATGCCTCATTCCAAATCCTCAGATGAGCACATTGAGCTACTACATGTAGATATGTAAAAGCATGGGAGACAAAAGAAGCCCACCTGGTTTCCCTCTCTAGAGTTTTAGGCAGCTGGGATATGTATAATAGTCACACAAGCGTTTAAAATGATTGTATGGCTGCTACAGTTTTCAACTGTTGTAATTTGTTTCTCAGTATTTGTTCTATGCAGGGCCAGTCCACCCATGAAGCAGGGTAAGGTGCTCACATCAGGTGGTGGAGCAGGAAATTGCACCACTCCACTCCACTCCCCTGCCAGGAGGGCCCACCGCAGCAGCCTCCAGTGGGTGCTCTGGAGAGCCCTGCCAGCTGCTCCCACTGTGGCATTTGTCACAGCAAGAGACCAGGCAACAGGGCTCTCTAGAGCAGCTGCCTGCCCTCTCCTTGCTTTGTTGCATGAGGCCAGAAAATGCAGTTGTGGAGCTCCTGCAAGGTCTTGTGAGAGCCCTATAGCCACTTCTTCTGGCCGCGTGGCTCTCTGTAGAACCAATGGTGCAGTGGCAAAGGGAAGAGAGGGCGTGGGACAGGGGAAGTGGGTGGCGGTGATGCGGTGCAGCAGCAGTGATGCGTCTTCTCTCTCACCTCAGGTGGCAAGAGACCATGCCCCGGGCCTGGTTCTGTGGATGTTACGTGCTTTTGTTGGTTGACTGTACACTGCTTTGAGTATGGAAATGTTATCAATAAATAAAAGCAAAGAGTCATGAGGGATTGGGAGGGGAGCAGAGAGGGCAGGTAGAAATAGGAAGGATATTTCCTCTTCCTGCAAATTCCTCACCCAAAGGACAAGGGGACCCTTTGGCACAAGGCTGCCCTGCAACAGTCTCTCCACTACTGCTCAGCAGCTCCTTGAGCAAGACAGTCCTGCCAGGGTACCCCCTGGCAGCATGGCAGAGGTGGGCAGGTGCTGTTTGTGTCTCAGCCAAAGCCTCCTCGGAGGGGTTGAGGGGAGGGGGAGGTTTGTTTTGACCCCAAGAATGTGGCAAATGTTGGCAGATGAATGGGCTCTCTCCTGTTGGAACAGACCAACCCTGGCCCTAAGCATTACCCCCAGATTGCCACCTCCCACACCCTGCAGCAGACTGAAAGGATGCAAAATTTAGAGATGATGAAGAGTCCCTGCCTGACGGTGTGTGCACCAGCCCCATCGCCTGGCCAGCCTCACGTCTCCCTCCCTCCCACTGCACACACTCGTGCTCCCGAATGTCAGGAGGAATGCTGCATTTTGGAGTTGCTTGATTACACTCGGCTGTGCTCCATGTCCTGGAGGGCAAGCTGAGCTATTATTAGCCGTGGCTTAGGAGACCCTGCTAATGCAATGGCAAAGGTAAGGCTTGGAAGGAGACAGCTCCAACTGTCCCTCTGCTCAAATCCTGTGGCATGTGCTTCTCTGCAGAGAGGGCTTTAGCAGTCCTGCCCACAGGGATACTACAGCTGTCTACACCAATAAATAGCAAAGAGAAGTGAGAACTTCTTCAGCCAGGTAAAAAAAACAACGGTAGGAATCTAGCCGGCAGACCAGCACAAACCTCCCCAACCTGGTGCCCTCCAGATGTTTTGAACCACAACTCCCATCATTCCTGAGCATTGGCCATGCGGGCTGGGGTTGCTGAGAGTCAAAGTCCAAAACATCTGGAGAACTCCAGGTTGGGGAAGGCTGCTTTAGATACTGCTAGTCGGACCTGTATGTTTTTCTGGGCAGGCTAGATAGCTTCTTTGGGAGGAGAGCAAATTAGAGTAGGAAAACAACGCATGGGGAAAGTGTTAGCATCCCTCTGCCTGCTCCTTTTAACAACAACAACAGAAATAGAAATGCTGGGTCATCTGATACCAGAACTCTTGCATCTCATGCAGTTTGGCCCACAGCAAAACACCCCATTTTAACTTCTCTATTTGCTGAGTGCAGGCTGAGGAATCAACATCAGTGACTTGAGAATCAGGAAATTCCAGTTTTTTTCCTTACAAGAGTTACCAATAAGGACCACTTTTTAAACTGCTTGAAAATTTTGAAGGTCTGCCTTTATTCTGTGCCTTTCTTGGCAATAGCTTCAGCAGCATATTTTGCTAGATTTCAGAACAGCAGCCATTAGTCTGTTGCAACAAAAACAACGGTGTTGTGGTATCTTAGAGACTTAATTTAGCATGTGTTTTTGTGGAGCGCACTGCATCAGATGCATGAAATGTAAGCTAAATTGTATGTAATTTGTAAGCTATATAATATAGCTGGAGGTGTCTTTGGCAACTAGGGTTTTCACCATTCTGTCCTTATAAAACCTGAAACTTCCATCCATCATCAATCGTGATAGTTTGTCCTATTGGTATAATATTTGGCTCAAATACTCTATATGCAAAGGGATGTGATATGGCCAAATGGAGAAACGTCCAGTGAAAAATGGCTGAGTTATAGCAGTTTTAATATGTTGCTTTGAAGTGCAGCAAGCCTCTATCCAATCACTTTTGTGTTCATCTATAATAATATATATAATACCTTCAGTTTATCCTTTGGGCAGTTTAAAGTAGTTCAAAAAAATGTTCAAGGATAGTGCTGAGGTCTCTCTTTCTCTGGTTTGAGGAAAATGCACGGTGTATTCCTAAAGTGAATTTAACATGGGAAGTGATTCATGGGCAAACTCATACAATGCCCTTTGATTTCTGAGGGCAGAAACAAGACTGGTAGGGAATGCTGGTAAATGCAGCACATGACCGATTGGCAGATGGGATCTTTCAGACTGGACTCTGTTGCCTAAAGAAAAATGGCTGCCACTGGACTGAGCAGGCTTGCAGAAACTAAGTGAGGGAAAGGGACAGTGCTTTGGAGAGGGGGGCATAGGAAGTGCAGCCGTGTGCAGGGGAGGCTGGGGGCTCCGATGTCAGTGGGGCAGTGAATTGCATCTTGGAGAGCTCCTTTAGAGATCTGACTGAGGCCTGGAGCGGATTCACTGCCCCAGTGACATCAGAGTCACCAGCCTCCACTGGCCATGCGTGATGAAGTGGTGGCAGTAGCAGCACGTGTGTGTGTGTGTGTGTGTGTGTGTGAGAGAGAGAGAGAGAGAGAGAGAGAGAGAGATGCTGCTGTTGCATGTTTTTGTATTCATAAGAGCCCCAGTCCTCTTTCTCTGCAGGCTGGGGAAACACTGAAGCTGGAGTTAAGATGAAGGCTTGCACAGGCTAAACTTTTGATTCTGACAGACTCCTTCTTGCAAAGTTTTAAGTTGCAGAACGTAATGCATACACATGGGGAAAATGCAACTTAGAGCTGTGGTTGTAAATTATAACCTTGAATTCTGATAACCAACCACTTACAAACCTCTTTATAAGCTGAAGCACAGTGTGCACTCATGTGCATGTTTAACCAAAAGTGAAACCAGCACATTAATTTTTCACATTTTATCAGAATACCCGACTTGCTCTCCTCTGTATGTAAATGCAAAGGATTTCATTCATTCATTGTAAGCAAAGACAAGCTGTTGCAAAGGGCAGTCCTTTGTGCGAGGGATTGACCTCTTGCTTTCCCTTGCCGACTTGACTGTTGCCTCATGATAGACCCTTATGCCTCCGGTAGCGTGTCTTCCTCTGCAGCCGCCATCTATCAGCCTCCACACCACCATACAGCCTGTCAGTGTGAATTCTCTCTAGCCCAAATGAAACCATGTAGGAGAAACAGGGTTGGTGGTGTACAGATTGGCCCCTTTTCCCCATTGTGTTCTGAGCTTCAATACTGCTTCAGCCTACAGAAGAAAAGGATTGGGACTGAAAGGACAAAGGAAAGAGAGAAATCCCTGATTCTGATTAAGCCCCTAAATCAGGGGTGGGGAACCATCTGGGAACTGGATTGCCCCTGAGACCCTGCCCTCCAGGCCAGATGACATCAGGGGGTGGGCCATGCCCTGACGTCATTGAGTCCCAGGCCAAGCCTTTGCTGGAGTTTTCCAGCCTGCACTTCAGCTTGGGAGCCTGCTTTGCTGGGCTTATACTGGCTAGGGAAAGCCCAGCTGGAACAAAGCACTCCGAGGCACTGGCTGCATTCCTTCCTCACACTCCCCGCACCAAGGATGAGCAAAACTAAGCTGCTCGGTCCCTTTTGCTCCTCCACCTGAAGGACCCATCTTCGAGCCTGAATAAATAGAATCAGACGTGCAGCCTCCCTTTGAAGTTTGCATGCCAGATTTGTTAGCCTACGGTGCCATCATGTGTTGCTTTATAGCTATTACAGCCTGTTTCACCCCTGCCCAGCCTTCAAAGATGGGAAGTTTCCATGTGGATCAATTAAGCTGATTCATTTATCCACCCCAGCCCATCGCACACACCAGTGCTGCACACTGTGAGCAGACTTTAAAAAGAAGGGGCAATGCCTTCTAAAGTGAGCAAAAGTAGTTCAGATACTAAACAGGCAAAAACAAAACCTCTGGGCAAGTAAGGCAAAATCAGACAGAACACAGCAGCACCAAATCCCCTTCTCTTCTCCCCCAGTAGCAGATAATGAACAAAAAAATCTAACACAATATGAACATGTTCCATATTTTCCTGCCCCCAAAAGTGGCAGTCAGTGAGGCAGGGTGGGGGCGGAACCACTCACGAGCTGATGATGCTACATTATGTTTTGTTTTACTATGTATTACAAGGGAAGGGAGCAGAAGACACACGGCTGCTGTTTTTGGAAGTAGCCCTGCACAACCACTAATGTTCAATTCCAGCCTTACTTGTTTTCATTTCATTTCATTTCATTTCATTTATTTATTTATTTATTTATTTATTTCATTTCTATACCACCCAATAGCCGAAGCTCTCTGGGCAGTTCACAAAAATTAAAACCAAACAGCACACAATAAAACAATTTAAAATATATAGAACATTAAAACCACAATATAACAATACAACCACAATAAAACCTAGCAGCAGTGCAGGAGTTTAAAATACAGATTTAAAACAGCAAAGATAAAAATTTAGAAAGCTAAAATGCTAAAATGCCTGGGAAAATAAAAAGGTCTTCACCGGGCGCCGAAAGGAATACAATGTAGGTGCCAGGCGAACCTCACTAGGGAGCTCATTCCAGAGCCGGGGTGTCACAGCAGAAAAAGCCCTCCTCCTAGTAGCCACCCGCCTCACTTCCTTTGGCAGGGGCTCACAGAGAAGACTCTTATGAGTCCCCTGGACTGCAAGGAGGTCCAATCAGTCAATCCTAAAGGAAATCAACCCTGAGTGCTGATTGGAAGGACAGATACTGAAGCTGAACCTCAAATATTTTGGCCACCTAATGCGAAGAGAAAACTCTCTGGAAAAGACCCTGATGCTGGGAAAGACTGAAGGCAAAAGGAGAAGGGGACGGCAGAGGATGAGATGGCTAGATAGCATCACCGATGCGATGGATATGAACTTGAGCATGCTCTGGGAGAGAGCGCAGGACAGGAAGGCCTGGCGTGCTATGGTCCATGGGGTCACGAAGAGTCGGACACGACTGAACGACTGAACAACAACACAGAGAAGGGCCACTGACAATGATCTTAAGGTCCGGGCAGGCACATATGGGAGGAGGCGATCCTTCAGGTAACCTGGCCCCAAGCTGTTAAGGGCTTTGAATGTTCAAAGACATTCACTTAAAACACAAAGGAGAGAATGTGGAGATGGTGCACTCTAGTTAAGAGTTGTCATAGTTCTTGCCAAGCATTTGCTGTTTGAGGAATGTTTTCTAAATGGGCCATTTTCTTCTTAAAAGGTGATATGGAAAGTGCGGGGGGCATGTACCTTACAGGAGACTTTTGCTCATTACAGTTTGAGAGCATCTTCTGTTGAAGGATGTCTGAAACTAAGGAAGTGTGAATCTGAATGGGAGACCAATGGGAGCCCCTTCTAAGAATGAGATGTAAGTGTACAAAATGCTTATTTCAAAAGCGACACCTGAATTGGGACATTGATCAGCACATCCAACCTAAGGTATGAAGAAGAAACAGACACATCACAGATCTGCTTGACTGGTGTTTCCCCCCCGCCCCAAGAACTGATATGTGTGGGGGGGTGAGTTTTCATGGGGGTAAAGACTGAGGGTCAAGTTCCCTTGACCTAGGAGAAAGTATGGTGAAGGCTGAAAGGCATTGCAGTGAAAGAAAACTGTTTCACACTTGTGACCATTTTATTAGACTCTGGTTATGCTTAGTATTATCACGTTATGGTTTCTTGTTGTAATGTTGCACCGTTCTGTTAGTGACCTTGTCAGAGTGGGCTTCCAAGTGTTCCATGGCACGTGAATTGACTTATTTTCTCCAAATAAGTTAATTCACATGCCATGGAACACTTGTGAGGAGGAGCCTGTGGCACTTGGTCACAGCCAGACTGGTGAAAGAGGCCTCACCTCTGCCCCTGAAAGTCTAGGGGGAATTACTTTGCAGAGTTCATGAAGGGCAGAAGCTAATGACGGATGTTCCTAGCCAAGCTGATGGAGGGGCCTTCCCCCTCTGATTCAGCCATTTGGACAGTTTATATTATTTAGAATATTTATACTGCACCCTTCCACTGCAGTCACCATGGTCAGGGTGGCTTGCAATAATTTAAAAACATTTCCCCAAAACATAAAACATCATCACCATTGTTGTTGGTTTATTCGGTCAGTCGCTTCCGACTCTTCGCGACTTCATGGACCAGCCCACGTCAGAGCTTCCTGTCGGCCGTCGCCACCCCCAGCTCCCCCAAGGTCGAGTCCGTCACCTCCAGAATGTTGTCCATCCATCTTGCCCTCGGTCGGCCCCTCTTCCTTTTGCCTTCCACTCTCCCTAGCATCAGCATCTTCTCCAGGGTGTCCTGTCTTCTCATGATGTGGCCAAAGTACTTCAGTTTTGCCTTTAATATCATTCCTTCAAGTGAGCAGTCTGGCTTTATTTCCTAGAGTATGGACTGGTTTGATCTTCTTGCAGTCCAAGGCACAGGAGCAACAGTTAAAAACCTAAAAACCAGGGAATCATTCTTTAGAGCTACTCAACCCAACAGGCTAAATGCCTGCAGAACAAAAAAAATTTGTCTTAGCAAGAGTGGGCCACCTCATATGAGAGAAAACAGTAATTTACATATCTTGGACCCAAGCCATTTAGGGCTTGAAAGTGCAGATATCAGCTTTATTGCACCTGTTTTTTAAAAGCAAGTTTCTAATACTTATGGCTACAAAGACAGGCTTAAAAGCGTGCTTGGTAAAAAATTTAGAAGCCAGAGGGGTGGCTGAAAAGTCATAGTAATGTCAGCGGATGGTTGCCAAGTGTCCAACCTGAGTTTTCTTGCATGTCTAACATCCTATTCCTATTGTGGGAGATTAGCAGATGAAGAGATATCCTACACATGAACCTTACAACATTTTATCCCCCCTCTCCACCATGCCTCATTTCATACTGTAGTGCAAAAAACCTGCACGTCTCAGCCAATGACATTAGAACCCGTGGAACTGCTGCCGTCTCCTACCCCTCCACTTCCCATTTTACTTGCATATGGGTAGGAGCAGCTTAGATCACTCTTGCACAAGATACCTAGAGGCAGAATGCTAGTGGCACATTACAGGCAACAGTGGCATTCTGCTGAAAAAGCATCTGCCCTCCATCAAGTTCTCCCCTGCAACATGTAATATCAGTTACCAGTGTTGTGCTGTCGTCCACTGGCATATTTTTCTGACACAGGTAGGGAATCAGATAATTTAATGGCAACATAACACAGGAAAGTGTTAGCACTGCTAATTAGCATTGTCCCAATACCCTATGTAACATAGCCTAAGAACATGTAACAGAAATAACTGTGTATTGTTCCCCCATTTATCCCATCTCAATTTCCCTGCTTTTCCTCCATTGTCCCCCTTGTATCTGTTTTAGATTGTTAAGCCCCCTTGGATAGGGGATCTGTTGTCTTACTGTCTGAGAAGTGCCATTGTGAAGATTTAAGGCCTATAGAGACAACGAAAGGAAAAAGGTCAGGCCTGGGGGTTTTTTGTTGGGGGGGGGGATATCTCTGAGAGTAGTTTCATTTCCCCAGTTAAGTTTAATTTCTTCAGGCTTGAAGCAGTACTTTTGGTTTTGGGGGAGGAGGGTATAAAAAAAGAGTCAGAAAGACCAGAGCAGTAACAGCAGAGATGGGGAGACCAGAGCCTGAAGAGGGAGCAGGAAGCAGCAGCCCAAAGAAGTCTTAAGTACAGCTAGGGTAAAGGAACTTGCATTTTGTAATTTTTATTTTCTCTTAACGTCTTTTCTACCACTCAGCTCTATTTTGTGAGTACCTTTAGTTGTGATTTGCTTGCTTTAATTTACCAGTAAACTGTTGTGACTAAACCCTGTGTCTAGAGTGACCATCACCCCATGCCTATAGCCTAAACCCCATGTTACTGGGAAGGGGAAGGTAAAAGAAGGAAGGTGGGACTCTTAAGGAGGCAAGAGTTCCTTAAGGAGTTGTTCAGGGAGTCCAGGTCATAAGGGGAACCCTGACAGCCATGTACATAGATGTCACTATATAAATTACAACAGTGGGGCACAGGGATGGGGGAGGAGGTGAGAACTCAAACAGCAGAGCCATTTATGGTGGAATACCGATGTTGCCCATAACATGTGGTTTTGCCCATACAGAGCATAATGGACAAGTGTTCAGGCATCGTTCTGGCACATTGACAGACAATGTTAGGCTACTATCTAGATTTGGAGTAGACAACCTTTTGGGGCGGTGGGTGCACTTGGCAAATTGAGAAACTGCCCTGGGCACCACCACAAAATGTCCGCCATGAGAGGTGTGGCTAGCCACACAAGACAAATAACCTGCCCAAAAGACTGAGTACAAGTCAGAGGTGAAGTCTGAGTCCCAACCCACTGAAGTCCTTGGAACCCAGTTTTCAGCACCAACAGAAATCTATTTCACAGGAATCCCAAGTGCCAGTAAGAAAGCTAGTCTTTACCACTGCTCATTACAGCTGCTTATTATAGCTAGAAACATGCACAGTAACTCATGGAAGGACTCAAAGGACAACTCATTTCATCATGATAAAAGGGAATGAGCTGCAAGCCCAGAACTCTGGTTCGGATCTCAGCACAGTCATCAACTCACTGCGTGTGTCCTTTGGCAAGCCACTGTTTCTCAGCCTCATTAGCAATATGGGGAAATACTGGACTCTTACTGGGCTGTTGTGAAGATTGAGATTTACATAACTCCAAACACTTAAAGATGTGCTATATAATGGCTAGGTATAAAAGGCCCTTGGTGGATTTGAAAGGCAGGATATAAACGTTGAAAGAAGTGAAATATCAGCACAAAACTGTTGATATCTACATCTGTCTAACGTATTCTTGGCAACAGACGGTTTAAATCTGCTGCCAGTTTTTCCACAGAAACTGCACAAGTAGGAAACTCCAGAAGTACGTCAAATCCACAAGCAAGGAAATTCAGAGAACACAAATGGAAGAAATACGAAAGAGAAGTAGCAGACATTTATTCCTCAATTGTGCAAGAGTGTATAGATGTATTTGAAAATAGATGGGACAGAGCACTGTGGCTGAAAGAGATGGAGCCCAGCGTCTCTCCCCTGCAGATTCAGCTTGTTCACGTGAAAGTTGGGTGAGGGGACCACACTTGTTTAAACAAATAAACTTCAAACTACATTTTTACTAGTTTTCAAATGAAGGCTGTTCAAAGATATACATGAACAATGAACATTTCCCAGTGTTTTGAGCAACAATCTTAAAAAGCTACATTTTGTGGCAGTTTGTCCTGATGCATTTGGCAAAATGTTGCCCTTTTACACCTACTTTTAAAATTACATAAGGTATTCCTTACCTACAGTACATAGGCATAGATTTAGTCCCATGCAAAGCAGAATTTAGTGACATGGTGGGCAGTCAGAAAGCTACTGAATTTACCAGTCAAGTCCTGACATAAGAACATCCAGCTCTCCAGTATGTTACCTTAACATGGACATTGGTACTTTCACAACCCTACCTGAAGTCTGTTTCACTGACTTGCCTTTCTGAGGTACAGCCTTTTATGATGAAGCCTTGGAAATTCACAGTTCTCAAATGCAACTATCCAAAATACAAGAACTTGAAGTGAAATCCTTCAGTCTTAGCCCACAAAAAGGTAAGCGTATTCACACAGTTATACGTAATGACTGTAGTAATCAGTTTATTACACAGATTAATCATTCTTGAACGTACAAGCTCCAAGGGAGCAGCTGGGTCTTTAAATATACACAAGTCTGTCAAATGAATTTTTACCCTTACATCCAGAAAGACCTAAGCACTTAAAAACTTAAGAAAATAAGAGCTATTAGCTATGTTAACTGAGAAAACACATACAAACCAAAATTATGAAGGAAAGGTGGGGAAGGGGAGAAGAGTTGAAAATAAATCATCGTCACTTGATGCACTAATAGCTCCAATGCATTTAAATGCTGACCAGATAAACTTAGACCTTTAAAACACAGGATGTGGGTACAGTTTGTTCTTGTTGGTCATACATTTACCTTAGTAGGTCCTTCAGAATAAAATACAGAAACAGCTTCAAGTTCTTCACATCAGTTTTTCATAACAGTTATGAGTTTAAAAGGATTCCACTTTTTTTAAAGTCTCCTTTTGAATCACTGAAAGTCCCCAGAAGCACACGAAACCTTTCACTTCCCCCCCCCCCTTGGTTTTTGTGGCCAATATAAACCTCTTCGGAATGCTTTTATGCTCACAACTAGACTTTGACTGAAGAACTGGCTTTTCACACACATTTCTTTGCTAGGAGTCAATGTTGGTATGGAATACAGTATTTCGTTGTTCCAAGTATGTACAACACGCAGCACTGCTGTATCAGGTAAACATGTGCACAGGGGAAGATGAGGCGTGGGCTCATAGAAAGCAGTCAAATGGAAATCAAAAGGACTTTCTCTTTCAGAGTTCCCCTATCTTTATTTGTAGAGGTTATCCAATAATTTCTTTAATTACATCGCATACTTCTGAGTCCATTCTCGAGCTATTCTGTTGTACCTGTATATATAAAAAAGGTTATTAATGAGGGATACAATTCACCAAGTAGTAGAAGTACTTCTAAAGTCATATTAGTCTTAAGGTATTTCTGGGACTGAATTAAGCAGTCTATACAGAAAATTAAAGGACCAGGTTAAGGCTGCCAGCCTATGCGTGTTAAGACAGAAAAAAGTCCTACACTTCCCAGCATTCCCCAGCCAGCAATGGAAATGTTTGTTTGAATTCTCACTAAGCAGTATAGAATGTTCTAGGAAGACTTCAAAAAGCCCTGCAGTTCATTTAATGGTGCTCACGGGACCTTTTAAAAAAGAAATTGAACACATAGCCTTGCAATTCCTCCTAGATTTTTAGCTCTCACTTCCACTTCCTCTTACCACCTGAAAATTTATTTCATGTACATGCATTTCTTTCATAGTCCGCAAAGTATAAAATCTAGTAGTTGTTCAATTTTCTTTAAAATTAGTAAGTAAGGCAGGAAGAGTCAAGGAAACATTTTACACAGCTCCTCGAGTTTGCACTTCGAATGCAGCACAAAACATTAAGAGCCAATTCTGAGCTCTCACTTTTAACACTGACTTGTCACCTTTACAGTTTTCTTTGTGTCTAGTGGTCTGGTGTTGAAAGATCCAGAATTTCAGAGTGCCCACTTTCATTATGCTCAAGCCTCAATTGTCCTAGAGGATGCTAAATGCTGCCCATTTCAGTCTGTTAAAGGAAGTTACTGTACAATGCTGAAGCAGAAATGTCTCAAGTTGAATGATTCATTTATAGCAATAACTGACTAGAAAATAATTTCTTTAATATTGAACCAACTGAACCTCAAGAACTTTTCACTACAATTAACAATGGTATCCGTCTATTATTACACCTGCAGCTACTCATGAAGCCAAACTCATGTATTTCTTGTTCACCTACCACCACCCGAATCAGGTTCTCTTGTGGCAGAAGTTTAAGTTGTTCCTCCCTCTGCAGCCTAAAAGCAGAAACTGAAGGGCCTAAGAGAGGCAATTGCAAAATAGTAATGTGTAAAGGTACAGATGAAATTGACCAGACTTTTAGCGGATTAACCAGTCCAGTTGAGAAGTAAACCTTATTACTGACTACAGATATCAAAAATGTTAAAGCTGGAAATATAAATGCAAGGCTGCCAACAGAAGCAAATGGTACTCTTTAACAAGAAATGACTCTGGTGCCAAGTGCACAGAGTTAGTCACAGTTTAAGGCATACATCTTCCTCTATAAAACCTTCTAGTTGCTTATTCATTCCTAGGTTTTAAGATGTTTGACTTCCATACTCACTTTTCTCTATCTGTTTTGTAGATCCGTGCAATCTCAGGCACTAAGGGATCATCTGGATTGGGATCACACAACAGAGAACAGATGGACAAAAGTACTAGAGGGAAGAAAACACACTACATTAGGATTTAAGTGCATCTAAACTCCTGTAAACAGCAAATCAATCCTATTCGTCATTTAACCTCCTCCCTTCTCGTCTTGATTTTATATTCTAGTATTGGTCTGGCCTGCACTGGTTTTAAGTCACCTGCCATTAAGAAGGTGCCCTGTCTCTCTGTTATGCAAAGCAGGAGGGAAGTGTTTAATCCTTCCCTTGCCACTTCCCTCTGCAACTGTTCCCTCATGCTGGTTTCTTCCTACTTGAATGGAAAACTAGCCGCTGAGGCAGGCTGAGGGAAAACACGGCACCTCCCCACCTGACATGTCCTTCCTTACAAATCCTTACTGTGCACACTGGAGCTAGACAAAGAATTGGGAATTCTTGTGTTTGCAGACAGTTGTAGGGAAACAACAACCACATTCCCAGGTGAAGTTTGAAATACTGGCAGCCTGGCCAGCATAAGAATAAGAATTTTCATTGCACAAAAGTTCAGGATAAGGTACCAGGGGATATATGCTGCTCTGCTCACTCCCCCCCCCCCCCGCCATTCTTTAAGCCAGTCCTGATGCCTAAGGACTTTGGATGATTAAGAACACAAGAGGATTACCACTGTGCTGGACTGGTTCAGACTGAGTAGTAGCAAACACAATAAAATGTTAAGGCTTTTAAAATGCAAACCAAAACTCCTTTCCCCTATAATTACATACAGGTAACAAAAAACTAGAGGCATGATGGCCTTCATTTCTTGACTACATGTTCCACAGTTTGTCTATAACATTAAAAAACAACCATTCTTAAATTTATTTCATTTTCAAACCTCCCAATAACAGGCAATTGGGAAAAGTTCAATTAAAATACAAGACATTAAAATACAAGACAACAGAACAAAGACAATGAAATAGATTTCTTAGGTCCTTCAAGTAGACTGATATTTCTTCTATAAGACTGAAGTCTGCTTCAAATTTCTGGTACTATTTATGACTGGAAGAACTGGCTTCTCCCTTCTGCAAGAACTCATGCATGGAATGGAACTTATTGTGACCACCCAAGATGGGCGATTAATAAATTTAATAAATAAATATTGTAAGGCTATAATAGCAGTCGAGTACTAGTGCTTCAAGCTCTGGCTCATGAGAGCATATTTTACAACACGGTAGGCAACCCGGTGCCTTCCAGATGTTTCAGACTACACCTCCCATAATCCCTGACTACTGCCCATGCTGGCTGGGTTTTATAGGAGTTATAGTCCAAACTACTTGGACAGCATCAGATTGCCTATCCCTGCCTTACAGCATAATTCTCTGCCCCAAAATCTGGCCAGGTTCGGAGGATCAGCGAGGGAAACAATGCAGCATTGGTTGGACAAGTGACCGGAGATTACCCTAATTACTCACGCCATGTCGCGGGCTGCCATGTCGTCCAAACCCAGCGCATGTGTAATGACGTTTCACCCACCCTGCAACCCATGGCTTGCAGTAGGGGTTGTAGAGCGGGTGGAAAGGCACTATGCCCTCACTGTGTTCAGACAACACAGCAATTCATGACACACCACAGGTAATTAGGTAATCCTGGTCATGCAACCAGCATGCACAGGGGTGGGAGAAACAACCGCCGCTGCATTGTTTCCCCCGCTGATCCTCCGAATCAGACCTTTATCTGGCAATGAAACAAAGAATGTGTTAAAATGGCAGCTTGCCTTATAGTTTTAAGACTTGCCTGCATTTGGAACAGTTCAAGAACAGAGGCAAAAATCTCTTTATATGCCTTGCTTCCACAAAATACTTAAGCAAAATCACCTATGTACCACCAGTTGAATTTGAATTATTAGCTGTATAGGAACTGATATGGCTGTCAGAACCTGTACATGAACCACCACCACCCCATTATTCACAGGATCCACTCCTTTGCCATTGTTATACAACATCCCTCCTGTTCATCTCCTTCTCAATTCTTTTTAAGTAGCACCTACCAAATAAGTAGCTACTTAACACTTCCACCATGTGCTAGGCAATGTACATAACACACTATATGTCTCCTGCTCAAAGTGGTTACACATAAACTCAGACTGACAAAACTGGGTCAAATCTATGTCTAGGACTGCTGATGTGAAGTGGGAAAGTGCAGGATTAGGGGAGCTGGAAAAAGAGGGAACACCAATTCCAGAACAGAAAATCGGGGGGGGGGGGGTTACAAAGTGTTTAAGGAAATTGTACAATATACTTACGAAGCACTCCTGGTTTCTGCTGCTGTGCCTAACACATTTCAAGTATAAACAACTCTTCATCAACACAATTGTCACTTCTTGTCTCCACCATGAGGAGTTTTTGTCATTGGGGAGAACACTGTGCAAGCAGCTCCTGGATTCAGAGCAGTATAAGTTAAAACACTACCACCTCTTGCCTTTGCCACTGTGCCAGCTGTGATGGTGGCCCTATAAGAGGGGTGCACAACCTTTTCGGCCCCAAGGGAAGCATCCCACATAGGCATGGGAGGGAGGCTTTAATCTTACTCCCATCCCAGCGATCCTGAACAAGATCACTGGGATGGGGAGGCTTTAATCTCACCCCCATCCCAGCGATCCTGAACAAGATTACTGGGGTGGGGGTGGGGAGGCAGCTTCAGGGTTGATGTCGGGGGAGGTTGAAGCCTCCTCCCCTCCCAGTGATGCTGGTGGGTATCACAGCTTCTGCACTGCCAGTAGCAGCAGAGAAATAGCAATACTGGCTGTTCAGGGTCACTGGGGGGGAGGAAGCTTTAGTCTCATCCCCTGCATAACATCCCAGAGTGGCTCACAGATTACTGCAAGATGGTACTTGCTGGATCCAAGGAGTTCTTGTACACAGGCTCAAGAACAAAAAGCGGCAGGGGATAATTATGTAGAGCTGCAGGTATGTGTGTGTGGGGCAATGGCAGAGAAGAAAAAGCTGTCCAGGTCTGCTCAATATCCTTCTACGTGGTGATGAAGAAGTGCCCTTCTGTCTTACCCGGTCTCGTACTACCTCCAAAGGAGGAGCACATAGAAACCCCTCTCACCATCCTATGCTGCCTATACATGCTGGTAGACCTGGCTCAAGGAGCTCAAGAAACTTCCTATTTCTAAAGAGGCAGAAAACGGACTACCTTCTTGGAGAAGGACGCACTCTGCCCGTCATCACCTCAAATGTGTACTTTATGGTCAGTCAGGACATCCTCCTGATCCTGGTTGAGAAAGCTATCGTTTTACCATCCTCTATTGCCACTCTTCCAAATTTCCAATCAGGGTAAAATGGGACAAGGAATTGGCCTGTCGGCATCAAATGATCTCAACAAATAATTATGGGGGGGGGGGGACAAGTGAGAGCAGTTTGGGAACACCGGGGTTAACCTACAAGAAGTTATATTTTAAGATGAGGCAATCCAGATGCAGATTGTGGGTTACCTGATTTTCCAGTTTAAACAAGCAGCAGTACATGTGCAAAAAATGTAAAATGTTGGAAGTGGGGGATGCGCAGGGGAGAAAATAGGCCTCATCTCCATCTCTGAAAGCAACTCATACCCAGCAACTGCCCATGAATGTTCTCCAGCCCACTGTACTGATTCACCAGGAACTGACATAATAATTAATAGGGACCAAGCCCCCTCCAGGGGCAACCTGATGCAATACACAGCCATTCAAATGAGATGATACAAGCAACAAGCCAGTACCTGCTAGGTACTGCTCTGTACCACAAAATCCATATATCCTTCCCACTCCTATTTCCAGAGTGAAACCTACTGGCAAATAGATTTACTAAACATTCTGCCTTAATATCATCACTGAGGACATATGATCCCAAAGCAAACCCTCTTCTGAAAACTTTATTTGCTTAAATGGACTGTGGTGTTATGTAGTGTGCACTATCATTTTTATAACAAACCTTTTAGGAAGCCAATGAATTACCACTCACCAGAGCAAGCAAGCAAAATATGCATTTTATGTACAATAGAAGTTGAAGGATAATGGGTTATTCTTCAACTGCTATTGTGCATAAAAGCATATTCTGACCATGCAGCTGGTTTTAGACACATGTTCATAGGCTAAAGATAGCTAAATAACCTAGCAATTACCATTCCAAACAGTAGCTTGTTTTAACTAAGTGCCCAACCACAACAAAATAGAGACAACAACCTCGTTTGCATGTAACAACAACGCATGGGTTGTTGGGGCCATGTGGCCTGGCTTGTTTGAGAGGGAAACAAGCCTCAAATAACCCAACAGGCTATGGATTATTTGAGGATTGTTTCCCCAACAAACAAGCCATGCCGCCCAGCATCGGATGACACGACAAGCTGCACCTAGATGGATAATCAGGCAAATGTCTCCCAGCACTCGCCGCAGCTTAAACAAGCCACCGTGGCTTGTTTAAGCTGCAGTGAATGCGCGAACCGGGTCCGTGTCTATATTTAAATGTAGATGATTCCTTATTTTTGCACACACATGTGTGAATACACACACACACTTAATCATTTTGTAGACCTGAACCACGTGTCTCTGCCCTTCCCACCCCTTTCTACCCCAAGCTCTTTTATACATTTTAAGTGCACTGAATGTCATCAGTGATGTGAGGTAGAAATAGGTTCTGCTACTGTATCTTTCCACAGGAAAAAAATGATTCATAAAGTGACATAAAGAACCAATCAAACTGTTTAGGCTTCAGGGTTTCAGTGCCTTCATATTTCTTCTTTTAAAAAAAAGAATTACAAGTA
This sequence comes from Heloderma suspectum, assembly GCF_057233095.1. Taxonomy (NCBI): domain Eukaryota; kingdom Metazoa; phylum Chordata; class Lepidosauria; order Squamata; family Helodermatidae; genus Heloderma; species Heloderma suspectum. The sequence continues at coordinate 145,292,494 of NC_139461.1, read as the reverse complement.
GCCCAAGGAAATTATTTCCAAATACAGCTCTGAATTTATTTGAATGGAACATTTAAACCACATAAAATGCACTTTACTGGAGTTTTCTTTTGCCCAAATGAAGTATTTCAATTCAACTACTTTTGGCTACTGGAGAAACGTTTGAGATATTTAAACAGCACCTAACAAATTAATACAGTGCATTGTTTAGTTTTGTTTACTAAATACAAGTCAAACACACTAAAATCAGAAAAGTTTCCAATTCAGAATTTCCCAGAAAACCCTCATCACTGGGTACCACAACATTTGCTTAATTCAGGGCTGGGCAGAGTTGTATGATCTACTTTGTTTTTTTACTAGAAACCCAAGATCCACCAATATACGCTTCGAATTAAGGAGTTCTGAGCCTAGGATTTTGTTTTGAGTACCAGAAGAACTCAGTGATCTTCCACAAAAATCCATTCCTGACTACCCCCAAGCTTTCTCCATTTCAGCAGTACTACTGGGGGTGGGGGGTGGTATTTTGTTGTTGCTACTGATAAACAACTGGGAATCAGAAATCTTTTCCAATCTGCTGCAAATTTCCTTTAGATCCACCAATAGTGCCAGAACTACCTTCTTCCCACTCCTAACTTAACTGGTAGTATGCACCTGCCTCTGTGCCCCTCATTTACTTTATATATCCAAATCTGGATATACAGTTCTGACTTTCATTATGATTATTTGGCAACAAAGATCTTATATTTTGGGATAAAGACATTTTTTGATGCATGCAATTTTACATTTAACCAACACACACAAATCTAGAGTTTCAACCATGGCAAAAACTTGAAAGCAGAGTTTTAACTAGGGCTGTGCACGGACGCCTGCTTTGCTTCGGGTGCTGCTTCGGACCCTCCAAATCAGCCTTGCTTTGACTCGGACTGATTTGGACCCCCTCCGTTTTGACTCGGTTCTGGTTCCAAAGTGAGATTTGGATATCTGAACCACTCAGTTGGCGCGTTTTCCCATTGACATGCACGGGAAAACACAAATGGCCATAACTTTTTCAATTTTCATGATAAATACATGAAACCTGGGCGCCTCTCTGCTGACATGGACGGGATCCCAACTGCCAAAATTCAGACAGTTTGCCCAAGGACTTTTTGTGCTAGGTGCAGCTGGAATTTGAGTTTTTCCACAAAAACTCTCAAAGCAAAGAGCTTGACGTCTTGATGCTGCACCGCCGCCACCTCCTTCCTGCTCAGCTGTCTGTGGCCGTGTTTCCACAACAACAGAAGGAGAAGCTAATGGAGGAGTACTGGATTTTAATTTAAAAGGAACCAGATTTGCTGCAATGTGGTCCATGCAGGGCTCCACGACCAGGTTCTCCACACCAGTAAAAATTGCTTCACAGAACATACTTCCTGGTGGGGGTGGGGGTGACAGTGAAGGTCATCTGACTGGCAGGGGCTGCTCAACCAATAAGAGAGGCTTTCCCCTCCCCCCCTCTCCTTTCCCCTGAAAGTACAGATGCGCCTGCATTTCAGGAGCAAGCCTCACTGACCATAATGGGAGTTACTTCTGAGTAGATTGACATATGCTTGTGCTGGGAAAGAGCAGTAAACACAAAGTGAATGGGTAAAACAAGAATCTATACAATCCAAAAGGGATCCTCACGATTTCATATGATTTTTAAAGGGGAGACCCACAAAATCGCCATCCCATCACAGAGCACAACCGCCTCCACAGACTGAACCAGAAAAATCATGGATCCATCACTTGTGGGTGCAGCCACAGCAGAAAAAATTGGATTAAAAGCAGGGGTCCTTAGGGATCCTCATGATTTTTACAAGAAAGATACCCCCAAACACCCTCATATCACAGAGCACATCTATGCCCACAGATTGGGTGACAAATAACACAGATTTTGGGGCTTCATAACACTGTCATGTTACAAAGCCACGGATAAAATGCCCAATTCAATATGGATCCTCTGAATTTTTCATTAGGTCACCCCTGCCCAACCCCCACCCTCAAAGCACAGAATTCATCTTTGTCCAAGTATGCACACTAAGAATCCCAGATTGCTGCTTCCCAGCAGATCCCAGATCTTCTGTTTCACCTCAAATGGTGTGAAAAATCATATGAAATCAAGAGGACCCCTGCCTCAGATCCCTGTTTTTGCACCGTGGCTGCGCCCACAAGTGGCAAATCGGTGATTTTTCTGGTTCAGCCCGTGGAGGAAGATGTGCTCTGTGAATGGATGGTGGTTTTGGGAGTCTCCCCTTTAAAAATCATATGAAATCATGAGGATTCACTTTTTATTTCATGGGTCCTTGTTTTACTTTCTTCCAACACAAAGACAGAAACCAGCCCCCATTTTAACCCTCAGGATCTCTATAATGAAGGGACGCTGTGCCTTGTCAATTGAGGGGGTAAATCGCTGATGGAAACACCCCCAAGGATGGCTAGCCATCTCCTGCTCACTAGGAGGAGACAGTTACTGAGCTGCAAGGGTGTGTACCTCACCTCCTCCTCCTGCCTGGGCGATTCACAGTGCTTTTGCATATAAGTCTAGATGCACATAGACTTCCAATCACCATGTTTTTTAAAAACATGGCCGTTGCAGTGGAGGCAGAGAGACCGCAAGCAGAGCAGGGGCTGGGGGGTCCTCACTCCTCACATCCCTAAGTAACAGCACCAGAATGATCTCTGACTCTGAAACACAGCTGTTTTTCTCCAGTTATTCAATCTTCCCCCCTCCACCATCACTGTCTCCGATTGGAGATTGCTGGGTTATGTTCAGCTCTGATTTGGAAACCAGAGTTTCCATTTGCCAAAGCTCCCTCCCTCTCTCCCACTCCTCAACCCCTCACTAAACTTTCTGAAGTTGATACTTTTGGCACCAGGCTGTCTGGGTTCCTCAGAACAAATCACCGAGTTGGACAAGGGGCTTCGTATAAAAGCTGCTTCGCTCCGGGGTGCCTCGTTGCTATTCTGCTCCACCTCGTACCACAAGGAGGCACCTCTGAAACAGCCTGCTTCAACTCATTATTTGGGATTTGGACCGAAGCAGTCCACAGCCCTAATTTTAACTGTTCATTATCAGCAGACTAACCAGCCTGAAATTCATTAACCTAGCTGGGCCAAGAGCAATGGTGGAATCTGTTGAATAGCCTTAAATCCTCAAGGTTTGTGCATATACACAAGAGGAACACCATCACCAGACATATACATTTTACATTTACATCTGAGAGGAGTTCTGTTCATTTAAACTCAAAGCCAGTTTGCTTACCTTTTGAAATAGTTAATGCTGGAGACCACTGTGACCGTAGAATATCAAGACAAATACTGCCATTACTGTTAATATTTGGATGGTAAATTCTTGTTGTAAATGCAACCTATTAAAAGAAGAAAGTTATCTCATGTAGTTCTATTTACTCCAATTGGATACTACATAGAAAGTATTGGGGTGTAAACAAGATACCCACCTTAGGTGGTTTGAAGGGGTAATCTGTTGGGAAGTGAATTGTCAAGAAGAACACTCCACCCTGATAGGGACTGTCATTCTGAAAAAAGAAAGCTATTAAGAAGGTGTTTAAAAATAAGTTTAAATGTATGTTGTTTAAGACTGGAGGGCTACTTACTGGTCCCATTATTGTTGCTTGCCAATGGAACACTGGAGGAGGAAAGAAAATGAGATACCGACTAAGATATTTCACATTAAGCAAATTAACTTAGCTGCAGCAATCAGTCAATATAGTTAGTGCGCCTTGAGTATAGTGCAGCAAATGTAGATTCCAAACACCAATATTTTACTCTCAGCTGTACTAGGAGGCATTTAGTATTCCAGTTAAAGGTCTGGTTTCATACTCAACTTTGTCAAATTTTATAAGCATAGTATGGGCGACATGTAGGGGCCCCAATACCCCACCCTATGTGCTGAATTACCACTGTAATGACAAGCCCTACAAGAGGTTCAGGGTTCAATAAATGTAGATGCATGTTCTACTGGTCCCCTTGGGCTGTACACCACTGTTTTGGAAAGATACAGATGTTCAGTATTTGGCATTTTAATACAGATAACTACTGTGGAAGTGCAAGCACTGCCTCTTTACTACAACACACAACATATTTCTTGTAATAAACCAATGACTGCTGAAAGCACTCAGTAAATGCTTCATTTAACAGGCATTTATTTTCATTTTTTGGAGTGAGGTCTTATTGACCTAAAATTGCAGATCAACTTGTGATTAACAAGGTGGGCTTTCCGGAAAATTTTTCAGTTTTCATTGGAAACTGTTCTGATGCCCTACAGCAGATGTGGGCAACTTGTGGCCCTCCAGATGTTTGCTTATTATTACATTTATATCCCGCCTTTTCTCTCTCTCACAAGGAACCCAAGGTGGCTCACATAGTCCTCCTCCTTTCCACATTATCCTCACAACAACCTTGTGAGGTAGGTTAGGGTGAGAATCAATGATTGGCCCAAAGTTACCCAGCGAGCTTCATGGCCAGGTGGGGATTAGAACCCAATCTCCCGAGTCCCAGTCCAGCGCTCTAGCCACTATACCACACTGGATATGGTGGTGGGAGCCGTAGGCCAAACCATCTGGAGGGGCACAAGTTGCCTACCCAAGCACTAGAGAGACCTTTTTTAGCATGTTTATTGTACTTGTATTTAGTAAACAGCAAAGCTAAAAAAAATGTATCTTATATTAATTTTTTGTCCCAATACATCACAAGGATTTGACCTGAAATATTTGTGGGGGGGAAATTAAACAGCACTTAATGTGATTTAAATGTTATATTATGTAGAACTTTTTTACTGGAGAAATTGTAAAATTGTGAAGACAACAGTATGTACTTCCCTTATATTATTTAAATATGTGCTGACAACCACTTATCTATTTCAACAGAGTAAAGCTCTCTTCCACTACAGTTGTTGGGGCACCTTCAGTTTTGCTGTCACTGTTTATTAGTCCAATTTCACTCTGAGACATATGTGTATTTCCATGACATATGTATTCTCTCACATACTTGCTCAGAGTAATCATCTGAAAAAGATTAATTACAACTTTGAAACTGCTAAACTTGCCTAATATTGTATTTGCAATGGGGCATTCATTCATTTTTACTAATGAACTTATACAATGGGAAAAATAAAGCACTGGAAAAATTTCCACCCCACATCACTGGTTGTAATTGCCTGAAATTAAAAGTAAGGATTCTGCCATGTTGCCCAATAAACCAGAAGTATTTTGGGGCGGGGGGCGGAGAGAAAGAGATACCATCACCAAACTGTTTTAACAGCAATGCAGGATAGCCTTAGGAAATGTTTGGGCAGATGGTCTCTCCAGTGACATTTACTTAACCTTTTACTTAACCAATGCAGCTGTTTTTATTCTGACTACTATTACTTACTATTACTTTACTTAAAAGTAAAGATGATGTAGTTTTGATCTACATCAAAAGTTGACTACACCTGTCTACTTAAGAGTGCTTTGCATTTTTAAAACATAGGGTAGAATCCAATGTGGCACAGCATGAACACTAATGATGTTGTGCTAGCATAAACTGATGGTAGCCCAACATCATTAGCGCTTGCTAGTGCAAAGGAAAAAGGCAGCTAGTTGCAGATGAAATTTGGCAGCAAACTGCCACTTTTTCCCTTTCAACTGGTAAGCGCTAGTGGTGCTGGGCTAACACTACTGGTTTGCACCATCACAACATCACTAGCGTTAGTGCTGCGCCACCATCGGATGCTACCCAGAGGCGCAACTTTATTTATTTAGGTCAGTTCTCCTCTCTGAGAGAAAATGCTCATTTGAGGCTTTTCCACTTCACAGGTACTTACTGTCATCTCCAACAGGCCCTGCTGAACACTGTGCTGGAGGATCACGTGCCAGATCATTCAGCTCCTAAAAACAAACCCACAGTGGATTCAAAATACGGTCTCTATCTCCCCACAACAGTCACACAACGAGCACTCTACTATAGCTTCCTTTTGCTGTTAATTTTACTAAAATGCAAATGACAGATTCACCAAAGAATTGAGAAAACATTCTTTATAGCAATACCTGTATGTACATTCCTTTTAAAACAACAGTAAAGTAATTCAATGTTGGTGAAGTATACTTTCATTCAGCAACTCAAGTGACATTTATTAGCTGAACATCAAAGCACAGTCCTATAATTTGTTACAGTATTTGCTTCCAATTGGCAGCTTTATCTCTTTTCCAGAATTTCACATATAAAACTTTGGCAATCATTTCTGCAGCAATGCCTTGTGCTGAATTCCATTCACTTTAGTCAACAAAAGTAGTAAAAAAAAGATCTAGCTGGATTCCCCATCACAGTCATTTGAAATGTATTTTCCCCAAGGCTCATTAGCAGAGCCCACCATAACGAATAAATGTAGACATTCAGAATGTATACTTCCAACATAATGGACTACCATTTCCGTTACTTTTGTTTAGACTCTTGGGTATTATTAATTGTCAGCACTTCTCTCTCTCTCTCTTTTTCTTTGTGATCTTCATTCTAAAGAAGTTCATAGAGTATAGGGAAATTTCATCCTCATGCAAATCTCATGTCCATTTAATCAGATATGATTAACTATCACTATAGTTTAAACATACATCTGAAAATTTATGCCCCTTCATTATTACCATGGATTTGAAGTTTGATCAAGAAGCAGCCTTCCATTTATCTTTCCAACTCCTCTAAAGCAAACAGCATACCTTCCTTACCTTCTGTAGGCTATTCTATAACATGAATCCCATGGGTCTACAAATTATGGCTGCATATGGTAGCCAATTGTAGTTTCTACTAGTCAGCTGTGAAGTGTGATCCCACCATGATAATGCAATATTATATGTGATATAATTTATGTATTTATTTTATTTATTACATTTCTTTACCGCCAAATAGCCAAAGCTTTCTGGGAGGATCACTAAAATCAACCTAACATATTGCAACTATATTATATGCATTTATCAACAAAGACATTGTCCGATGAAGCCACGTAACTCAAGCTTGATTTTGACTGAATTTTTTGAGGGTGCAATTCTATGAGGATGGCTATAAGCCTCCAAACTCAGAGGTTTACGGCCATCCAGTGCAGAGTGGGGGGAGCAGCGGAGGCAGTCCTCGCATCTGTGCTCCTCCTGCATTTCAGCTAAATGGGCTCTTTTGCCCATCTAGCTAAGGTGTTGGGGAGGGAAGGAGGTTGGGGAGGCCAGAGGATTCCTCATAAGCCAGCCTCCCCAGTCCCCTCCCCACCTCACCCATGGGAACGTCCCCTTTACCTTTGCTCCAACGTCGCTTTTATGACCTCAGAGAGGCAGCCAGCATGGTTCTCTCCGCACTGGCTGTGAGGGGAGGGGAGCTTCGACTCCTGGGTTCAAGGTCGGCACACTGTCTCCAACCTCAGATCCAGGAATCTGAACTATCCTATGGTCCCCCAGATGCTGTCTAGGGGCCATAGGACTGCTCTCTAAAAGACTTGGAGGGAGCAATCCGATGGCCGCTAGTCAGCAGCTAGACAGCCATAGGATATGTCGGTTTCCGGGAACCAACCAGGGAGCCCACGCTCCAAGGTCAGTTCCCTGAGAACCAACCTTCCACCCCTCCCATGCTGCCTCGTAGGCAGTGCGGAACGGCCCCATGCTCCGTGCTCGCAAGACCAGCACAGAGTGGCAGAGAAGGGGCGTTCTGGGTGGAAATGCTGGTACGACACATCCTATGTGTCGTCCGGCTGCCACCGCCCCCGGTCCAACTTCCCCCGGCTAGACAACCAAAATCGACTGTCTAGCCACAAATGCAGGTCAGGAGAAACGCAGTGGAGACAATCCCTTCTGTGCTTCTCCTGCCCTGCATTGGATAGGTGGCCGCCTCCGAACTCAGGGGCGGCCGCCTATCCCCATAGGATTGCGCCCTGATTCCACAGGTTCAGACAGGAGTTCCACCCCCACCCCCTCCAATGTTCAGGAGGGGGTACAACGAGAAAACACAGGGAATGTGTGCAATTTGGCCAATAGTGTGATTATTTTCATTTTTTTGTCTAAGAAATTTTATTACAAAAATGAAGTGACCAGTCTTTCTAGCAGTCCTGAGGCACCTTTAAATTATTTTGTGGCATCAATTTTCATAGGCTAGTCTACTCAAATGCAGTTTTCCATGGGATTTGGAAAAGCTACAGTGACATTTATTTTTAATTAAAATTATTGATGTCACCAAATTTTAGGCATCTAAGTGCCTTCATTTAGGGCCTTTGAATGGTGAATTGTTTCCTTCGTCAACAACCTCCATGACAAATTATCTGATCCAGTCATGCCATCACAAGCAGATACACCTTTGTTCTTAATGTATAGTGAAAACATCCAAAAATTTGGGAAGATATAAATCTTATTTATATGCATTGTCAGAACTTGTTAACACATCCATATAGCCCATCCATTTGTTTTTTGTTTTTTAAAGGGTGGGGGATAGGCCTGCTGTATTCCGGCCCTCCAGGTATTTGGCCTACGTGCTGCTCACTAACTAGTTTGATACTCTCCTCTCCTTTCGCTATCCCAAATATCGTTTGATACTCTCCTTTCACTATCCCGAATCACAGACTAGCAAAAGGCAGAAAGAAAAGGGGAGGCACAGAAAAGTGCCTGCTTGATGGCTCTGCCAACACACGGCAACCCACCAAGAATAAAAAACAGGAGCCCTAGAGGGAGTGACACAGTGACTTTTGTGCTCCTTTTAGCCTTGGTACTATTAGGCCTAAAAAGAATCATGAAACCTATGCTTGTTTCCTACTCCAGTTAACTCCTTCCATCAGAAATGAGAGACTCACTAGCTAAAGGCAAAGTCAAAACATCCACTCCAAGCAGCCTATGGATTCCACATATACCTTGGTATGGAAGGAAAAGGGGAAAATATTCATATATGTTAAATGTACTACTCTCTGTCAATAAGTAGATTTAAATTCATTGTGTTTCTTTTTACTTATTTTATTTTTCTGTTGGTTGGTATAATCGTGTTTTGGGAAACTAATAAAAGAAATGGAAGACTCGCATGTATCATTACAGGAGACTCTGGGTTGATCTCCCATTTTCTTATAAGAAAGGTGGTTCGCTTCAGACAGTGAAGTCATAATTGGGATGGGCAGCCACAATTGGAGGGAAAATGTTCACAAACATGGGAGAAGACAGGCCCCAAGCCCTTCTAGTAAATCAAGAAGTATATTCCACAAGCCTAAAATATGTCCATGCCTGTTCTAGATCCAGCTTTAGGAAATAAAAGCTAAAACTCCATCAGAAGTTAGCAGCCAACTATCTGAACGATTTCAGATATTTCAGAGGTTTATGCAAGTGACCTTGCTCCAAAGGTAACTGAACTGAAATACTGGGAGTGGAGGGAGTCAATAAAGCACACTTAGTACAATTTAAGTGTTGCATTCAAAAAATCCAAAGCTATAATTGGAAATTATTTTATTGACACTTAAAATATTTTAGAAGACATGAAAACTCAATACCACACATTTCCCTTACAAAATTTATAGTTTAAGAGAAAAATGAAATCTATTATAGTACTGAAATCTATTATAGAAATTTTAGCATGCCTGATGAAAAGCTGTGTTTTCCAGGGACAATCACCTGAGTAATGAAAATTCTGACTTTAGATTTGGTTGGTATTATATCCACTCAGGCTGCAATCTTAACCTCAGCTGGAATCCAGCTAAAAGACAGGCCTCAGGGGGCAGTGCAACCACCACTCTGCCGGTAGAGACAGATGTATGCTGGTGCGATGACACTTATGCCACTGAAGTCCCTGGACCACCCAAGGAAAACTCTGTTGTTGGTGGTGTTCTGTTAGTGCTGTTCTACTGGTGGGGAAACCAGATGTGCAAAGGGCATGTTGTAGCGGCTCTGCCCCCAACCTCAGCCTCTTCACTTTCCTGACTCACCCCAGGAATGAATGCAAATGGGACATAATAGAGTCCCTCCTATTCCGATCAAAGGGAGAGAAAAAGAAAAAGCTGCCTCCTTACTTTCCACCCTGGCCACAGCAGAAAGACAAGGTGATGGACCCAGCGGCTGCTCTGCCAGATCTCTCCCCATGTCTATAAATCCAGGCTGGACTGCTCTGCCCATTGCCCAATTTAATTTATATTGTGTTCATTATGTCACACATTTTATGAAACAATGCTTTTCTAAAAATGGGAAAAGTTCAACAAGAAAATTCTTGGTGGAAGGTTTTCCACTGCATGCCACTGATTCCTAAATATTACAGACTGCGCCAGTTTGCACAACACAGGGGTGGTTAATAAGCCACAGCGGCTTGTTAATCACCCTCACACATGCCAGCCGGATTATTTCCCTAATTACCCTAGCTGAGCTCAAGTTGTTGTGAGGTCCAAACCCAACAGGGGGAGGGTGTGTGTGGCTGGAGTGGTTAACAAACCACCCAGCAACTCTACAACAGACAGTAGGTCCTGAGTGGTTTGTTAATCACCCCAGCCACCCATCCCCACCAGGTTCAGATGTCACGACAACCCACACACAGCAAGGGTAATTAGGGAAATCAGCCAGCATGGACAGGGGTTGTTACCAACCCACCATGGCTTATTAACCACTCTCATGTCATGCAAATCCATACACTCTGTGGATGAATGCAAATGTAGTAGATGAATGCAAACCCTAGAACAGCCCATGGGTCTCAGGGTGGTTTGTAAACCACCCCAGCCAGCCACCCTTGCCAAGTTCAGACGTCACAACAACCTATGCCCCATGAGGGTAATTACGCTAATTAGGCAGCTCATGAGGCAGGGAGGGAAAATAAGCCACCGTGGCTTCTTTTCCCTCTGTGATTGTGCAAACCTGGTCACAGAAACAGATGATAATTTCCAGGTGGTAGCTTTTGTGGATGGCATAAAACCACCTTGAGTGTGATCATTTATATCTTCACCTTGACAATAGTCTGTACTGAACCTCATTTAAAATCCTGTCCCACAACTTAACCTGTTATCTGCATGCTGACTCCAGTAATTTTGGCTATGTACCTTACCCAGAGTTCTCTTCACTTGAGTGTACCAATATAACCTAAATGGATTTTTTCCCTTGGAAGTACCCATGACCTATTTCACATGAATCACACTCTTCTGTCATAGTGCAAGCAACTGATTATGAAAACAAGCTTCCAGTGGAATGATTTAAAGTCAAAGCCACTTAAATCCCCAAGAAAAAAGCAAACATTTAAATCATTGATTTAACTCATGATTTCCAATTTGTAATTAAACATTTTCTGAACAAGTATGCATACTATTTAGCTGTTATCAGAATTAAACATCGATTTGCAACAAAGAGTATTTTCAGACTACCTAGGAGCATAATCCAAGATATTTTAGTGCAATCTACATAGCACATATAATTGTGTAGTCTAAAGGTTTTAGAAACAAAGTGGGGAACTGAATTAATGGATTTATTTTCATTTTGCTCTTTATATATGTGCAAGGACACTAAGATCACTTAAACAGACACTAAATCTACAAGTCTGTGCACACATATTTGGGAGCAAGTTCCACTAAACTCTGTGGTGCATGCTTCCAAGTCAACAGGAGCACGATTCAGCTCTAACTACCCAGAAGCAAACAATTACAGCTATTGCGCAAAACAGGGTTTCACCATGAGATAAGCATCCTACTATTTGACTGCTTGGTTTCAAGTTAGCTTGTTTCAAACAAACCGTAGTTAACACTAACCACAGTTTGTTAGCTTGAATGAAATACAGATAGTGTTTATCAACAGTGAATGTTTCTGAACTACTGCTCACAGCCACACCAGATGGGGGGGAGTGGAAGCTCAAGGTTTGCCTACTCTTATTCATGTCACGCCACACTATGGGCCAGTTCACATGACACAACAGCCCAAGGAGGGTTAATTTAACCTCAAGGAGTTGTGATGCATACCAGTCGCCATCATGAATATGCAACCACAGACTGGGAGTTGTCGTGTTGTGCAAACTTGACTGCCAGGGGTTATTTGAGGGTTAAACAACCCTCACATAAACCTACAACATACCATGGGTTACATGAGTATTGTTTAACCCTCAAATAACCCCCACCGGCCGGGTTCACACGACACAACAATCCCCAACAACTCCTGGTCTGGGGTTGCATATTCATAACGGTAGCTGGCATGTGCCGCAGCTCCTCGAGTGTAAATTAACTCTCAATGAGCTGTTGTGTCATGTGAACCAGGTCACTGATTTAGCAAGATGTCTGAATGCAGCCTTTATCAATCCACAGAACCATGCAATTAGCTCTTTGCACAGTATAGCCTGGGAAGTGCCATTCAAAAGTAGTTTGCGATATGGTTGATGGGTTTGCTAACTGGTGTAGAGAAAGCCTGGAAGCGCCTGAAGTAGCTTTCGTTGTTGTGGCTATCGATTTCTATTTAAGGGAAAGAATCTGCCTTTTGAACTTGGACAGAAAAACAAGAAATCCATTAATTACGTAACTGCTTCCCCACATCTCAGGTAGCCTGTTTTTAATTTAGACAGGCTTTTAATCTACCTTCTTAGAAAGTTTTAATGTTGATCCTGGGGTTTCTAACAGCTGTGATTGTCAACATAATTTATTCTTTGTTTTTAAACTTGATGTGAGCCATCTTGAGCACCACTGTAACAGCGGAAAGGTGGAATAAAATTTTTTAAGAGAAATACATGGGGTTGGAGTCAACCCTCACGTAAGCAGAAGTCCGTTTGCATGACAGGACTCTCCCATCTTCTACTCACCAATGCAGAACCCCCTGCCCTCCACAAATCTGCTCTGGAGGGTGCCCCAAACCCCTGTAACAGTTTTGGGGCAAGCGCAGGGGACTGTACAGCAGAAGGGGGAAATCCGTTCTGTCCAAAATTCCCTCCCGCTGTCAGAATGACACCACTGGATACAACCCATAAAAACCTTCATTTCAAGCTACATTTTTATGATTATACCGATCTGTGAACACTTTTGCACTCCATGCATGACAATCTTTTCATCATGATCTAAGACTCCTGAGTTTAAAAATCAGGCTATCCTGAGTCTGCCACACCAGCTCTAATCCCCACTAGTCATATCACTGCTACACTACCCTAGGAATACAAAGACCTGGGAGAAAAGAAACCCTTTGGTTTGTCTGTCCCACCCCGTAAGGCCTAAAATGGGCAAACTGGAAATATGAAGGGAAAGGATATCTCTTCTAATATTTTTTTTTCTTTTAGAATAGAACGTAAAATACCTTTTGAAGCAGTATTTAAAAATGATATTGCTATCACTAATGTTGCAAATCAAGTTTCAAAGGTAGTAACGTTAGTGATGATTATTACTCCAGATGACTGGGTTACTATACAGACAACGATCTTGTGATTTGATCTTGGAAAAGGTCCACATCTTACAACATATGAAAGTACATCTTGGGGTATTTGATGCAGGTGTGTGCAAGCATATTGCTCCTGCAACGTGATGGCAAAGCTTTTTTACCAAACAGCTTGACTCCTCTTGCTTTTCACTTGTCTCAGGTTCTTCCATCTTCCACATCAAGTGAAAAGCTGATGAATATTTCAAAATACACACATGCAATCAAGGAATGAATTAACATGTGAAAGAGTTGAGAAGCTTGTTTCCATTCATGCAAACCTTCCATTTTCTGAAGTCCATGAAGCTGAAAGTAAAGTTCAAAATAAGCAGCTATGGATCTTTTAACACCAATATTGATTAGCGAAATACACATTTATGCCATTAGTTTCAAGGATATTATTTACTGGAAGGGAGCAGGATACAAATCAAATGAATGATAGATAATTTGTCTGCTGTTACATATCAGTTACTGTATCTTTAGTACACGATAACTTGCCATATACAAAGATGAATCAGAATGTATTAGCAGTATCAAGTGTAACTGATATTCAAAATTAATTGCTACTCCTTTATTACATTATAGGGACTTTGAGCTTTTTATCTAAAACTATGCATTTCTTCTATTGCTACATCCTAATGCAGAGATTCACATGCTGTTTTTAATCCAAGATAATATAATCCTTTTGTTTACTACAATATTTATGGTTTTAAAATAGAAACCATAAGCTTTATTCCTGTTTTTCCAAGAGTAAAACTAATATATATGTGGGTATCTTACTGTTCAGCAGCTTGCAGCTCCATCTCTCACATTGGGTATATAATTGTTTGAACAAAACTAAAGGCATACAAATAAGGCATAATAAGACTTCCCTAAGAGTTCCCCAAACCTCAGGAGAGGCTTTGGGAGTAGGGGCTTCAGAGGAAAGGGGGTGGGGAAATTGGCTTTGTGAAAGTACTACTTTGGATATAACCCAATATATTTCATATTCTTAGACTAAGGAAGAGAATATGGCATATATTTTAACGCCACTTCCAATTATCAATCCAGGAATATCCTATTCCTGGGATGTTTCATGACATGTGAACCTAGAAACTCTGGATTTATAGGTTAAACAACCCGGAGTTAACCCTCCCCAAAACCATGGATGATTGTGGGGTTAACAGTGGGTTACTGAACTCACAAAACAACCCAGGAACATGAGTCCCTGGGTTGTTAATTGAAAGCAGAAGCAGGTGGGAACCAGAACCATCGCTCACACCTGCTCACAAACAACTTTGATCATATAGGCCCCTTCCAACCCTACTATTCTATGACTACTATTCTATGATCCAACGGCTTAATTTAATGGCAGGGGCTGTCGAATTGTGCTTGGTGCCTGTAGGTGCCTGGCTTGCCATGCCGTGTGAACTCAAGTGGCAGGGGTTGTTTGAGGGTTAGACAAGCCTCAAATAACCCCCAAACAAGCCATGGGTTATTTGAGGGTGGCCTATCCCTCAAACAACCCCTGCCGCCTGGTTTTGCATGCCATGGCAAGCTGGGCGCCCAGCACAACATGACAGCCCCATGAGTAAATTAAGCCACAGTGTGCTGTCCTGTTATGCGAACCAGGTCAGTGCATGCTTGTGCTCTCTCTCTCTAAAACCAATCCAGATGCTCTCCACATCCCTTCAGCTTTAAAAAAGCCAGTAGCCAAGGAGCAAGTGTGTGTTGGAGAGACTCCTGCAAGCTCCTGCCCTCTCCAAACAGCAGAGTACAAAACAGTGCACAGGAAGGTCTCTGTGTGCTGCGGGGTTCTTTCTCACCAGTGTTGGACCACTCCCTGGCCAATGGATCTGTAACCGCTACACTTATGCAAGCACAAGCTAAGAATCCTTTGGAAATTGCCTCGGTATCTATGACGGGCAATCTTTGTTATGTCAACATTTTTCTCTCACAGCCTGAGGTGTCTTACAAATACATTTAAAACTTTTCCAGGGACTGTCTATTTAAACCCTTGTCCATTCAGTGGGGTCAAAAATCCAACCCCCAAAGTACTCTTTGTTGCAGAATTCAGACAGAAATAGATCTGCAACAGTATTCATAGGACACTGTCACCTGCATGATAGTACACAATGGGTTGGATCCAGACTTGGTCATAAATTAGTCATGACTTAAGTCCCATTGATTTCAATGGGTCTACTCAAAGTATGACCAAGTCTGGATTCAACCAAATGTCCCTAAATTTTGGCAATTTACAGCAAAGCCCAAAGCATGTCTACTGAAAAGTAAGCCACACTGAGTTTATTGGGGCCTACTCCCAGGTCACTGTGTATAGGATTGTAGCCGTAGTTTTTTTCAGTAAACAAAAAAGCACCGAGGACATAAGATGTCCTAAGAAGTCTACTGTCTCAATTAATGTAAAATGTTGGGGTAAAAATGTTCCAGCACAAACAGATCCGGGGATGCAGGTGTTAAGTGCCCAAACAAAATTTTCTTTCTGAAAAGCAAGAAGAGACTGAGACAAAAAAAATCCCAAGAAATCTATTCTTGGGATATTTTCTGCACAATTGGTAAGCAAGAGGTCTTTGCTGTCCAAGGAACCACAACACAGCTAAGAAGAAAGGCCACTTGATTAAGGTCTCTTTCTAGATTTCATGGAATATTTGATCATAGCTAGTATTAATCAGTCAACAGCCAGTGTTTGACTGGTCTATTAGGAGATGGGTAATCCAACCCTTAGTATTAAAACCTAACTAGACATAAAAAGCTGTGCCCAATCTTTCAATTGAGTTCAGCAAACTTCCAAAGGATTGATATTTTAGCCCTTCCATTATAACCTCATTAAATGCAAATGTATTAGCCCCCACATATCTAGGAAGCTGCCAAAGTTCATAGGAAGGGTATGACACCTTTGGCACTCACTGTAGAACTGGCACCTGCTGCTAGAATATGATCTGGCATTCTATACATGGACAACCTTAAAACATTTAGGATATTAAAAACAAATACAGTTTTTTGTTAAACCCCATTTTCAGAGTCTTAAGTTTTATGTTTCCTAACTACAAAGTACATATTATTACACAACCAACAGCCATGAACATTACTATAAAAGCCAGCATCATCAATGCTGCTGTTAGATCACCAGGGTCTGTTGCCTCCCGACCACAGCAACCATAAGTATCAAGAATCTCCTATGAGAAGACTTCGAATGGAAACAGGTGAAGCACCATCTTTACACCTGCTGCTAAAACCAGATGGGGGTTCCTTCACCCTCCTTGGATGTGTGCATATACCACCTGCCAAAATTTGTAACCAAGATCAGTATTGTCAAGTTTTCCATATTCCTAACCTTCCCCAGCATCAGACTGATGATGATGATAAATACCACAACTATATATCAGGTCTAATTAGGATTGAGATATAAGAGGCCACAACCCTTAAAATCATTTGCACGTTTTCAGTACCAATGACTTCAGTAGGCCTTAGACCAAGGCCTTGAAAGAAAGAGAAAATTTCTCCACACAGGTTATACACCAGGGGTAGACAAATCCAGTGTCCTCCAAATGTTTTGGATTACAACTCTCATCAACCCCAGCTAGCATGGTCTATGGTCACGGATTATAGGAGTTGTAGTCCAGAAAATTTGGAGGGCACAGAGTTACCAACTCCCATTTTACTCCTTCCAAAAAGCTATGCACTGATGCATAACACATTGGCTTCCACATGCAAACTTCATTTTTGCCAGATTTTACTCTTGAGATAATAAAAATTAGAATACTGACCAATATTATTGAACTGAAGAATAAGTAGGGGGAAAAATCTGGCAACTTGCTCTTATATATGTTTATTTGGAAGCAAACCTCATTGAGTTCTATGGGACTAACTCACTCCTAAGATTACAAGCTGGATATTTTTCTCCTATACTTTTGAGAAGCAGAGGAATTTTGAAGATGCAGCTAGCAAAGAATGTTGAGGCACCTCACTCACACACACACACACACACACACACACACTATGGCAGTAGTAAGGGCAAAAAAACAGGCAGTGGTAAGAGTAACCTGAGGTCAGCTGTAGCAGGTGCAACAAGCAGCAGAAGCATTGATGGGGGCATACAACGGGGGGGTGAAGTAGATGCCAATGTGACCCTCATTTATTTGCTGCAGGCGTTTTACCTTTGTCCATTTAAGTCAAGGGAATGGCTCACTCCATAGATATGTATGGAGGTAGGTGAAGGATCCAGTCAGAAATAACAACTTAGGAGGGGGCACTCACTGCTGCCATATGCAAGCAAAGGCAGCCAATCTGAGCACATCTATTTTGACCGGCTTTTACTCGAGAGCCTTCAAAATAGTGCCGCAAATCTAGCACCGATGCAAGACCTAACTCAGGTCATCTTCCAAGGTGGCTCAGTTTTAGACGCGCCTTTTATAATCAGGAGCATCCAGATCTATCGGACGGGGAAAGTGGGAGAGGAGAAGCTACAGCCATTGCCTTGCCTCCAGGAAGGCCAAGAGAAGGGCAGTTGCACGAGAAAGAGAGGGGGAACTGCCCTCGAACAAAGGATAGCCCCTTCCGCGCCGGGAAAAGCGAGCAGACGGGCCGATCCAGGCAGGCCCGAGGGCTGAGCGCGCCCTATTCGGAGGCCCCCAGGAAACGCCTTCCGCCTGTGGGAAGGGCCGGCGGAGCCAGCAGCTGGGACAGGCGCCGGCCGAGGCATCCGGAGGGGAGACGGCGGCCGTGGGCAGAGCCGCCGCCGAGGCCTCGCCAGAGAGGCGGAGCGCCCGAGGCTGCTCCGCTTATGTAAAGCGGCGGCCCCGAGGAGGGACCACTGCGGAGGCCGCCGCCATCCGGGCCTCCAGGCCGGCGGCGGCGGCCTGGGCGGGAGGAAGCTGCCCGGCCAGCCCTGGCGCGGAGGGGCTTCCGGGTCGGCGCCGCCGAGGGGCTCTCACCTTGTGGATTCTCTTCAGCGCCATCGCGGCGGCGGGGCCTGTGGAGGGCGGCGCGCGAGCAGGCCGGCAGGGAGGAAGGAGGAGAGGAGGGAGGGGATTACTTTCCGGCCGCGGAGGAAGCGCGAGGCTGCTCGGCGGAAGCGGGCGGAGGGGCCGGCCTTGCAGGAGGACGGGCGTCCTCGTCTCCCCTCCCTCCGGGCGCTCTCCCCGCTGCTGCCCGCCCGCCGGCCCGCCTCTTCGCGCTCTTCTGAGCGGCACTGCCCTCGCGGCGGCGGCGGCCCCCGCACTGGCACCTCGCCCTCTCCTTCGCTGACTGACTGGCTCTCAGCGCCGCGGCTGCTGCGGCCGCATCACCCCCGCGCGAAGTTCTTTATGACGCGACAGCGTCGTGAGGTTAATAGGATTCCTCCGCCACGCAGAGTCGAGCGACGGCGGGCGCGCATGCGCTTCTGGGCCGTGGCGGCGTCGGGCCAGGAGTGATGCGCGAAGCGGCGGCGTGGTGACGCCGGAGCGCGGGTGAGCGGCGGGGTGAAGCGCCCCGATCCATGACGAGGCTGCCTGGGGCCGTCCCGCCGCCGTCGCTCGCTGGCAGCGAGATGCCCAGGAAAAGAAGGCAGGCGGAAGGATACCCCTTTCTGTGGGGAGCGCGGCAGGCGGAGCCTCAGGCTGTTATCGCGGGAAGAGACATTGCGGGAACGGTTCCGGGAGCTGGCCCGGCGGACCCAGCTGGGAGGGGGCCGCCGCCGGGCCCCCGCGCCTCCTCGCAGGCTCTGGCGCTCCGCCGCCCGCGCCAGGCTGACTAGGAGGCCTCGCGCTTGACAGTGGAGAGGGGCCCCGGAGCCGCCTAGGTCGCTGCTGCTTTGCTTCAGATCTCGCCGGGTGGTGTCTTCCGAAGAGCAGCTTCCAACCTGCTCGTGGGAAGCAGGTACGGCCGTGCTCGTGGGCGATCCTGGCGTTGTGCTGCGCTGCACGTTGTCGTCCCCCCCCCCCCCCGAGAACGGATGCGAAACTCACGCCGGAGTGCGGGAACTTGAATGGTATCCCTGTGTTCTGAACACGAGCGCGCACCCGGTTTCATTCCAATACCTGAATGTTCAAGCGAGTTGCTGTGTCACAGACTTGCAAACAGAAGAGCAAGCCCCGAGCTTTGCCAAAGGCCTGCCTTTACTCATGCAGTTGCATTCTAGCTATACATGCACATGTTTCAATGTGATAACTTGATATTCAAGGAATATGTTGCTTTGCAGAGTTCCTTGCTTGACCCCCCCTTGGAAATGAGTGCTGGTGAAAGGTGGTTGTCAGACATGAAATGCAGAGTTGTGTCCTGAATGTGAGCATACAACCTTTCCTTCCAGTACTTCAGTCTTAAACGCTGACATTTTGTATTTGCTCCTCAGTCCCTTCCCCTTAGTGGAGAACGGGGTGGAGAACCTCCAGCCTGGGGTCCCAATCCAACCCTCCAGGGTTCTCCAAATGGCTCTGCCCCCTTTCCCCCAACCACTGATTGGTGGTTTCCTGGCTTTTGTGCAGTTTTTTTCCCTCATGCTAAAAGGTTGAGATGCTCTCCTAAGGCTCAGTTACTGGCAGTAAGAACATTAAGCTCCATTACATCCCCCCGCATTTGATTGCTACTCCCACCTTTCAATCAAGCTTACAGTCATGGATAAGTAAAAACTTAACTAAAACAATAATAAAGCAAATACATAAAAACACAATTAAAAACAAGTACAGAATAAACAGCACCCAGCCCAACAGACGTGCTTGCATACCAAAGGCCTGCTTGAGTAAAATTTTCTTTGGCCGCCGATGGAAAGGCAGCAGAGAGGGAGCCAGCCGAATCTTCTTTGGCAGGAGTTCCACAGTCTGGGACCAACCACCAAGAAGGCCCTCTCTCACATCACCACAAAACACCTCTGAAGGAGGCAATACCAAAAGGAAGGCCCCTCCCAAAAATCTTAAGACCTGGGCAGTCTCATATGGGAGAAAGCAGTCTTTCAGGTAGCCTAGTCCCAAGTTGTATAGGGCTTTATAGATCATAATCAGCACTTTGAATTATGCCCAGAAACATACCGGAAGCAGTATGCTGGTATGTATTTTGGGGGAGCCACCCTCTTTGCCTTCAGCCACCACAGAGAATTGAATTCTTCAAAATTGAATTCAGCCCTCAGCCTGAAAGACATTCCCCACTCCTGGTAGAGATGGTGAACTGATATTTAAAGCTGAAACATAGAATGATTGGTAATGCATGTCTGTTTGGTATGCTTAGTCTGAAACAACACTGATAGTTCTGGGTAGCTAATCCTCTTAGGTGCACAGGGATAGTTGATGCAGCCCGTAGCTGCTTAGTCTTTCGAATGTCAAAATCTCCCAAAGATCCTCTAATAAAGTTGTTTTTATACTAGCCTACATACAAAGCTAACATAGAAAGCAGGTACATCGATGTGTTGAGGACGATCTATGCCAGGAACTGGATGGGAAGTATATCCCTGTTCTGCTGGATCTTTTGCCAGCTTTCAATACCATCAGCTGTGGTATCTTTCTGAGAAATCTGTCTGAGGTGTTACACAGTGGCTCCGGTCCTTCTTGGAAGGGTGATTCCAGAAGGTAGTGCTGGGGGTTCCTGTTTGACACCATGGCCATTGGCCTGTGGTATCCTTCAGGGTTCCATCTTATCCCCCATGCTATTTAACATATACGTGAAACAGCTGGGAGAGACTGTCTGGAGCTTTGGGGTTGGGTGCCACCAGCATGCTGATGACACCCAACTCAATCTCTCCTTTCCATCCAGATCCAAGGAAGCTGTTCTGGTTCTAAATCAGTGCCTTATGTCAGTAATGGACTGGATGAGGGCAAACAAATGGAAGCTTAATCCAGACAAGACAGAGTTGCTTTCGGTCAGTTGAAAGGCAGATCATGGCATAGGTTTTCAACCTGTGCTAGATGGGGTTACACTCCCCTTGAAGACCCGGGCTTGCAGTTTGGGTATACTCTTGGTGTTGGTGCTGAACCTGGATGCCCAGGTTTCAGCAGTGGCCAGGGGTGTGTTTGCAACGCTGAGGCTAGTGTGCCGACTACACCCATCCTTAGAGATGTCTGATCTGGCCACGGACACGCATGCCTTCGTTATATCCCATTTGGACTACTGTAATGTGCTCTATGTGGGGCTGCCTTCAAAAACTGCTCAGAAACTTCAGCTGGTCCAGAATACTGTGGCCAGACTATTGACCTGGCCCAGTTACACAGAGCACACGATTCCCTTGTTACAACTGGCTTGTTTCTAGGCAGAATTCAAAGTGGTGGTTATGACCCATAAAGCTGTAAATGGCTTGAAACCAGGCTACCTGAAGGACTGTCTTCTCACATACAGGCCTGTCCAGGTTTTAAGATCTTCTGGAGAGGCCCTTATTTTGAGACCGCTGCCTTCAGAGGCACGTTTGGTGGCAACCCGAGAGAGGGCCTTCTCGGTGGCCACTCCCAGGCTGTGGAACTCCCTCCTGAGGGAGGCTAGGTTTGCTTCCCCTCTGCTGTCCTTCCACCAGTAGGCAAAGACTGCTTTATTTAAGAAGGCCTTTAACCTCTCAGTCAGTCTGTTAGGTTGGGTGCTGTTTTTAATACTATTTTTTCTGTAACTGTTATGTTTTTATTGTATTTTAAGGTACTTTATTGTTTTAATCAATTTTAATTCATTCTGTAAGCTGTAGGCACTTTCTACCAAAAAAGTGCCATTTTTTGGTAGAAAGAGGGGGTACAACTAAAATAAATATAAAATATGTCTCAGTACATTTCATTTAATAATTTATTACATTTCTGTATGACCCAATAGTCAAAGCTCTCTGCGTGGTTTACAAAGATTAAAACTATAAAAATACAATATAATAACATAATATAAACCCATTAACATACAAAAATATAAAAAGAATTTTAAACAATAAAAATCCCAGGACCCATTAAAAAGCCTTATCGTATGCTGTCAAATGCCTGGGAGTAGAGGTGTCAGGTTTCCCTTGGGCCCCCTCTTTCCTAATGCACTCACACACACAAATAGAGAGGCTTTAGTCTCAGGCCTTTAATTCATTATCAACAGGTTCATTACAGATGCAAATCCTTGAAGATTCTCAGGCTACAAAGTAATGCCTCCAGGAGATTCAAATGGGAACACCTTGCCTACAGTTTGAAGTGAGGCTTGCTGGCTAGACTAACTTAGGGAGGGATATCCCGCCCTTCCAGTGATGCTTCGCTAACCGGGTGGACCATCTGAGCTCTGCCCCTGATGTTTCCTTCTTAGCTCTGCACCGTAGTCTAGCATCTCTTAGGTCGCAGCCTCCACTCTCCTCCTCCCCCTCCTGGCTTCTCACAGAGGTGGGCAAGGGGGGGCTTCAGGCCCAGCCATCTGGTAGTTAGTAACCTGAGAAGCACGCCCACCCATATCTGAACTGGCTTGGGGAAATGCATCCCCCAGTTCTGGCTGTTCCTCTTCTGAATCTGAGCTGCCAACTATCTCCCTGCACTCAGAATCAATCTTGACAAGAGGAAAGTCTTGATCTGGCACAGAAAAGATGACAATGTTGGCACCAGGCGGACCACACTGAGAACATTCCACAATTGGGAGCCACCACCAAGAAGGCCCTCTCCCTTGTTGCCATCCTCCAAACCTCCCTCAGAGGAAGCACTTGGAAGAAGGTCTCAGATGATGATTGTAGTGTACATCATTCTATTAGATGTTGCAGTCCCAAGATGTGTAAGATTTTATAGGTCAAAACCAGCACTTTGAATTGGGCTCAGAAATATACAGGTAGTCCGTACAAGCAGACCAGAATCAGTGTTACATGTTCAGACCTTCTGGTCCCCACTATCAGTTTGGCTGCTGCATTTTGCACAAACAGCAGCTTCTGAACCATCTTCAAATGCAGCCCCATGTAGAGCACATTGCAATAATCTAATCTGGAGGTTACAAGGTACTAAAGCCAGGTTATCTCTGCCCAGACAGGAGTGTGGCTGGGCCACCTGCCAAAGCTGGTAGAACGTACTCCATGCCCCGGAGTCTGTGGCGGAATGGACCACTCCCCTCCGCCACCCCGCATAATTCTCCCCGGACGGACCCTACCTGCTGCCGGTCCAGTCTGTCTGCTGCCGTCCGCTGCCCCGGTCTGCAGCCGCAAATGGCGTCGGGCATAGCGGATGCTATTTGCGTCCCTGCTTTAGCTGTGATAGGCTACGTAAATATTTACGTAGCCTATCGCAGCAAAGAGTAGGGACGCAAATGGTGTCCGCTACGCCATTTGCGTCGCTACTCTTTTCGTGATAGGCTACGTAAATATTTATGTAGCTTATCATGAAAATAGTAGCGACGCAAATTGTGTCTGCTATGCCAGGGGCCCCCGGGCTGCAGACCGGTACCGGTCTGTGGCCTGTTATTAACCGGGCCGCAGTAGGAGTGTGCAAAAACCCCTTACCTTGGGTCCGCTGGGGGGGAGGAGGCAATCCGTCCCCGTCCCCCCCCGCGGAATCCATGGCTAGGCCATGGAACTGCCAGCCGGCTCCAGCTGCTGGCGGACCTCCGGCCACTGGGACGCAAATGGCATCCGCATAGCGGATGCCATTTGCGTCCCTGTTCTTCAAGTAATACGCTATGTAAATCTTTACATGTACATGTTGCTCTGATATTTGGCTGACAGAAACAAAATAGATTCTGCAAGTGCTTCTGCAGCAACATGGATCCTACCGTGTCTATGTTTCACGTGCTACTAAATTTGTAGGCGAGTGTCTTGCCTATTTAGGAACTAAGAACTTAGTGCTTTTCATTCCAATATGTACGAGTCTTTACATATGTATTTTAATCTTTGGATTGCTTGGTCACGTTTATGATTTGTTAGCCTTCGGGCATTATATATTTGGATCTTATTCCATGCATGATATCTGTGTATACCCTTTGTAATAAAATGTATATAAGACAAGTATGCATATTAGAGTCTAGTGATTTAATTTTAGTAGTTGTGCACTCTCTAGCAATGGTAATGGCATAAAATCCTAGATAAAATCCTAGAGGCATCCACATCCAGGAATGCATCATGAGGCCCTACTTTAGTGATTGGATGCTAGACAGGGTGTTTCCAGCACCCCAGCCAAGCCCAGGAACTTAATCACATCCCTCTGGGATCAGTTTGTGGACTGTACAGAGCATTGCCCATTCATCTGGCCTTTGTGGGGAAGTTGGGGCTATCCCAGACAATCTGGGCTGCACCCAGTCATCAGGGGAACACTGTTGTAGCCCCATTGCCCACCACTGAGTACTTGGTAGTGATGGTATTGGGAGAGGGCATTATTAGCCAGTGAAGGTCCCCTCTGTGAGGTTTGTTGTTCAGTCGTTCAGTCATGTCTGACTCTTCGTGACCCCATGGACCATAGCACGCCAGGCCTTCCTGTCCTGCGCTCTCTCCCGGAGCGTGCTCAAGTCCATATTCATTGAATTGGTGATGCTATCTAGCCATCTCATCCTCTGCTGTCCCCTTCTCCTTTTGCCTTCAGTCTTTCCCAGCATCAGGGTCTTTTCCAGAGAGTTTTCTCTTTGCATTAGGTGGCCAAAATATTTCAGCTTCAGCATCTGTCCTTCCAATGAGCACTCAGGGTTGATTTCCTTTAGGATTGACTGATTGGACCTCCTTGCAGTCCAGGGGACTCGTAAGAGTCTTTTCCAGCACCACAGTTCGAAAGCATAAATTCTTCGGCGCTCAGCCTTCCTTATATTCCAGCTCTCACAGCCATACGTTACTATATGTGGGGTTAACTGCAGGTAAATAAAAATAAAAATGTAATGTTTGGGTGGGACAGTGTAGCAGGGACTACAGTGGTACTTGTATGGTGAACATTTGAAGGAGGGGGGCTGGAAATTAGGGGTGTGCACCAGCTGCAAGGTTCAGTTTGGACCCCAATTCAGAAAATACCCTGATTCGGCTTGTACCAGTTCAGAGGGCACCCAATTCTACTTGGGTCCAAATCCAAATTTCAGTTCAGAAATCCAAATCTTCAAGCCTCCATTGACTACAATTGGAAATCAACAAATGACTGTAACTGTCTGTCAGAACTGGATGACATTAGCAGGCATAGTAGTCACTTATGAGGAGACGACACCTGCCAAATTTCAGACAAATAGCTGGGGGTAGGGGTGCTGCTGCACACCTTTGCATTTTGTTTTGTTTTAAAAGGGAACTGCCAGTAACTTTTTTATTTCTTAGCAGAATTGGATTACAGTTACACTGTCCGAGAGGATCCAGCCTGCAAAGTTTCAGATCAATAGGTGCAGGGAGCTTTGTACAAGAGCAGTCTTCACAAATTGGGGGTTTCCAGAAAAGGATGTGCTTATTGCCCTATGTTTTTTTGTGGGCAATTGCTATAAACATACAGCACAGATATCGCCCTACTTAAGAATCCTGCAAAATTTCAGAAGGATAAGTACAGCATTTTTGTGAAAGGGGAATGTTCAGATTTCATGGGGGGGGGGTGATTCATTCCCCATTATCCCCACCATGGTTGGTTTTTGTTTGCAATTTGTATAAAAATGGCATGTGTCATGGAAGTGTCCTTAGGCAAGAAACCTGGAACATTTCAGGAGGATAAATGCAGGGATTAAGGAGTTACGATGAATGAAAAACAGTTTAAGACATTTATTTTCTGCTCAGTTGGCACCAAACTCACATGACATGCAACAGGACAGGGGGTGAATGATGGATATGGAATATGCAGTTGCAGAGGCAGGAGGACTTGATCATTCAGCATTTGCCAAGCAAACCTGCAATGCTACACTCTCCCAGGTCCCACAGACCCCTCCAAATAACTTCTAACGTCCCTGTTCATGGGAGAACTTGCAATGTGCACTGAACACTGGATCAGCCCTGCAATACATTACTTCAGCATCCCTCCCACAAAGCACTGGAGCCGGAGATCCCTGGTAAAAAAAAATTCACTGCCGTAGAACCTAGTTCTGCCAGTCACAGAACTACACCCACTGCTCATGTTTTCCTTTCTGCCTATGTATAAACGTGCATAGATGTATCTGCCAACTGATGAAAATGTTCCTTGCATCTGATGAAATAGACTGTAGTCCACAAACAATCAGTTACTCTTTAAGGTTGCCACAAGACTCTTTCATTGTGTTCCTAGAAGAAACATTTTTCTACAGAAATGGAGAACATTTTGAAGTGTCTTTCAGTATTATAACGTGAATTACTCATTTATATTGCTGTTAATTTACTTCAATTATCACATATATAAATCTAAAACCATTTACAAACATGACTGATACATAGAGCTTTTCTACATGAGGCTGTTAATCTACCGTATCTACTTGCAGTTTCATCACAGAATTGAGGTCAGAGCTCTACACAAAAGAGCTTTTCCTTTCCTGCTTTTACACTACAGAACCTGTAGGTGGTGCTGTGCTATGTCAGAACAGCACAAATACACAAGTAGGAAAAAAAAATTTCGCTTTCAGAAATAATGGACTTTTCTACACAAGGTATTTATCTTGCATTCATCATTTCCTATTCATGGTTGTTAACAGGTTCTGTAGATGATGTCATGACCCCCCAGTTTCACTTCTGTATCTAATAAGTACTTTAAAAATTGGCATTTTTTTAGAGCAGGAAAAATGTGGCATTTAATTGTGAAAGCAAAAGAAATTGCTTTTTCACTTGTGTATTTGCACAGTTCTGCTATACCACAGTCCCACCTACAGGTTATGCAGTGGAAAAGCAGGAAAGGAAATGCTCTAGTGTAGCACTCGGATCTCAGTTCTGCGATGAAACCAAAAGTAGATGCAGTGGATTAACAGCCAATTGACACCACTGTGTGGAAAAGCTCTTAAAATATATACTTTCTCAAAAAAAAATCCACAAGATGGCAGTATAAACTAAGAAAAGGTTGGATCCATTTGCTACAGCTGTAGAGAAGAAGCATGCAAAGAACGAAATAGTTACAAAATAAACGAAGGAGAAACAAGACCCATGTAATAGACTCTGCTGTGGGGTGAGGCAATAGCCATGCAGGAATGTGCCTTTTTTGATAATGTTATGGCTTAACTGAGCAGAGACTACGGCAGACATCTTATGCTATATATTCTGCTCAGGTACAGATACATAGTTCATTTTATTCTGATTTTGTATTACTTTGTTGTGAACCACCCTGGGAAATAATTGATTGAAGGGCATTATATATATCCATTAAATGTAAGGGTGCTATAAGGTGCCAGGGGTCTCAAACCAGGAGCTCCAGCAACACCCAGGCATTCTTCACCTTGTGCTACAATGGTAACTTGCCAGAGGAGAGAGCTTCTGATCTGCTCTTTTGTACTTTAGCCCCACCACCGTAGATGGCAAGAGGATGTCACTGCAGCTATCAGTTTAGAAGGAGTCACATTCCATCCAGGGCTTCTTCACACGGAGCTTTTATCCTGCTGTTGAGATTGGTTACTCACAGAAGTTTGCAGATCCTTTAGATGACATCATTAACCTCCAGGGTGTCTCCGACACTAAATGACCTTTATTCCATGTTTTTAAAAGATCGGAGATAATGAGCTATCAAATTACAGTGCTTGAGTTCTGCTTGAGTTCCCTCCTGAAAAGAGGAAAACCCGCAATAAGAGGAGCTAGACCACAGCGCCATCTAGCGGCTGTATAATGAAGCATATCAAAGACTCCAATAAGGGGGGAAAGGAGGGGGAGGAAGGAAGCGAGGGAGTCTGCCATGATCCTGCATTTAAAACAGAAGAAGAAAGTCCCGTTTTCAATGTGGGATTTTAGGCTGGTGTAGAAATGCTCCTAGTCCAGGGAGGGCAACTTCAGGCAGTCAGGGAGACAACTCCGCCCCTCCCAGATCTGCTGTGAGCTGAAAACCCGCCACTTTTCTGCAAAAAGCCAGGGGGAGGGAGAGAGAGAGAGAGAAGTTGCTAATTGCCCCAGAGATTAGTTGGCAAACCACTACAGAGGCTCAGAATGGACAAATTTAGCTTGAAAACAAGCTAAATTTGTCCATTCTAAGCCTGGATAGTGGCTTGCCACCACATTTCAGCAGTAAACCACAAGTCCCCATCCCCTTTATTCCCAGTAATATATATAGGGGGGGCATGGCAGGGAGTAAAGGGGCTACATGCGCTCCAAGCCCACATGTCGCCCAGCCCTGATCTAGTCCTAGAATGCTCCTGAGTCCTGGCTCCGAGCCAGCTCCTTAAACTTGCACACATTGCTCAGGCACTGCCTGCTTGCTCAATGACCAGCTTGGCTCCAGACCATCAGCCCAGACAGGCTCACACATGTACAAAATAGCCACACTTCCACAGAAACTGACTGGGGGAAAATCAAGGCCTCACTTGGGAAACTGGCCTTTTACATATGGGCACCCCTTCTCAACTAAAATGCAGTGGCTTGGTTAATATGTAACCCTATTCAGTGTTAATTGCAGAAGAAAAGCAGTTGGAAGCAAAGGTACATTGTTGTGGAAAACTAGCTGTTTCTGGCATGAATGCTTTCTCAGAAAGAGAGGACTCTGTCAGGGATTGCATAGGAGAACACGTAACTCTCCTTTTAATGCAAAAATATAAAAAGCATCGGAACCCCATGGTGTCAAACAAAACAAAACCCAAAATCTTGGAAGATTTTGGTTTTCTTGTTGTTTTGGAGTATAATTGTTTTTAGGCAATACTTCACTGTTTTATGTTTTACCATGATGTGAGCTGCCTTAGGAGGGTTAGCCCTGAAAGGCAGCATACAACAAACAAACAAACCAACAATCCAATTTTAATGTTCATATAATAGTTAAGAGCCTTTTCCCAAAGAATGTACAAATTATGACAAGATACATCCCTAGATAACTTTCTAGCCTAGGAGTGAGTTGGGAGAGCAGTTAATGTGGGTTGACAAAGGGAAACAATAACTGCTTGATTTTTAGCCTGCTTGAGTTTGCTGCAGCTCTGAAGGGTTTTAAGCAGGTTTTTACCATATTTTAGGAATAAATATAAGATCCATGTTTCACTTACATGGTAACAAGCAGTGGGATGTTTTTGGAGAGATGTGTTTGAAGGGATATTTTAAAGATTGGAATTGTTTGTGTCCTGCTTGTTTTTCTTCATGGTATAATATAAATATTTGGGGAAGGGATTACCAGAGAGATAACCAGAGAGGTGAGCGAGCAGTTACTGTTTGTTCTATAATGTCAGTAGCATATACATTAGATCATATGTTTTGTCCTCAGTCAGAATGAGGGGTTTTTTTAAAGAAAGAAATATAAAAGTAGCATTTTATCGATGAGATTTCACATGAAGGGTTTTCCTTCCATGTTTTCCTTATTTTTAAAAAACATTTTGTCCTATATTGTAAAGTATTCTAAGATGTTCTAGATTATGTAGTTTTTTAAGCCCCCATCACATGTTACTTGTGTGAAAGGGCAAAGTGTGTTGAAGGGGCTGCAGGATCATGCCTTTAATCCTGCCTCCCGCATTGCATGGCTCCTCCTAGCCTTGCACCAAGCATTCACATGGACATCTGAGGTATGGAAGCCTTCGTGTGTAGCTGTGTGTGTGTTGACCTACATCCTGCCCTGGCTAGGGATATAAAAGTTACAGAAAATTTGAAGCCATGGAAGGAAAACTATTTTCTTTCCAGTAATAAATAAAAATCAGGGTGGGAGGATTGAAAGATATGCATTACCTATTGAATTTCAGAAACCATGAACACTGTAATAAACAAGAGGAATATTTTCATTATTAAAAACAGTCTCCACACACTATTATCTAAAACAATACAAACAACCTGGCAATTCCATGTGGAGACATGGAATTCCCCTCATGGGATAACTTAGGGTGCAATCCTATTCAGATAGGTGGCCGCCTCTGAATTCGGAGGTGACCACCTACCCAATGCAGGGCAGGAGAAGCACGGAGGAGAGCGTTTCCTCCGTGCTTCTCCTGCCCTGCATTTTCGGCTAGAGAGCCGATTGCGGTTCTTGAGCTGCGGGAGGGCAGGGCAGGGGAGGAGGCTGCTGTATGACACACTGGATGCGTCATACCAGCATTTCCACCCTTCCCACCCTGGAACGCCCCTTTTCAGCTGCTCCATACTCCTCTTGTGAGTGCGGAGGACAGGGCTGTTCCAAACTTCCTCCAAGGCAGCACGGAAGTGGGGGGAGGTCAGTTCTCCAGGAACCAACCTCAGAGCGCAGGCTCTGAGGTCGGTTCCTGGAAAACCAGATATCCTATGGCCGTCTAGATACTGTCTAGTGGCCATAGGATTGCTCCTTTAATATACCATAATATACCATAAACAACTCTCTCTCAAACTATTTCCAGCTCTCCTAGAAAGAAAAGATGTTTATCTCTGACCTAACATAATAGGATTTGAGTTGTAGATGTGATACTGTGTGATACAGTATACAGTGATTATTCAACATAGTTATTAGAAACTATTTTGAGAGACTAAAGTACAGCCAACACAAGTATTTCAAAACTCTGTCTTAAAAAGCATGTCCTTCATTACTCTAAAAGAAAAAAAAAAGTTTCATAAGAAACCCTAACCCTTTCCAAAAGTTGCTATTTTTCCACTGGAGAAATTAAAAGAAACCTTGGGGGGACACCCCCACACTTTTCTATTTTTTTCTTCTTCTGAGCTTTCACATCTTTACCCTCTACTAATCTTCCTGGACAGCTGATTGGCAGAGTTTTAAGCATTTTGAAAGGGCTTTGCATGCCCAGGCTCAGCTCCTTGATTGGAGAGGGACACCATGGACACTGGATCCATTTGCCACATAGTTTGCCAGCCAGCGGAGGTGACCAAGTATCCAGACAACATCACAGCTTCATTACAGGACATGCTATAATCAATCACCTATCAGATAATAGATAGAATAGAAATTGGGTCTGCAACAAAATGTTGCATTGTATCTCTACCCCTGTTCAGGGCTCCAGCCAACCTGGAACAGGAACTATGCAGTGTTGCTCAGACCTCTTAGGTTGAGGGGGTTCCGGAAGGAGAAGCGGGGAAAGGACACCTTTTTTCTTTCACCTTCCCTCTCCTGGCTTGTTCCTACTCAGGTTTGGAGCTGGCAGCCAGGCCTGAAAATGCCCATTTTATGCTATGCCCTGGGAGGGAGGATGTTTTAGAGCAGGGGTGGGTAGTGTTGGAAAGCCTGGTGTGACTTACAGCAGAGTTGCCTTACGTTGAGAAAGCATGGCAACATAGCATTTAGAGGCAATGAACATAGGCTAGAGCCAGTTTAAAAGAAATTCAAATCAATTTAATTTATTAGTCCTTTTATATACATAATCAGAGAAGGCTAACACTGTTTAATTGCAAGCATCCCCTAAAGCTGGATGTGTGCATGGAGGCATGAGATATGGTTACTTGCTTCTTCTTTGGAGAAAGCACATGGCGCTTGTTAAAGAGGCAAGAGGAAGAAGGAAGGAGAGGGAGAAGGAACTGATCAGACAACAAAGGACATTCTCTATTGCCCCCTAGTGTCTGGAAGCATGTAGAGTTGTTCCTATTATCCAACAGGCAGAAGGCTGATCTCCAGATATTTTGGACTTCAACCCCCATAAGCCCCTGCCAGCATAGCCAGTGGTCAGGAATGCTGGGAGTTGAAGTTCAAAACATCTGGAGAGCTACCTTCTGCCCATCCCTATTCTGGAGAATGGGATAGAGGAAAAGTATCCTTTTGGCTTCCTGCTGAAGCTGGGATGTTTTCTTACCTCATGATACACACCCCACCCCCACCCCTCACTCATAGTCCTTTCTCTCCAGGAGAGGTTTTAAGTTGTTAGGGGCGTGAGCGGGTCAATTCCCAATCTCCCTCCCACCCCTCCATTCTTCTTTCTCTCCCCCTACCACCACATGTCAACTGACTCGCTAGCATTCAGTGCCTTAACTGCTCTCAACCTTAGACCTAATTGATAGACCAGTCACTGATAGGGATGGTGTGGCCCTCCAGATGTTGTTGTATTACAATTCCCATCAGCCCTAGCCAGCATAGTCAGTGCTGAGGGATGATGAGAGTTTCAGTCCAACAACATCTGGAGAGCCATGTTCCCTATCCCTGTGAGAGACTTTCATAGTCTGCTCAACTTATGGTTCCTTTAGAGATGTCCTTTTTCATCTTCTCCAGGACAGAAGTAAGAGTCACCCCTAGAAAACTAGGGAGAAATCCAGAATTTTAAGATAGATGTTATTTTAGCATAAATGTGTAGATGCAGCATTCCCCACCGCACCAAATAAAAGACAGAACCAGAGATAGGAGTCCCTGCCTTCGGCATTCAATTCAAAGTTTCATTTTCAAACAATGGGATGAGTTACTCTACATTTTCTTATCTCTCTAGACTCAACCTGCCATCAACCTTCTATAAGGGCCAAACTAAATGTTCCTTTAAACTTGCATAGCTGAGATGTGCACCCACCCCACCAGAGATGGAGTTGCACAGCCCGGGAGCAGCCAACAAAAAGACCCTCTCTCATGTCACCACCAATGCGCCTCTGAAGGTGGCAGTCTTGAAAGAAGGGCCTCACCAGAAGATCTTAAGAACCAGGCAGGCTCACATGGGAGAAGGCACTCTTTCAGGCAGCCTGGTCCCAAGCTCTATACAGCTATATGGATCATAAACAGCACTTTTAATTTTGCCTGGAAACAGACCTGTAGCCAGTAAAACTGCTGTAACAAGGAAGTCACGTGCTCCCTGTAACTGGCCCCAGTCAACAGTCTGGATGCAGCATTCTGGACAGGCTGAAGTTTCTGAACATTTTTCAAAGGCAGTCCCAACAAGAGCATGTTACAGTAGTCCAAATGGGATATAACTAAGGTATGCATACTTTTTGTGAACCACCCAGAGAGCTTTGGCTTTTGGGCAGTATAGAAATAAATAAATAAATAAATAAATAACCGACCATGCCAGATCAGACATCTAGGGACAGCTGCAGTTGGCACACTAGCCTCATATATGTAAACACACTCTTGGCTACCAATAAGACCTGGGCATCTAGGTTCAGGGCCAAGTCCAAGAGTATATCCAGACTGCAAGCCTGAGTCTTCAAGGGGAGGGTAATCAAGAAGCCTTGATCTGTACTGACCAAAATCACTTCTGTCTTGTCTGGATTAAGCTTCAACTTGTTTGCCCTCATCTAGTCCATTACTGACATCAGGCGCTGATTTGGAACCAGAACAGCTTCCTTGGATTTGGATGGAAAGGAGAGATTGAATGGGGTGCCATCAGCATACTGGTGGCACTCTGGACATTCTCTCATAGCAGTTTCATGCATGTTAAATAGCACGGGGTATAAGATGGAACCTTAAGGGACACCACAGGCCAACAGCCGAACAGGAATCCTCCAGCACCACCTTCTGAGATCGCCCCTCCAAGAAGGACCAGAGTCACCGTATAACAGTGCCTTCCAGTCCCACCTCAGACAGATTCCTCAGAAAGATACCATGGTCAATGGTATCAGAAGCCATCAAAAGGTCCAGCAGAACTAACAGGGTCACACTCCCCTGTCCAGTTCCTGGCATAGATCATCCACCAAGGTGACCAAAGCAATCTGTCCCATAACCAGGCCTGAAGCCAGGTTGAAATGGATCTAGATAAACTCATCCAGAAATCCCTGGAGTTGAGAAGCCACTACACACTCCAGCACCTTGCCCAAGAATGGCCAGCCAGAAGCTATCCAGTACAGTGGGGTTCAAGGAGGGTCTTTTTTAAAACAAAGGTCTTACCCCACACCTTCTTTAGGCAAGACAGAGTCACACCTTACTGTAAAGAGGTGTTCACCACAACCCTTACCCAGACAGCCAGTCCCTCCTAGCTGCTTTTATAAGCCAGGAACGGCAAGGGTCAGCACACAAGTGGTAGGCCTCACCTCTCCAAGGATCCTGTCCACATCCTCAATTGAAATGTATCTACAAATTGAAATGTATCCATTGTAACTGGACAAGCCGGGGCCAAAGTTATATCCACCAAGCCTGTATCAACTATAGCATCCAAGTTGGCATGAATATGATGGATTTTATTGATTTCATTGGAATTCGGGGATGAAAATGAGGGGGACCTTAAACCCTCCTCTCCCAAAGCACAATGGACCCAATCCGAATCAGGGCCGTGCACAGTTGCAGGACAGTAGGAGAGACAATAACCTAGCTATGTGTGATTAATGAAACATTTAGTTTGGCCCCAACTGTTGGAAGCTCATAGATTCTTGTCAAGCCACTTTTGTTTTGTTTTTTAAATGCCCTTTTCTTTTAATTCACAGACCTATGTGCTTCTGTGTATGTAGGACCTACGTAGTAAGGAGTCCCTTGAGTATGCAGAAACCATTATCTTACTTTTGAGTGGCTTTGTTTTGTTTCCAAAGTGATAAGTTACTTGGCCTCCTGAGTTCACCGTTAGAATGATGAAAATATTAAGAAATTGTAGGATAAAAACGTAATAAAAACAAACCTAACATCTTGGCTACTCACATTCCAAATAATGTTAATACTTTGATCTCATAACAAGAGTGGTATAAAACTGGATACTAAACCAAGAAGATAGGGATAGGTTTAACAGAAGGCTTAATGTAGCTTTTTAAGAATAAGGATGTACCCGTGCTAGAACAGATCAAACATGATCTAAATCAAATGAAGGAATTGAATCTTTCATGGTCAGCATTGCTGGGGAACAAATGACAGCATTTCCCTAAAATCCTATTTTGGTTCTCTACATTTTCTTAGTTTCACATAAAGCAATATAGAACCTACAGAAATCAGATGACCATAAATGAATTTGTAGGGGCAAAAGTGTAGTTCTCATGCCAGAAGCAAAGGATATCCAATAGACTCAATGAACAGTCCAGAATCAGGTCCTTAAGGGCGCAATTGTATGGCCGCTAGTCAGTGGCTAAATGGCCATAGGATTGGTTGGTTCCCGGGAACCACCCTCCACTCCCTCCCGCACTGCCTCGTAGGCAGCACAGATCAGCCCCACTCTCCGCACTCAGAAGAGCAGCACAGAGAGGGGGAAATAGGGCGTTCCTGGGGGCGGGGTAGGGAGTTCGGAAGTGCCGGTACGACACTTCCTATGTGTCATCCAGCCTCCACACCCTGTGCTCCGAGGTCCTGCAGCTTGACAGTGAAATTGGCTGTCTAGCCGCAAAAGCAGCGTGGCGGGAGCATGGAGGAGATCTGTTCCTCACCGCTCCTCCCGCCCTGCAGTAGATGGGTGGTTGCCTCCAAATTTGGAGGCGGCCTCCCCCACCCCCAGGATTGCTCTCTAAATAAAACAACACTGCCAATATCATCCGTCCAAAGTTCATGTAAAAAATTTGGTGGGATGATGTTGGAGAGTCTAGGGAGCTGGAAGGGGAAATGGACAACTGTTTACAGATGTCTAATTTCTTCCTTGCAGATCACTGGAGATGTAGATGGGCCACGAACATGCAGAACCTCATGGTACAATGGAGTGAATTTTCTGGAAGAAACTGATGGCTGTTGTATGGAGATGTTGGGTGCTGGAATAGTATTGGCTGAGCTATAGGAGTGGGATTGGAACAGATGGACTAAAAGCTGGATTACTAATTTGCAACCAGTAAAATTCAGGATGAATTATGGGTTCCTTGAGGCATACTGGGACAACTTTAAATGCAGACAGCAAAGGGATGTGTGTTATTATTTAGTAAATCTATGAATAGCCTTTCTGTTTGCAATGTTCAGAGCAAATTAGTCAATACAACAATAAAGCAACAAAAACTAAGAATAAACAAGGATTCCATCATGATGGTTCATATAATTCAGAGTGTTTTGCAATGGAAAAAAGAAGTTACGTTTATCATCAATGATTCAATACTTCTTTCTTGAGGTACAGTGGTAAAAAGATCTGTAGACTTCCTTTGTCCATTCTAATGACCATTTCATACATCCGAGCCCATGAAAGCTTATGCCACAATATGTATAGTAAACAGTGAATAAATAAACAATACATTAAGTAGACAGTAAATTAAACAAATCTTACTTTTAATTATCACAAGACTCTATTGTTGCAGAGGGGTTTTTTTTTGCAGTGGACTAATATGGCTACCGTCTAGTGTTGGGGGCACAGAAAGGCCAACACACATATGTAGCAAAAGAAGGTTATAGTCAGAATATTTTGTCAAATATTGTAATCAGTTATTGCACAGATAATAACTAAATAATAATGTTAATGTTGAATCCACAAAAAGTTGTTAAGGCTGGAATCCTAAATACACTTACCCTTTTGAACCCACTGGGACTTGTTTCTGGGTAAACATGCATAGGATTCCACTGTGAGGCTGCAATCCTGGGTGTCAGCCCCGTTGAAATCCAACTTACAACCGCTGTTTACAGTGAGTGAGTTCTGGAGCCCACACAGGCTTCAGCGGGGAGGCGGGGGAGAGTGATTACCGAAAGGAGCCTTTTAAGACACACACACACAGAGCTGCTGAAAGGGTCATGAGCAGCTCTTTCCCTCAGCAGCACCTCAGAGTCAGACATTACAAAGTGGCACCACAAGCAATAGACCACTCTTCCTACTGCCTCAGGGGCATCTTTTCTTGTACACACCTGGGAACATTGCTTCTGTTCCTTATCCCCCACCCCACCCCAAAGTGGGATTTTCTAGGGCAGAGCTTTCCAAACTTTTTATGTTGGTGACACTTTTTAGACATGCATCATTTCGTGACACAGTAATTCAGTTTTACTAGCAAACCAGAGGTTAAACTGTTATAAGAGATACGGACACATACATAAATTGTAATAACGAAATGTATGGGGATAGAACATATCTCATGAAAACCTTTCACTTATATTTTTTAAAAATATATGATTTGTAAGATAATTACATTGTTGTCATTTATGAGTAACAGTACATAAATATGCGCAAGAATTTTAAAAAGTTGATTAACACCAATAACTACTTACCATTTTAATGGGATGTATGAGGTTGATGGGATGAACACAGCTTTTCAATATTTGGTGGACTATTAGATAAAGACACTCGCATTTCATCATCAAGCATTTTTAAGCTTCCACGTTTCAGTGTCTTTAAGTTTGCCATCGTTGAAAAGGATACTTCACAAATGTATGTAGTAGAAAACTGCAGAAGAATTTTTAATGCTTTTTTAGCTAAGCTCGGATGCATTTTTGAAATGCGAATCCAAAAGCTGTCTAAGTCATGCATCATTAACAGATTTCAATCATTTTTTATGTCAGCTAATTCTTCTTCAATAAGTGAAAAGTTCCTCGTTGCAGGTGAAAGAAATGGATTTCTGATCCAATCATAGTCTTGGATTTCAACATTTGGGAAGTAATGATGAACTTTCTCTCTGAGCAATGTTAAATGGTCAACAATTAGCAAGCTGATATCACATTTTAGCTGGCACTCAGCAGTTTTGGAAAACATTTCAAAATTTCCTTCTTTCACTTTCCTTTTCCAAACTGCTATTTTGTCTCTCATAGCACAAATTTTATCTACCACTGTTAAGATATTTTCTCCTTTTCCTTGCATACTGGAAAGTTTGCTTTGAATTAGATCACAGAATTCATTTTGCTGATTTTCCTCAAAACGTTTAAGCATCATTTCCCTCAATTCATATACACGACAAAGCACTCGACCTCTTGAGAGCCAACAAACTTCTGTGTGTAGTAGAAGCTTTTTAAACCTTGCCTATGAGCAAATAATCTTGATTGAAGAGGTCTAGTTTTAATGTAATTGACCATTTGAACCACTTTGTCCAAAACTTTTCTTAATTCATTTCCAATGGTTTGCGCGACTAGTGCTTCACGATGTAAAAAGCAATGAGTAATTATAATATTTTCATTCTCTTTCTTTGCTAAAGCTATAAAACCTTTTGTTGAACCAACCATTGAGGGTGCGCCATCTGTGCATATTCCTACACAATTTAACCATTGCAAATTATTTTCCTTCATGAAGCAATCTAAAATTTTAAATATATCTTCACCTCTAGTTCTCATTGGAAGTTCTAGACAACACAAGAATTGCTCAATAATTCTGTCAGTATGAATGAAACATATAAAAACCAATAATTGATTGTGCTAACCCACTGACATCTGTTGCTTCATCTAACTGCAATGTAAAGATCATATTATCGTCTTGAAAAATATCCTTCATTTGCTGCTTAATGTCATCAGACATGTCTTGAATATGTCTTCCGATCATGTTATCTGCCAAAGGGATTTTATTAACTTCTATCTCAAATTCGGGCCCAAACATTGTTCGAACAATAGCACAGCAAGATTCCTTTATGGTGGTTTTGGCAATAGCATGTGGGTCCTTGTTTTTAGCAATTATTTGAGCAACCAAGTAACTTGCCTTTTGAGCTTTCTCTGATGTCTTCATTCTCTTTGTGAATGATGCAGACTGCTTCTTTATAGATTTTGAAAGCCCACTAAAGTATTCTACTGGTTTTTCTGACAAATGACAGCGTTTTGAGGTAAAATGACGCTTTAATTTATTTCGTACCATACTTTCATTTGCAAATATATCCCCACAAACTAAACACTGGAGACAAGGATTGTTTTCATTACCAGAAAATGTGAACCCCAGTTTCATATAATCTTTACTGTATAAACGAGGCTTGGAAATATTTCCTTTACACTTCTTATGTACTAATACAGACCGTTCAACAGTTGATTCTTGTGTAGTTTCCTCTATAGTGGCTACATTTTGTTCATTGCATACGTCATCTTCACCAGCTTTCCTTTTCTTAATTAGAAACGTATCCATTTTACGGGTAATTCAACTGCAATTTAATGAATAAATCTATGCTAATTTATTTCTAGGTTTTAGCATTAACGAAATATGAAAATAACAGGACTGTTTTTAGCGTTTATCTTTCTGTTTTTTCTTATGAAAATAACAGCACCTGCGCTTCACTCCCACAGTGATAAAGTGAGATAAAGATAGGAATCAGGACCAGGAGAAAATGTGAAAAATAAACAAAATTAACTAAAGTATTTACAATACATATTAGGACACATAGGCCCAGGTAGGAGCTCAGCTGCAAAAACACATGAAGTAGAGAAGCAAAAGTCCAACAAAAATGGTGTAAATATATATGTCTCACTGCAAGGCTATATTGCTGTAAATATTTGCAATGCGTATGTCCAGAGTCCAGTTCCAGCACTGTCCGGTGGTACACCGCCAGTGGGTAGTTAATCCACAATTACAGCAGAGTAAAAATAAAAATAAATGGCAGAAATCAAATAATAAGTGCCACGTGGTGGGTGGCTTGCTGTTTGCCACATTGGGTTTGGGAGGGTGGCCTCCCTTCAGCCAGCAGCAGGTGGGTTGACTGGGTGACAGCCTGCAGCTGCGCTCGCCCGGGTGATTGGGAGCACACTGATTCTGAGGCTTCTGGCCTCCACTGAGCTCCGTTCCGACTGGCCAAGATGGCGGACGGCCCACTCGGTGCAGCCCAGTCCCAGGCGGCCTTTCCACCCACGCGCTACTCTGGCCTGGCTGCGCAGCAGCGTGGTGCAGAAGTCCGCAAACGGCGTGCTCGAAATCTCGCAGGGCTGGTGGCCACTGCCACTTCTCCATGCCGGCGTTGGCCGAGCACTGCTCCCAGGGCGGCACCTCCCCTCCCCTCTCTTCGCCCCGCGCCTCTACCTCACCGTACCGCTCCAACACCGCCAATCACGTGCGTCCTACGTCAAAAGACGCCACATGATCCTAAAGCAGCTAATGTTAAAGCAGCTAAGCTGCTTTAACATTATCTGCTTTAGGAAGTTCCAGGGGAGGGGCCAAGGGAAGCAAATGTGAGTAAGGGAGCTCCGCGGTGCCCTTCTGCACAATTTTCTGCATTTTGTGTGACACACCTACACACTGCCGCCGACACACTAATGTGTCGCGGCACACAGCTTGGAAAGCTCTGTTCTAAGGTATGAGAAAAGGTAGAAGAGCTACAGAGAAAACAAGAGATTCAATAACAATGCTGTGTGCTCCACTGTAAAAAATGAGTGAGCAAAATGTAACAGTTCTACAACCCTTTGTCTGGTAGACA
The DNA here is from genome assembly GCF_057233095.1 of Heloderma suspectum. Lineage (NCBI taxonomy): Eukaryota > Metazoa > Chordata > Lepidosauria > Squamata > Helodermatidae > Heloderma > Heloderma suspectum. Next base: position 145,252,171 of record NC_139461.1, on the reverse strand, counting down.
GAGGGGGACAGGAGCATCCACTGCCTTCTCTTGCTTACAGACTTACCCCCACCCCGCCCAAGCAGCACGGGAGGAGGCACTGCTGGGGGGGGGGGCTACGAGGGGATTCCCTGGCTGAGGAGTTCCTTTCTCCTCCTGCACACCATTTTCCAGCCTCTGCTGCAGGGAAGGGAGAAAAGAGTGCCATTATTTACTATTTCTGTTTGGTTGCCTCTCACCACCACCAACAGCTGCTGATCAGCTGCTTTCCCATCAAAATAAAAGTGGCAGTTTGTCCCTTTGCCATTCTTATCATTGTAAACTACTAATGTAAACTACCAGGCTTATCAGTGTAAACTATTGCTGAGAATGGGGACACAATGAAATGCACTTTCCCTCACAATTAATAGTTTGGAGGTTAAGAATGAACAACAGGAGTGTAGGGGGCAGTTAGGCTGGGACCAGGGGTATGGCAAGAACCAGCTATGTGTCAGGTTCCCTGAGCGCACACGCTCAGCCAATCTGACACTAGACACCCAAATCAATGAGATTTCTTTATTGCAGGGAATCCCATGGCAAAAGCTGAATGGTTACACTCTTCAGGAATCATATAGCTGATGGTCCGTAGCTATAGGCTCTATGTAATACCTTCCAGAACAGTCCAAAGCTAAACACTACTACCGTGACTGAGATCCTCAACGTGGTTTTTCCGTTGCCATCTCTGTAGTTCTGAACGCAAGGGATGGGACTTTGGATTCCTGGGTACCTAACCCAGACAATCCTTTCATGGGGTTCCAACCCCAGACATGGAAAGGGAATGATTCTTGGAATGAACCCATCAGGCAATCAACAGATAACTTCTTGAAAGGCCTAAACAACCCACACCCATAGAGAGTCCAACTTTGAATCTTTTGTTGATAACTCTAGGCTACATGGTCAAGGCCCATCAAGATCAAGGCAAGGGCATACCCACACACACAAAGAGTTCCAGGCCACCGCTTTCGCATTGGCAACTCCATGCTGCATGAGTTCTGGCAGAGGGAAGTCCAAAAGTCATAGATCAAACCCAGCCTGCCGAACACTGAGCTGACTACAAACACAGGCACACAATCCACAGCCACGGGAGTTGAAGTCTATGAAAAGCCTCACATTACTTTTCATGGCAAGTCCTTAACAATCCAAAGTTCCGGTCCATGTGCAGAGTGCCTCCAAAATTCCAGACAATGATGAATCCAAACAGAGGCTTTGGGCAATGAAGACGAGATGTCCCTAGCAAAGGCTCTTTGCCTTTGCATCAGCTTAAAAGGGAAGGTGTGACTGTAGGACACCCCGGCCGGATCCCTTGACAGACAAGGGCCTTTAGCCTTTCAGCAAGGCCCCTGTCTGAACAGGGCATCACTGCTCAGCCCTCCAGCAGTGACACGTCAACCTGGGCAACCCTTCTGCAAACCTCACCCCACCTCTGTCAGGTTCTCACGGACAGCTCCCAGCCTCCCTGCCTGCCAAGGCCAGACCAGCAGGTGGACAGGGAGTCGGGTGACTCCCCCTGGCTCTGCGCTGAGAACACTGGCAGAGATGAGCTCACACAGACTCTGACATTCCAGAGGTGGAATAGGCGCAAGCCTTTCCAGGCCACTTCCAGTCAAACCCTGGCTATAACCTACAAAGCCCACTGCAGTACTGAAGCTGGGCCCTGACACTATGAAGGCTCAGGGAATATTTACAGGTCAGAGACACACACACACACACCCCGCCCTATACCCAACTAGAGCACCTTTAAAAAGGTAGAAGCTGCCTGTAAAGCAATGAGCTATATATAGTATAATTAGTAAGTATGCCTGAGAGAGCTAACATGCTGCTGATGCTTGCTTTAAATTGCTCCAGTCTGGATGTCACCTCAACAGGCAGGATTGGGGAATAACATGATAGGTTCCCTATCAGATTTCTGTGAGGAGGAGGGTTGTCAGTGGGTTGCCCACAGACTTGACAAAAGAAAAAAGTGATGGTCAATAGTAGGGCTGTGCAGGGACCCCCTGATCCAACCCAGAAGGTGCTTCGCAGCTTCCGAGGCAGGCCCAATCCAGCAGATTCAGGGGGCCCCCGACCCACCTTGGCCCCAAACCTGATGCCCCCATGCAACTCCCCAGCTCCTTACCTGGGCTGCCTCCTCCTCTGCTGCCGCCACCACCATCTTCTTCACCACCATCTGCTGCTGCTGTCTTCACCTCTGCCGCTGCTGCCATCTCCTGAGGCCTGGATTTGTGGCAACTCTTCCTGCAGGGAGTCACCATTTTTAAAATGACAACTTCCTGGAACTTCCAGGAGGTTGCCATTTTAAAAATGGTGACTCCCTGGAAGAAGACAGTTGCTGTGTGTCCAGGCCCCAGGAGATGCAGGCAGCGCAGCAGCGGAGAAGGCGGCAGGGAGAAGGCGGCTCAGATAAGGACCGGGAGGTGCCGGGGGGGGGGGCAAAGTGCACTAAGTGCTTCCGTGAGCCCCTGGGCTGCTCCGGGCCCCCTCCGCTTTGCCTCAGAAGGGACACAAAGTGGCCCATGTCGGCTCAGGGTTTGGTGCACAGCCCTAGTTGATAGCCCTGCAATGTATTTCTGTGAAGGCTAATGTAGAGCATCACTCCAAAGTATCTCTTCCTCTGCTCAGCTGATTTTGTGGGGTTCTCTCTATTCCTACTGTCACCTACCTGCATGTGTGCTGAGATAAGCTTATTTATTTGAGATGCAGCTGGGAGTTCCAAAATACATATAATGTAATACCTTTATTAGACCAGCTGAAGGATCACAAAAATGTGCTAGCTTTTGAGATCTCCAGATCTCTCCATCAGGCAAGATGTTACAAAAAACAGCATGGGGCGTGGTGGGGTAGGCTTAGTAGACATTATAGCCAGGATGTCCACATGGTCAGAGCCTTAAGATGCTGGGAGCCGATGACACCATCCCTGCTGTGAAAAAAGTGGGGGCACTCCACCCACACACACACCCATATTCCAGCTCCACAACACCACTGCTGTTCCCCAAGGGAAAATCTCTCCTATGTGGCTTGTACAGCTAGCCTCAGCGGGGGGGGGGGGTGGACTTTGGAATTGCGCTTCCCCCTCCCCACTTCCTTTATACTCTGTTTAATTGTAGGAAGTAGCCTGCTCTCTAATGGAGTACACTAATGCCCTGAGGTATTACACACTGTTCTTACGAGTCTGTGGAAATGGAACAGGATCCATTTGCCAGTTTTACTTTCATTATCACATCAGAACCTTTCTTTTCCAATTAAAAAAAACATGTATTAGAATAAACCCCACCCTTCTTCATTTCCCCCCTACTGAATCTTGCATCTCCCAGCTGGCAAATCAGAGTCCTTTTTCTACCTTAAAGAGCATACGCTCCAGTTTTATGAAGCAGACCATGCCCAGCCCAGCCACCGGAGCAGCAGTGGGGAAAGCAGATTAAAAACACTGAGAGCTCTCTAACACATTGCTTTCAACAGACTCAGGAGAGTGTCGAAGAAGGTTGTCACATTCACCTCTTAGAACCGCCACAGATTATTGGTAAGTGTTAATTCTGTGAAGGTCTGGAAAACATTTCTCTCAAAAGTGAAACTGACTAAACAAGAAGCTGCTTTCAAGTGTCTGATCATGAAGAATTGCTCCAGCACAGAAACTGGCCGATGGAACCCTCCGTTGAGTAGATCCGCTGGCAGGAGAGAGACTGCCACCACTTGCCTTGCCGTTGATTTGACATGGCAGGCAAGCCAGTCTTAGTTATCTGAGAGTGGATCTACTGATGAGCAAACAACTTAGCTTGCTGTTTCAACCAGTAAGCTTTCTGGGGGCTAAATGTCTAGCATGGTGTCTAAGGAACATTGCAGAGGCAGTAGATAATGGAAAGAATGAAAAAACTCAGAACCTGAACAGCACATGCAGAGAGAATATTTCTATAATATGTGAAGGGGTGTGGATGGAGAATTGTGGGGCAATATTGAGTGAATGCTGGGGCACGTGGTTTCTGAAATGAACAGATATGAGCATTGAAAGGGATTGTAGTAACATACCCTTATAGTGCAATCCTGTAAAAGTCTACTTAGAAGGAAGCCCCATATTAAATGCTAAGTAACATTCTCCTGGGCATTCATCTGGCAGCAATAGTTACAAATAAGTGAGCTGTGACCCTTCCTTGTTAAGAATTTGGCCGCGGTAACCTCTTGGATTACTACTGTAATATAATCTATGTGGAGCAATCCTTGAAAATACTTCAGCTTCTGCTGGGCTTTAAAAACCTGGCTGTCCAGGCAGGCATTTGGGGTGGGTTAGGGTTTTTTAAAGCAGTGTTGTTTTATGTGTGTTTTTGTTCAGTTGATTATATAAATTTGTTATTAGTATTGTACGCCGCCTAGAGTGGCTGGGTAGCTGGCCAGATGGGCGGCTAATAAAAAAAATCAATCAGTCAAGGGTAGGACGCAGAGAGCAAATTAGATGGTATTTGTGCTTATCTATTGGCATTGGGGCTTAATCCAAGGCGCTCTTTAAAGCCAAGTTCTTGGTGGTAATTGGAGGTTCCACCTGGAAAAAAATATGTACCTCTTCAGAGATATATTTTCCTTTGCACTGGTAAAGAACATCTGGCTCATCATAGTAAAGATAAAGGATTAACTTCCCAAAAGATTTGGTGGATGCCTGAACAGATGGCTGTGCATTCATCTGTGCGCTCTTTTTCTGAAAAATAAAACCCTGTAACTGTGTGTGAGGAAATGGGGGGAAACGCTCACACTCGTCGCCAAGCAAGCTTTCCGTGGTGTCTCCCCGCCCGCGCGATACGCAGCGGAGCGGAACTGGGTGCAGCATAATCACGGGGGGGGGGGGGGGCGAGCGGCTGCAGACGTGCTTCCAGCCACTACAGAAAGATGCGGCTGCTCTGCGGAAAAGGGTGGCCCCACAGGCGGCAGGCAGGCACCCGATGGCGCCTGCTGCCATTGCTGGCGGGGCAGCGCCAACTTTTGATCAGGCCGAGGGCGCCAATTAGCCGCCATTTCCCCGCCTCCGCCCCTCCTTCTCCGCGTCGCTTGTGCTCGCTTTCTCTCCAGCGCTGCTCCTCTTAACACCTCGCTCGCTCTCTTGGTCTCAGGCAGAAGCCCCCCTCTGTCCCCCCACCCCCAAAACCAGCCTGCCCGACTTCCTCCGGGACCTCCTCCCGCCAGTCCTTTCCTCTGGAAGCTGCCGCGGGGATGCGTCGGGGGCATCGGACGCCGCCCGCCTCTGCCCCCACGGCTGCGGGAGAGACTCGGCTCCCCACTCTGCGTCTGCCTCGCAGGGAAAGGCGTGCGCAAGTTGCGCGCGTAGGGCGGGGTTCCGGCCCTACGGGCCTCTCGCAGAGTGCCGCCGCGTCGCCCGCGGGCTGGCCGCTGTGGCGGGGCCTCCTTCCGACGCGCTCCGTGCCTGGCAGCTCCCGCGCGCAGCGCTTCCGGACGGGGGGCTCCTCGCGCTCCTGCGCGGAAGGCCGGGCGCGGTGCCGCGAGTCGGTCTCCTTTTCCTTCGCGGGGTTTCCGTGGTGGGAAAACAAGATGGAAGAAATGGCGGGAGAACGCAGCGAGGGCTGGCTGTGAGGGGGCCCCCTGGGCTGCCCCCAAGGCCCCACGAGGGTGCAACGCAGCCTGGCGTGGAGGCGCCCTGGCTGGGGGACGGCGAACGGGCCCCCGCGTTAAGCTGGGATCTGAAGTACCCCGGCCTGTAGGTGCGCTCTGCCGAAAGGGGACCCTCACGTTCAGCCGCGACCGCGTGTGTGACTGAAGGGCGCCTTCAGCCAGGCAGTGACTTTGGGGAGGCTTTAGCTGCCCTAAATGAAGGAAGGCTGAGCGCCGAAGAATTGATGCGTTCGAACTGTGGTGCTGGAGAAGACTCTTACGAGTCCCCTGGACTGCAAGGAGGTCAAATCAGTCAATCCTAAAGGAAATCATCCCTGAGTGCTCATTGGAAGGACAGATACTGAAGCTGAAATATTTTGGCCACCTAATGCGAAGAGAAAACGCTCTGGAAAAGACCCTGATGCTGGGAAAGACTGAAGGCAAAAGGAGAAGGGGACGGCAGAGGATGAGATGGCTAGATAGCATCACTGATGCAATGAATATGGACTTGAGCACGCTCCGGGAGAGAGCGCAGGACAGGAAGGCCTGGCGTGCTATGGTCCATGGGGTCACGAAGAGTCGGACACGACTGAACAACAACAACAAGGGAGCTGAGGAAGGGGACAGCGGGGGGAAGACAGCAGAACAGAAGGGGGTCAGAAAAAAGGGGCTCGAAGAGTAGATGGGACCTGGCCCATTTTGGACCCATACCCCAAATCTCAGAGCTAGGCCAGTTGCAGACTTCAAGACAGGGAACTCCAAAGTGATGTGTTTTTCATGAGCTTATTCTCTATGATATTATCTGAGAATTTCAATTCCCTTGGTGGCCTACTTTTGCGGGATTGGGGGTGCTTGCAAATGAGGTACAATTGCACTGCTTTGTTCATGGACTTCTATGGAGGATGGCGGGTTCAGATGGCAATATCATCCATTTGTAGCCCTCCCATGTTTTCCCAACACTTATTCTGTCCTGTCTTCCTTAACGGTTTTTTTCCAATAAAGAAGAAAAGACAGAATAGCTGCACAATGCTTTTGATTGTTCGTGCTAGGAGCCCTCAGTCTGGAAGCACCTTTGGTATGGGAGGAGGCTGTCCAGCATCCAAGTAATGGTAGACCACACTGAAGTCTGAATAAGCAGATCAACTGGAATTTTTTGAGTGTTCTTATGTCTTGCAGATGCCTTATGAGGAGGATCCACCCAGTGGCAAAACCCACACTATTATCCCCAAACCTCGGGGAAATCGGGCTCAGCATATGAGCTATGTCTTACTTGCCCTGTGTGTCTTCATCCTGTACCTCACTGAACAAAACTTCAGCCACACGCTCCAGTGCCTTATTGGCCATTTCACAGCCCTGCAGGTTGGATCTCTGTTGAAGGGCATCTGCAACTTTGTAGAAGAGGTGGATCATGTGACATCCAGGTAACCAAGCTGCCAGGAGAAACACTGATGGGTGCTGGCATGGTATGGTGATGAACCTCAAGCAAACTTGAGACTTGTTGATTGGAAGTACCACGGGCCAGTGATTAGACAAGGTGAAAGGAGGAAACACAGACAGAGAACTTGGAGGATTTGAGAGAGCGAGACATGATGGGCCTTGGGGCCAATGCTTGCCCAAAGAAGCGTGTCATGGTTCTTCTCTCTAACCTTACAACCTTGGGGAACAGCAAACACCCAGTTCACCATTATGGAAAGAAGGGGGGAAGGTGAACAAATGTGTTAGACCAGCCTTCCCCAACCTGGTGCCCTCCAGATATTTTAGACTTCTGCTCCCCAATAGCTCCCAGAAGCCCCAGCTGGCATGGCCAATGGTCAGGAATGCTGTGAGATGGCATCCAAAACATCTGGAGGGCCCCAGGTTGAGGAGGGTCATCTATTGACTGAATAAAGCGTGAATACAAAAGAGAGAAAGGGCAGCTAGTGAGATAGAACATTTTTATTTATTTATTTATTATGTATTTATTTACAATATTTATGTACTGCTCCAGATCAAAGATTTCAGAGCAGTGAACAACAAGCTAAAAGAATAAAACCCCATAATTAAAACATTTAAAAAACAGATTCTAAACTTAATAAACCATGGCTGGTGACTGAGGGAAGGCCTCTCAAAACAATGTCTTCAGGAGGCGCTGAAAGCAATATAACGTTGGCACCTGCTTGACCTCCAAAGGAAGGGAATTCCACAGGAAGGGGGCCACCACACTGAAGGCTCTCTTCCTGGTGGACTCCAACTGGGCCATAGGTCCATGTAGAACCACCAGGAGAAGGCCCTCCGATGACCTCAGTGACGGGGCATGCTACTCGAGGATGCAACGGATGGCCACTCGAGGACACAACAGAGGCAGCCAAATAATCCATCTTTGCTGCCCGCACCGCCATTCAGTAGGCACGATTATGTGCTCTAAAGCACCGGTCCCCAACCTTTTTGGGACCAGGGACTGGTCTCGTGGAAAACAATGAACCGGCGGGGATGGGACCGGGCCACAGCAGGGGTGCGGGAACCCCCCTTACCTTGGGTCCGTGCGGGGGGAGGCAATCTGCCCCCCCCCAAAATCCTCACCAGCCCCACTCCGAGTCTGCGGAGCTTCTGGCCGCTGGCAGATTTCCAGCCGCTGGGACAGAAATGGCGTCCACGTAGCGGACGCCATTTGCATCCCTGTTCTTTGAGTAATCGGCTACGTAAAGATTTATGTAGCCTATTACTTGAAGAACAGGGATGCAAATGGCATCCGCGTGGACGCCATTTGCGTCCCAGCGGTCAGACGTCCGCCAGCGGCCGGAGCTGGCCGGCGGCTCCGTGGATTCGGAGTGGGGCTCGCCAAGGCCAGCAAGGATTCGGGGGGGGGGGCGGATCGCCTCCCCCCCAATGGACCCAAGGTAAGGGGGGGCTGCCACACCCCTGCTGCGGCCCAGTTCCTAACAGGCCACGGACCGGTAGCGGTCCGGGGGTTGGGGACCCCTGCTCTAAAGCATGCTCGGTCATCTTCACTTTGAGTCTTACGCCATTTGCCCTCTAGCCAACCAGCCTGTTTCATTGACTGCAGCTCGCCAGTATACCAAGGAGCAGAGTGGAGCGGGCTCTACAGCACTGGAGAGGACACTCAGGTGCAATCAAGTCGATGGCCCTCTGCATCTCACTGTTCCACAGTGAGGCTATGGCCTCAGCTGGATCACCAGCTTTCTCCACTGGAAAATCCCCAAGAGTATTCAAAAATCCATTGGATTCCATCAGTCTCTTGGGGCGGAACATCCAAATGGGTCCCCCACCCCTGTAGGAGGGAAGTAACACTGAGTTCAGAGCTCACCAGAAAATGGTCTGACCATGACAATGGGGTTACTTGGGCTCCCCCAGTCTTCAGACCACCCAACTCACAACTTGAAGCAGAAGTCAAGGGTATGCCCTGCTTCATGTGTCAGGCTGATGAGAAACTGAGACAGCCCCATGGTTGTCATGGAGGCCATGAAGTCCCGAGCTGGAACTCCAGAGACAGCTTCAGCATGGAAGTTGAAGTCACCCAGAACCACCGTCCTGGGTTCCTCCAACACCACACTCGAGACTTCCAGCTCAGGGAGGATGCTGGACAGCAGGGTGGGCGGTACACCAGCAACATCCCCAACCTGTCTCTATGGCCCAACAGCAGGTGCAACCCCTCAAGGCCTGCTCCACGGTGGAGTGGTTTCCTGGTGATGGAGATTCTATGAACCACAGCAACTCCCCCCCCCCCCCCCGGCCCTCCAACCTATGTTGGTGCTGCACTGAGCACCCAGGTGCGTAGAGCTGAGTCAGGCCAACCCCCCCACCCCCAAGCTCACCCACCCAAATCTCAGTAATAGACACCAGGTTGGCCTTCTCATCCACGATGAAATCATGATTGAGTGTGGTCTTAATGTGGACTGACCTGGCATTAAACAGCACTGCAAGACAGGAGGGCTCAGTGGATGAGCTACCAGGCACATGAGAGCTAGATGAAGGGGGTAGAAGGGGAACATTGTGTAAACATCAGTGTGTAGACATCCTACTTTGATGTCCCAAACCTTTCCTCCTGCCATATCTCCTGCCTCAAGTCACTGGAATAGTGGTACCCCCACCATAGGTCCCTGTGTCAGAGTTTCACAGGCACATCCTTACCACACAAGAACTACCCACATGCTCTCAGCACCCACGCACCATTCAAACGTACCCTCAGCCATTCAACACACACACTCCACTCATCCAACACTCACAAACAAACACAATCACAATTTGTAGCTTGTGGTTATAACCAGCCACTGGTCACAACTAAGGCATCAGGCTTGCCAACCAACCAAGCAGTATAAAGAACAAGAAGGTGCTTATTTCCTAGCCATTCAACCTACTTCCATTAGATCATGCTCATTCCATCTCTCACCTGGAGTGTGGCAAACAGTTCTGCCCCCTGGCTCTCACCTGGGGGAGGAGGGGGTGGAGCTGTTGCAAGGAGCTGGAACGCGATGGAGCAAATCTCCCCCCTCCTATATTTTAAAATGCTGGAGTTGGCAGCATGTTGGATCTCCTGCATTAACACCTGAGGAGTTCAGTACTAAAAGCTCTGACTCAGTTTGTCCCACACTAAACCCATGAGATTTTTATGCAGTAATAAAAATGGGCACAAACAGGGTTCCAGGGAAAAGACCCCAGGCCATTTTCATCACGGCTGAAAGTTCTGGTGTGACAGGACTTTCATCGCTTGGGTGCTGCTGTCTAGGACTTCATCTTTATGAAAAGGGCATCCCAGGCCAGTGTCTGAGCGCTGCTGTGCTGATCTGTGGTGAGCTGCGTAAGTATTATGCTACCCCTAGACCCTGCTTCTGCCAGGTAATGTAAGCTTCCATACTGCTTACCAGTACTTTCTGACCTAGTGTGGATGTGAAGAATAAGCACACGGGACTGAGATGATTGGGACCGAGGGATAGGTGTGATGAGCAAAGATGTTTATCTCATCTGCAGATCATGGAGGTCTGTATCAGGAGGGTTCTTGTACTGTTCTATCATGTCGATCTCTCTTTCCTGCAGATATCATGGGAACTACGTAAGGGCCCTGAGTGCCTGCCTGGACTTAAGCAGCCCTGCTCTCTGCTTTGTGTTCTTATGTGGGGTGGCTTACTTTTTGCTCCTCGAAGAAACTGGGCTGTCGCTGTATTTGAACCTGAGCCTTATGTGCCTTTGCCAGCTTTTGAATATTATCTTTGGCATTCAGGTAGGAGCCAGGAGTCATTAACCCATCCTTTACCTCATTTGCCAGCACACTAAATAACAATTTGACCGTTGGTATACACCTGCTTAGTGTAATCTGCTTTGAGATTTGTGGAAAAGCAGTATTAAAATGTTTAAAGAAAGGAAAAACGTTACTGTTCACAGGCGTCCTGTAGTGTGTTAATGTGTTTCCTGGCCACATCTAAGGTGCTGGTTTTAACCTATACACCCTTGCCTTTAGACATTAAGAGAGCAGTGGGCAACTTCAGTGGGTCACTTTTGACCCTCATTCCCCCTGCACGCCTGCCCCTGCCACACTGCCAAATTCAGTGGTGGTAGCAAAAAAAGCCCTATGGGTTGTCACTGAATGTCAGCAACAAATCACTACAGAGAAGTAAAAAGGTCACATTTAGCTTTGTGAGGGGGCTCAGAGCAACAGATGGGGGGAGGTGGCTGCTCCTCAAAGGAGTCCTTCTTGCCGCTGTCCCACTGTGGCATTTGCCGCAGCGGGCAAACGGGGCCGTTGTGGTGGTGACAGAGGCTGCAGGGGCCCTCCCGGTGTGTGTGTGTGGGGTGCAAGCTGCCACCCCTCCCAATCTGCTGCTTGAGCAGGGTATTCACCCTGCCTTATGGGAAGGGCAGCCCTGCGGAAGCCTCAGGCACAGATGCTGGGAGGTGGGGAGCGGTGGCGAAGTGCTAGAAGACAAAACTGTGTGTGTCATGCAACCCACCCTGTGCCCCCTAAGCTAGCCTGCTGCCCCTAGATGTGGTGGAGGACACTTTCACGTTGCCAGGGTTGAAGTAAGATTGAACTGCCGGTTCAGTCAGCTTTTGGACATGGTGGAATGGGGGCAGGCACCATCGTGTCTTTGCCTCAAGCAGAAAAATGTCTTGGGCCAGCCCGGATGGGAGCTGCAATTTGCCTGGGGAAACATTTTATTACAGCCTTTATTCCTTTCATCTGCAGCGTCCCTCAGCCGCAGAGATTTCTGAAATACATGAACAAAACAACTGCAATGTAGCACAAGGACTTGCCTGGTCATACTATATTGGGTATTTAAAAGTCATTTTGCCTTGTAAGTAGTCGTTTGTAAGTTAGTCTCTTCTATTAGCCAGTAATATGAAATGACTTATAATGTCCAAAATTCTACAGCAGAAAAGATTCAAAATTTATATATACTAAAGTACTAGGTCACTGCTTGCGTATTAATTATTTATTCATTTATGTGGTTACGTTTATAGCCCACCCAGTTCCAAAAGCAGGGCTAGTTAATTAGGCTTCAGTCCTATACACACTTGCCTGGGAGTAAGCGTCACTGAAAACAATGAGACTTACTTCTGAGTAGATGTGTCTACAGGGCCAGCCTTAGGGGTGGATGAGCTGGGCAGTTGCCCGGAGTGCCGTGCTGTGGGGGGTGCCAAGCTGAGTGCAGTGCAAAGGGATTTCAAAGCATGTTGCTGTTCTGCATGTCACTGAAGAACTGCATTTCTACACATCTCCCAGGAAGGACGCCCACCCAGAAGATTGGTCATGCAGGCTTGCGACTGGCCCATGCCAAATAGCCCAGCAAAGCTGACCACGGTGGGGTGCAGTGGGGCACCAAGGGTGTGCCTTGCCCCGGTCGCTATGTATCCTAAGGCCAGCCCTGTGTGTATAGGATTGCACCATTAGATAATACTAAGTTATGTTTTCCAAACCTTCACATACTAAGCATAGCTTACCCCTTTAAAAATATCCACGCTGAGAAAATACTAAAATTTCAAATTCACTGACATGGACAAATCATTACAGTGAAAATTTTAGGCAGCAAATCTTTTGTTGGAATAAAGCTTGAAAATCAGTATAAAATTCGTGGCCTGCAGTAAATCCCTGGTGGAGGGGAAATAAATAGATGGGAAATTCCATCTCTCCCCCTGCCCACCCATAGCACAAGACTGATGAGTTATGTGGCTCAGTGAGAAGTTTCCTGTATCTCAGTTGCCTTATAGCACTGACCACTGAGTTTTGAGCAAGGTGAGCAGGGAGACGCTTATCTAGCTCCAGCCTGAGCAGCTAGTTTGGAGAGTGCGATATTGTTACCTGCTACTCCATATCCCATATGGGGGAGTTGGGGACAGGGGGAATTGGGGTCAAGGGAAGTGAGCCTCATGGTGCAGATCTTCTGACCTTTGTCACCCCACATTTCAGGATATTTTACCTGCTAGACCCTCTATCCTCTTCATGTGTGAAAATGTCCTTAAAGGGCTGATTAATTAGGAGCGGAGGAACACTTTGCCCTGGGTCGCACGTTGCTCACCGCTACTGCTTTGTTTCTGATTTAGAGACCATGGGTTAAAACTCTGACTTTTTTGCCCCTCAACAACCCAGAAATCCAGGTTCACACATCATGGAAACTGGAAACAAAGTGGAAGAGGCAAGCAGTCAGGAGGCACCACGCTCGTTCGCTCCCACGTGGCCCCAACTACCCATGGGTTAAACAACCTGTGGTTAGTCATTATATGCAAACCAGGTCACTCCCTTCATTCCCATTAAATCCCCTTCCACAAGAACTCTTCTAGTTTCAAAGAGCTCAGAACGCTTAAAAGCTGGTAGCATCCTGGATTGGGGCAGGGAAAGGGGTTTAGGATTGGGGGGTGTTTGCCTCTTGGTACATTTCCCATGGCCATAATCCATCTCCCCCAGAATACTATAAACATTTTGGGGCTCAAGCAGACCATTTTCTCCCCCTTTTTGTACATCAGTTGACACTCAGTGCTCTCATTCTATGGCTCCTGGAAGGCAGTGAACATGCACAGGCTGCATTGAGCCAATTTGGGGGGGGGGGATTGCCTATTCTTTCTTTAAAAATTTACAGGGGAGACCGGGTTAGTTCCATCTTTGTTGTCCTGCTGTCAGGCAAGGATATTTTTATTCATACCAGCTTTTGGCCTTGTTTACTACAGTAGCTTATAAGTGGGGGATGCTGTTAATTTTTTGTTATGGATATGTTTTTAATTTATTTCCTTTCATATTTTAATTATAATGTTGTATTTTAACATGTTTGGCAGGAACATGATAGACGTGGGATCACCAAGTATGTAGGTTGGGGGCCAGCAAGGAATTGCATGGTGATAAACAATCAATAAATTCTCCCTATAAGACAACAGTGAGAAATGTCTGAGCTCTGGGGCAAAATGCTGCTCACCAGGCCCTGAACCTCAGCAGTCTAACCCTCCGGCACAGCTGCCTTACAGTGCTGATTGCTGAAGTCCAAGGCTAAGGCAGGAGGCAGTTGCTCCTCTAGCCCAAACGTGAGGGGTGTGTTTACTTCTCCTTCCCCATGTTATATTGGAAGGAGAGTTGGAAGAAGGCTTGAGGTGAGGGGTTATGTGCCCCATGGCATGCATCCCTGGACTCTAATTTTGCATTTCTTCCTTCCCAGGTACTTTACACTGATAATCTCCACAATTTATAGAGTTCTTAGAGGGGCATTTACTCTCCAGCCTCCAAACAGGAGCCTTGTCATGCTAACCAGGGCTTGAAGAGTGGGCAAGGTTTCAGGAAAGGGGAAGTAAAAAGAACACCTTCCACACTCTTCTGAGACACTCCCCTGCTGTGCTACAGTTTCAGGGATGCTGCTAGCCCCAAACCTCAAGCCTTTTATTGCTGTGTAGCCAGCCAGAGGGTGCGTGTTGTGAACAGTGGGAAAGAAAAAAGCATCTGAGCTCCTTAGTACAGCTTTTCCCAACCTGGCTCCCTCCGGATGTGTTGGACTACAACTCCCATCATTCCCACCCAGCATCTGGAAGGAACCAAATTGGGAAAAGCTTACTTAGATGAAGGAGATGGTACAAATGTAACCTGAAATTCTCACAAATTGCACCATTTGTCAGATACCCTGCATGTTATTTTATTTTTTGGCAACAAAACTCAATACGTACAGATGCTTGGCAAATTACCAGCCCTGGTTGTAATTAAAATATTGATGTAACACCACTGACAGTGCATCCCAATTGTCTCTCCTCAATGCATTTTGCTTTGAAGCCCTCAAAGACTTGATTAGTGATTTCAATAGAAGTAATAGCATGTTGCTGAAATGCAAGAAGACCTGGAAATTGCACATACTGATCCCCCTAAGTTGTGATGTGTATGATGACCTGCAGAAGGTTGACAGTCATATTCAGTTCATAAACAACCTCCCAGAACTGAGAGTGGATCGAGCTGGCATTAAAAGAAGAAGCTACAAAAATAGCATCTATGGAATATTGGGTGAAGACCAAAAGGTATGTTTCTCAATATCTACTGCCAGTGGTGCAGCTAGGTAACTTTAGACACATGATTCATGGTCTCATGGGGGGAGGGGGGCATTTAGACAGCCTGGTGTGTTACTTCAGTTGTGAAACATTCAACAAACATTTCTCTCCCCAGCACCACCGCCATTCCATGTTTTACAACTGCTCCTACATATTGGAATGTTTGCCAACCCCTGGGAAAAAAGACTCTGAGTATTTTAAGCCTGCTTAATCATAGCACCATAATGACTACAGGAATAAAATGGAGTTTTCCTCTATTGCGCTAATGCCCTCATCACCTGCCACTTTCTGGGGGGCAGGGGCTGGGCTGCACCGCTGTCCACCTCCTCTAATCCAGTTATGAGAAATTTATCCTTCCTTAATTGAGATGCCTGGAAAGTTTTGTGTGAAAATTCAGGAAACCTGAATTTCTCAAAATTCCACATTCCATGCCCGTCATCATGTTTTGAAAGGGGAAGTTACTTTTGCTGATATTTTAGAAGGGTGTTCCTGAGGATAACAAAAAAAGCAATTGTTTGACCCTTATGGTTAAAACCGGGGGCGGGGGGGAGCTGCAGTACTTCATACAGTGATGGAATAAGCTGAATCTCTTTCCTGAAATGTTTTGAAAGGTTCTTCCTTGCTTTTTTTTGTATTGATACCCCCATTCCATCCCAAAGGCTCTCAGGCTGCTCAGGCATTGATCAAAGATGCTTTCTGACTTGGGGCAGGGCTTAATCTAGGTGACATCTGTCTGTTAACCCTTAGTCTCCCACACAGATGGAGTCAGTATCTGAGCACGGGCACAGTTCTTCACCCCTCCTTCCCTGGCAACAGGGTTTGCACTTGGTAGCCTACCATTCTTCCTGGAAGGAAGAGAGCGTTAGGAGTCTTCACAGAACCGCCATTCCTAGTCCCCTGCAGT
Organism: Heloderma suspectum; assembly: GCF_057233095.1. Lineage (NCBI taxonomy): Eukaryota > Metazoa > Chordata > Lepidosauria > Squamata > Helodermatidae > Heloderma > Heloderma suspectum. Next base: position 145,236,159 of record NC_139461.1, on the reverse strand, counting down.
TGGCCACTGCTGGGTGCTTGCTGAGAGATGCTGCCCAAGAGCACCTGTTGGGGAGATGTGTTCTGTGGCGGGGGCAGGAGGAGCTCTTATCCACTGGGCCTAGCATTCCTGTTAAGGAAGCCTGGAGTCAGGTGTCAGGCTTGGCAATGAAGGGTGTCTCTCCATGAGGGATTGGTTACTCACAGATTTTTGCTGATTCTTTTCATGACGCCTCCAGGACACCTCGCGCACATTGTCCCCTTTATCACACTTTCAAAAAGATTGGAGATAAAACTAGTAATACAAGTTAATGGTGCCATATCAACAGTGTGTAATGCTGGCTTAGCGCCATGAACTTGCCAAGGAAGGACTTTCCTTGATTCAAATCACGTGTCTCTCGATCGCCAGTCAGAGGGAGAAGATAGTAAAATGCCTCCTTGCAACAAAAGGAGACAGATCCGATCCCCCACCCCACCAAGCTCAGAATCAACATACTCTGTTGATTCAGAGCCCCCCAATAAGTTCAGTGGGGCTTACACCCAAGTAAGTGTGCCAAGGGTTACACACTTCCAGCATGATCTTATGTCTACTCAGAAGTAAGCCCCATTGACTTCAGTGGTGTTTACTCCCAAGTAAGTGTCCTAGGGCTGCAAGGAAACAGTACAGCACAAGTTCAGCAGAAAGCAAGACACCCCCCTTGCCCCCCCCCGTTCCTTTGCACACATGCCAGGGAGGGAGGGAGGCACTTCCTCTATGCAAACCACATGTCTGCTGTCTAAAAAAGCCTATCCTAATCCCACAAAGAAAGCGAAAGCAGAAAGCCTTGGAAGGGATGCAGGTTTTTTGCTTAATGTGGAGACACCCCAAGTCTCTTTTGGTTCAAGAGGTTTACATTTGCAGGACTGCAGCTTGCTGTCTCCTCCTGCAGCTTGCTGTCTCCTCCTTCGGATCCTGAACTCGCTACACGCAGCCTCCTTGGGGAAGGGAATTCCATCGTGATCAGGGTGCTGCCTGGGCTCCTGGCTTCCAGTTCTCCTACTGGGGTGGGGTGGGGTGGGGGAGCTCCTCTCGGCAGCTTCCCAGCCTCTCCCACCTGCATATTTGAGGCACTGTTCTTTTGAACACCTCCCCCCTATCTATGCAGCCCCGGCCACTTTCCCTGCCTGCAGGCCAAGGCCCAGTTGCCTTGATTCTCACTGCTGCTTGGAGATGTGGCATCTGGGTGCCCCAAGCTACAACTGAGCCAGGTGGGCACTGCTGTGACACCGGACTGGGAAGTGAGCTGGTGCTCATATGGTTCTCTGCTGCCAGAGGCCAGCATGGACAGAGGAGACTAGCCTTTTCCCTCTTGTCAGTAGTCTCCCTTTATCTGCCCTGATCTGCTGTTTGCTGCTCCTTGCTGGCGCTTTTATTGTTTTCTGTTGTCACTGGGCTTTTGTTTGTTTTTTTGTCTTTTTACATTTGGCCCTGATCCAGCTTTAGTCCTGTGTAAAAAAAAAAAAAGTCATTAATGTATGTCTAATTGTGCAAGAATGTGGGTCAGTATGCACATTTGAATGTCTATCAAAATGTACATCTCATTCACAACATTGCAATGTGGCTAGACTGCATTACCTTACTTAGGTGTGTGTTTGAATGTGCATTTGAATGGACATCTGATTTATGCCTGCAGCTTCCAATCCAGAAAGCAATATATACACACACATTGGAATGTACATGTGTAAGCTGTTTATATGCATAAATCTCCCCAGCTGGGTTAGGAAGAATGCCTTTTGAGATCTTTTGGTGTCCTTCCTCTTTTCTGACTGGTTTTTCCTTCCAGTTTTCTCCCTTTGTTCCTTCCTTTTTCATTTGCTGTTTTACTTGCCTGTTACTTTCTTCTTCTGTGGGCCTGACCGCTCATTATAATGCAAATTTCCTTAGTTCTAAAGGAATTTCTTCTAAATTGATGCATGATCTAGTGAAAGGTTAGCACTTTTAAGTTTCATCTGTATAAGCAAGAAATCACCATGAGTGCATTGCAGGCATCCAAATACAAAGCTATATATGAAAGACTAACTGAATGCATTGCAGGCATCCAAATACAAAGTTATATATGAAAGACTGAGTGCATTGCAGGCATCTAAATACAAAGTTATATATGAAAGACTAACAGCATAATTCCATGCATGTCTACTCAGAAGTAAGCACCATTGAGTTCAATGTGGCTATTCCCAGGTAAGTATGTATAGAATTGCAGCCTAAGGGTGCCATATTATGCAGGTTTAGGCAGAAAAAAAAATCCTACAACTCCCAGCATCCCACAGCCATCTCCATTCTGGCTGGGGAATGCTGGGAGTTGAAAGACTTTTTTCTGTCTAAGCCTGCATAGGACTGAGCCCTAAGTCTTCTTTCCCTAGGGGATGTCTCTGGTTGCATGTTGAGGTCATGAGAGATACATGATGTCATGGCCATCCAGCATCCACTCCAGAGCTTATCAGGGAAAAACTAGTTTTCCTGAGACTGCTTAAAGTCCGATTCTTTTCCTCAAGACAGGTTCTCAGCATTATAGTTGCTGTGTGCCCCAACCCCTGCATTCACCTCAGGTATGCTAGCCCTGCCCAGAGGCGTGCCTTTCACTGTGACCCCAGTCTAGGGGTGTTTCCTGTGTGTTTCCTGTCCCTGCACAAACCAATTAGTGTCTATTCAGAAGTAACTTCCATTGTGGTCAATCAGGCTTGTCCCCTGAATGCTCACATCAGAATTTACAGAGATCCCCCTCAATTGAAATGGCACGGTTTAAAGCCTAGTTCTCTAAGTGCTGTAAAGCGCAATCTCTGAAGAGTGAGAGTGAGTGAAGAGAGGAGGCAGAGCAACTCCCTTTCTCTGTGCTGAGTATGTGTGCTCTATCTAGGTCAGCCTTCCCCAACCGGATGCCTTCCAGATGTGTTGAACTACAACTCCCATAATTCCATTGGCCATGATGGCTGGGGTGATGGGATTTGCAGTCCAATACTTCTGGAGAGCACCAGGTTGGAGAAGACTGATCCATGCTTCTCCAAATTTTGCAGACAGATGATTCCCATAGGAGCCTGGCTCCAAGCCACATCCCAGGGTAACTGCCTGCTGGCCATGTTTTGCTTCTCTCCTTCAGACCGGCATTTTGGATCCTTAACCCAATTTGCCTGCTGTTGGTTAAAAAAAGAGGCAGGCAGGAAGAGATTGGGGGAGGATTTCACCGCGAATCAAGGTTAATCAGAGAAATTCGTTGATTGGCCTTCCCCTTTCTCCATTCCTCTAGATGAATTACTGTGTTTTGGAGTATGCCACCCCTCTGCAGTCCCTCTATGCCATGTCCCAAGATGATAATGCTGCCTTCAGCAGTCAAGACCGTCTGGAACAAGCCAAGCTTTTCTGCAGGACACTGGAAGAAATCTTACAGAGATCTAAGGACTGTTCTGACTGCTATCGGCTCATTGTGTATGATGGTAAGAAGTGGGGTGACAGTCCAGCTGTTAGTTTTCAGGTGGGGAGGACAATGGAATTCACTTTGCCTCCACAGAGAGTTGTGTATCATTTCAGTGTAGCTTAAGGGAACATTTCTTTATCAGGAAGGAGTATAGGTGAATTCAGTAAGTAAGCAATAGTAAAGAAGTGTGGAACTCTGCTGTTCTGCTCTGACCACTGTAGAATGTGGGATGATGCTGAAGTTCGTTACTAGTTTCCAGTTCCTTGTTTGTGTGAAACTTTGAACATTTCATTCAAAGGAGCTGTCATTCAGCATTGTGAATGACAGCTCCTTTATGTGCACAGCCCACCATCACTTTCACAGCACACATCAAACACACGGTGGAAGGCGCTTAGCTTTAAAGGTCTGTAAAGGACCGGTTTTCAAATTGAACATGCATACCATTATTTGGGGCCCATATCCGGTGATGACATTGTTCTCTTTGGTTCTGTGACACCTATTACATTTCTTAAAATGATGACTCAGTATGGCAAACATCATTATGCATTACAGAGAAAAGGAAACCCAACTAGTTTAGAAGTAGCAAGTCTTAAAATACCCTTGTATGTGTTTGTTGTTGTTTTAAAACTAAGAACATTAGGACCATTAGCCCTAACTGTGAGGCATCTGGAGAGGGTGAAAAATTCCAGGGAGAGACGGGATCCTCGGCCAGGTGGAGCCTTCCTCCCCACACCAGTCAAGATCTAGATGGGCTGAGTGCCGCCTAGCAGAGGACTCTCCCTGATGATCCAGGCTGGATGGCGGGGGGGGGGGGGATTGAACTTAATGTGATATGAGAAGAAGAGAGCTCAGAAGGAGCTGCATCTGGGTTCTTATGTCTTCCTGTCCATGGCTTTAGAAGAGATCATATTCTGTTCTTATCTCAGGGTATCACTCCTACCGCCATCTAGAGATCCCTACATGCAGCAGCAGGCTGTATGAATGCAATTGCATGCATGGCTTTAGCAATCTAGCCATTGTAACCCTAGAAACCGTCTTGCTCCAGTTGATGTTTTCAGTGAGTTATGACCCCAAGATGTCTTTTATAGCCAGTTCAGACCCCATATGCACTTCACTTTAGAATGGAATGGAAGTTTACTTTGCATCTCTTTAGACTTGCTTGCACTGAATGCCATTTGACACTTTATTGTCAATTCACCCAGTTTGGAGAAATCCTTTTGGAGCTCTTCACAGTTAGAGCTGAATGGGGCTCCCAGATAAGTGTAAGATTTCCTCATTGGATAACCATTGATCATTTATCCTCCCTAGTCTTTCCTCCTCTAATAAGGAAAGTACGGGGGGAGGGGGGATGGCCTGCGCGGATGAATGGGCTGGACTTTGTCTTTCAGTAGAATTCTGTAAAATACCTTCTCATACTTTTCCCTTGAGTGAGAATGATGCCTGTCTGAGAAGACAGTGACTGGGTTCCGAGGACACCATAATCCAGATGGGTTAATTAACCCACGATGGTTTATTTAACCCATCGTGGGTTGTCGTGTCATCTGTCAGGACTTTTTTTTTTACCCATGATGGCTTATTCGATTAACATAACCCACACAGATAACCCACAGTCTGCAGTAGGGTTTATGTAACCCACCGTGGGTTATCGTGTTGTCTGGCGGTCACCGTGGGATATTTTGGCCGGTTACAGAGCTGTACGGCAAGAGCAGTCAACACTGCTGCCGCTCTGCTGTTTGCTGGCTTAGCGCTTCGGATCACATTAAAGCAACAAAGCCAGCAGTGTAAAGGTGTGGGGGTGGTGGTGGGGGTGGTGGTGAGCAATTTCCCTAAAGGGAACAAGTTAAAGCCCTAACTCCAAAAGGAGCAAAAATCCCAAGTACACCAAAAAGGGGGTGTCGAGTATAACGTCTTGGGGGTTTGCAGGATTGGGACCAAACTTCACACATAGCCTCTTCCAGTCTGGAGGCCCCCAATGCACCATCAAAACCCTACACCATTACTCAGGAGTGAAAACCCTGTCCAACAAAAAGGGGTGGCACAAATAAACCCTTGCCCATTCCCCCCCCCCCCAGCCCTTGCTGGAATACAGACTCATATGAGGTCTATAGATCACTAAAGCACTCTAGTGCTTTAGCAATCAAGCAGAAATGCTCCCCCCGCTCCGTCATTGCTGCAATACAGGCTTGTCCTTATAACAACCCTGTATTCCAGCAATGGCTATGTGTGTAGTCTCTTCCTTTGATACTGAAATGCTTTCAAATACCTGTCAGCGCATTTATTAAGAGCCATCTTTTAAATACTTTTGGATAATAAATGTATAGGTCCTTTTTCTATAGAGCAGCTGATCACTGAACAGCACTGAACTGTAATGAACTATGTGCATTATTTGAAGAAAGATTTTTGATTATTGTTTGGTTATATATGTTGGCAAATTTTAGTTTTGCCTTCTAGGCCTCTTTAATGAACAGACACACTCTCCCACTTTCTATTCAAAGTGGAGCCACCTGGAAAGTGTCCTGTGTATCACTTACACATGAGTAACTGCCACCACTACAATAGATATCCTAAAACTGGACACATGGAAATCCAGTCCTGCAGGTTTTTTAGGGGGGGAAGGCAGAACTGCATCCACTCCCCTTCTAGTACTTAAGTATTTAGCATTAGACAAAGCTGTCAGCTGTGGGAAAATCTCTGAATCAACTTCAGGCTGATTTTTTTATTAAAGGAGTCAAAAGAGCAAGACAAACAGGAGATTTAATAATAATAATAAAACAAACAATATTTCCTTAACCTTAAACAATAGATATCATTTAGTTTGGTTACTTCTTTTTCAGATGTTGAGCATTTACTAAGTGCATCTTTACATGCATCCTTTACATGGGACTTCTTAATGGGAAACAGCAGAGGTACCCAGGCAAACAAAGACAGAAACAGAAACTTAGTTAAAAACTACCCCACCCTATGTTGTTTCCCAGAAGAGCTGTAACTGACAAATGGAGGAGGAAACAGCCAGTCAGACTCTGGGGTTTGCCAAATCGGGCATGTATGCAGGATGACAGTACTTGGCACCTGGCTGTTCAGGGAAATGGCTTTTGGGAAAGGGTTTGTTCATAGCCTGAGCATCTCAGAAGATGGATAAGAGGTGTGAATTTGGAAAGTTCCCTTTTTGTTTATTTAAGGGTGGGAGAGAGAGAGATGCTTGCAACATGTCTTAGTCTTTTCTCTAGATTGTCTCTGGCAAAAAAGTTAAGATTTTTAAATAGGGACAGAGTTAAGGCTTAGCATTACAGCCTCCATTAGTAAAGAACAAAGCATCCTTCTTTATCAGAGATCATATCTGCAAAATTCAAACTGAGACCAGGACTGATTCCGATAATAGTGCTTTGTTTTTGTAATTTGGTTAAGGAATGGAAAATATGGCCCTGAAAACTTGTAGTAAAAGAACAGAATTCTTGTTTGTCAGATTAAGGTTTGCTGACTAGGACAATATTTTGCGTCTCTCCCCCACCCCCCTGCCGCCACCACCGCCACTTCCCTAAAGTTAATGAGGCTTTTCTAGCATAAGAGTCCTGTAAAAATCATGTGAGATCTGCTCCGTGCTATAAATCCAAGTTAGATATCTGCACAGCTCCCAACTGTGATTGTTGGTGGAGTTGTACGTGTCTGCAGGAATGATGTTGGCGTTACATTGTCCTTTACAATATGCCCTAAGGTTTCTGAGCCCCAAATGTGTAGCTGCACATAATATTCTGTCAGTTTTTATCTTATCCAGTGGTCTAAACAAAGAAATCTGATTCTCTCTTTTTAAAGTACTTTGCAAATCCTCCTCCCACATTCTTCTTGACTGAAACAAGAGAAGGTGGTGCAAGCCTTTAACCGATGTTTTATCTTCTTTGACAAGAAGTCTCCCATATATTCTAGAGAGACCTTATAAAACTCCCAGGCTCTCAGATTTCATGTGGTCTTGTCTTCTAACAGGGAGCTTCAAAATCAGGGTGGGGATGGATGGATGGATGGATGGGCAAAAGACACTATGTGCTGATGTAACTGTGAGTGCTCATTTGCCAGTTGTCCCCAGAGTTTCACATTCTTTTCAGAAAAGATCAGTACGTGGTATCTGATTTCGTTTTTCCAGATTCAGAAGAAAATGACAAGCACTTTCTATCCAGAGCTATCCTACAACACATAAGGCAGCAGCACCAGGAGGAGTATAACGTGTGTGAAAAGGATCAAGACTGCATACAGTCAGAGAACTTTCTGTCTAATGGGACCGAGCTCCTGATAAGTGGCTCAGATCAACCGCAGCCTTTGCATAGTCATGGCTACTGAAATAGTGGGGGTCTTTTGCACGCATCTTGCATCTCCATGTCCCTCTTCCTGGAATCAGTAGGATTGCTTCCAGGGAATAAAGGCTAATGGTACCAAATTTTAATCTGTGAAGACAGAGGTCAGCAATACCTAAAACCCTTCTAGACAATATAAAGATGTTGGTCAAAATGCAGAACCAGCATCACAACCTTGTGGGTACAAAGACATGATGGGATAAGACAAAACTTCAAGGACAGCAAGCTGAGAAGTTTTAATGAATCCCCAGTGTTATTGCCTTCTTGGTACTATAAGAGAAAATGAATTCATGACTGAAACCAACTTGGACTTCCTGTTAAAGATGGCGCTGGAATCGGATCACATCTGTGTCTCTCCAGATTTTTAGCTATGAAAATTTGTCTAAGACAATCGTGTTATCTTGGTATTTGGTCTTAGCTGTGTTCCAGTTTCTGTTTTACATCTGCTTTTTGTGTGTTGGAGGAGAGCTTGGCCATGACTGCACCAAAAGCAAAGAAAGCCTCGGGAATGACACCTACCCCACCATTGCCTCCTCCCACCAAAGTCTCCAAAGTTGAGCCTGAAGAGAAAGATCTGCTTGCTCTGGTAAACAAATATATCATTACAGCTATCTTACCAGTCTAAGCAGCTTAACCAGGTGCAGCTGATCCAGGATTCTATCAGAACTCTCCAGGGGTCCATCAATTCTATTGATGCTCGTCTTAAACTGATAGTGTCAAAAGTTAACATGTTGAAAGATCAAGTTACAGCTCCTGAGACAGCAGTGGCAGCTTTTCACAGTGTAATAACTTCTGGAGTTTCTCTGCTGGAAACCTCTTCTCAGAGAGCTAATTTGCATGTCCTTGGAGTTCAGGAACAGCTTACAGCTCCTGAGACAGCAGTGGCAGCTTTTCACAGTGTAATAACTTCTGGAGTTTCTCTGCTGGAAACCTCTTCTCAGAGAGCTAATTTGCATGTCCTTGGAGTTCAGGAACAGCTTGCACAGGTCCATCTGCATGAGTTACTGGTGTGGACACCAGATTTTCAGCTTGATATTAAGCGCTTCTCATATGCCTGGTCCAACACAAGGGTCCAGAATGGGGCCTGTTATCATCCAACTTTTACGGGCTTCAACCAAAGAATTTCTACATCTGCCTCCCTGCCAGGCAGAGAAGAGTGCTTTCGTGGGGCTCAGCCAATGATAACATCATGCTTTATCCAGATTACACCAAGGAGCTTTCAGACTGGAGAAGATAATTTACTTCGGTGAGAATCTTGGCAAGAGATATTGGGTTGCAATACCATGCCCGTTACAAGGAGCGTTGCTAGGGTCTTAAAAGATCCAGGGCACAGGCCCATAACACAAATGTGCATATACACACACACACAAGTCTAAGCACACATCTAATATACATGTGTGTGGGAGGGGTGCATGCAGTGTGCTTGCGTGTGTGTATAGATTGCATACCTAAGAAGTGTGCACTAACCCCCCACCCCATTTCAACTCAGACCCCGATTCAGCATTTTGGAAAACATCCCACTTCTGCCCTGGCCAATTTGTAGTCAGACCACTTCAGCTGAGCACCAAACCTGTGTCAGTGTTTGGAAAAATGAGTCTTTATGCTTCCTGTTGACTACCATGGGAAATTGGAAAAAAAAACTGTGACTTTTTTCTCTTGGTCAGAACTGGATGAGAATTTCAGGCATAGTAGCCCCCTAGAAGGGGATTACACCAGCCCAATGTCAGAAAAATAGGTGCAGGGTTTATATTTTGATTTTCTTTTAAAGGGAACTGCCAATAACGTTTTAATTCCTTGGAAGAATTGGACAAAAATGTCAGGATTCATTGCCCCATTAGAGGAGATCATGTCTGCCAAACTTCAGAATGCTAGCCACAAGGGTTTTTGTGCAAGGGTGGCCTTGACATTTTGAGGTCTCCAAAAGAAGACATACTTAACTCTCTATGTTCCTTGTGGACCATTGTTCTGAAAATTACAGACAGCTTACAGTTGTCCCTAAGTAAGAAACCAGCAAAGTTTCAGAAGTATAGGTGGAGCAGTTCATGTGGAAGGGGAGTTCTCCAATTTGGAGGAGGGAGTGATTTGCTTTCCCTTCCCTTCACCCCTTCCCCAATAGTTTTTGGGTAAATTTATATGAAAATGCACAGGTCATTAGAGGTGTCCCCCAGGCAAAAAACCTACAAAGTTTCTGAAGGATATACATGCATGCAAATTTAGAATGACTAGAATTTATTTACATTTCACCAATGTTAGCAGCAGGGGAACATGGGTGGGAAGGTGCTATTGCACTCATGTCCTGCTTGTGGGTTTCCAATAGGCATCTGGTTGGCCACTGTGTGAACAGAATGCTGGACTAGATGGACCTTGGTCTGATGCAGCACAGCTCTTCTTATGTTCTTAAATATAGAGTGCCTCTGAGCATGTGCAGAATGTTTTTCTTTTACCACTGAGTACTTACATTCTCCTCCTACCAATGCTATTCCCCTCCATGCAACCACCCCTCCTCATCCTACCATCCTCCAGCAACTCTTCATAAAAACAGATGTCTTGTTTTATGTAACTCCTCTCTACCTCTTCCTTGTTATGCACAAGCTCTCATTGTATCTTCCTCCCCATAACCTCATTTGTGCCAAGACTTCACCAGGATTCAGCCAATGAGTCTGTTTTAAAAACTAGGGCTAAGTTATGGAGAAACTCTGAGCATGCACTAAGTACCTTTCCCTCACCACTGAAGCTAGAGTTCATGCAACCCCCCCCCTCAAACCCACAAATGACAAAACATGCATAGGATTGAGCTGAAAGGGTAGTCAATTCATTAGACAGAATTGGGTAGGCACTGTATTAAGCCTGCAGTACCATGCTCACAACTCAGGACTTATTTCTGAGTAAACATGCAGGACATCAAGGTGCAAACCTCCCTGCAAAAGTACCTTGTGCTGGAATCCTATGCACACTTTCCTGAGGGTGAGCCTCATTAAACATAATGGGACTTCTCAGTAGGCATACATAGGATTGCATAAATTAGCAATATTTATCTCCCCCCCACTTAAAAACAAACCAAAAACTCATATTTTTTATTAAAGCTTTCTGTTCATAGGAACATAGGAAGATGCCTTATGCTGAGTCAGACCCTGGGTCCATCTACCCCTGTGTTGTCGACACTGACTGGCAGCAGCGGCTCTCCAGGGTTTCAGGCAGGATTCTTTCCCAGTCCTACCTGGAGAAGCTGGAGATTGAACCTGGGACCTTCTGCCTGCCAAGTATGCTGCAGCCCTTCCTGTTGCTGGCAACTGACAGACAAATCAGCCCCAGATTTGTTTGTCTGCAGCCATGTGAACCCACTTTTCTCAAAGGCTTGAGTGAGCAGAAAGAGAAAAACCAACCCTCTTGTCTGTATAAAGTCAAATACAGTTCAGAACTTCTCTTGACCACCAAAGAGAATTCTCTTTAAGAATTCCCCAAGATATGCTCTGGGTGGAATAAAGAAGAGAAAGAACAAACAGGATAGGGGAGGGAAGAAGAAAAGAAGAATGGTGATTGGAAATGTGTGCAGGGGTGAGGGGTAGAGAGAATTCCCTAAGCCAAGTGGCTCCTTTCAGAGAGGTGGTACTTCAGAGAAATTTAGGAGGCTGTGCAGGGTTTGCAATGATTGCACATACTTAAATGAGCTTTATGAGGTGAGGTGGCTGAGGGCTTTTTCTAGCTTTTTAAAAACTGTAGAACCTGTTTAAAAGCCCCAGCAGTTTCCCGATCATTATGCCACATAGTCCTAATCCTCCCTTTGAGATTATTTGAGTCCTACAGCTATTTAGGAGAAATTAAAGTGGAGGGGGAGAAAGAAGTTTGTGGAGGCTGATTGGATCCTTTGCTGTACTGAAGCTACTAAACTTCTCAAGAAGCCAAAGGTTCCAGTTTGGGGCAGTAAAATCAGATGCTGTGTGAAATACCAGTATTTCACATGGAGCTCTTTCTTCCCTTCTCCCTCTTCAAAATTTCATTGCACGCAAGCTCACAACAGTGGACATGTAAGAGCAGAAAAGAAAAGTAGGGGAAGAGGTTTTTTGCACCTCAAAAAAAGCCTGCATCAGAGATTAGGGATAGTGTCCTCCTAATGGAGAGGAGGAGGATAATGTACGCCACCTTGGGTTCCTTAAAGAGGAAAAAAGGCGGGATATAAATTAAATTAATTGTAATTAATTAATTAATTAATTATGGTCACCTTAAACACCTGATTAGAATCTCTAATCCCCTGGGTGACTTGACAGTTTTTACTTTTTGTTTTAGACTTTGGGAAAAGGAAAATTTATGCATGGCTAGCACAAAAGCCACTGGACCTAACTGTCTGAAATTTGGTAGGTTCAGTCAGCTTCATAGGGCCTGCTATGTCTCCAAATTCCATGAATTTATGTGGAAGCACAAAAACGTTATAGCTCTTTGACAGATTTTCTTGTAAAAAGCAAATTTTACTTGTGACTAGCGCAAAAGCCACTAGACCTAACTATCTGAACTTTGGCAGGCTCAGTCATCTCTATAGGGGCTTCCAGGTCCCCAATTTCCATGCACATATGTGGAAGCACAAAAAAAATCTAACTCTTTGCTTTGACACATTTTCTTGGAAAAAGCAAATTTTACCTGTGGCTAGCACAAAAGCCACTAGGCCTAACTGTCTGAAATTTGGCAGGATCAGTCATCTCTGGGGGCTGGCAGGTCCCCAAATTCCATGCATGTATGTGGAAGCACACACACAAAAAAATATAGCTCTTTGCTTTGACAGATTTTCTTGAAAATAGCACATTTTACCTGTGACCAGCACAAAAGCCACTTGACCTAACTGCCTGAAATTTGGCAGATTCAATCAGTTCCATGGGGGCTACCAAGCCTCCAAATTTCATGTATTTATCGTACAAAATTTTAAAAGTTATGGCTGTTTTTGTTTTCCAATGCAAGTCAATAGGAAAATCTTTTAAAAAATGGCATTTAGGACAGCTACAAAGATCCGGGGCCCATGCCCAGGTGGGTCTCTCCTAAGGACACCTCTGTCCATTACCCAGGCATTTTTTGTGTCACCTATCAAGATCATCTTAAGAGATTTCAGTCCTCCAAGGCATCATTTTATTCTCACTGGAATAAAAATCTTGGGTGCTTCTGCCTCTGCCTGTGCTTCTGGTGTTGCCACTTGAAGTGTTGAATTTGGCCTTTAGCCAGTCTTCAGTTGTTAGCTCATGTTTATGCCATTTGTGTAGACAAACATCTGGGCATTCAGCCATAGAATCATAGAATAGAATAGTAGAATCATAGAATAGTAGGGTTGGAAGGGGCCTACAAGGCCATCGAGTCCAACCCCCTGCTCAATGCAGGAATCCAAGTCAGAGCATCCCCGACAAATGGCTGTCCAGCCTCGTCTTAAAGGCCTCCAGTGTGGGAGAGCCCACCACCTCCCCAGGTAATTGGTTCCATTGCCGTATTGCTCTGACACTCAGGAAGTTTTTCCTGATGTTCAGCCGGAATCTGGCTTCCTGTAACTTGAGCCCATTATTCCGTGTCCTGCACTCTGGGATGATCAAGAAGAGATCCTGGCCTTCTTCTCTGTGACAACCTTTCAAGTACTTGAAGAGTGCTATCATATCTCCCCTCAGTCTTCTCTTCTCAAGGCTAAACATGCCCAGTTCTTTCAGTCTCTCTTCATAGGGCTTTGTTTCCAGTCCCCTGATCATCTTTGTTGCCCTCCTTTGAACCCTCTCCAGCTTGTCTGCATCCTTCTTAAAGTGTGGTGCCCAGAACTGGACACAGTACTCCAGATGAGGCCTAACCAGTGCTGAGTAGAGGGGAACTAGTACTTCCCGGGATTTGGAAGCGATGCTTCTATGAATGCAGCCCAAAATAGCATTTGCCTTTTTTGCAGCCACATCACATTGTTGGCTCATATTCAGCTTGTGATCGACGACAATTCCAAGATCCTTCTCGCTCGTAGTGTGGTTGAGCCACGTATCCCCCATCTTGTAACTGTGCATTTGGTTTCTTTTTCCTAGGTGCAGAACTTGGCATTTGTCCCTATTAAATGCCATTCTGTTGTTTTCTGCCCAGCACTCCAGTCTATCCAGATCACTTTGAATTTTGTTTCTGTCTTCCAAAGTATTAGCTATCCCTCCCAATTTTGTGTCATCTGCAAATTTGATCAGCATTCCCTGCACCTCCTCCTCCAAGTCATTAATAAAAATGTTGAAGAGCACTGGGCCCAGGACTGAGCCCTGCGGTACCCCACTCGTTACCTCTCCCCAGCTTGAGAAGGTCCCATTGATTGAAGGTCCCATGTTTTATTCCACTTCAGAGTCTTTCTTCTCTTTCTTTTTTTCTCCCCTAATTTCTGATATATACCTTTATATGCTCTTATATATGTTCTATATTTACTCAATATAAGTTATATGCATTTCATGTACTTAATTTAGCTTTTTAAGCATATACAAATATTTTCCAAATTAACAATTTGCGTATGTTTCTTTTTTGATTTGAGTATATATCAAATAATTGCAGGGGACAGGGTGAGGGGATTACTTTGCTGTCTTTACTGGAAGGCAAAAAGTTATTTTTTGATTTTTTTTATAGTATTTTTACTATATTTGGGTGGGGTTGGTGGGGGATGTTGGCATTATTTGGGCTATTTGATTTTTATTTGGGGGTATTTTCAATTTTATTTTTATTTTTTTCTAATTTTAAAGGTTTTCTATAGTTTAACATAATAAATATTAGTTTCAATTTTTTGACATTGTCAGACAGGTGTATCATATTTATGATTTATATGTTGTATTTCAAAGTAGGTAATTTCTGTAAAATTGGGAAGATCTGTTTGTGTGGAGGGACAAATAATATGTTTTTTCTGTGTTCGTTGTGATTTCTTGGAATATCAAGGAACTGCAGAACAAACTTAACACTGATGTGGCCTCTTTACAAGAAACCCATTTGATTGCTGTAGACGAACATTTGTTGAAAAAAGATGGATTGGTGAGGTTTATATAACAGGCACTTCAACACAGTGTAGAGGGCTTGCAGTGTTAATACATAAGCAGCTTTCTCTTTCAGTTCAACAGGTGATCATTGATCCTGATGGATGGGTTTTTTTTATTCTGGTTGGGAAATACATGGATAAAGTAATTGCCATGATTAACGTGTGTGGGCCTAACAGTGATTCCCCAGTTATGTTCCATGAACGTTTTAGCAAACTGGTTGATATTGCTTATGACTACTTGATTGTGGGCAGGGATTTTAATGAGATTTTAGACCCTTTGCTGGATTGGAGTAGGCCTGCTCCTAAGAGCCAAACAGTAGTGAGATTCACACTTCAGCCTTATCAAACTCGGTCTGATTGATGCTTGGAGAACTTTGCATCCTGGCAAGAGAGACTATACCTTTATTTCACCTGTCCATCATAGTTGGTTCCGATTAACCTATGTTTTAGTTTCTACATCTTTGCTGCATCAAATAAATGTTTATAAGACTGATATACTTGTAGTTTCAGACTACACCCCAGTATGCCTAGAGTTGCAGTTTATCAGATTTCCCAGGACTCCCTGGTCTCTGGAGCTTTAATGTTTCTCTTCTTAATGACAAACATAAATAAATTTTAAAAATGACTGAAAGCAACTTTTTTAAGCACTCTGTACTGAGTAGCCACATTTAATCCTTGAATTGTCTATAAATCAATACAGGTACAAATTGCAACTCAACTTGTGTTCTGAAGTCTTTCAGAAATCAAGATGAACAAAATCATGTTGTCCTGGAACATGCTATTCAGGCTAGCAGCCAAACTACACGTGACAGTTGGTTGCATAAATGTTGTATCTAAGGGTTTAACCCAAAGCTGTTGCAGAAGGCTACCATTTGGATCAGAACTTTGTGGGAGGGTAGGTGTGGGGACACTTTTCTCTTTCCCTGTGGGCTATATTTTAATTAAAATATACACACACGCACACAGAGGAAAATGCTGGTCTGAACCAGATATTCACATAATTAGCAATTCCACAAATGTTTTTAAAGTAAACATGGGAAGGGGTATGGATCAGGACCATGGTGGGAGGAGGGAACTTTCACTCTTCCCCCTCCCCAACTGTCATGCCTCCCCCCACCCCCAGACTTGCTATTTGAATCTAGCAGAAAACTCTCACTGGTGCCAGTGGGAGCTTTTCTCCCAATGCAAATAGCAGATGTAGGTGGGGGGGAGGGGGGCATCCAGATCAGGACCACATCAGAGAGAGGGGGATTGTAACCCTTCCCCCCACTCTGCAGTACCAACCCAAATTGTCTTTCCACCTTCAGCTCCTCTGTACCTTTAAAAAAATCACAGAATTACTAGTTATGTGAATAACCTTACTTCTTATTTGACTCTCTGTAGAAGCTGCTATCATGTCCCAAAAGCTCTGAAGGGGCAACTTTAAAACCAAGAGGCCCAGACTAAAGGACCAGGTTTTTTTTTTAAAGACTGGGGGAACAGAAAGCTCTTCATTTGGTGCCAAAAAGACCACAAGGGTGGTGCCAGGCTGTTCCATAACTGGGGTACCACTGCCACTACTGAAAGGGCTCCCTTTCTCTCTCATAGTAACTTGCCTCACTTCATTCAGTGGGGGCACTGAGAGTGCAGGGCCTCTACAGAAGACCTTAAAATTCTCTTTTGGTACATACGGGTGATGGTGCTTTTTCAGCTACCCTGGGGCGGGGGTGGTGGTCTCCAGCTGGCTTTGGTCCACACAGGGCTCCATAAACGAGTGTACTGCACCATTCTAAGTTGCTTCACAGGAACATAATTGCGGGGGGGGGGGGTTGGAGTAAACATCATCAGACTGGCAGGGGCCGCTCAACCAATAAGAGCGGGGGCCCCTTCAGACGCTACCCCCCGGCTCCTCCCCCTGAAGCTCCCATAATGCAAAGGTTCAAAGCTTCGCAATAATTACTTCTTTACAGCAACAAAGCAAAAAGTAAAGAAACACAGCATGGACATTTAGGGAACCAGCCTCATTGACCACAATGGGAGTTACTTCTGCAGAGAAACCTGTTTCCCCAACCTATGCCCGATTCTGCCAATTTTAAAAAAATTTCTTTCCATCTAAAACCTAAAAAATATTATGCAATAGTGAGATAGGGGTTGTAGGTATTGCTGGACAAAAGCGCTATTTCACTTTAAAGCTTTACTTTTTTTAAAAAAAGAGGCTGCCCGGAACACATCTATATTTTGCAGGGATGGCCACCAGGGTTCATAGAATCCTCGAATAGTAGGGTTGGAAGGGGCCTATAAGACCATCGAGTCCAACCCCCTGCTCAATGCAGGAATCTAAGTCAAAGCATCCCTGACAGATGACTGTCCAGCTGCATCTTGAATGCCTCCAGTGTGGGAGAGCCCACTACCTCCCTAGGGAATTGTTTCCATTGTCGTATTTCTCTAACAGTCAGAAAGTTTTTCCTGATGTTCAGCCGGAATCTGGCTTCCTATTACTGGAGCCCATTATTCCATGTCCTGCCCTCTGGGATGATCGAGAAGAGATCCTGGCCTTCCTCTCTGTGACAACCTTTCAAGTACTCTCAGGGTGGAAACTGAGCCCAGAGAGCCTCAGAGCAGTTCGGATTCTGAGGAGGAACAGCTATCCATGGGAGAGGGGCTAGCTCATCCTTCACAGGCTCAGCACCTGGCAGAGATTCCTCCTGCCAGCATTCCAGAGATAGAGAGTGACCTGGGTAGTGAGGGAATGCGGGAGGGGGGCTTCTTAGACACTCGACACAAAGAGCGACCAGCGATGGAGGGCACGGAAAGGAGGCGTAGCGCCCATCTGGCGCGCAAGCAACGACCACCTCCCATGGATCCAAGGGAAAGAGGGAGGATCTCTCCCTAGCCCATAAGTTCTGGGTCTTCAAGTGACTGTCTTTCAAAGGGGGATCAACTGACTACTTGAAACTTAGGCCACCCTGCTGTTCCTTGCTTAGTCGCTGGTGATTAGCATCTGAAAAAGTCATTAAGTTGTAAAAGGATTAAAGCCTTGAAAAGCAATCCTTTCATCTGTGTCTTGAGTTGGCTATTGGAATCTACTGGGAGAAGCTGCCAGAGCGCTCCTGGTAAGTACTCGAAGAGTGCTATCATATCTCCCCTCAGTCTTCACTTCTCAAGGCTAAACATGCCCGGTTCTTTCAGTCTCTCTTCATAGGGCTTTGTTTCCAGTCCCCTGATCGTCTTCGTTGTCCTCCTCTGAACCCTCTCCAGTTTTTCTGCAACCTTCTTAAAGTGTGGTGCCCAGAACTGGACACAGTATTCAAGATGAGGCCTAACTAGGGATGGGTGGATCACTTACCCCGTTCCTGGGGTGGGGTCTGCAAGGGGGGAGGAGATCTGTCCCTCCCCCCGGAATGCGTCCAGGCCAGCTCTGCTCCGTGGTGATGCTGCAGAGCCGGCCGCCGACTCCACAGCGCTGGCGATACGCTGTTTCCCTGTTTCCATGTGATAGGCAATGCAAATTATATGTACGTAGATATTTGCGTAGCCTTTCGCATGAAAAAACAGGGACGCAAATGGCGTAGTGGACGCCATTTGCATCCGGACTTAGCACAGCGATACAGCATGGCAATGGTGGCCAGGTGTCTTGCCAGTGCTGCTGAGACGGTGGCCGGCTTCGCAGGATCACCACATGGAGGAGCCGGCCTGGATGGATTCCAGAGGGGCACGGAGGTGAGTGCTCCGTTCCACCACAGACTCCAGTGGGGCTGGATTCTTGGAATCCGGCCTCATTGGGGTCTGTGGCGGAATTCACTAACATCTAGGGATGTCCGAGAATTCCGCCACGGACTCCAGTGAGGCTGGATTCTTTAGAATCCCCGGACGTGGCGGAACAGCCTCCCCCCCGCCACCCTGCGGAATCCCCCAAGGACGGAGCTTACCTGGCGGCGGATGCGGTGGCAGCGGCTCCAGCTGGTTTCCCAGCCGGCCGCTGCCGGGCAGATGCGGCTGCAAATGGCAGCCGTCATAGCAGCCACCATTTGCATCCTTGCAGTCAGCCATGATAGGCTATGTAAGTATTTAGGCTATGTAAGTATTTACGTAGCCTATCATGGCAAAGAGCAGGGACGCCTATCACAGCTGACTGCAAGGATGCAAATGGTGGCCGCTACGACGGCCGCCATTTGCAGCTGCAGCAGCCCTGCCGTGGACAAAACTCTGGCTGTAGCCGGCCCTGGCTGGAAGCTCCACGCAGCCGCCGCAGAGCGGAGCCGGCCAGGGAGGATTCCAGGGGGAGGGACAGAGCGCCTGCCCCCCACCGTGGATTGCCTGGCACGGAGCCAGGTAAGACTTTCATACATCCCTACTGATATCCCTAGGCCTAACTAGTGCTGAGTAGAAGGGAACTAGTACTTCACGGGATTTGGAAGCTATACTTCTATTAATGCAGCCCCAAATAGCATTTGCCTGTTTTGCAGCCACATCACATTGTTGGCTCATATTCAGCTTGTGATCTACAATAATTCCAAGATCCTTCTCACTTGTAGTATTGTTGAGCCAAGTCTCCCCCATCCTGTAACTGTGCATTTGGTTTCTTTTTCCTAGGTGCAGAACTTGGCATTTATCCCTATTAAATGTCATTCTGTTGTTTTCTGCCCAGCACTCCAGCCTATCAAGATCACTTTGAATTTTGTTTCTGTCTTCCAAGGTATTAGCTATCCTGCCCAATTTTGTGTCATCTGCGAATTTGATCTGCATTCCCTGCACCTCCTCCTCCAAGTCATTAATAAAATTGTTCAAAAGCACTGGGCCCAGGACTGAGCTCTGCAGTGCCTCCACTCGTTACCTCTCCCCAGTTTGAGAAGATCCCATAGATAAGCATTCTTTGATTCCGATTCTGTAGCCAACTGTGGATCCACCTGAGAGTTGTTTCATCTAACCCACTTTTGACTAGTTTGCTAATCAGGATGTCATGGGCGCTTTGTCAAAAGCTTTGCTGAAGTTGAGGCATATTATGTCCACAGCATTCCCACAGTCCACAAGGGAGTTTACCTGATCAAAAAATAGATCAGGTTCGTCTGGCAGGCTTTGTTCTTGACAAATCCATATTGGCTTCGAGTCATCACTGCCTTGTTTTTAAGGTGCTTACAGATGGTTTGCTTTATCATCTGCTCCAGAATTTTCCCAGGGATTGATGTCAGACTGACTGGTCTGTAGTTCCCAGGTTCCTCCTTTTTGCCCTTTTTGAAGATAGGGACAACATTGGCCCTCTTTCAATCAACTGGCACTTCACCCATCCTCCATGATTTCTCAAAGAGAATAGACAGCGGTTCTGAGAGTTCTTCTGCCAGTTCCTTTATTACTCTAGGATGCAGTTCATCTGGCCCTGGAGATTTGAACTCATTCAAAGTAATGAGGTGTTCCTTGACCATATGCCTGTCGATCTCAAGCTGCAATCCTGCCCCTTCAGCCTGTACTTCGCCTTTGCAGCAGCTGCACCGGGTGGATCCTGAGCCTGAGCCTGCTTCTGCCCCTGCCCACAGGTACTTAAGGCGGGGCTGCCAGGGGCTGCCAGAGGCTGCTCGGGAAGGAGCCTGGGGAAGGAGGACCAGCCAGCAGCTGCACCGGGTGGATCCTGAGCCTGCTTCTGCCCCCGCCCACAGGTACTTAAGGCGGGGCTGCCAGAGGCTGCTCGGGAAGGAGCCTGGGGAAGGAGGACCAGCCAGCAGCTGCACCGGGTGGATCCTGAGCCTGCTTCTGCCCCCGCCCACAGGTACTTAAGGCGGGGCTGCCAGAGGCAGCGCCTCGGCATGCGCCTCGGCGTCGCGCCAAGTGCAATACTAAGTGCGCACTTAGTGTCGCACTTGGAGTCGCGTAGGATCTGAAGACCCACCCACCTGCCTCTCCAGAGACACCAGCAGCCACAGTACCAGCAGCAAATAGCAGCAGCAGAGGGCAGCAGCTTAAAGACAAGGGGAAAGGGGCAAACGTGGACTTTATCTGCTCCTTCTTAGCTGCTGTTCTCTTTTATCTCTTTTATCTTTTATATTCTTTTAAACTGTTGTGCATTTTATATTCTAACATTTTAATATGTGCCTGGGAGGACTATTGGGCAACTCGGGGTGGGGGAGGTGCCACCATAACTGTGGTCACGGGCAGGGGGAGGTATGGCATTGGGGGATTAACAGGCCAGCTGAGGAGAAGAGGGGCTAGACACCTTACAGCTGTCCCCTCTTCTGGTTCTTCCCCCAACCTGATGGTTCCTGGCAGCCTTACCAGTCTGCCCTCGGGTCTGGTGGTGCTGCTGCTGAATGCCAGGTCGGCCCAAAATAAGACCTCCCTCATCCATGATTTGATTGTGGATGAGGGGGCTGACCTGGCATGTATTACTGAGACCTGGGTGGGGGAACTGGGAGGGGTCACTCTCTCCCAGTTGTGCCCTCCTGGGTACTCGGTGCAGCACCAACACCGACTTGAGGGTCGGGGAGCGGGGGTTGCCGTGGTCTATAGGAATTCAGTCTCCCTCTCCAGGCTTCCTGCTCATTCGAGTGCAGATCTTGAGTGTTTTGTACCTTGTGTTGGGTACCCGGGACAGATTAGGGATTCTGTTGGTGTACCGCCCACCCCGCTGCCCATCGGACTCCCTGCCTGAGCTGACGGAGGTGGTCTCGGACTTGGTGTTGAGGACCCCCAGGATGATGGTCCTGGGGGATCTCAACTTCCATGCCGAGGCCGCTGTATCCGGGGCGGCTCAGGACTTCATGGCCGCCATGACAACCATGGGGCTGTCCCAACATGTCATCGGCCCAACGTATATAAAAGGACACACGCTTGATCTGGTTTTCTCGACTGGGCAGGAGGATGGTGATCTGAATGTGGGGGAATTAACATCTGTCCCTTTGTCATGGTCAGATCACTTCCTGCTGAGGTTTAGACTTCTGGCGGCCTTTCCCCTCTGCAAGGGTGGGGGACCTATTAAAATGGTCCGCCCCCGGAGATTAATGGATTCCGATGGATTCAAGAGGGCTCTGGGGGATTTTCCTGCTGGTATGGCTGGTGCTCCTGTCGAAGCCCAGGTCACTCTGTGGAATGCAGAGATGACTCGGGCGGTTGACACGATTGCGCCCAAGCGCCCTCTCCCTCTGAGTAGAGCCCGGCCAGCTCCTTGGTATACACCTGAGCTGAGGGCAATGAAGCAAGAGGGGAGACGGCTAGAACACAGGTGGAGGAAAACTCGTGCTGAGTCTGACCGAACACAGGTAAGAGCCCACTATCGAGCCTACTCTGTGGCAGTGAGGGTGGCAAAGAGACAGTTCTTTTCCACCAGCATTGCATCTTCTCAGTGTCATCCAGCGGAGCTTTTCCGAGTGGTTCGCGGCCTGTTACATTCTGGGCCAGGGAGAGAGACGGTGGAACCCTCGGTAGCACGTTGTGACAAGTTTGCATGGCACTTTGAGGATAAAGTCGCTCAGATTCGTCATGAATTGGACACCACCATTAATGCAGTTCCATTGGTAGAGGCGTTCAGAGCACCGTCTGGTCCAGTTTTATTGGATGAGTTTCAGTTACTAAGGCCTGAGGATGCGGACAAGG
Source organism: Heloderma suspectum (assembly GCF_057233095.1). NCBI lineage: Eukaryota > Metazoa > Chordata > Lepidosauria > Squamata > Helodermatidae > Heloderma > Heloderma suspectum. Next base: position 145,213,826 of record NC_139461.1, on the reverse strand, counting down.
TGCTTGGCCAAGTCCGATCGACCACTTGTGTGCTTGACCCTTGCCCTTCATGGCTTATTAAATCAAACAAGGAGGGGTTGTCCGGCTGGGTCCAGGAGGTTGTAAATTCCTCCTTGAGAGAGGGAATGGTGCCTGCCGCTTTAAAAGAGGCAGTAATTAGACCACTCCTGAAAAAGCCTAACCTGGACCCAGAGGATGTTAACAATTATAGGCCAGTGGCCAACATCCCCTTCCTGGGCAAGGTGCTTGAGCGGGTGGTTGTAGGACAGCTCCAAGCACTCTTGAATAAAACAGATTATCTAGATCCATTTCAATCGGGCTTCAGGCCTGGTTTTGGAACGGAAACTGCCTTGGTCGCCCTGTGGGATGACCTCTGCCAGGAGAGGGACAGGGGGAGTGCGACCCTTTTGATTCTCCTGGACCTCTCAGCGGCTTTCGATACCATCGACCATGGTATCCTTCTGGATAGCTTGTCTGGGTTAGGAGTTGGAGGCACTGAACTACAGTGGTTCCGCTCCTACTTGGATGGCTGATTCCAGAAGGTGGTGCTGGGGGATTATTGCTCTGTGCCATGGCAATTATGCCATGGGGTTCCACAGGGCTCTATTTTATCCCCCATGCTGTTTAACATCTACATGAAACCGCTGGGGGAGGTTATCCGGAGGTGTGGGCTGAGGTGCCATCAATATGCAGATGACACCCAGCTCTACCTCTCTTTCTCATCAAAACCAGGTGAGGCAGTGGCTGTTCTGAATCAGTGCCTGGGCACGGTAATGGACTGGATGAGGGCTAATAAACTGAAACTCAATCCAGACAAGACGGAGGTACTGTTAGTGGGTGGTTCGTCTGCCCGGCTAGGTGATATTCAACCTGTTCTGGAGGGGGTTGCACTCCCCCTAAAGGATCAGGTTCGTAGTTTGGGGGTGCTCTTGGATCCAGAACTGTCACTTGAGGCACAGGTGAACTCAGTGGCACGGAGCACTTTTTATCAGCTTAGGCTGGTATACCAACTACGCCCTTATCTGGACAGAGATAGCCTAGCTACAGTTATCCATGCTCTGATAACTTCTCATCTGGATTACTGCAATGCGTTATACGTGGGGCTGCCTTTGAAAACGGTCCGGAAACTTCAGCTGGTCCAAAATAGGGCAGCAAGATTGTTAACAGGGACTGGCCTGCAAGCGCATATTACGCCAGTACTTTTCCAGCTGCACTGGCTGCCAGTCCATTTCCAGGCCCGATTCAAAGTGCTGGTGTTAACATTCAAAGCCCTTAACGGCTTGGGGCCAGGTTACCTGAAGGATCACCTCCTCCCATATGTGCCTGCCCAGACCTTAAGATCATCATCAGTGGCCCTTCTCCATGAGCCCCTGCCAAAGGAAGTGAGGCAGGTGGCTACTAGGAGGAGGGCTTTTTCTGCTGTGGCACCCCGGCTCTGGAATGAGCTCCCTAGTGAGGTTCGCCTGGCGCCTACATTGTATTCCTTTCAGCGCCAGGTGAAGACCTTTTTATTTTCCCAGGCATTTTAGCATTTTAACTTTCTAAATTTTTATCTTTGCTGTTTTAAATCTGTATTTTAAACTCTTGCACTGCTGCTAGGTTTTATTGTGGTTGTATTGTTATATTGTGGTTTTAATGTTCTATATATTTTAAATTGTTTTATTGTGTGTTGTTTGGTTTTAATTTTTGTGAACCGCCCAGAGAGCTTCGGCTATTGGGCGGTATAGAAATGAAATGAAATGAAATAAATAAATAAATAAATAAATTTGCCAGGGGGTCATAGACCCTCTTTTGGGAGAGGACTGAGCCAAAGTAGGAATTGAGCACTTCTGCCTTTTCCTTGTCACCTGTTATCATTTTCCCATCCTTATTTAATAGCTGAATCACCATTTGTTTCCTCTGTCTTTTACTATGCTCATATCTGAAGAAAGCCTTTTTGTTGCTTTTGGCACCCCTCGCTAACCTCAGCTCGTTCTCAGCTTTAGCCTTCCCGACACCATCCCTGCAATTCTGTGCTACCTGCCTGTACTCTTCCTTTGTAGTTTGGCCTTCCTTCCACTTCATGTATGTGTCCTTTTTTCTTTTCAGGTCATCTGTAAGCTTTTTGTGAAGCCACATTGGCTTCTGTTGTCTATCTGAAGAAAGCCTTTCTCTTGGAATCTCTTGGAGGGGCCATGTTTTGCAGAATTTGTCTCCCAAGAAATATCAGGGAAGTTGAAGTCCCCCATTACTACTACATCATGCTTCCTTGAAACATTGGCTATTTGCTTTTCAAAAGTTTCATCCTCGTCTTGTCCTTGATTGGGTTGCTGTTAGTAGACTCTGACCACCATGTTCCTTTTATTCTTTGCTCCATTTATTTTAACCCAGATGCTCTCGATGGGGCTACCAAGCTCATCCTCCTGTATTTCTGTGCAGAGATATGTGTTCTTAACATATAGTGCAACTCCACCTCCCTTTCTGTTCCTCCTGTTCTTTTTGAACAAGTTATAACCTTCAATTGCTGTATTCCAATCATGAGAGTCATCCCACCAAGTTTCAGTTACACCTATCAAGTCATAATTTCCCTCCTGTATTTAGAGTTCAAGTTCATTCTGTTTGTTTCCCATACTCTGGGCATTGGTGTATAGACATCGAAGACCATGTGCTTTTTAGTCTGGTTTTATTCCTACATGTTTCTGAAGACTATTATTGGGCGCTATTAGAGCTGTTCTCTCCGTTGTGGTGCATGAGGCTTCATCCATTGTTACCCCCAACATTACATCTCCCTTCCCCATAGGATTCAGTTTAAAGCCCTCCTGATGAAGTTCTTCATGCTGTAGCCAAACACATTCTTCACAGCCTTTGTGAGGTGCAACCCATCCCTTGCCAACAGTCCATCTTTCAGGAAGTATAGCCTGTGGTCCCAGAATCCAATCTCATGCCAGCACCACCTTCGTAGCCAGTCATTCACCCGGAATATTTGTCTTTTCCTTTCTATCCCTCTTCTAACTACTGGACGGATGGATGAGAAAACTATCCAGGTTCTTGAGTTTCCTTCCCAAAGCTTCAAAGTCTGACATGATTTCTTCGTAGCTCTGCTTGGCAGTATCATTTGTTCCCACATGGATGAGAAGAAAGGGATACCTGTCAGTGGGCTTTATGAGCGCAGGGAACCCTTTAGTTACATCTCTAATCCATCCTCCTGGGAGACAGCATACCCGGCAAGTCCAGGGGTCTTCGCGACATACTTGAGTTTCGATCCCACGCAGCAAGGAGTCTCCTACTGCTGCTACTCTTGTTGTTGTAGGCCTTAGTTTCATCGCCTCTGCTTGGCTGACCTTCAGCCTCTTGCTCGTTCCTGTAATTCTTCCTCTGCAGGCTGTCCTCCAGTCTCGTCCTCAAGTACCTGGAAATAGTTCCCTAGCTCCACTGCCTCCACTGGTGCCGAGTGTCTTCTAGTTCTTCTGCTCCTAACTGTCACCCTTCTCCAAGGAGTATCCTCTACTTCATTTTTCCTCACCTCAGCTTTTTCCTCCTCTGCCTCAGCTTGCTGTTGCTCTTCTAGCTTCTGTTCTTCACTTTGCTGCTGTAGATCCACCGTTCTGTCCAATAACTCTTCGTGTTCTCTTATTCCCTGGAGGGTCAACACTCGCTGCTCCGGTCCTCTTTTTCTTCCAACAGAGTGATCAACTTGCACTTGTTGCACGTGCAGGCCATGTTGATCTCCAGCAAGAAAGCAAACATGGCACAGATGTTGCAGGTCACCACCACTGGAGAGTCTTTTCCTTCCATAATCTATTCCCTTTATGTTTCTGGCTTAACTCCCCTGGCCAACTCCAGTTTGCTCTCCCTGTTTGCTCACTCTGATCAGTCGCTCTCTGGGAGCTTGCTTCCCAGACAGCGAACGATCAGAGTGAGCAAACAGGTAGTTCGGTGGTAAGCAAGGAGTTCAGTGGTAGGCAAGGTGAAGTAAATACCATGAGGTAGCTCAGAACTCCAATGGCCAGCTCTGAAATGGCGGAAACACCGGGGAAACACGGGCAGGGAACACATTGTGGAAACACCCTTTGACCAGGGTCAGTCAGGTCACGGCCATGAAAGACGCACCCCTGGGCAGGAAAATCATGCCACAGTAAATGCAGGGGGTTGATGCACATCACAACAGAAGTGCAGACAAGCCAAATTAAGGAAAACAAGTGGACTAAAAGTCTCAGAAGAGCCGGTTTTTCAGTGTGAAGCTCTTGGGTGGCTATGTCATGTACCCTGAACGACCTCCGAATGCAGCAATCTCACAGTTAATTGCTCGTGGAGATCCCCCCCTGGTCCTAAGCCATGTAAAGGTTAAAACGAGCACTTTAAATTTGGCCCAGAAATGAACTGACAGCCAGCACAGCTGACAAAGCACATGTGTTATATGATCAAACCACCCAATTCCAGTTAGTAATCTGCTGGCCCTGTTTTGGACCCACTGTAGTTTCCAAACCATACAACACATTGCAATAGTCCAAACTGGAAGTAATCAGAGTATGAGTCACTGTGGCCAAACTATCTCCCTCCAGGTAAGGTTGAAATTGGCCTATCAGCCAACGTTGATAAAAGGCACTTGGAGCCACAGAGGTCACTTGAACCTCTAATGACAGTGCTAGATCAATAAGCACCCCCAGACTGCCAACCTGGTCATCCAATTTTGCATTAAAAGGAGGTATACACTTCCCATCCCCTTCATGGATCACTGCCTTGTTGTGGCGAAGGGGCTTGCGTAACTCAGTGAAGCCATAAGCTATGCCGTGCAGGACCACCCAAGACGGACAGGTCATGGCGGAGAGTTCTGACAAAATGTGGTCCACTGGAGAAGGAAATGGCAACCCACTCCAGTATTCTTGCCAAGAAGACCCCATGGAACGTATCACAAGGCTAAAAGATATGACGCCGCAAGATGAGCCCCTCAGGTTGGAAGGTGTCCAATATACTACTGGGGAAGAGCAGAAGGAATTTCCAAGTAGCACCAGAAAGAGTGAAGCGGCTGGGCCAAAGCCGAAAGAACACTCAGCTGTGGATGTGTCTGGTGGTGAAAAGAAAGTCCGATGCTGTAAAGAACAATATTGTTTAGGAACCTGGAATGTAAGATCAATGAATCAAGGTAAGGTGGAGGTGGTCAAACATGAGATAGCAAGATTGAACATCGACATCTTGGGAATCAGCGAACTAAAATGGACAGGCATGGGCGAATTTAATTCAGGTGACCATCATATCTACTACTGTGGGCAAGAATCCCTTCGAAGAAATGGAGTAGCACTCATAGTCAATAAAAGGGTGGGAAAAGCAGTACTGGGGTACAATCTCAAAAACGACAGAATGATCTCAGTACGAATCCAAGGCAAACCATTCAACATCACAGTAATTCAAGTCTATGCCCCAACCATTGAGGCTGAAGAAGCTGAGGTTGATCGGTTCTATGAAGACCTACAACACCTTCTAGAACTAACACCAAAAAAAGATGTCCTCTTCATCATACGGGATTGGAATGCTAAAGAAGTCAAGAAATAACCGGGATAACAGGCAAGCATGGCCTTGTACAAAATGAAGCAAGACAAAGGCTAATAGAGTTTTGCCAAGAGAACACGCTGATCATAGCAAACACTCTTTTCCAACAGCACAAGAGGCGACTCTACATGTGGACATCACCAGATGGTCAATATCGAAATCAGATTGATTATGTCCTTTGCAGCCAAAGATGGAGAAGCTCTATACAGTCAGTAAAAACAAGACCTGGAGCTGACTGTGGCTCAGATCATGAGCTGCTTCTTGCAAAATTTCAGCTTACTGAAGAACGTAGGGAAAACACTAAACCATTCAGGTATGACCTAAACTATAACCCTTATGAATATACAGTGGAGTTGACGAATAGATTTAAGGGATTAGACCTGATAGACAGAGTGCCTGAGGAACTATGGATGGAGGTCCGTAACATCGTTCAGGAGGCAGCAACTCAATCCATCCCAAAGAAGAAGAAATGCAAGAAAGCAAAGTCGCTGTCTGATGAGGCTTTACAAGTAGCTGAGGAAAGAAGGGAAGTGAAAAGCAAGGGAGAAAGGGGAAGATATATCCAACTGAATGCAGAGTTCCAGGGAATAGCAAGGAGAGACAAGAAGGCCTTCTTAAATGAACAATGCAAAGAAATCGAAGAAAACAATAGAATGGGAAAGACTAGAGATCTCTTCAAGAAAATCGGAGATATCAAGGGAAAGTTTTGTGCAAAGACGGACATGATAAAGGATAAAGAAGGCAGGGACCTAACAGAAGCAGATGAGATTAAGAAGAGGTGGAAAGAATACACAGAAGAACTATACATGAAAGATCTTAATGTCCCTGATAGCCATGATAGTGCGGTCACTGAACTTGAGCCGGACATCCTTGAGAGTGAAGTCAAGTGGGCCTTAGGAAGCATTACTAACAACAAAGCTAGCGGACATGACAGTATTCCAGCTGAGCTATTTAAGATCCTAAAAGACGATGCTGTTAAAAGTGCTGCACTCAATATGCCAACAAATTTGGAACACTCAACAATGGCCACAACACTGGAAAAGGTCAGTTTACATTCCAATTCCAAAGAAGGGCAATGCCAAAGAGTGTTCAAACTACCATACAATTACGCTCGTTTCACATGCCAGCAAGGTTATGCTCAAAATCCTACAAGCTAGGCTTCAGCAGCATGTGAACCGAGAACTACTGGAAGTACAAGCGGGGTTTTGAAGAGGCAGAGGAACTAGAGATCAAATCGCCAACATTTGCTGGATCATGGAGAAAGCAAGAGAATTCCAGAAAAACGTCTATTTCTGCTTCATTGACTACGCGAAAGCCTTTGATTGTGTGGATCACAACAAACTGTGGCAAATTCTTAAAGAGATGGGAATACCAGACCACCTTACCTGTCTCCTGAGAAACCTGTACGAGGGTCAAGAAGCAACAGTAAGAACCGGACATGGAACAACTGATTGGTTCAAAACTGGGGAAGGAGTACGACAAGGCTGCATATTGTCACCCTGCTTATTTAATTTATATGCAGAGTACATCATGAGAAACGCCGGGTTGGATGAATCACAGGTCGGAATTAAGATTGCCGGGAGAATTATCAACAACCTCAGATACGCAGATGATACCACCCTAATGGCAGAAAGCAAAGAGGATCTCAAGAGCCTCTTGTTGAGGGTGAAAGTGGAGAGTGCAAAAGCTGGTTTGAAACTCAACATTAAAAAAAATAAGATCATGGCATCTGGCCCCATCACTTCCTGGCGTATAGAAGGGGAAGAAATGGAAGCAGTGACAGATTTTATTTTCTTGGGCTCCAAGATCACCGCAGACGGTGATTGTAGCCATGAAATTAAAAGCTTGCTCCTTGGGAGGAAAGCTATGGCAAACCTAGACAGCATAGTAAGAAGCAGAGACATCACCTTGCCGACAAAGATTCGTATAATCAAAGCTATGGTTTTCCCAGTAGCAATGTATGGCTGTGAGAGCTGGACTATCAGGAAGGCTGAGCGCCGAAGAATCGATGTTTTCGAACTGTGGTGCTAGAGAAGACTCTTACGAGTCCCCTGGACTGCAAGGAGGTCCAATCAGTCAGTCCTAAAGGAAATCAACCCTGAGTGCTCATTGGAAGGACAGATACTGAAGCTGAAGCTCAAATATTTTGGCCACCTAATGCGAAAACTCACTGGAAAAGACCCTGATGCTGGGAAAGATTGAAGGCAAAAGGAGAAGGGGACAGTAGGGGATGAGATGGCTAGATAGCATCACCGATGCAATGAATATGGACTTGAGCACGCTCCAGGAGAGAGCACAGAACAGGAAGGCCTGGAGTGCTATGGTCCATGGGGTCACGAAGAGTCGGACATGACTGAACAACATACAGTTCCCATGCACTTTGTTTTAAAGTGAAAATGCATCTCTTTACTCATCACTGAATTGCTGCTGAAATTCAGTGGCAATTTGATTGTGGTGGTTGCGGCAGAGGAGGGTAACCAGTGTGGTAACAGGAGATGGATGTTGGCCCCTGCACCCTCAAAAGTTGGTTTTTAGGAGGAGTGTGACCCCATCTGGAACAGGCTGATCACCAGTCATACAGGCGGATGAACCGCCAAGCAACAATACCTCCATCTTCTCTGGACTGAATTTCAGTTTGTTTGCTCTCATCCAGTCCATTATCGCACAGGACAGCCAGAGTCACATCCTCACCCGCATCTGATAAAAATGAGAGATAAAGCTGGGTGTCAGCCACATACTAATGACACCTCAACAGATCTCCAGACGAGCTCTGCCTGTGGTTTCGTGTAGATGTTAAGCAGCACTGGAGAATGAACAGAACCCTGTGGAACCCCAAAGCATGACTGCCAAGGGAACAAACAGTAATATCCCAGCACCACCTTCTGGAAATGGCCATTCAAGTAGGAGGAGAGCAACTGCCAATTGGTGCCTCCCACACCCAACCAAGACAACCTATCCAGAAGAATACTATGGTCGGTGGTATCAAAAGCCGCTAAGAAGTCCAGACGAATCAACAGAGTCACGCCACTTCTGTCTTGCTCTTGACAAAGGTAATCCCACAGGGGAATCAAGGGCATTTGTGTCCCCAAACCAGGCCTCAAACTCCACTGAAATGGATTTAGATAATCAGTTTCATCCACAAGTGCTTGGAATTGCCCAGCCATAACTATCACTTTACCCAGGAAGTGAATGTTAGCCACTGGCTAGATTTCTTCAAGATGGTCAAGTTGTGGCTTCTTTTTTTAAAAGCTGGAAAAAAAATGCTCTCACCTCAGGTGTATACCAAGGAGCCACACAGGCTTGGGAGTGATTGTGTCATCTGCCTGAGTTCTGGCTTCATCCCAGAGTGTAACTAGGGATTTGACAGAAGTGCAATCATAGCTGCTGGAAAATCCACTATATCCCTCAGGAATACATTAGCCTCCTGGGGCAGACCATTTCAATAGATCCATACCCCTGCAAAGGGGTAAAGCCACTGACAATCTAAACTTCAACAGGACGTGATCTGACCATGACAAGCGAATAAACCTGAGCCACCCAAGATAAGTTCGCTCCAGCATAGATGTTGAAGTCCCCCAGGATGATAATACTGGGAGTCCTCAACATCAAGCTCAAGACTACCTCTATCAGCTCAAGCAGAAAGGCTGCACGGCGCCAGGGTGGGTCATATACCAACACCATCCCCAACTTGTCCTAAGTGCCCAATACACGGTACAAATGCTCCAGATTAATACTGCCTAGACCAGAGGCCTAGAGATGCAACTCCTATAGATGGCAGTGACTTCCACTCCCCAACCCTCCAGCCTATGTTGGTGCTGCACTTATACCCAGGCAGGTATAACTGGGAGAGATCAACTCCCTCCAGCTCTCACACCCAAATCTCAGTGATACAAACCAGAACACCCCCATCATACATTATTAAATCCTGGATGATGGAACGATATGGCCTTCAAAAGCAACACCAGCAGGTCGGAGGATCATTTCTACTGGGGAAATGGCTACAAGAGGGAACAGACATTGATGAATCCCTCTTCCCCTCTTCCTGGCTTATACAAACCTCACCGCTGTATATACCCTACCTGTAACCACCCTCAAAGGGGCAACCCACCCCTCCCTCAGTCATCCAGGCACATCATTAAAATAGCAGTCAACAACAACAGCACCCTTGTCCTTGTGGCTCCTGAGGGGTTTGCAGTTCCTGGCAAAGGAAGTGTCTGAGGTAAAGGCACAGTAGTTCCGATAAGCCTTATTAGCACCTTGCCTATCCATATATGCACAGGCTGGTTTTGCACCTGTGTTGTGTTTTGTTACCCAAAAAATTCTCAGTGCAAATCCAATCTGAAAAAAACACAGGACAACACAGAAAACACTGGACTGTGACAATTTGTCAGCAACATCAACTCAGGACAAAAGGGTTAATATGTAAACAATTAGAGGGAGAGCATCAGTGCATAAATGGGGGTGGGGATGGAAAGAAAAGGCAAAACAAGGAAAATCTCCACCCCAACCCTCACCCCTGTAATTTTCTCACATATACCAACATGTAAGAACTAAAGGCTATGCACTTGTGAATAATTTACCAATAGCTGTGAAGCTGGTTCTGCCCGGAAGCCAGTAAAAAGCATGTTTCTAAGATCCCTCTGGTTAGAATATTACATACATTGGAAAGGTCACTATACTAATCTATGACAAGAAGATTAATCTGGATTCCAGTCCCAATTTAGCCATGAAGCAAACTGGGTGACTGACTCTGCCTAATCACAGGGTTGTTGTGAGGATAAAATGGAGGACTACATGAGCTGCCTTGGGTTCCTCGCAAGAGGAAAAAAAAGGCAGGATATAAATGTAACAATATTTTTTTTAAAAACACACAAAGAGGACAATCGTTTTACTGGATGTGGAAATCTTTTATTGGTTACTGAAATGTACATTATGTTGAATTCAAAAAGTACAGCAACATGTCACAGAGTGCAGAGTCAACACCCCTGATTTACATAAACATATATTTTCATTATGATTGTGGCTACTGAACAAAAAGAAAGAAAGAAAAACAATTTCTAACACACCCTTTCAGACAACTGTTTATAATCCTTATTTGGCTCTCATTATTTGCAATCTGTGTGTCACCTCCTATGAAGGGTTTGATGTCATTCTAGGTAAGAATGCTTGGGTTTCTACTTTCTTCACATGGAGCTTTTATCTTGCGATTGAGATTGCTTGTTCACGGAAGTTTGTGGGCTGTTTACATGACACCGTGTCCCTTCAGGACATCTCCTGCACTAAATGCCCTTTGTTCCATTTTTAAATAGATCACAGATAATGAGCTATCAAATTACCCCATCGTGTTCCGCTTGAGTTTCCTCTGAAAAGAGGAAAAATGGCAAGAAGAAGAGCCAGATCAATGAAAGATAATGGAAGACTCAGATACGGGGAAAGGGGAGGGGGAAGGAAGCGGGTGAAAAGGTGATTTTTGTGATCTTGCACTTAAAATGGAAGCAGAAAGCCCCGTTTTAAATACAGGATTTTAGGCTGGTGTAGAGATGCCTTATGGGGTGTGTATCATCAATCTCTGAAGGGAGAAAAAAACATTTAAAAAGATCAAATCAAGGCTTACTTACATTAAAACATATTTCCAAGCACACCGCTGTGTTACTTAATTGGGCCTTTGTCCTGATCATGACCATGTCATCTGTAGATGTTAATATATGGGGATAATAGTAATACTATACCATCTCGGGTTGTTGTAAGGGTTACTGAGATAAAGTGTGTGAAATTCATTTAAAAGCTATGGTACGATATGTATTTATATAGGAACATAGGAAGCTGCCTCATATTGTCTACACTGACTGGCAGTGGCACTCCAGGTTTCCTGACAGGGGTCTTCACCTGGAGATGCCAGGGACTGAACCCTATCCACCACTTAACAACACCCTCCCTACCTTTTTATTTCCCACCTTGCTATAAGAGGTAGGTTTCAAAGATAGCTAACAACATAACTAAAAGTAACCCATTGACGCAATTAAATATAATTACACAAACAGAGTAAGAACCAAATTCCAATCTACAAAGAGAACAAAAGGTGGAAAAATATGATGAAATCTACAAGCCCCAATTAATAAATTACCAGCTGTATTCTGTACTAATAGACATTTCCAAACAGACACCCAAGGTGGCAAATCTGATCTTTCAGAGGGACTGCAGTCCTATGCAAAACAGTCTGAATGCCAATTCCATGGTCAGCTTGGCCCCATAACAAAGAACCTCCATGATGTCTGAAATGACCTGCAATTTATTCACCAGCATCCAGCTTATTACAAACTCTAGGCACCTGTTCATCCAGATCAGATGAAAATGACTGAAACAGACGCAGGTCCAGGAAGGACTTATTAAAGAGTGGTCTCACAGCTGCCCCCTTTAAAGAGGCTAGGATCACCCCCTCTCTCAAAGTCAAGGAGCCCCTAACCACCTAATGGACCCAGCCAGTCACTCCCTTCAAATAGATGTTACTAGGTATGTAACTGGGCAGAGTTCAACTATACAAGGGGTAGGCCACACCTTTCCAAGCATACTGTCAGCTGACAGAATGTTACGTACCTGTACTGCAAGTGATGTTCGCATTCATGTCGAAAAGGATGTGAGTGAGGATATCTGTGAAACAGATATTCAGCTTTATAGACCACAAGCTGAGTATCAGCCAACAATGTGATGTGGCTGCAAAAAAGGCAAATGCTATTTTGGACTGCATTAATAGAAGTATAGCTTCCAAATCACGTGAAGTACTAGTTCCCCTCTCCTCAGCACTGGTTAGGCCTCATCTGGAGTACTGTGTCCAGTTCTGGGCACCACACTTTAAGAAGGATGCAGACCAACTGGAGAGGGTTCAGAGGAGGGCAATGAAGATGATCAGGGGACTGGAAACAAAGCCCTATGAAGAGAGACTGAAAGAACTGGGCATGTTCAGCCTTGAGAAGAGAAGACTGAGGGAGATAGGATAGCGCTCTTCAGGTACTTGAAAGGTTGCCACAGAGAGGAAGGCCAGGATCTCTTCTCGATCATCCCAGAGTGCAGGACACGGAATAATGGGCTCAAGTTACAGGAAGCCAGATTCCAGCTGAACATCAGGAAGAACTTCCTGACCGTTAGAGCAATACGACAATGGAACCAATTCCCTAGGGAGGTGGTGGGCTCTCCCACACTGGGGGCATTCAAGACGAGGCTGGACAGCCATCTGTCAGGGATGCTCTGACTTGGATTCCTGCATTGAGCAGGGGGTTGCACTCGATGGTCCTATAGGCCCCTTCCAACCCTCCTATTCGATGAGTCTATGAAATGCTTGAGCAGTAAGTCTCATCACACCAACCAAAGGCTCTGGTAGTCCATCTTGGGAATGCACACGGAGAAGAACTCTAACCACAGGATGACTTGGACTTGCATTAAGGTGGCTGTGCCTTCTGCTTGACAGAGGACAGCACTTTATTTCAAGGTCAGTCAGAGGATAGTCCTGTATTTGAAGGTGTCCTCTGTTTGAAGATCTGGCCAGTCCAACTCCAGTTTAAAGATGAAGAACCCTGAGAATGAAGAGCAGGAGGAGCCTGGAGGCTGCCCATCATCAACTGGCACCTGGGGAACAGACAGAGCAGGCACACCACACAGGGCACCTGGTCACAGCCTCCCCCAGAACAGTGAGATGTCTTGTATTCCTAATGAAATTATAGTAGTTTTTCCCAAATTTGTATCTATAAATTAGTACATGCAAATTGTATGCAACTATGTGTCCTCTTTGTCTTTTTTTGGGGTAGTGTGTAAATGTCCACCCTCTACTGCATGGGCACAATGGTATTGGAGAAATATTGTTTCATCATTGCCATCACTACTACAGAGTAGGCCCTGAAATGTGTTCTTCATATTTGGTCATGTTTACTCCGAGTTTTCCTGCACTTTACCTGTTGTCCCAACTGGACGCTAAAGATTGTGAGACAGTGGCTGGGAGTGGCCATGTGGCTTTGACAAGAGCACTAGTCATGTCAGAAGAAACGTTCTATGGGACACCAGGAAACAGTAAGCTTTCCAGAGGCCTTTTCATAGGTAAGTGATCTCTATGATGGTTGGCTCTCCGCTTCCATGCTGAATGTTTAGGCCAGCAGTAGCAGCATTGCTATTCTCCAAAGCCAGAACAGACTGTGTGTTACATTCTCTCTGGGAATCCAGTTTCTTCCAGTCTGCTAAGTGGACCCCATTATCCATGTCCTGTGGCATGGGCTCGTGGTAAAGTGTGATCTGGACTGTTCGTAGCTGTGGGCCGTAGTGCACTGTCACAATGATGATGACAGCCAAGAAGACAAAAATGGCCACAATGATGAAGATCACAGCAAGTCCGTCTCCTTTCCTTGTCATGACAGAGCCTGGGGTAAAATCAACAAAACCCTGGACTTCGTATTGCCTCTGCTGATTGTTTGCAGTGGAGAAATTCATTGCTTGTAGGTTAGGAAGGAAGAGTATTCACCTACGACAAATAAAACATTTTTTTAAATGTACACGATATATTGGGGGCAACATTAACACATTGCTTCAGTTAACTATCAGATATGCTGCAGACAGTGCTGTCCTTATTCTCTGTTGTAAGCTGCTGAAACATCTGCCTCATCATGGGTCAGCAGGTTATATACATTGCAGTAATTGATGGAGCTTCTTCACTTTTCTTCTGGTTGTAACCATTGCCAGAACTTTTTAGATTTTGTCTTAAATCAGAATCTTGGTAGCTGTGTCAGGTCAGCCGAACAAGAATTGCAAGATTCCTGTGAGTAATAACTTTTACTTATGACTAACATTCAGAATGCATACAGTATGTGAGCCTTGGAGTTACACTGGGGCTGCAAGACTTCTCTTGTCAAAGGGGAATTTATGCTCAAGAAGACCCTGACCTGTGGCTTTTTTTTCCTTTTTTTTTTTTTTGTAGAAGGAGGTTGTATCTTGACAGCCATGTTGGTCCAGCAGACCAAAAAAATATAGAGCCTTAGTTTGTAAGTAGTTCTGCAGGACAACCACAGAAGAAGAGGCAGCAGGCCTGCAACCCCCCAAATTTACCATTTATCAGAACATGTGAATTTCACCCTGGATTTTAGGCTCCAAATGACCTGATCTTGTTTGCGGAGCAATACCAGTGCATGAGTGATCCAGCATTCTTCCTTAAAAAAAAAAAAAACAACTTCCAGACTTGGGGTGCTGCCTTTATATACTGTCAACATTGACTGGTAACAGCTCTCCAGGGTTATAGTCAGGAGACTTCCCCAGACCTACTGAGCGATGCCAGAGATTGAACCTGGGACCTTCTATATGCAAAGCATGTGCTCTCTCACTGAGGAACGGCCCTACCTTTTCCCATGCTGCTCCCATTCAAAGATCCCTTTCTCATGGTTGGGTTGTATATTCAGTGACTGAACGTCCATTAAATGCTGCGACTTGTATGAGCAAGCAAATAAATAGGGGCTCTTCCAAAATTCTCCTCATTTGATTTTTCCCTTGGAATTTGGAGTTCTGAATGTGCTGGTCATGTTTTCAAAGTGGAACATATGCATTAGAAAACCTCTGTGGTTCTCTCTTTCTGTGTCACAGCTTTTAATTTCTTTTGTTCATTCACATCTCCCTCCACCCTGTTGCTGATGTGCACATCAACATTAACAAAGCATTGCAAAACAACCATTCTAATTTGACTGCCATTGGATGTGATTTGGTTGATTGCATCAAGCCAGTTTTTGCAGTTTTACCCATGCATTTGTATACATTGATAAAACTTTGCAAAAAAGAAAACGCAATCTTGCTGCAATAATAGGTACTGTCATGTCAAAACTGCTTTTTTTGTGTGCAGGGTTTTATCAGTGCACACATTCACACTGATAATACAGAGCATGGGGAAAATGAACTGAAGGAATAGAATGCTGTAGCAATCTATGCATGATCCAATTCTGGGATTAATTTTAGAAGTTGTGCCTGTTAAACTGGAATTCAGAAAGAGTGCAACAGAGGGCAGACCCAACCACAAAACAATAAAGATACAGAATGGGTGAAGCCCTGCTCATCCATAAATCTATAAGAGACAAGACCAGTCAGCGACCAGAGAGCATTACCAGCCACAGTAAAAATGGAGGAATTTGATTGAATTTATCAATGGGAACAATTTCCTGAAAAAATGAATAATTGTGACTTCTATTTGTGCAGCATGCTATGAGAATAATCTGGGCTGATCTTCACATCATAACCAATATGGAAGTTGAACAGATGTGCTTCCATGTGGTGGAGAAATCCAGAGTGAGCCCCCCCCCCCACCATCCAGCCTGCATCAACAGCACAGCATGGCCGCATCAAACCACACACTCACCAGTGATGAAGGGGGAATTCCTTTACCTGGATTACTGTAGGTGTGCCAACGCAACCTGGAAGTGGCTCATCCACCCAGTGTGCAGCAAGTAAAAGTGAGGGGCAGGACAAACCCTTGTAATACCCAGCCTTCCTCTTTGTCTTAGCAGCAGAGAAGCCAAAGGCTGGCGGAGGATAGAAAGCCAAGTCAACTGGAGCCCGTCTGACAGCTCTGTCATTCTCCAGCAGGGCAGGAAAACTGCCCAGCAGCAGGAGAGGACGGTGGAGGCAGAGAGAGCACTCGGAGAGTTTAAACCTGGGTGCAGCTATAGAGCTGACAGCAGAAATTGCATTCTGGGAATCTCACAGATCGTTATTGGTTGTGATATTTGTTAATAGGAGTGCCTGTTTGCTCTACTATGCTCTGCTTGTATATTTGTAAATAAAGTAAATATTGCAACATCACCAGAAGCTTCCAGAGCTCTCTTGTCCAAAAGGGAATTAAACACTGTGGCACTCTGCCTGGAGCTTTTCAGCACTCAGAGGAGCACGTAACACAATTCACACGCACAAGATTGTCTGCTGCCGGGGATTCAGGTTTAGTTGGGGAGGTGCAAATCTACAAAGCCAGAGTTTTTTAAAAGTGTCTGGGATGTCACAACTGATTCTAAAAGGTTCTGCTGCTTCCTCACCTTGTGGCTTGCTATTAGTTGCCGTCTCATAGGCCTCTATTTTTTATAGCTGAAGGGCAGGGGAGGCAAGCCTGGCTCCTTAACGCTCTTGAGCAGTACAGCTTAGGGCTTTAAGGCCAAGGGAGTAAAATGAAAGCAAGTATTGCAACCAATGGGACCTTCAACAACATGTTGCGGAGCGGAATGCTTCCTGCGCAGGTTTCCAGAAACTTCGTTCCGTCCGTCCCCCCCCGCCCCCGCCGCCAGGTTTTCTTCCCAACGACCCCCAAGAGTCAGTCCGCATTCAGTCCCCTTCGGGCTGCTTGTGGGTTCCCTCCCCCATCCCCCATATAGGGTTTTTTCCTAATCTTTTTGGGGGGCGGTACTTCTGCAAGCCTTGGGGCTCTCCCGAGCCTGCTGACACTTCCCGCTTCTGTGGGGGCGGGGTGCTGTTTTGGCTGCGTAAGGACTGACACTCAGACAGTGCAGGCTGGTGGCTCCGATGCCAGTGGGGCGGTGAATCCGCTCCGGGTTTCAGCCAGAACCAATCAGAAATCTAAAGGAGCTACACAAGGTACGCCAGACCTTGGAGAGCTCCTTTAGAGCTCCGACTGGTTCTGACTGAAACCCGGAGCAGATTCACCGCCCCACTGGCATCGGAGCCACCAGCCTGCACCGCACTCAGAGATGATGTTTACTCCAGCTCAAGTTTAATCAGTTTAATTACTGATTCGTGTTATCCTGTGTGGTTTTCTTGACCACACTTTTAACCCTACCCTGCCTCCAAGGAGCTCAGTGAAGTGTGGATGGGGTTTAATCCTATTGGATCTCAACCCTGAAGGTTAGGCTGACGAGGAGTGACTGGCCCAAGCCTACCCATTTATCTTCATGGACAAAGAGGGATTTGAAACCCAGAGCAATGTCCATGACACCAGGCTGCCTCCCTCACTTTTTCTCTGTGTGTAAAATAAGTGCAGGGCCTGTGTTTGCACCTGCTGACTGACTTGCTTTCAGAGTTAGAAATATGGACCTTGTCTGACTCCTGTTTACACTAGGTCCATAAATCCTCTCAGGCCGCAATCCTAAACACACCTATCAAACAGTAAACACCATGGGACACAGTGAGACTTACTTCTGAGTAGACATGTATAGGATTGCACTGTCAGTGACTCTGAGGCACTTTGGGAGCTAATGGAAGCCCGAAAAGCCTGTCATGATTTAAAAAAACCCCAAAATATTGAAATATGAAGGTACCACTTCCAAAATGCTATAGTGATCAAAAGCATGTCTAAAAGCAATAGCCTCATTTGCAGGCAGTTAGAACTGTGGGAGGTCGGAATTCAGACTTCTTCTTGCTCTTCTACAATCCTAAATGGTAATATACATGGAAATTTATTTATGCCTCAAAACACACCCTTCCCTCCTATATTATACCTCTATACAGAAAAGGTTGAAATGAAAATTAAACTTGATGTAGATCAACTGGAATGTAAAGACACACTAATGAAATAGTAATACATTCTCTTCACTTTTCTGACACTTCCATACCACTCCCCCTGCCTTATTCCTTACCTTGAGGTAGGCTTCCAAAGAGATTGGCAGTTAGGCTGAATGTTGATAAATATCATGGTATTTTTATACATATGAGAAAGCTGAAGCTGAAAGAATATATGTTCCTTTTCAGCTCAAAAGGCTTAATGAAGAGATTTTGCTGTTTTGGTGATCAGCAGCAACTGGGAATTTGTATTTCAGAGTAAAATCTAGAGATTAAGCTTCCATCTGTGAGGGAAACATCAATAATGTACAATTTGTAAACTCAAGAATGCTCTGTTGCTCTCTGGGCCCCCCTTTTTTTCCCAAACTCATTTTGTGTCGGATTTTCCTGTCACAGCGGCTTCAGTGCTGTTCGGAAGTCCATGTGACCTCACTGGGCTGGTAAAAGTGGTCCTGATTGGCAGAAGGGAAAGTAGTGTGGGGCAGGGCTGTGGGAGAGCAGAGGGGTAAGCATGTCTATCTGGAAGTAACTCATTGCTTTTAGTTCCACTTTGCCAGCCCTGCTGTTTTGAAGCTGTGCAGCTATGAAGGAGCACAGCTGAGAAATGGTGGATGCTTGTTGATTCGAAGCTGCGCAGCTAAGAAAGGCTGATTGCCAGGGCAGATGATTTCCATGAACTTGTACTCAGAAGCACTTATTGAGCCCATGTTTGTTGCGGGGGGGGGGGAGCCTGTTGATGGGGCAATTAATATGCATCAAAGAGAACGTGCTGGTCGCTCTCCCTCCTCATTGGCTCCGCACTCGCTGCTCTCAGCACTTCCTGCACTCCTGCTTATTCTGCTCAGTCTCCAGGCGGTGGCAGCGGCTGCCTGCTTGCCTGCCCACCTCATAAATGTGTGTGTACATGTGGAGTTTGTCACTAATATCTACTAGTAAGCAAGTCCTCCACTGTACTTCGTTGTGCATGTGAGGGAGGGGGAGCAAGCCTCCGCTCATTGGCTGCCCCACACCTATGCAATTGCTGATGCTCATTTCTAATTGTGGTGGGACTCGCCCACCCCACCCCAATGAACGCAGCTTCAGTTCCCATATACACCACAAAAGCGGAGGAATACAGCACTGCGTGTACTGTGGACAGAGCTAATTCGGTTCTGTGAAAGTGCAGATTTTGCCCAAATCGCCTCACAAAGTGTTTCCATTTAGACTGGCCCCTGCTCTTGTGGTTTGATAGGTTTTGACAGCCTTAAAAATCACCACTGAAATTCAATGAACTGATATAAAACTCAGCTGGCATCAAGCCCTTGTAAATGATACTTTTAACTTTTTTTTGGAAGAAGAAGAACATATGAATAATAATATGTTGAAGATGATGAATTGAAGTCCTGTTACACTATACAATAATGGGAGTCTATGTTTATGTATGCATATTATGTTAGAGAGAGTTTATTATATTGTTTATACGACTAGATCAACCTTGTGTGGCTGCAGCTTCATGTATTTATTTATTACATTTATATCCTCCCTTTTTACCTCTTGCAAGGAACCCAAGGTGGCTTAAGAGGTTCTCCTCCTCTCCATTTTATCCTCACAACAACCCTGAGAGTAAGTGACTGGTCCAGAGTCGCCCAGTGAGCTTCATGGCTATGTGGGGACTGGAATCCAGATCTCCCGAGTCCCAATCCAACACTCTAACCACTACATCACACTGGCTTTCCTTGTAGCTGGATTTCACACTAGTCCAGTATCATCTGAAGAATGGAATCCAGTGAGATGTACAGGCTCACCCACACCAGGATCAGCAGCCTAGATTGGTAGGTAGGATGATGGCATGGGTAACTCCCATGCAATTCCAGCTTTCAACTGTTTCCTGAGTGGTGTAGAATGCACTCACTCTGAACACATGTGAATCAGGCCTGAGTTTATAAACTGTGGGAGGAGAGCAATGCATGTCTCAAAGCACTCCAGGAACCTTTGATTAGGGCTGAGCTGAAGTATCAGCCATGAACGCTTGGGGGGGATGAAAATTTTCCATTTCTTTTCCATCTCCAATTGTTGTTGTTGTTTTTTCATGATTGTTCATTGCCCCAGTCTGCTGCCACCTTGGCATCATGTTTAGGGCTTAACTTTCTTCAAAAAGATGATCCCAGCTGCTCAGCCAATCTGGGTTCACACATGATAAATGCAATTACATTATAACACCAAAATTGCTTCCATTATGACATCATTCAAGCAAATCACTTTGTCCTCCCTCTGAATGGGTGTAGGGGAGGGCTACAGAAGAGAATGTGTTTCCATTGCCTTGGCAACTGGGCCAATGCAACCTATTTTGCCAAAATACATTAATTAGTCATAGTGCATGGCATCAGGGTCTCCAGCAACTTTGAGCCAGTAGGCACATTTGGAATTTTAAGAGTGTTGTGGGTGCTTTCACAAAATGGCTGCCATTGTGGACATCACTGGTCATAAAACATCTACTTCCAGGATGGCAAACTGCTGAGGCTCAAAGAAAAGTATCTTGCCCAAAAATCTAAGTACAAGACAGAGGCGGTGTGTTCCAAAACACAAACCACTCTTTTTGAACCGTTCTGTGCTCCAACACCCATTTTCCAGAAGGCAGATTGTACTTGGCCAAGAAGGTAAGTACAACAGGTAGGATGCCAAATGACATATTTCCCCCGCAAAGCACAATAAAATACCCACTTCACCGAAGGCAAACTGGTAATGCTCAAAGAAACACACAAACACGCATGGGCAAAACACCCAGCCACGCAAAGAAAACCCTGAGGGCAAAACACACACACCAGACAGAACACACACCACACACAAAACAATCTAGAACACACAAACACACACACACACACACTTAAAACAAACACACAAGCAACACCTCTCCCCAGCATAGGCAAAATCCCTGCTCACTTCCCACCACCCACCCTAATCCCCTAGTATACCCCCTACCACATTCAGCTCCCCCCCCCCAGCAGCTGGGCATTCTTCCAAAACAACAACAACAAAAGTCCTAGGGAGTGGCCACCTGCTATTTTTATTTTCTAAGAATCCCCCTGGGGCCTATGTGGGGATGAGAAGCACTCTTAGAAAATAAAGGTGGTGCTATAGGTTGGGGCTTTGTTTTGCACTACACTACCCTCTTGTTTTTTTAACTGAAAGAATCCTTAAAAATCTGGAGGGGTGGGGAGCCTGGCGGGCAAGAAGGGAGGTGTCTGTGGGCATGTTGGTGTCTGTGGGCACACTGGTGCCCACAGACACCAAAAGCACTACGTTTTCCACAGAGCACCAGAATGTTCTTGGAAGCATGCTGGGTGTGAAAGTGTTATGTCAGAGTGTGTTTACCAGCTTCAGCTGTTGTGCTAGCTATGCCTTTTCCTTGAGAAGCTGGATCTGACCATAGTTGTTCATGCCCTGGGCCCCATCTACATGAGCCTTTTACTCCAGGGCGGCTGCGAGTCCAGGTCCCTTGGGATAGATGACGCAGTCGCCACTTTGCAGCCATCTGTGGTTTTCTCCTGGAAACTGCAGATTTCCTAGGTGGCGTTTTGCTGCGATTTTGGGCGGTTGCTGCAGGTTTCCCTGCAGTTGCGGGCCATCTGTCCCTTCCCCGAACTGACTTCGTATTTTGTGGTGAGCGTGTTGTGGGTGTGCGTAGTGCCTACGTCACTCTGTGATGCCTTTACTCCCCCTGTCCCTTTGCAGCTACACAGTTACAGAGGCACAGAGAGCCATTTTCAGTTATTTAATCACACTTTTGCACATTTTTGCAGCTTCATATCTTCGTTCCGGCCACCATTTTGGAGGGATGGGTAGGCACGTACCACTCACACTTGTGAGTGCGAACCATCGCGAGAGTCTCGGGCTGGGGAACTGACAAACAGATGGTGTGGAAATGAAGGAGCACAGAACAACCAATTTTTAACTAGTGAGGAAGGGAAAGACACAACAGAACGCCTAAAATACAAAACAGCCAATGAACTGTTGCACCCCCATGCTCACGGGACTGCACAGTTGCACATTTAAGTATAATGGCAAAAAAAAGGGCACTGCAAGCCTGTTAGGGAAGCCTGCAGTAAATCATGAGTGTATCGCAGGGGATGCTACTTCGAAGCCGCATTGCTGCGCAGTTGCAACAGGGTGGAGGGTGAAAGTGGTGCCATGTAGATGGGGCCCACTTCCAAACTGGATTACTGTAATGTATTGTACATGAAGCTCCTTTGAAGATGGTTCAGACACTTCAGTTGGTTCAGAATGTGGCTGCCAGAATATTGAACCTTGCAGATCTACTGTATAGCTCCCATATAGCGTTATGTGTATTGATTACCAATTTCTATTGGAAAGGTTCTGTTCAAGATGCTGATACTGACCAATAAAGGCCAAAGTGACCTGTGATCACAGAATCCTAAGAATCCTTAAAAAAAACTGTTTTTTCAATTTGTTGTTTTCTGTTTGTCTTGTTTTTGCTGAAACGTATAATAAAACATTGATTTTTTAAAAAGAGGGGAAAAAAGAATAATCTCCACCCACATGTATCTGCCTGACACAAAAGTATTTTTTTAAATGAATCTGATTTATTACTGCTGGTGTTCCTATTTTAATCATGACTTTTAACTGTAGTATTAACTTCCTATTGGTTTAGATTATGTTTTAACTATTGCTGAATGAATGAGTGAATGAATTTATTACAGTCACAGACCAGCAAAATCAATATAAAACATATAAAGCACTGTTAGAACTAGCACAGTAACAAAATACAATTTATGAGGTTTCTTCTCAGAAGAGAATGACATCATTTTTTTCCTAGTTTGCACTGAAATCATAAAAAACCTGGCAACCCTTCCAGTAACACAAGAAGACACATCCCTTAAACAAATGGATACCAAAGTGGTGAAGCTACTTCCTGGGAAGGCTGTTAATATGGGGAAATTAGCTTTTCTCTGCATTCCCTATAAAAGTCACAATATAAGAGAACGTGCTTGTCAAGGTTGGATCTGAGCTGCCCACAGAGTCCCAAAGCAGCTCTGATTCTGAGGAGGAGAGACAATTTGTGAAGGAGGAACGCTCTCAGACTTCAGAGGCACAGCTGGAGGGGGAGCCCCCCCTTCTCACATCCCTGGGAGCAACAGTGAACCAGGCATGGGAAGGGAGGGACAACCTGAACTTTTAGATGCGAGGCGCAGATGCAGGCACAAGCGGGAGATCGCAGGAGCCGAGCTTCGGTGTTCAGCCGATTGGCTCGACGTCAACAGCTGCGTCCAGAAGCATCACAGGAGAGGGGGAGATCTTCCCCTCCACCCCTTAAGTTCAGAGATTGCCGCGTTTTTCCCAAACGGAGATCAAGCTGTCAGGATGCCCCTGTTGCCTACTGAATTCTCCAATAGCCAAAATCAACGCTCAGACAAAAGGGCTGCTTTTCAAGGCTTTAATTCCATTTATCCTAATGAGGCATACAGATGCTAATTGCTTGAGACTCAGAGAAACTACAGAGGAACAGCCATCTGGGGGTTTCTAAGGGTTAGGATGTCAGTTGATCTTACAGCTGCATTTAGGTTAACCTAACAGCTTCACAGCCGCAAATGGCATAGTGGACGGAGTTGCGTCTGGAGTTAGCCCAGCGATACGGCACGGCAGTGGCAGCCGGCCATATCGCCAGCAATGAGGACCTGGAGGCTGGCTCTGCAGGATTGCTGTACGAAGGAGCCGGCCTGGACAGATTCTGGAGGGAGGCAGAGGTGAGTGCCCCATTCCGCTACGGACTCCGGAGGCTGGATTCTTTGGAATCCAGCCACATTGGGGTCCGTGGCAGAATTCTCCGCCATCCCTAGGGTGGAGCTCATTATCCTTAGCAATTGGTGCGTATCTATCCATAACTGGAATAGTAAGGGCCATCTCTCCCTCGTGAACTCTTTTGGAAGACATAAAATCATCAATTTTGGGCTGCTTAAGAAGCAGTTGAGATACCTCCAATGGCATCAGAGGCGGAGGAGTATTGGAGTTTAAACTTAATTCTTTAAAGGGGAGGGAGACGGGGAGGGGAAAGAATCTTCTTTTCTCTTCACTTCCTTTCCTCCTCCCTTTTCCTTTTTTTCTTTTTTCTTTTCCCTTCTCTCTTTGTTACTGTGGTGTCCTCGTCAGAATATTGTACTGTTGGGAAATTGTAGTACTGATCAGGTTGTTGGTATTTTGGTATTGTTTATTTCATTTATAAAGATAAAATAATACACACACACACATATATATATATATATATAATTTTTTTAAAAAGAAGCAGTTGAGATACCATATAGCTAAAAGAGGTATGTCTCTTCCTGCCCTTCATAGTCTCCACCTAGACTACCCCCTCAGCAAAAGAAAAAAGGGGAAGATGTAATACTAACAGTATGCATCCCTTTAAAAAAAGCTTTTAAAATATGTTAACATTTGTAAAAATAATAGTAAAAAAAGAAAGAAAAAAACATTAAAACAACAACAGCATTAACACATTGGGATATTAGAATATTAAACCATAAGCATACTACACCACACAACACAGACAACTTCCCCTCCTTCTAACAGGGACTTGTCTGTATATCATAAATATCAAAATATCATAATCCATCAAAAGGGGGAAGATTTTCCTTGATGATGACAGGTTCTATAATGGGAAGTGCCAAAATGACTTCAGCGGTTTTTAAGGAAGTCTTAAAAGTGGAAGGAAGGCCAAGCTACAAAGGAAGAGTACAGGCAGGTAGCACAGAATTGCAGGGATGGCATCAGGAAGGCTAAAGCTGAGAATGAGCTGAGGTTAGCGAGGGGTGCCAAAAGCAACAAAAAGGCTTTCTTCAGATATGAGCATAGTAAAAGACAAAGGAAAGAAGTGGTGGTTGAGCTAGTAAATAAGGATGGCAAAATGGTAACAGATGACAAGGAAAAGGCAGAAGTGCTCTGTGTTGGGAACCTACCGGAAGATGAATTGTACTTCGAGGAGTTAGGTATGACCTGTCACAGCTTCCCTTCATGCCTTTACTCCTGAGGAAAAAGCTTGGACACAGCAGCTCCTAGAAGCTGCCAAGCTATAGGGCTGCTTGCTATGAGCAACCATGGGAATATCCCTTTAAGCAGAGACTGCTAGGACTGGATGGTGATGCTGCATTTCCCACAAGTGTAGGCAATCAGCACAGGTGGGATGGATTAAGCCTACAGGATGTGCAAGGCCCTGCTGATGGACTATAAAAGACAGCTGGAGAAACAGGAAGAGAGGTTACCAGCAGATGCCTGGTGTGAGAATCCACTACTAAAAGCTGCTGACTTCACTGGTGCCTCTCTCCTTCTTGTCTCAGGAATTCCAGACCATTGAAGCTGGAGAGGTGCTGTGACTGCAACCTGGAAAGAGACCCAGTCCACCAAGCGAAAGAAGGTATCATGCCGTTGCCCGGGACACACACCATAATTTGGGACCAGTTGAATGAATTACTGGTGTTCATATATGCAATGGATAAAACCCAGTGGATCTATTTTGTAATATTTATGTTGGCCAATAAAGCCTTAGGACAGTTGCCTGCCTTGATCTGCCTTATGTTAGGTAAAATCAAGAACCAAATCACTTTGGCAATACATGCTCAATTCCTACTTTGGCTCAGTCTTCTCCCAAAAGAGTGTCTATGAGCCCCCTAGCAAAGGCGAAGTACAGGCTGAAGGGGCAGGATTGCAGCTTGAGATTGAAAGGCATATGGTCAAAGAACACCTAATTACTTTGAATGAGTTCAAATCTCCAGGGCCAGATAACCTGCACCCTAGAGTAATAAAGGAACTGGCAGAAGAACTCTCAGAACCGCTGTCTATTCTCTTTGAACAATCGCGATGGGTGAAATGCCAGATGACTGGAGGAGGGCTAATGTTGTCCCTATCTTCAAAAAGAGCAAAAAGGAGGAACCTGGGAACTACAGACCAATCAGTCTGACATCAATCCCTGGGAAAATTTTGGAGCAGATGATAAAGCAATCCATCTGTAAGCATCTTAAGAACAAGGCAGTGATGACTCAAAGCCAATATGGATTTGTCAAGAACAATTCCTGCCAGACGAACCTGATCTCATTTTTGATCAGGTAACCTCCCTTGTGGACTGTGGGAATGCTGTGGACATAATATGCCTCAACTTCAGCAAAGCTTTTGACAAAGTGCCCATGACATCCTGATTAGCAAACTAGCCAAAAGTGGGTTAGATGAAACAACTATCAGGTGGATCCACAGTTGACTACAGGATTGGAGTCAAAAAGTGCTTAGCTTATCAATGGGATCTTCTCAAACTGGGGAGAGGTAACGAGTGGGGGCACTGCAGGGTTCAGTCCTGGGCCCAGTGCTCTTCAACATTTTTATTAATGACTTGGAGGAGGAGGTGCAGGGAATGCAGATCAAATTTGCAGATGACACAAAACTGGGTGGGATAGCTAATACTTTGGAAGACAGAAACAGAATTCAAAGTGATCTGGATAGGCTGGAGTGCTGGGCAGAAAACAACAGAATGACATTTAATAGGGATAAATGCCAAGTTCTGCACCTAGGAAAAAGAAACCAAATGCACAGTTACCAGATGGGGGAGACTTGGCTCAACAATACTACAAGCGAGAAAGATCTTGGAATTGTTGTTGACCACAAGCTGAATATGAGCCAACAATGTGATGTGGCTGCAAAAAAGGCAAATGCTATTTGGGGCTGCATTAATAGAAGTATAGCTTCCAAATCCCGGGAAGTACTAGTTCCCTTCTACTCAGCACTGGTTAGGCCTCATCTTGAATACTGTGTCCAGTTCTGGGTGCCATACTTTAAGAAGGATGCAGACAAACTGGACGAGGGCAACAAAGATGATCAGGAGACTGGAAATGCCCTATGAGGAGAGACTGAAGAACTGGGCATGTTTAGCCTTGAGAAGACTGAGGGGAGATAGGATAGCGCTCTTCAAGTACTTGAAAAGTTGTCACAGAGAGGAAGGCCAGGATCTCTTTTCGATCATCCCAGAGTGCAGCACATGGCATAATGGGCTCAAGTTACAGGAAGCCAGATTACTGCTGAACATCAGGAAAAACATCCTTGTTACTATATTTATACCCTGCCTTTTCCCCAGTACTAGGACACACGACAATGGAACCAATTCCCTAGGGAGGTAGTGGGCTTTCCCACACTGGAGGCATTCAAGATGAAGCTGGACAGCCATCTGTCAGGGATGCTTTGACTTTGATTCCTACATTCAGCCTACTATTCTATGATTCTTCTTAATAGTCTGAACAGTGGATTCTCATTCCTCCTCACACCCAAATGGCCAGTTCCAGAAGCACACTCCACATTCTCTCATTTGTCTTACATTAATACAGAAACTTAATATCACAATGACATAAAAGTTCCTACTCTTTGATTCCTCCAGACAGTAACCTCAGGTCCAAGTTCCTCTATTTCCACCAGGTATCCTCCTGCAATCCAAGTCCTCATACCGTGAAGGTAAAGGTACCAAGCAGTCGCTAAGATAGAAATAGCAGCATATCCAATCTTTCTTCAGAGTTCCAGCAAATATTCCCCAGTAAGGCTCCAAGTAAGGGCTTCTATCAGCCTTCTAAGGGGAAGATAAAATGCTGAACCCCCCTAGAGTCTCTGAACCTACTCCTCATAGCCAGATAAGCACAGAGCTGGTTCCTGAAATAAAAGAGGTAGCAGCCAGCCGGTCAAACAAACATTTCCCACAGTCCAGCTGTGTCAGAGTTCCAAAGCTTCAGGGCCAGGGAGTTAAAAATAAGATTAAAAACAATTAAAAACAAATCTTCCCCAGAGCTCTGAGAAAAGCTGCTACTGCCTCAGAGGCCATTAACCGGAAGTTCACAACTGTTGTTTTACATTTTGTATTTGTTTGCCAGCTTTAATTTTTTTAAGGCAGGATATAATGTCAAAACCAAACAAGCTATTGAAAGTTGTGCAAAAGGGATGTTTTTACTTTACCTCTTCAGAGTGTGCCACTATTAACTTTTACATTTTGCAAGTCAGACACTGTTTGCACCATGAAATCCACTTTCATTCACCTTGCTTTCTCACAGTGCCATCAACATTCCAGGAATCAACTTGTAAATTACCAGGTTTTAATTTACTTCCCTATTATAGCTACATGTTTTGGTCTTAATTTGTGTCTCACCATGTTTTTTCAGGAGCACAAGTCGGTGTGTATGGCTGTGTGATGCCTGGGCCCTGTTTCCATGACAACTGAAGGAAAAGCTAATGGAGGAGAACCGTATTTTTTTTTACAAGTTATCAGCTTTGCTGCAATGTGGTCCATGCAGGGCTCCACAAGCAGGTTCTCTGGAGCAGTAAAAATCGCTTCACAGAACATGCTTCTTGGTGGGGGGTGGCAGTGAAGGTCATCTGACTGGCAGGGGCTGCTCAACCAGTAACAGAGGCTTCCCCCCTTCCCCCCCTTTCTCCTTCCCCCCTTCCCCCCCCTTTCTCCTTCCCCCCTTCCCCCCCTTTCTCCTTCCCCCCTTCCCCCCCTTTCTCCTTCCCCCCTTCCCCCCCTTTCTCCTTCCCCCCTTCCCCCCCTTTCTCCTTCCCCCCTTCCCCCCCCTTTCTCCTTCCCCCCTTCCCCCCCTTTCTCCTTTCCCCCCTTCCCCCCCCTTTCTCCTTTCCCCCCTTCCCCCCCCTTTCTCCTTTCCCCCCTTCCCCCCCCTTTCTCCTTTCCCCCCTTCCCCCCCCTGTTCTCTTTTCCCCCTTCCCCCCCCTGTTCTCTTTTCCCCTGAAAGACCAGATGCACCTGCATTTTGGGAGCAAGCCTCAGAGCACAGTGGGAGTTACTTCTGAGTAGACACTAATGGGTTTGTTGTGGGAAAGAGCAGTAAACACAAAGACGGAAACCAGCCCCCATTTTAACCTGCAGGATCTCTATAACGAAGGGTCAAAGTTTCTTCCTAAGGCAATAAACCAAACAAAGGAGAATCGGAGCCTTGAGATTGGGCTGTGCCTTGTCAAGTGAGGGGGTGCTTTGTAAGTTCTGTGGGCATTAAGAGGGCAAGCCTCATTCAGCACAATGGAAGGAAACACCCCTTGACAGGGGTCATGGTGAAAGGCACACCCCTGGGCTTGGCTAGCATACCCGAGGTCAATGTGGGGGTTGGGGGACACAGCAACTATACTGGGGAGAACCTGACTTGAGGAAAAGAATCGGACTTTAAAGGGCCTGTTTCCACCAGCGATTTTACTCTGATCTGGCTGTGTGTGGAGGTCTTTAGGAATACATGACGTTGTGGCCATCCAGCAGCCACCTCGGAGCTTATCAGGGAAAAACCAGATTTCCCGGGACTGCTGAAAATCTGATTCTTTTCCTTGGGTTGGGTTCTCCCTGGTATAGTTGCTGTGTGCCCCAACCCCTGCATTGACCTCAGGTATGCTAGCCCTGCCCAGGGGCGTGCCTTTCACTGTGACCCCGGTCAAGGGGTGTTTCCTGTCCCTGCACAAACCAATTGGTGTCTACCCAGAAGTAACTCCCACTGTGGTCAATGAGGCTTCTCCCCTGAATAGAGATCCTGCGGGTTACAGTGGAGTTTGGTTTCTGTCTTTGTGTTTACTGCTCTATTTCCCACAACAAACCCATTAGTGTCTACTCAGAAGTACCTCCCATTGTGCTGAATGAGGCTTGCCCTCTGAAAGTCCACATCAGTACTTAAAGAGATCCCCCACAATTGAAATGGCACAACTTGAAGCACATTCCATAAATGCTCTAAAGTGCGATCTCGAGGCTCCCTTGTTTGATTTATTGCCTTAGGAAGTAACTACTTCACAGCTTCGTTATAGAGATCCTGTGCAGTATTGTTTTGGTTAGAAAGGGGGCTGGTTTCCCAGGCCTGTGTTCTTCCCCCTCCCCCTTTCCCAGTACAAGCATATCTGTGTCTACTCAGAAATAACACCCATTGTGTTCAATGAGGCTTGGGGCTTGCTGGGAGGCTTGTCTTACAAATGCTCACAAGGGGAAATAACTACTTTGCATCTTCCCTATGGAGCCTGGAGGGGAGGGGGAGCTTCCCATATTGGTTGAGCAGCCCCTGTCACTCAGGTGACTTCACTCCAACCCCCCACCCGACCGGCAAGTAAGTTATGTGAAGCCACTTAGAATGGTGCAATGCACACCCTTATGGAGCCCTGCCCAGACCAAAAGCGGCTCCTACAAAAATGCAGGTGAGCCACTCCTCCCTTCCCCTTCTGTTGTCATGGAAAACTGGCCAAGCAGTCTCAGGAAATCCGGTTTTGCCCTGATAAGCTCCGGGGTGGCTCCTGGAAGGCCATAACGTTATCTGTCCCTAACGACCTCAACACACAGCCAGCTTGGAGTAAATGGCTGGTGGAAACACCCCCCTGAAGACAGAAACGGGATGAAGGGAAGTGTCTGCCTTAGGTATGCTGTAGCAGCCAGATCCCTAGGACTGACAGCGCCCAAAGGAAATTAAAAAATTAGGAACTCTGACTCACTAAAACAGCCAGGTGATTCTGTCCATCTATCAGCCTGTTTCCCAGCCCTCCCCATCCTCCAGTCCTGGGCCACTGAGTTTATATAAGCGCGTGTGTGTGTGTGTGTGTGTGTGTGTGAGAGAGAGAGAGAGAGAGAGAGAGAGAGAGAGAGAGAGAGAGAGCAAGCAAGCAAGCAAGCAAGCGCATGCGTGCTGTGGGGAGGGGGAAGGGAGAGAATGAACCGGGGAAGAGCTTTAAGGTCTGCACAGTATAATAGCGGGAAGAGGAAGCAGCTTACTCAAAGTAACCTAGTACCTTCTTAGTTTTCGTGAACATTCTCCCTGAGGAAGAATTCTGAGTAAGCTGGATGTTTGTTTCCATAATTTTTAACAGTAACTTGGACCAATAAAATGTATGTCTTCAATTTCCTGTGCTTAATTATTGATGCTAACGGGGAAAGACTAGTGGCATCTCTACACCAGCCTAAAATCCTGCATTTAAAATGGGGCTTTCTGTTTCCATTTTAAATGCAAGATCACAACGACTCCCCTCCCCCTCCACTTCCCCCAATAACTGAGTCTTCCATTATCTTTCACTCATCTCGCTCCTCTTCTTGCTGCTTTAACTGTTTTCACGGAGGAAACTGAAGCCAAACACAACAGGGTAATTTCACAGCTCATAATCTGCAATCTATTTAAAAACAGAACAAATGGCATTTAGTGCAGGAGACGCCCTGGAGGGTCAGGGCATCATGTAAAGAGCCTGCAAACAGCCGTAAAGGAGCAATCTCAATCGCACGATAAAAGCTCTGTGTGAAGAAAGCCCAAGGGCTAAACAGTTTTTAAACCTGTTCCATGTTTCTGGAAGCTGATGTGGTATCACCTTTAATTCTAGCTTCTGTCTCCTGTCTTTCTTGGTTATCCAAGGTATTGCTTTTAACAGTAAATCAATATATACTGCAGCTGTTCTAGTGTGTTGACCCTGTTGTTGTTGTTGTTGTTCAGTCGTTCAGTCGTGTCCGACTCTTCGTGACCCCATGGACCATAGCACGCCAGGCCTTCCTGTCCTGCGCTCTCTCCTGGAGTGTGCTCAAGTTCATATTCATTGCATCCGTGATGCTATCTAGCCATCTCATCCTCTGTCGTCCCCTTCTCCTTTTGCCTTCAGTCTTTCCCAGCATCAGGGTCTTTTCCAGAGAGTTTTCTCTTCGCATTAGGTGGCCAAAATATTTGAGCTTCAGCTTCAGCATCTGTCCTTCCAATGAGCACTCAGGGTTGATTTCCTTTAGGATTGACTGATTTGACCTCCTTGCAGTCCAGGGGACTCATAAGAGTCTTCTCCAGCACCACAGTTCGAAAGCATCAATTCTTCGGCGCTCAGCCTTCCTTATAGTCCAGCTCTCACAGCCATACATTACTACTGGGAAAACCATAGCTTTGATTAGACGGACCTTTGTCGGCAAGGTGATGTCTCTGCTTCTTACTATGCTGTCTAGGTTTGCCATAGCTTTCCTCCCAAGGAGCAAGCTTTTAATTTCATGGCTACAATCACCGTCTGCGGTGATCTTGGAGCCCAAGAAAATAAAATCTGTCACTGCTTCCATTTCTTCCCCTTCTATACGCCAGGAAGTGATGGGGCCAGATGCCATGATCTTATTTTTTTTAATGTTGAGTTTCAAACCAGCTTTTGCACTCTCCTCTTTCACCCTCAACAAGAGGCTCTTTAGATCTTCTTCGCTTTCTGCCATTAGGGTGGTATCTTCTGCATATCGGAGGTTGTTGATAACTCTCCCGGCAATCTTAATTCCGACCTGTGATTCATCCAACCCAGCGTTTCTCATGATGTACTCTGCATGTAAGTTAAATAAGCAGGGTGACGATATGCAGCCTTGTCGTACTGCTTTCCCAATTTTGAACCAATCGGTTGTTCCATGTCTGGTTCTTACTGTTGCTTCTTGACCCTCGTACAGGTTTCTCAGGAGACAGGTAAGGTGGTCTGGTATTCCCATCTCTTTAAGAATTTGCCACAGTTTGTTGTGATCCACACAATCAAAGGCTTTAGCGTAGTCAATGAAGCAGAAATAGACGTTTTTCTGGAATTCCCTTGCTTTCTCCATGATTCAGCGAACGTTGGCGATTTGATCTCTAGTTCCTCTGCCTCTTCGAAACCCAGCTTGTACTTCCGGTAGTTCTTGGTTCGCATACTGCTGAAGCCTAGCTTGTAGGATTTTGAGCATACCCTTGCTGGCATGTGAAATGAGCGCAATTGTGCGGTAGTTTGAACACTCTTTGGCGTTGCCCTTCTTTGGAATTGGAATGTAAACTGACCTTTTCCAGTCTTGCGGCCACTGTTGAGTGTTCCAAATTTGTTGGCATATTGAGTGCAGCACTTTAACAGCATCATCTTTTAGGATCTTAAATAGCTCAGCTGGAATAGTGTCATCTCCGCTAGCTTTGTTGTTACTAATGCTTCCTAAGGCCCACTTGACTTCACTCTCGAGGATGTCCAGCTCAAGTTCAGTGACTGCACTATCATGGCTATCAGGGACATTCAGATCTTTCCTGTTTAGTTCTTCTGTGTATTATTTCCACCTCTTCTTAATCTCATCTGCTTCTGTTATGTCCCTGCCTTCTTTGTCCTTTATCATGCCCGTCTTTGCACAAAACGTTCCCTTGAGATCTCCGATTTTCTTGAAGAGATCTCTAGTCTTTCCCATTCTATTGTTTTCCTCGATTTCTTTGCATTGTTCATTTAAGAAGGCCTTCTTGTCTCTCCTTGCTAT
Organism: Heloderma suspectum; assembly: GCF_057233095.1. Classification (NCBI taxonomy): domain Eukaryota; kingdom Metazoa; phylum Chordata; class Lepidosauria; order Squamata; family Helodermatidae; genus Heloderma; species Heloderma suspectum. The sequence continues at coordinate 145,180,537 of NC_139461.1, read as the reverse complement.
TCTCTGGAACTCTGCATTCAGTTGGATATATTTTCCCCTTTCTCCTTTGCTTTTCGCTTCCCTTCTTTCCTCAGCTACTTGTAAAGCCTCCTCAGACAGCCACTTGGCTTTCTTGCATTTCTTTTTCTTTTGGATGGATTGAGTTGCTGCCTCCTGAATAATGTTACGGACCTCCGTCCATAGTTCCTCAGGCACTCTGTCTATCAGGTCTAATCCCTTAAATCTATTCCTCACCTCCACTGTATATTCATAAGGGATATGATTTAGGTCATACCTGAACGGTTTAGTGGTTTTCCCTACGTTCTTCAATTTAAGCCGAAATTTTGCAAGAAGCAGCTCATGATCTGAGCCACAGTCAGCTCCAGGTCTTGTTTTTACTGACTGAATAGAGCTTCTCCATCTTTGGCTGCAAAGGACATAATCTGATTTCGATATTGACCATCTGGTGATGTCCATGTGTAGAGTCGCCTCTTGTGCTGTTGGAAAAGAGTGTTTGCTATGACCAGCGTGTTCTCTTGGCAAAACTCTATTAGCTTTTGTCCTGCTTCATTTTGTACACCAAGGCCATGCTTGCCTGTTATCCCAGTGATTTCTTGACTTCCTACTTTAGCATTCCAATCCCCTATGATGAAGAGGACATCTTTTTTTGGTGTTAGTTCTAGAAGGTGTTGTAGGCCTTCATAGATCCGATCAACCTCAGCTTCTTCGGCCTCAGTGTTTGGGGCATAGACGTGAATTACTGTGATGTTGAATGGTTTGCCTTGGATTCATACTGAGATCATTCTATATTTTTTGAGATTGTACCCCAGTACTGCTTTTCCCACCTTTTTGTTGACTATGAGTACTACTCCATTTCTTCTAAGGGATTCTTGCCCACAGTAGTAGATATGATGATCACCTGAATTAAATTCGCCCATGCCTGTCCATTTTAGTTCACTGTTTCCCAAGATGTTCAGTCTTGCCATCTCATGTTTGACCACCTCCAGCTTACCTTGATTCATTGATCTTACATTCCAGGTTCCTAAACAATATTGTTCTTTACAGCATCGGATTTTCTTTTCACCACCAGACACATCCACAGCTGAGTGTCCTTTTGGCTTTGGCCCAGCTGCTTCACTCTTTCTGGCGCTACTTGGAAATACCCTCTGCTCTTCCCCAGTAGTATATTGGACACCTTCCGACCTGAGGGGCTCATCTTCCGGCGTCATCTCTTTTAGCCTTGTGATACGTTCCATGGGGTTTTCTTGGCAAGAATACTGGAGTGAGTTGCCATTTCCTTCTCCAGTGGACCACATTTTGTCAGAACTCTCTGCCATGACCTGTCCGTCTTGGGTAGCCCTGCACGGCATAGCTTATGGCTTCACTGAGTTACGCAAGCCCCTTCACCACAACAAGGCAGTGATCCATGAAGGGGGGTTCACAGTTGTTGACCCTGTTATCAGTTGACCCTGTTATCAGTTTCTAAAGGTGTAATCCTATTCATGGAAGAAACTGAAGCGGAACACAACCGGGGTAATTTGATAGCTCATTATCTGTGATTATTAAAAAATGGAACAAGCGGCATTTAATGCAGGAGGATCACAGCAGGGTCACTGCGTCATGTAAAGAGCCCACAAACTTCCGTGAATCTCAATTGCAGGATAAAAGCCTGGTGTGAAGGAGCCCTATGTGGGCTAGATACTGGAAGAATACTAAATTATCCTTAATCCATAAGTTGCTGCTTAAATGTCTGAACTTAGCAGAAATTGATAAATTAACAGAAAGCATATATAGAACACTTGGAAATCAACACTGCAGATAAATGGACTAATTTTATTGCTTACTGGGATAACAACTGTGGACAGAGGTTGGATAGTAACATGTTCTTGTTATTATAACAAGAAGAATGTCAATTGTATATTTTCTTCATAATTTAATACAAGATATCTATTTTAATTTTGTGTGTGTGTGTGTGTTCATATATATATATATATATATATATATATATATATATAAAAGACTAACAACAGAGTAATATATAATGTATGTCTAATTTCCTCTGTTTTTCTCATTTGACCAACACAGCAATTTCTAGCAATGTTCACAGAAAATGGGTATGTGGGTAGGAGTAGTCACTGGAGAAAATATAATGTATAAGGGAGTAATCCTATGGCCCTAGGCAGTGTCTGAGGGGCCATAGGATATTTAGGATTTGCCAGCCTGAGTTCGGAGACATTGCTTTGACCTCGGCAGGGGGATCTGGAACTCCAAACCCCCTCCAACTCCCACTCGCAGCCAGCATGGAAAGACCCATGCCACCTGCTCTCTGAGGTTGGGAACCCAACCTTGGAGGTGAGGAGAAAGGGGCCTTTCTGTGGGCAGGGAGGGAAGGAGACTGGAGAGGCCAGGATGCAAGTTACCCTGCGCCTCTGCCAGCCTCCTTCCCCTCCAAGGCGCCCCAGCTAGACAGGCAAAAAAGCCCATCTAGAGAAAAATGCAGGGAGGGAGGATGGGGAGGCAAAGATCACCTTCGCCACTCCTCCTGCCCTGCATAGGATGATCAGATGCCTCCGAGGTCAGGGGCTTCCGATCATCGAGGAAACAACTGATAGGATTACGCACTACAGCACTTTAAAAAGAGGGCAGAATTGAAGGCATTCTGTTGGGTAACAATTTCTAAAACATATTTCTGTTCTATACACATACACACACTGTGAACCAGTGAAGGGCTCTGAGGACTGGGCAAGGAGGAGAGGAATGTGCTTGCCCAAAGCAAGCACCTTGGATAAAATTATTACATTTCCAGAGGACCTGACTTCTCACTTGGTGCACAGGCTATTAGTCCCACCTTCAAAACAACATTAGCAATAGAGTTTCTGTACTCTGTTACTATTTTCATTCTCTGCAGATTTCTCATAAGTAAAGTGTAGAGTCTTCCAACAACAACAGTGCTGAAATTTCTTTTGTATTTGGTAAATTCTGTCTCACATCCTTGGAAACTATCATGGGCAAGAGAAGAATTCCACAGCTTCAATCCGCTTGTTGATCCAGACTGCTTCCTTCCATTATTCCACAGGAAGCCATCGGACAATCAGTGCATGCAGGCAAAAGTCTCCTCTCCCGTTGTTTTTTCTGATCACAGAATGAACAGAGCAGTAGGGCACTAAGGAGTGGCCAGTGGAGGCACCATGACAGCTTTAAAACTGCTGGTGCTTTTGTGGATATGGGACTGTGTTCTTCTGCAAGGTAAGGGACTTTATTGCCCCATCCCAGGCATGCCTACTTAGAAGTGAGTCTCCTGTATTCAACAGAGCTAACTCTCTAGTCAGTGTGTTGAGGATCACAGCCTTAATCATGTTCAGTTGGCAGTCAAATGCATGGTTCGCATGCCTCAGTTCCAGTTTTTGGTGTTAATAGTTACACATCTTCTGGATTGGGCAAGACCTCTCTGTGCCTGGGACCCTGGGGAGCTGCTGCCAGTCAGAGGACACAGTGCTGGCTTACGTGCCGACTCAGAATAAATTCATCGAGAGATAAAGTAAAGCATTTCTCTGTATTCATGTAAATTGGGCTCTTTCCACTTGACTGGCTGGAAAAGAACAAATCTGGCTAGAAAAAAATGCAGTCCAAAACCCTCCTGCTGTTGTATTGTGCTATTAACAGATGTTGGCTCTTGGGGATTACAGACTGGCTACTATACACAAATGAAATGATATAGCATGAACTTTTGCAACAAAGGAGTGGCTGGTTCACCAGCCGGATGGTGGTATTTCATTCAGATTTAATTATTTGTAGAAGAAAACCTGATGGAGCTTCTAATTAAAAACAAATGTTGAATAAATATAAGATATGGAAGGCAACAGGCTTTTAAAATAATTTTTGTAAATATTATAATGCGTATGCACATGATATGTTTTTATAGCATAAGCAGTGCTTTCTTTTTGCCATAGTCAGGATCTATGAATTTATGTATTTTCCAAAACATATAAACCACTCTATATCTAAAAAGGATACCTGAGAAGTGAACAGTAAAGAAAAATTAATCAAATATAAAGAATAAAAATATTTAAAATCATGTATTATCAGTAAAACAGTGACTGGTTCTTCAGAAAAATCTTGTAAATAAAAATGTCTTTAGCAGACACTGAAAATAAAGCAATGCTGATGCCTGCCAGATATCATTATTGAGGGATAAAATACATACTGTCAGAGAACAGACCCTGATGTGTGCAACCTTTGTAAGGAATTGTCCTCAAAATCTGACTCATGTTTTAGCTCATAGTATGACTTCTGGACTTCCTCTATTGCATGTGTGCTTGAGAGCTTGTGTACACATGCTTGCACATTCTCACTTGACATCTGAAGTGAGTTTTGGAAGGCTCCTTAAGGATAGGAATTAAAATATGATACATAGGAATACCAACAACAATACCATGCAGTAGCCAGAGAACAATGACAGGTCTGGGGAGGGATTACAGGACAACTATCCTGCACCCCCAGGATCTGTCTCTGCTGCTGCCATTACCTGGGAGGATGCCACTGAACCAGTTTGGCTGGGTGAGAGACCCATGAGAAGCATGAGGAACCCATGAGAAGCATGAGGAACCCAGCAGCCACTTCCAGGAAGAAGGATATCCCCCAGAACCACTGAGGGCAGTGTGGTGCTGCCAGTTGGTTGATCTAAAGGGGGTTGTCCCTTTCGTCATCTCGATAAACAGGAGTGAGAACAAGGGTTCCCTCTTTTTTTCTTCTGTTTGAATACTCAGTCTGGATGGGTTGCCTGTATGTATGTATGTATGTATTGGCCCTCAGTGAGAGTTGTCTTTCCACAATTTCCAGCAGAGACCTCTTGTGGGGTGCAGGTTGGGGGAGTGTATGGGGGTATAGGGAGATATGTATCATGGGAAGTGGATGAGCCAGAATAGGGAAAGGAAGATTAGAAACTTACATGTCCCCCTTTGTATGTATGTTTGTTATTGTTTATTTCCTCTAAGGTGCTCATAAGGTGGCTTCCTCCCATTTTATCCTCACAAAAACCCTGTGAGGTAGCTGGCCAAAGTCACTCCATCAGCTTCATGGCTGAGTGGGATGTAAACCTAGGTCTCCCAGTCTTAGTTTTACACTTTTAATAGTTGCAGCACACTGGTCCTCTCTTCAGGTCCTCCTTCCAGTCAAGGTCCCCTGGGTCCCATCCCAGCAGCCCATCAAGTCTTAAGCAACTCTTGGTTAACGCCAGGTCAATAAATTGGAAGACAGCTACCATTAGGGACTAAATTCTGGATGAACAGAGTAAAGCGAGTTGGGGTGGGGTGGAGACCCATCTTTTTCAGATACGTCCATATGTGTTCTTGGCCTAGCACCCATGTGCAGGGAAGAGGCTGATTGACATAATCTATAAGGATTTAATTTTATTCATCAGGTATCTGGTTGAATGGTCACCTAGTTTCAAATGTGTGTGTACCTGGTATGAGGCTCTTGTTAGTGTGCTGTCAACCCCACTGTCTAAGAGTCACCTTGCCTGAGCTGGTGGAGGAGGTCTGGGTGGGGACCCCCTGGCTGGTTGTCCTGAGGGGTTTCAACATCCATGCCGGGGCCCACTTATATGGTGTAGCTCAGGGTGCCATGGCAGCTGCAGGCCTGTCTCAAATTATAACCTGGCTCCACATGTTTGAAACGGCACTCCCGTGATTTGGGGTTTTGCTCATGTCAGGAGGATTTGATGGGGGGGGCTTTAATATAGCTCCTTTATCACTGGCAGATCAGTACTTGTGGGTTAGACTAATGGGCCCCCTGAAACTCCACAAAGATGGAGGACCAATTGGGATCATCCATTCCCAGACTGATGGATCCTGATGGATTCCTAGTTTTGTCTTTTCCTGCTGATGCAGCAGGTAGTTTAGCCCTGGTTGGCCTCTGGAATGGGGAAATAATCAGGACACTTAACACAATAACTTCTAGACCCCTCTCCCACTCATAAGAGCCCAATGGGAGGGTAATAAAACAGAAGGGAATCAGTTTGAACATCAGTAGCAGAAAATGCATTGCCACTCATTGGGTGGCTGAAAAAGCCATTCCTCATCTGAACTGGTGACTCTAGCCCCACCCCACCCCACCCCACCCCCCCACCAAGAGTTGTGTGGTATCTTAAACACTATCATATTTATGATGGCATATGTTTCATGGACTAGAATCCAGTTCATCAGATTCATAAAGTGTTATTTTAAACTCACAAGTATATGTAAACATATGTGGAGAGAAAAAGAATTTTATTCTCAGGTCAGAAGGGAATGAAGTGCAAAAACAACAACAACCAACAACAACCAACCCCTGTGACCTCACTTCCAGTTTGCACATAATGGCAGCAAATTGTGGTTTTCCTCCAACAGAGCAATAGCCACTTTGGATGGGGTAATTTTCCACCATGAAAATAGTGAGTGGAAAGGATTAATTCCACTCCTCCAGCACTGTAGTCTTGATCCAAATTGCAGCCTCTACCATCGCTGCTTTATACAAACATATGGAAATACAGGAGGTCAGATCCAGGATCTCTGGTTCATCTGGTTTTGCCTGAAGCTGCCCTTAACTGGCAGCTATAGAGTTTTGAGGGTGGAAGTTCCATGTTGTAAATTGCACAGGGTTTTTATTTTCCTTTCCCTGAGAAGGAATCCTTGTATTGTTTTAGAAATGTCTTAATGCAATATATTTTTTAAAAGCAGTAAGATAAACGAATTTAAAATGGAAGACAAAGGTAGTGCATCAATTTAGCTACAAAATTAAATGGAGAACCAACTGTAGAATGGCACAACAAGGGAGAGAAATGGAACAAAAGAGAAAGGAGGAGAAGGAGCCACAAGGGGACAGACGGACAAGGGGAAGGGCATTTGATCAAATATGGAGGATGTACTTGTGTATTGAAGTCTGATGGGCATCGGGGGATGTGATCTGATCTGAAGGGGGCATGAGCATCTGAGTCTAATTTTGCATAGGTCTGGTTTTACTATCTTAGCATTATGCACATACGCTCTGATGAGTGTATAGTGGGGTTGTCTAATGTTAGGATATGGACCTGAAGGAGGTCTGCACATGTGAACTCTGACCGAGGTGTGAAGATTTTTGTTAAGATACAAGAAGAGAAGGAGAAATGTTGCTGAGTTAGGTTGGAATATTTAAACTTTTAGTTATTACGTGGGAAGGAGTGGGCCATTAGGAGGCAAAATGAAGAGAACTAAAATCTGATTTCACAGTCTTTACTTTAGATACCATAAGATGTAGGGAACTGAACACTTCCCTGTAGAAATATATCATAACAGAGTTAATATTTTTCACTTTGCTTGCAGGTTCTGAGTCCAACAAAAATGGAAGCATCACACTTCCATCCTTGACAGGTAGAAGGCACACTACTATTACATGTTATGTTATCTTTTACATAAGATCCTGTAAGTGATCCTGTAACAAAAAACCCTTGTGTGATCCTGACAGAGTATAAGAAACAGAATCAAAACATAATTTTTCTTCTTCAGCCAATCAATTATTAGTCTTTATCCTCCCTTTCATCTCTAGTATCTGCAATACAGGATCAGCTCCATGGGTAGATTCTATGGTAGGGAAATGCTATAGCAACCTTCCCCAACTTCCGCTCCAGATGCCCGCCGCCAGTGGCCATGCTGTCTGGGGATGATGGGAGTTGTAGTCCAACACATCTGGAGGATGCCAGGGTGGGGAAGGATGTGCTGTAGCCTCACTTCTCACTGTGCATAATGTGCAACTGCCTGAGCATACTGTGGTAATAAATATTCCTAAATGTAAAAAATAATTTTTATTTATGTGAGAAAGACAACATAAACTCATTTTGGTGGGTCCCTTTATCTAGGGTTGTTCCAGCACAGCTAAATTCATGGTAGCCTAAAGACCTTTTAGATGGTAAGTGAGCGAGCCACCGCCATCCTGCTCCCATGCTGTGTTTGCCATGATCGCTCTTTGCCTGTCCTTGCTCGGAGGTGTAAGCCCCCGCTGCATCAAAAATGGTAACATTGGACTTGGTCAAAAATTGTAGCAAGGGGAGAAGGTAATAACAGCCAAGGGAGTGAGTCTGGAACAGGAAAACATCAGAATGTATTTATTAATTTAAAACCTGCCTCTCCGCGACTTAAGGCAGCTTACAGCATACTAAAATGCATATTAATAAAAATGTTTTCTTATGTAACTATATAACTATTTATATACATGTTTAATATAACTAGATATGACTATAATTGATTGCAGCAGTGAAGATCCCCAACCCAAGGGGTTTTCTAAAAAGGTGCATTTTGCAGCCCTTCCAGAACGTCAGGAGAATACTTTGCACTCTGGGCCTCCTTTGCCTCCCACAGTGTGAGTGGCAGCCATGCGTGTTTCTGCAGGGGATTCCGTGTGCTGAGGTGAAGGAGAACAGTGGGCAGAAGTGAAGCTGTTGAGGAAAAGCCGTGCTGTACTCTGACATGGGGAGCTGGGTTCTCCCGCTGAAGCCAGCCACCCACAACACCAGAACCCCCAGCTTTGTTGCTGCCCATGTAGAATGGCTCAGTCTCTACCCTGCCTCATTAACAAGATGATGCAGGGCCTTGCTTCGTTTCCTCTATATCTGGTGTATAGCTATTCTCCTCGCTACTTCTCCATTCCTTCCTCCTAATTTCCACAGGTATATCTCAGTTGGTGACTCCCACAAAACGTTTTCAGGATGCACGGACAGATTTTCTCACTACGCCTTCCTCTACAGAAGACAAATCAGCAGCACTAACAGTGGCAGCATTAAGTAAGTAGGGACATCAAGATGTGGTGTTACAGTTTGGAGAAGAAGGAAGTGATACAGATGGCTTAGGTTTGTTGGCATGGGCTTTATTACTATTTATGCTTGTTAGATATCTTATAACAAGTTCTCTGAAAATATAACAATAATACTGTAAAAAAACAACATAAATCTTAGAAATCCAACTCAGCAACAAGAAAACCAAACACACAATAGCAGCACAGTAAAAACAACAACAACAACAAAACAATACAAATTGCAACTGGGAACGCTGCACAGCTGTGGTTCCTGATTGCACAGAGAGCACATGGGCATTGGCTCTTTGACAATGTTGCGCTGCTGGCATGGACACTGGTGGTGGGTGGTGCTGGCAGAGCACTTATTCATCAACACACATGCCACTGAAATCTCTGCCATTTAATCACTTTGCACAATACTGCTATGCTGTCCAATAACGATCACAGTGGAGGCTGGTGGCTCTGATTTTGGTGGGGCTATGGTTCCATTCTGGGTTTTAGTCAGAACCAGCCAGAACCCTAAAGGAGCTACCCAAGGTGCTGAACCCATTTTGGGAATAGAGTTCCCAGAACTGGAGCCACCAGCCTCCACTGACTGATCATTGTTACTGATAGAACATACTCCAAACTATTGTTACGGTGCTGCCATGAGATCTTGATCACCTTGCAGTGCCAAAGAATACGATGTTGTCACTAGCATGGCAGTTGTTACATTCCACTTGTTACAGACTGATCAGTGAAATTTCTTCTGGGGCATTTGCTATCATAGCATAAGAGGACTGCTGTTTTTCCAGTATCTCCATTTGACTTTTAAATGAGGTCAATATATCTATGACAGCCCTAAGGACATTTCTGAAACATTGTGGTAGCGTGTGCTCATTGCTGCTCTTGTTTAGTTTGTGTATGAGAACTCGGAAGCTGAATGTGCAGAAATGGGTGCCCTCCCAAACTCTTTACAAGCATAAGGACAGCTGTCTGGGGACAGGCCTGTTCAGCTGCCCACCCTTGATGGCACCCCTCCCCCTCCCTTCCCCTACCCCTTTTGTTGGCTGCTTTGTCATTTTGGCTTAACAGCACCATTGTCAGATCATCCACATCTGTTGTCACTGATTTCAACAAGATGTTGAATAGAAACCTAGAGGTGGCGGCAATTATTGGTTGTTTATTCCCCCCATTACCAACCAAATGCACAGTTACAAGATGGGGGATACTTGGCTCAACAATATGACAAGCGAGAAGGATCTTGGAATTGTTGCAGATCGCAAGCTGAATATGAGCCAAGAATGTGATGTGGCTGTAAAAAAGGCAAATGCTCTTTTGGGCTGCATTAATAGAACCATAGCTTCCAAGTCCCGGGAAGTACTAGTTCCCCTCTACTCAGCACTGGTTAGGCCTCATCTGGAGTACTGTGTCCAGTTCTGGGCACTGCACTTGAAGAAGGATGCAGGCAAGCTGGAGAGGGTTCAGAGGAGGGCAACAAAGATCATCGGGGGACTGGAAACAAAGCCCTATGGGGAGAGACTGAAAGAACTGGGCATGTTTAGCCTTGAGAAGAGAAGACTGAGGGCAGATATGATAGCGCTCTGCAAGTACTTGAAAGGTTGTCACAGAGAGGAAGGCCAGGATCTCTTATTGATCATCCCAGAGTGCAGGACACGGAATCATGGGCTCAAGTTACAGGAAGCCAGATTCCGGCTGAACATCAGGAAAAACATCCTGACTGTTAGAGCAATACAACAATGGAACCAATTACCTGGGGAGGTGGTGGGCTCTCCCACACTGGAGGCCTTCAAGACGAGGCTGGACAGCCATCTCTCAGGGATGCTCTGACTTGGATTCCTGCACTGAGCAGGGGTTGGACTCGATGGCCTTGTGGGCCCCTCCCAACCCCACTATTCTATGATTACACAGGTGTTATCATCTTCATAGCCATTCTGGTGGTTATTGTGATCATCCTGGTCAGCGTGGTCAGCCTAAGGTTCAGATGTCGTCATTGCAAAGATGCAGAAGGTATTTACTAATGCTTGTATTCATTGTAATAATGCTGAAGGGGTTATAGTCATATCTGATTGTCAGTTTAATTTTATTGATTTAATGTTCTCCTTGCGGTTGTCTGCCATACCCTAGTTCTCTGTTCACCTTTCTTGACTTTGATTCTCAACTTAGTGTCTATTCTGTGTTCTTTATTGCCTATTTAGGGGAGATTAAGATGCATTTTGATTCCACTGCTTATCCAGTATCTGCCCATTTATCATCCTTCTTGCTTCCTTCAATCTTATTGGTCAATACAATTCCACAACTAATGCTGGAGACCATCTTAGTTTTCTCACTGCTCCCATACTTTATAGCTGTGTGCTCCAATATACTTTTTCTCCTGTCTCCCACCATATTTTCTCTTTCACATTATATTCCTTTCTTTCCTCCCCTCTTGTTTCCACAACTTTTGTAATGCATGTTCTCTTAAACGTGCTGGGGCTTTTCTTTCCTCTCTTAACTTTTAAAACCCTTTTTGCTTTTCAGTCTCTCGACAAATTATTACCTATTCTTATCACTGCACACTCTTCTTTTTTTAGAGTGATCTAATACTGTGGACTCACTGCCATCACCACCACAGCATCTTTGCTTATACATCCACATGGTGACTGAGCAACTAAGGCATAAACTTGCTCCAAGGGTGGTTATTTTCATTGTAAGTTCATGTTTGGGTCTATATTGTGTTCTTCCTTGTTAAAGAACATTTTGGTTCTTTAATTTGTTGTCAATTTGTCTCTTAAGCATCTCTTCCACATACCTGGCCCTTTTTTCTGTTCTCCTTCTGTTCTGTCTTTTTCTCCCAAAATGTTTGGACATTTTTTTATTGATCAGTTGTAGCTGTCTGCACTTTACTTGTTTCTTCTTCTCATTCTTCTGATATACCCTGTGCTTGCTTGCTTGCTTGCTTGCTTGCTTATTTATTTATTTATTTATTTATTTAATCGCCCATCTGACCGGTCACCCGGCCACTCTGGGCAATGTACAACAATAAAAACAATTAAAAACAATACAATTCAACATTAAAAACATCACATTTTTAAAACTACCCTAGCCCACCCCAAATGCCTACCTGAACAACCATGTTTTTAATCCATGGCGGAGGCTCATTACAGAGGCGGCATGGCGGAGTTCCCTAGGGAGGGAGTTCCACAGAGCGGGGGCCACCACAGCGAAGGCCCTCTCCCTCGTCCTCACCAGCCTAGCGGTCCTGGCTGATGGGACAGAGAGAAGGCCATCGGAGGCTGATCTTGTTGAGTGGCCTATCTGGTGTTGCTGGAGGTGCTCCTTGAGTGCATGTTCCCCTTTCTCTCCCATCTCCGTTTCTAATCTCTGGGCAGCATCTGGTGGTGTCATTCCACAAACCCAAATAGTGCTAGCGGAGTGCCACCAAATCTTTCAGTTGTGCAAGCGGTTGCACATGATGCTTGCACAACCCATTGTGCAACCAGTTGCGCAAGTCCAATGGACAACAGGTTGTGCAACCATAATGGGGAGCCGCTTGCACAGTGGCCTCCGCAAATATAACTTTAGTTGGGTTCTTCTCTTGCACATAGTTCAGAACCTCATTTCTGCTGGCACAAGGTCATTTGCGTAGTGGAATGACACTGTTGGATACTGCCCTATATGCTCATCTTTCATCTTGCCCAACTACTTGTTTTCTTGATGTCATTCCTTCTCATATTCCGAAATCCAATCTGTCCGATCTTCCTTAGATATTTTTAATGTATCATCTTCTGGAACTGTACAGTTCCAAATGGTGCCAATGGAAGTTTCCTCCCAATGTAGATAGCGGCTTTGGAGGAGGGACATTCATCAGGACTGCAGCAGGGGAGGAAAATATTACACCCCCTTCTTCCCTGCTGAAATCTTTATCAGCCCCCTCCCATAGCTGCTATTTGCATTTTTAAAACATGCATGTTAAATGCATAGACACATTTAATGTCATGTCTAGCTCGGTCCTCTGAACATTTTTTCTTTATCTCTGCTAGTGCTTCCTCTTATTCTTCCTTTCCTTTTACTACTGGTGTTCTTCAAAGTCAGGGGTGGGCAATTTGTGGCCTTCCAGATGTTTTGCCCTACAGTTGCTATCACCCTTAGCCAGCATACCCAATGGTGAGGGATGATGGGAGTTGTAGGCCAAAACATCTGGAAGGCCACAAGTTGTCCACTAACAATCAGAAGGCATTGTGCAGCTACTCTGTCTTGTCTTTCTTAGCATAAGAAAAAAGGCAGTAGAGGAGATGGGACTATGAGGGTTACAAGTGGAAGATATCATCTGGACCTCCTATAAAATTCTGTGAATGAAGCAAGGTGATGGCACCCTGTATCTCCTCTTAACTCTCTATATTCATCTTCTCAGATCTATCTTTTATTCTTATTTTTAGAGTGACAAGATGCAGCTCTCCCTTACTCTCTCAACCCTGAACCTGACCCAGTCTTATCTTGGTACTGTATCTGTTTGCTCTTCTTCTGCCTCCTTTGATTCTATGGTATCCAATCTTCTCTAGTCTAACCTTTCTGAAAGAAAATTCTTGATCACCCTGCCTCACATTCTTCTATGTTCCTATCTTTTCCATGTGCTCTATTTTTGACTCTTCTCTCTCTGTTTCTTGCGAAGTCTTGCTCTTTCATGCAGCTCAGTATGGCAAATCTCTCTCTCTCTCTCTCTCTCTCTCTCTCTCATTATCTCTCTATGTGTCTTTCCACATTCTCATCCTCTGTGAACTCCATACTCAAGTCTGTTGCCCCATTACTCTTCTCTACCTGAGGGTTTGGTCATTTTCCCCACTCCTTCATTATCTCTGCTGGCTATCCAAGAAACTTTAAATTAATTACAGTTTATTACTACTAACTTTATATCTACTAACTCACTTACTCCGTAATATATGCTGTTATGTGCTCTTCTTCCAAATCCATAATTTCCACATCAATCATCATCCCTCTTTAGGGTAGTCTTGCTCAAAATGAGTGACCTCCAGATGTGTTGGACTATAACTCCCATCATGGAAGTGCTTTCTTTATTTAAAAAATTGAGAAAAATTTGTTTGAGATCCATGAGGGATGAGAAAGAAACATTATCTGAAATATGGAGCATTTCCTCTGTCTCACACAGACTATAATCCAAGATTAGTTAATGTGGTCTAGTTATGTCCTGACAGCCTTTAATGTTCTTCCCTCAGAGAGGCTAAAGCATGGTGGGTGAGTGTTTTTTCATTGGGCTGTATGACATGTTAGGCCTACTTAGAGTAGACTCACCGACATGAATGGTGCTTAAGTTAGACTAATATTGGATACAATCCATTCTTTCAACATATGCTTATGGGTTAAGTGGGTATATTGAGTGTATTGAAAACAAGTTGGTATTTAACTACGGATGATGGTAGTTATTCCAGTTAAATCACATGTGAACTTGAGTGCAGGTTACCACCCCAAACCCCCAGAGAGAAATGTCCCTTCCTTTCCTTCATTTTTATATTCCTCCAACCATCCCCTACTTCCGTTATGGTCACAATGAAGTGCCTAGTTTTGATTCCAGTGTTTTGGGTGTTCTTGTGAGAAATAGTATATGTTGTATTAATGAATATGGAGGACACTCTAGTGTGGCTGAATATGCATTCCTATGAAACTCTTTGGGCTCCACCAGCTGAGGCTAGAAACACGCACATGCCAAAAGCCGATTCCTTAGCATACAGAGCTCCCCAAGGTAAATTGAAAATTGATTAGCTTCCTTCCTGAGGAAGTCTCTTTTGTACCGTGAAGCTTGTTTTTCCTACAGATTTTGTTCTCTCTCTCTCTCTCTGGATATACTCAGGCACTCAGCGGTGTGGGATGTTATTTATTATCATTTCATAGCGTATACTAGGGCTGCATGGAACATTTCCAGCCTAACATTTTTGGCACAAAAGAGGAGCTTTTGGAACTCTGAAATTTTCCCTGAAAGCACTTACACACACACACACACACACACACACACACACCCCTACCTCTTTCACATTAGTTTGGATATTTGCCGTATTTTTGCAGCCCCAAACAGCTGCTGTTGTGGCTCCATAAAAAAAACGGGGTCTTTTAACTCGGTGAGCAAATCAGTAATCACATAGCAGATCAGATTTGGCTTCATGACATCAATGAAGGCAAACCAGGCTAATCCAGTGTGAACACACTTAACTTTGTTTGCCCTCAGGGGCATGGTCACCTAGCCAAATCTGACTGGCTGTGCAGATTCACTGGGCATCTCTACACCAGCCTAAAATCCTGCATTTAAAATGGGGCTTTCCACTTCCGTTTTAAATGCAGGATCACAACTGATTCCCTTTACACACGCTTACTTCTCTGTAGATGGCCATTCCCATAGTGTTATGTTTCTGTGAAGACGCAATACACATGCTCCAGGTTCAGTGATACTTGCTCCTGGCTTCCTGCCCCTTTCCCTCCCCTTGCGCATTACTGGTGGATGGGGACTGACACGCAGACAGCCCCCCATGATCTCCCCGGGCCCCGCCTCCCTCTTCCGTGCTTTTGGCCAGTCCCTGCCGCTCAGCCCCTCTGCTGCTCCTCCACTCTGCCGCCCCCTGCTGCCGCTCTGTTTTGAACAGGCAGGCTGAAAATGGCGAGGAGCCAAAATGGCACAGGAGAGGGAAGGCTGCGCCCATCAGACCTTCGTCACCACCTTCGACATCATGACCACGCCCCCAACAACCACACTCAGCACTTCATTCACGCTAGGGGAGAAATACACGAGGAGGACATGGCGCTCCATTCTCGCATATCTGGGAAAATACCCAATTTTTTCCATTTGAGGAAAACACGAGATAGATGGGAGGAAATAGTGGAATAACAACTGGACAATGACGACATCATGTAATGGACCCACACAGTTCAGTGAGTGAGGAACCGTGAATGCACAATAAACTTGAGGTGTAGAGATCCCCACTGGTTCCTCTGGGCAGAAGACTTATTGTGAAATTGTGTCAAAGCAGCAGCTCATTGGGCTTACAAAGATAAGCACACCAGGGCACCACCAGGGCACCACCTACATGCCATATACCTGGGGAGGCTAAGCTCAATGTATATGGGGAGAGAATGCTTGCATCTAAAGATGGAGTAATTCAAAAGAAGGGTGTTAAAAAATGTCAATTGTTAAAAAATGTGAGCCTGCCCCTTTCCTGAATAGAGTGAACTAAATTTGAGGATTTAGTTCCCCCCATCCCACCCATTCTCAAGCAAGCTGTTATTTGACCTGGGGCTTACACCTCACCTCTGCAGCCCCCGGTTGCACCAACCAGTGTTTTTGGAAGGTTTATGGTAGTCACCACATTTGGGAATCAGCTTTTTGCATGCCACTGAAAGCTTTTACACAGCCATCATTTGCAGTAAATGCGCAAAAGGCAACTCCAGAGAACCAGCTGATTTGGCTGCTCATGAATGCTGCACCCCATGTCCAACTTTCAGCCCAACCTACATTTACTACTGCACTTTGACATGCTTTATGGAGAAGCACTACATATTGGTTCAGTTGTGAAGTAGTTGCATTATTGCTTCACAAGGAGCTCAAAGGGTTTAACTGTTAAAGTCAGCCTATGATTTAAAAAAATAAATAAAAGTCAACTCCTATCTATTCATTCTGTTTCCCAGTCCAGTTTGGTTATCAGAAAATAGGTATTGATATAAATATAGATATTCAACAGTTAGGACAAAATTAACAACATTAGGGAGGTGGTGGGCTCTGCCATACTGGAGGCATTCAAGACGAGGCTGGACAGCCATCTGTCAGGGATGCTCTGACTTGGATTCCTGCACTGAGCAGGGGGTTGGACTCGATGGCCTTGTAGGCCCCTTCCAACCCTGCTATTCTATGATTCTATGACTTTATTTAGAATTTATTTGTACACATCTTCAACTTCTAATGTATAACTGTAACAGATTTTTCTATTTTTGGCAGATAAACAGAAACCTCAACATCCAGTGGTGTCTTATAGGTAAACCTCTTAATCTTTTTGTTTTTATTTGCCTACTTCTTAAAAATGACCAAGTGTTTATTTTTGTTCTGCTGCCAATTGGGATAAACACTTCTTTCATCTCTCTGTTGCTCCTGAAATGGGTCCTGTCTGCCTCTGATTGATGCATTGTTCCAAACACATAACTAAGATCTTTACTGAGATTGGGTAACTTTGCCACTCATGTGGGTATGAATTCTGTAAGACCATGCAGGCTAATCCATTCAGGTTGGCAGTCAAAAGTCTTCCTTTCTGTCCATATCATCCAGCCATAGATACTGACATTTTTTTCCCATTTAGAAAGTTTGGCTTACGAGCCTCCCCCCCCCTCGAGAAATGAGGGATCAAAAATAGTTTTTTCCCTTCTTCTTCCTAGTAACCCTTGGGAGAGTCCCAGATAAATTTGATGCCATCTCATTGGGGCTGTTCACACAACACGCTAACCCACACTCAGTGGTTGAGTGTGGGTTATTATAAAACTGTGAGTTAATGTGTTGTCTGAATCCAGGACATTTTCCCCAGGGTGGCTTGTTAATTAACTACCCTGAACAACCCAACAACAAACCATGGGTTCTCAAGGTGGCTTGTTTGAGAAAAATAAGCCACACTGCATGGTTAACAAGCCACCCTGCAGAAAATGTCTTGGGTTCAGACAACACGCTAACCCACGGTTCAGCAAACAACCCAGGGTTCAAAAACAACCCGCACTCAACCACTAAGTGTAGGTTAGTGTGTTGTGTGAACCCAGTCGGTATCTGGTAGAGTCTAATATGAATGTCTGCAGCTTCCTCCCATGTTCCATCTTAAGACTGTAACCAAATAGAGACTCCATGGCTTGAACAACAGCCACTTTTCTCCTCCACCCATTTATTTATTTATTTATCTATCTATACATACATACATACATACATACTTTAACATCTTGATGAAGAGTTCTCGAGAACTTGACACATTGCACAGTATTTTGGGGCCCTTGAGTTGACCTAATAAAAAGTATTACCCTAATACAGCTTTTGTCATTTTTTTTGGCCAACTTTGCTTCTTCTTTTTTAATTACTTCAGTTGAACAGGACTAGCCCATCCCGCTAAGACCTATACAGAAATTAGAGGTTTTAGGATGTTTTTTCTCCTTTTCTTTCTTAGTTTCTTAGTTTTCAGTCATTCACTTCCAGGGTGAAATTACTACTTTGCCGTGTGAGTGTGTGTGTGTGTGTGTGTGTTTCCAGAAGCTTTCCAGTTTCTTAAGGGATGTTTGTTTCCAGCTTTTTACACTCATCTTTGCTGGCAAACTCTAGGTTAGCCAAAAGTTTGATGAGTTTCCTTTTCCTGTAATATGGCTTTCAGTTTTAATGCCTGTAAGGTGAACAGTTGATATAAAGCCACGTGCTTTGAAGACGGGAGACAGGCATACTTCCTTGCTCTCTACCTCCCCCAGGTGTTGAATCTCAGCATGGCACTAAATTAATGAGGCACAGGTAATTATTTGGTGGTACTGTAAAGTCACATGCTTTTTTGAGAGTAAGCCAGGGGATAGAAGGAGAGGGGGCTTGCACACTAAAAGCAAGATGATCCATTACCTCTCTCCCTGGAGGCAAAAAAGCAGCACATTCAGCACTGAGAGTCTTCCTAGCTGTTTGGCTAAGTAAAAGAACTTATCCCAAGACCAATGAAGCACATAAGATGCACACGCCAGGCTCTGCCCTCAACATATTTCTTATTTCTAAAACCAAATCAATAACCCCCAACTTTGGATCAGGCTTCTGACCTACGTTTCCACATATGGGTCGGAAGAATCAAGGGCTTTCCCATAACTTTGGAATCTGTAGGAAGCTTCTGAGCAGAATTCGTTGAGGCTATTGCGATTCACAGTATTGGCAGAATGGAGCTGAAACAGCGAGTGACACATGAATGATCCCCAATGCACTGAGGTGCCCTCTTATGAAGTGTCAGTAACCTGCAGGTAGGAACACATTTTCTGATGAAGCAGCCTGACAAAGTAATGTGCCCTGCGCCTTCTCTTTTTGGCAGCTGCTCTGATGCGGATGCCACAGCTAGCAAGAAGAACATCCTGCTAGTCTCCATGAAGGACTTAAGCACAAGCAACAATAAGGGTAAGTGTGCAGGGGTGGGGTGGGGCCCATGACCCAGAGCTTTTTCTAACTTATGTGCAAGTCTTAGTGGGAGGGACCAGTCGCCTATAGCTTGAGTAATCCAGAGACACACCATTTATAAAGGCAAAAAAGCCTGCAACCCTACCTTTCTCAGTGGGGAAATAGATCCACTACCAATGCAATAGAAATTTTTCTGAAGTGTTTGGAGTCTTCTGTGATGTACTCAT
This sequence comes from Heloderma suspectum, assembly GCF_057233095.1. Classification (NCBI taxonomy): domain Eukaryota; kingdom Metazoa; phylum Chordata; class Lepidosauria; order Squamata; family Helodermatidae; genus Heloderma; species Heloderma suspectum. Next base: position 145,161,388 of record NC_139461.1, on the reverse strand, counting down.
TTAGATCACTTTAGTTTTATACTCAAGCAATCATGATGGCAGACTCAGTGATTAGAGCAAAGTCAAATGCTTCCTGAGATTTCTGCTCATATTGGCTATACAAGAGTGTTCCTGAAACCTAGTAGCCATCTTTAATTCCATAAAAGTATTAATATCACTTATAAAGTGCCTAAAATTTACTAAGGGTGCAATCCTATGCATGACAAATCTGACAACTCTTGGCATTCCCCAGCCAGCATACTTGCATAGGATTGCTTGCATGCTGGCTGGGGAATGCTGGGAGTTGTAGGACTTTTTCCTGTCTTAACATGCATAGGATTGCACCCTCAGTATTGTACACAGATTGAAACAAGAAAATCTCTGCCTAGACGATTACAGTCTGAAGATTTGAGGCAAAAGGAAAAAGGCATAGGGAGGAAAGAGGGAAACAACCGAACTCAGGCACCAGTTCTTAGGAGCTGCATATTTATTTGTATAATGATCAGCCTGAATAGAAACAATTCAGGGAGGAGCCAAATCACAGCTGGTCACTCCGCTGAGCCCATGGAGTGAGCCACACTGTCTTGCCTCGCCCCCTGTTGCATCAGGGTGAAGTGTGACGTTAATTAGAATCTGCACACAAGTCCATGAATGACCTCTGTGCTGGAGTTCAGGAAGTCACTACTGTTGGCTATATATGACTTCCTTATGAGCTAAAGTCCTGTATCGACTGCAGATTACTTCTTCTATCCTTTAGATAATGTTGATTCTCCTCACCCCAACTTGTTTTGTTTACCCACTGGTCTAGTCACAGAACCCCCAAAGTAGGAAGATTTCTTTGTATTCTGTACCTAAACCACCGGGGTCTACTAGTTTTGTCTTGTTTGCTTTTCCAGGTGCTGTGAAGACAATGGTTGCACATGAAGAATAAGGAAATGTTACAACGTTGCAATTTTTTTTAGTCATAGTGTGTGTGTGGGGGGGGATGCAAGAATTTCTGTTTGTATCTGGGATATAAACATATAAATCTGCCTTATCAATGAGCCCATTGGTCCATCTGGCCTAGTACTGCTTATTCTGACTGACAGTGGTTCCCCAAGGTCTAAAGCTCCAGGCTCCCTCCCGGAATCTTTAACTGGAGACCATGGGCCGGTTCACATGTCACGATAAGCCATGCTGAGAATAAGCCACCATGGGTTGGTTGTTTGCTTGCCAACCCACATTCCTCCCAACAGACAACTGGGTGCTCTGCAGCTTGCCATTGCTTGTTCCCCTCTTAGTGCTCCCAGCACATATCCCATCGGCCATTGTGGCACAACCTCTCTCATATCTTGATCTCTGCAGAGGGAAACTTTTTCGGCTTCCCACCCCACTCCGATGGTTACCCCTTTTCAGCACAGCTTTTCCATTCACAACTCCCCCTTTCTGCTGCTTTGGAGCGCAAATTCTCCTGTCTGCTATTTACTTTCTTCAGCAGCACAAATCACTATCCCCACTGTATGTGCTGAAATCCCAGTCATCAGCCTTGAACCGACAAGTTTCCGTGTCAGTTTCCTCCCCCACTTCAACACTTCCCTTGACTCCAGACTCCAAAGGAGGCAGCTGAATGGGATGGAGCTACTGGGGGTGGGTAGGTGCAATTACTGCGGGAGTATGTGTTGTGCACTTATCGTGAAAATAGTTTTTTGTATTTTTTTGAATTTTCTAACAGGAAAAAACAAACCCGTCTTCATGGTAAGTAGACATACTCCTGCAGTAACCACACCCATCCACCCCAGTAGTTCCGTGCTATTCAGCTGCCACTGTCAGAGCTCAGGGTCAAGGGAAGTGCCAAAGCAGGGCAGGAAACTGATAAGGAAACTTGTCAGTTCAAGATGTAATACACTGAGAAGATGACATTGGCTGGCAGGAGTTTATTGAATGCCCCCCCCCACACACACACACACACGATCGTGACCCTTTTTCAGAGCAATTACTTCATTCCCCAGCATTTTTCTTTCCTTTTTGGATGCTTCAGAAGTATGCAAATGGGTTTGCAATCCCCCCCCCCAGTCCTTCACAACTTCACAAGTGCACAAATTCACCTGTCTGCTATGTATAATCTGAAGTAGTACAGTTGCTGTGTCAATTTCCTTGTGAATTGCCTACTCCACTTCGGGGCTTCCCTTGACAACGAACTCTGAAAGCGCTGAAGTGGAGCAGGCAATTTACTGACCAAGATGGCGGCCTGAGCAGAAGTGTTTGAGCTCTGCAAAATATAGCCATTTACTCAGCTTTTAGCTTCGAAGAACACTTTTGCAGCACTAGTTTTGCCCTTCTGTTACATCAGATACAAGCTACAATTAGGCAGAGGAGGTGTTTTTCAGAGGACCCAACAGCAAAAAGGGAGATAAGTTAATATGGAATTCTCACAGCGGAAAGTAAATTGGATGACACTAGCAAAATTGAGCTGAGCAAACTGAACTAAGCAAACTTTAAGATATAAATTTTGTCAAGCCATGAGTACTCTTTTTAATGGCCTCCTGGGGATTTATAACTGTCTTTATTTTAATAACCTTTTTATAGCCATTTTTTTAATCAATGCTGGAAATCTCTGTAACAAAATGGTACTTACTAGAAGGGGTTACCAGGCACTAGGTATCACTCCCACCACAGGGAATATCCCTTTAAATAAACAAAAAAGCCAAAAACACACACAATTCATTACAACCAAAGTAGTAGAAGAGGAGGTTAATGATATGATCATACACTCCCCAAATTCCTCAAATTCCGTCTTAGATTGGACCCTGGATTTAAAGGCAATGTTCATGATGCAAATGAGGATGTATCCTCTGTGAACCTCGCACAAGTGCTGGCACCCTCAGGGTTAACTTTGCTACCTATACAGGATAGTCCATTAAAGGAGCTGATGTTAAGTTGGGGAGCTGGCCTGTAGTAATGGCAATGAAAACAAAAACAAGTCCTCCAACCAGCAGGAGGTAACAAATGGGGACAATGTTTCAAAAGTACCAGTTCCAGGCTGGTTCGTTATGATGATTGAAGGTCTTGAACATATCAAATCCTTTCTGTCAGAATGCAACAACTTCCTAACCACACTGGTTGAACTACATCAAAAAGATGGTTCTTAGCTTGGAGGAGCGGGCTCGGGAATGGAGCCAAGCAAAATTGGGGCACAAATAAACAACCCCACTGTTCAGAAAAGGAAGGTGAGCAGGAGAGTGGCTAAGAAGAAAGGGGGTAGTAATGTAAAGAAGAGTAACAATGTTAAAAATGCAAAGACCATGTGATACAAGAAAATGGAGTTTGAGAAACTCGTTAAACTGATTGACAAAAGTCTTAAGCAGAAAGCAGGTCCAAAAGTTAAGAAGGAAACTGAGAACGAGGAACTCAGTGGTGACACTGTTAAACACCAACTTGAAAATATATTTGGCCTCCCCCTACAGCTAGCCTCACTTACATCAGCACAGGATCAGGCCCAAGTGCCCGATATGCAGGACCCTTGGACACTAGCTTTACCGAGAAGGAAACTGGATCAGTTGAAGAGTGCAACAGATTTCAACTGGAATTTAGTACTGAACCACCAAAAGCTGGTTCTAGAGAATTATTCTAAGCCCGAGGGCCTTTTAACTCAGCATGAGTGCAAATGGCACTTGCTGATAATCTTGGATGCAATTCTCCCAGGCCTGTCTACCACAACGGCTATTGCCCATGTAGAATATTTCTGCTATAATTTTACTTATGCACGTGCAGTGGACATCTTTAGTGAGCGGGGCAAGGCCAGAGTTGTTTATGACTGCAGAGATGCTTTTGTTGAGAGTGGTATTTTAATCTCAAGACTATCTGAGAATCTGGCACTGCCTCTGGCATTAGGGCTCTCCCATTCTTTATACCCAAAAAATACACGAGAGAAGGAGGCTTGTGGCCTTACAAATTTATTTGAACCTGATACCATAGAGGGAATTCTTGAAGTGTCCAGGGGAGGGTGTGTATTTGCACAGATTAATCTACCAGTAAATAAAAGTGAACAAAGTTGCATCAGGAGGAAGTTAGCCCTTACACCTTCCAGTGATAATCCTGTGGGAATAATGCCTACCAGCTGGCAAGACATGCAATTCCTAGAAGAAGAGGAAATGGGTTCTCCAGAGAGGAATACTGACTTTGTTGGACATTTGATAAATGCTGCAGGCCCAGTAATCTCAAATGTTAGCAGGCTGAAGGAAGAGACGGGGGGCAGTAGTGAGACAGGCAAAACAACAACAACAACTACAATCAAATAAAAGATAAGGGCTCATCATCAGACAAGATGAATGACCTATGTTGTCAGAAGGGTGAATATACAAACACAGGCCACTCCCTGCAAAATGCAAAGGTGACTCCTGGCCCACACAGCCCTGTCAGAGGAGTGAAGCCATCTACACTGGAGTGACAAAAAGAGTCTCTCCCTAATAATATCTCTATCAGGCTGCCATTAAATAGTGTGACAAAACCTAAAACCCAAGTCATACAGCCCAGGGAATACTGGGCCATATTCATACTCATATTCAGGGAATACATCACCCACGTCTGGCAATAAGACCCTTAGTAGCCATAAAAAAAAGGTGTCCCCAACCAGTCGTGTCCGACTCTAGGGTGCGGTGCTCATGCCTGTTTCTAAGCCGAAGAGCCAGCGCTGTCCAAAGACGCTTCCGTGGTCATGTGGCCGGCATGACTGAACACCGAGGTGCACGGAACACTGTCGCCTTTCCCGCCGAAGCGGTACCTATTTACCTACTTGCAATTTCTTGCTTTCGAACTGCTAAGTTGGCAGGAGCTGGGGCTGAAGACGGGAGCTCACTCCGTCACGCAGCACTCGGGTCTCGAACTGCTGACCTGTCGACCTTCCAGTCTGCAGTTCAGCGTCTTAACCACTAAGCCACCATGGCCATAGTCCCTGGCAATTAGTAGCCATAGTCCCTGGCAATTAGTTTCTGACCAACCCAGACTCCCTGTGCAGCTGGTGGAGCCTGATTATGACCAGCATTTGGATAATAAAGATGCCTCCTTGGTAGGTCCTGCTAAGGACTGGATATCGGTGAGAGAAAGACAAAGTCAGTCTTTAAACCTCCTATCATGGAACATCACGGGATGGAGGAATAAATCGGTGGATTTGGATTTTACCCACTATCTTCATACCTTTGATACTGTTTGTCTACAAAAGACTTGGCTCCTGGAGAAAAACTCTTTAAACTTACAAGGATTCAGGACATGGGAACAACCTGCCCCGAAACCCTTTTCTGTAGGTTGTGGCAGCAGAGGCTTGGCTATCTTGATTTCCTCCACTTTAGAGGTGGATGGAATAGAGGTTGCTGGGGTAGCCCCAATTATTGGCAGGTCTTAATCATTCAAGTCTGTAAGCTGAGGGTCCTAATTTGTGTAAATGTCCACCCTCAACATCCCAAGCCATGGGTTCTCAGGTTGGCTTGTGTGTGGTTAAGAAGCCATGCTGAATCTTCTGCACAGGGTTTGGACATCACAATAAGCCATGCTAACACAAACATGCTCACAACCCACTCTTATGACACACGAACCCAGTCACTGTGGATCGTACCTGGGACTGCTACCTCCTGAATGCAAGCATTCATTTTACGACTATGATCCTTCCCAGCTATGGCCTTCAGCTGGCCAATGAGACTAAGGATTGCATCCAGAGAAAGACACTCATAACAGGGCTGGCGGAAGCAGACTCGCCCTCTTCCCCCAAGGCAGCCCCTTGCTAAGGCTCCCCCTAGAGTTGGGGGACTCTGCTGAATTGGGTGGACTGTGGCGCAGGGAGTTGGCTGCTGCTGGAGCAGGGGGAGGGGGGTCAGCTCCTGCCAGCCCTGTTATGTGTGCCTTTGTCTGGATCTAACCTGAAATTTTGAATTTCTTTTAAAAGTACAGGTTTCTTTTTAGTGTATTCCTACCAATCTTTGAGGAGAAAGTGTGTCAAGTGCTGCTTCCCTACCTTATGTTATTTTCCAGTCATTCGCTGGATAGCTTGGTTCTTTCCATTTTAACAGAACATACAGAATACCTATCTCACGAGAAGAATGGAGGAAGTGCAGGTATCAGATTTTGGTGCATGAGCTCCTTCTCCCTTGCTTCCCTGTGTTAGGAGCTTTGTCCTTGCAGCCCCAGTTGCACAAGTGAAATTGAAATTCCTGGTGGATGTTCCTTGTTGAAATCCTGGACAGGGGATCTGTAAAGGGGATCTGAAAGAATGGTGCTACTATTAATTCGCCCTTTATTCTTTGCGTTCTCCCTCGCTGAGAAGGGTCTGTTGTTTGCACAAAGTGTCTCATCACTAGTTTCCACTGGAGTGCTCCTAATTCTCTAGAAGTGGGGGCAGAGTGACAAGGTCCTATGTTGCATGTCTTGATGAGAACAGTTACCTGGCTAGGTCTTTCATACTCTTGGTCTTGTACTGCAGATGACTACAAAGAATCCCAACTTCTCATTATGGGGAGGTTTGTTTCCGAGGTTCACTGACTCCATAAGAATATTTTAACTTATACCACCTCTTTTGCAGGGGGAACATTACACCATTGTTGGGGGCAGGAGCAACTTCTGAGTGAGGACAAGATTCTGACTTACTTCCATTCCTCCCCTGCCACACTCCAATTCAACCCAGTTTCCTCCACAGTACTGGTGAAGTCCTGGTGGTGAAAGAATTTTCCCAGGGGAGTTTCCTCTCTGCACAAAGTTGTTGCTCCTCTACTAGCTTGGTGTTGTGCTCCACCTGCACCCAGGGATTGGAGAACAATTATATACTACTAAATGGGCATGTCAGGGATGGGATCACAATGGTACTTTGAATATAAATTGAGATATTACATTAATTTCATCTTTTCCTTCTGAATTAATTTATTCTACCTGTTACATTCTGAACTGCTACCAATGTGCAGCAGTTGCCACCTAATAGCCCAATCATACCAGGTAATTGCTTTCCACAGGATTTATTTTGCATATTCTATTCTATTTTGGATTCTTATCTCACCCTTCAAAAAAGGTTTACGTAAGGCACTTTCACAAACACATAAAACAAAATATACTAATCATCTACATATGGTCTCATCCACAATACATTCTAGACCCTGGCTTCCCATCACCTTCCATTATGGCAGCAAACAAAACAGAACAGGATTTTTTTGTGATTACTAATGTATTCCATCTTTCAACAAGAAAGGCATGATTTTAATATCACTTAACAATATGTTAAAAATTAGTCAAGTAGTCTTCAGTGTTAATACAGTTACACAATTTTACTGATTAGATATGCGAGTACTCTTGTTTGGTAAACTTCCTTCTGCAAGTATTATTTACACAAGCTGACTATAAATCAGGGATCAAAACACAAATAGCTTAACTTGTACATTCTTAACACTAGATTGTGAAAAACAAAAGTAAATGCTTGTCCCGGAAGGTTAATTTTTCCATGACACTTTGTTCAGAGAAGTCTATAATAGCAGAAAAGAGCAGAGTTGGATGGATCCATTGCTCTGTATAAAGGACAAGTCACAGCAAAATGGCAAAAGCCACGGCAGCTGAGGCAAACTAGGAATTTTGTTTCAATGCAAGTGCTTAAAATCTTTGAGGCCAAGGTTTCCCCCCAAAACATGCTATTGTTCCAATTCCAACAATGGCAGGCTACAATCAGGTAAGTCCCATTCACAGACTCCAATCACAAAAACTAACAAATGTAAGGAGAAAGCAGCAATTTTTCAGTCTTCCAGAATAATCAGGGAAAAGGCTAAATTATCAGTGAAGATCCACGCAGCACTGCTAATGAAATTGTTTCAAGGTCACAGCAGTTCTCAGCACAGGGGAAAGTGAAGTTAGTCATTCATACTTCATATTGTGTCCTCTACTGGGCAGCAAAGGTGGTTTTCTTCAAGCTAAAATTGGACCAATTGATGGAAAGTCGTTGCCTTGTTTGTCTGGCAGAATCCAAGCAGAACCTGGAGGAAACAAAGAGGAAAGCTATTACTTATCAAGGAACGATATTATCTTCACAATTTCTTTTTATCTGTTACCAAACATTAGCTTTCTAATAACTAGCTATTTAAACTATAACTTATTAATGCTTAATTGTAGTTGCCTTTAACCAAAAAAGAAGAGAAAATGTAGACACATTATCATCACTCTAGATAGGTCAAAAAGTTCTGACATAATTACTATTAAAGATAAAGATGTTTTATGAGAATTATCCAGCCAGCATCCACTTACTAGCAAACAGCCATCACACACACAACCGCAACACTGACATATAGAACTGGGCTGCATGATAAAAATAAGCAATTGTACTTGCCCTTAGAAAATCTAAGATACGTGGTGAAAAAAAGTTTGTGAACCCCTTAGGACTGTAACATATTTCCAACCTAAAATGCTATTAGATCTTAATCTAACCCCATAATCCTAGATAAAGAACAATAGATAACCTGATTAAACAAATGACATACAAACATGATGCTTTTTCAATATGTATTCATCCACAACTGATTCAGCATTCAATATCCATGTGTGAAAAAGTATGTGAACCTTTAGATTCAGTACCTGGTGGCACCCCCTTGAGCAGCAATGACTTCAAGTAAGTGTTTCCTGTAACTGTTGGTCAGTCTCTCACATCACTTTTGAGGAATTTTGGCCCATTCCTCCTTATAGAACTGCTTCAACTCAGTGACACAGGAGGGCTTCCTTGCATGAACAGCTTGCTTCAGGCCCTGCCACAGCATTTTGATGGGTTTAGGTTGAGACTTTGACTAGGCCATTCTACAACATGGAATTTCTTCTTCCACAGCCATTCTTTTGTAGGTCTGCTTCTATGCTTAGAACATGTAGGAAGAAAGCTATAAAGCACATGGTCTTCGATGTCTATATACTAATGCCCAGAGTATGGGAAACAAACAGAACGAACTTGAACTCTAAACACAGGAGGGAAATTATGACTTGATAAGTGTAACTGAAACTTGGTGGGATGACTCCCATGACTAGATTACAGCAACTGAAGGATATAACTTGTTCAAAAAGAACAGGAGGAACAGAAGGGGAGGTGGAGTTGCACTATATGTTAAAAACACGTATCTCTGCACAGAAATACAGGAGGATGAGCTTGGTAGCCCCAATGAGAGCACCTGGGTTAAAATTAATGCAGCAAAGAATAACAGGAACATGGTGGTCAGAGTCTACTACCGGTCACCCAATCAAGGAGAAGACGAGGATGAAACTTTTGAAAAGCAAATTGCCAAGGTTTCAAGGAAGCATGATGTAGTAGTAATGGGGGACTTCAATTTCCCCAATATTTCTTCGGAGACAAATTCTGCAAAACATGGCCCCTCCAAGAGATTCCTTGTGTTGCTGATAATTTCCTCCTACAGAAAGTACAGGAAGGAACTAGAGGATCGGCTATCCTTGACTTGATCCTAACTAACAGAGATGACTTAGTGGATCAGGTAGCAGTTATGGGAACTATGGGGGAAAGTGACCATGTAATACCTGAGTTCTTGGTTCTAAAGGAAGCAAAAGCCTAGTGTAGCCAAACTCGTACCCTGGATTTTAGGAAAGCTGATTTTAATAAACTCAGAACAATGATCAGTAAGGTCCCACGGCAAGCGACTCTAACGAGAAAAGGAGTCCAAGATGAGTGGGAGTTTTTAAAAATGGAAATTCTCAAGGCACAATTACAAACAATTCCAACAAAAAAAAAAAGGCGGAAGACAACAGAAGAAGCCATTGTGGCTTTGTAAAAAGCGTAGAGATGACCTGAAAAGAAAAAAGGGACACATACAGGAAGTGGAAGGAAGACCAAGCAACAAGGGAAGAGTACAGGCAGGTAGCACAGAATTGCAGGGATGGCATCAGGAAGGCTAAAGCTGAGAATGAGCTGAGGTTAGCGAGGGGTGCCAAAAGCAACAAAAAGGCTTTCTTCAGCTACGTGCATAGTAAAAGGCAGAGGAAAGAAATGGTTGTTCAGCTATTAAATAAGGATGGCAAAACGATAACAGATGACAAAGAAAAGGCAGAGGTGCTCAATTCCTACTTTGGCTCAGTCTTTTCTCAAAAGAGGGTCTATGACCCACCTGGCAAAGGCGAAGTACAGGCTGAAGGGGCAGGATTGCAGCTTGAGATCAACAGGCATATGGTCAAGGAACACCTAATTACTTTGAATGAGTTCAAATCTCCAGGGCCAGATGAACTGCACCCTAGAGTAATAAAGGAACTGGCAGAACAGCTCTCAGAACCACTGTCTATTCTCTTTGAGAAATCATGGCGGACGGGTGAAGTGCCAGATGACTGTTGTCCCTATCTTCAAAAAGGGCAAAAAGGAGGAACCTGGGAACTATAGACCAGTCAGTCTGACATGGGAAAATTCTGGAGCAGGTTATAAAGCAATCCATCCGTAAGCACCTTGAAAACAATGAAGTGATGACTCGAAGCCAATATGGATTTGTCAAGAACAAATCCTGCCAGACGAATCTGATCTCATTTTTGGATCAGGTAGCATCCCTTGTGGACTGCGGGAATGCTGTGGACATAATATACCTCAGCTTCAGCAAAGCTTTCGACAAAGTGCCCCATGGTATCCTGATGAGCAAACTAGCTCAAAGTGGGCTAGATGAAACAACGATCCGGTGGATCCACAGTTGGCTACAGAATCGGACTCAAAGAGTGTTTATCAATGGGATCTTCTCAAACTGGGGAGAGGTAACGAGCGGGGTACTGCAAGGCTTAGTCCTGGGCCCAGTGCTCTTCAACATTACTTGAAAGGTTGTCACAGAGAAGAAGGCCAGGATCTCTTCTCGATCATCCCGGAGTGCAGGACACAGAATAATGGGCTCAAGTTAGATGAAGCCAGATTCCGGCTGAAAATCAGGAAAAACCTCCTGACTGTTAGAGCAATATGATAATGGAACCAATTACCTAGGGAGGTAGTGGGCTCTCCCACACTGGAGGCATTCAAGATGAAGCTGCAGAGCCATCTGTCAGGGATGCTTTGACTTAGATTCCTGCATTGAGCAGGGGGTTAGACTCGATGGTCTTATAGGCCCCTTCCAACCCTACTATTCTATGATTCTATGATCATTGTCTTGTTGCATGACCCCCTTTCAGTTCAGGTTCAGCTCATAGATGGATGGCCTGACATTCTCTTCTAGAATCTTCTGATACACTGCAGAATTCATGGTTGTGTCAACGACAGCAAGTTCTGAGGCAGCAAAGCAGGCCTAAACCATCACATCCCACCACCATGCTTGATTTTGTTCTTTTTTTCGAACTTAGGGTTTGTTTTTCACCAAACATAATGTTTCTCAGTGAGATCAAAATATTCTACATTTGAATTGTCTGTTCATGTTGTTCCAGAAGTCTTGGGGATCATCTATGTGATCTTTAGCGAAATTCAGATGGGCAACAATGCTCTTTTTAGAGAGCAGTGGTTTCCTCCTGGCTAATCTCCAATGAACACCATTCTTGTTCAGTCTTTTTCTGATTGTTGAGTCATGAACACTCACATTGGCCAAGGCGAGAGCGACTTGCAGATCCTTGGATGTTACTCTCAGTTTCTTTTTGATTTCCTGGATAATGCGCTACTTTGTTCTTGGAGAGATTTTGGTAAGACGACCGCTCCTGGGTAGAGTGAGTGGTCTTGAACCTTCTCCATTTGTAGACTATCTTGACAGTGAATTGGTGGAGCCCCAAATTGTTAGCAATGGTTTTGTAACCCTTTCCAGACTGATGAGCAGCAGTAACTGCTTTTCTGAGGTCCTCAAGAGATGTCTTTTGATCATGGCATGTTGTGGTTCCGCACAACCGTATGGTGAAGACCAAACTCACAAAGTTTCTCATCCTTTTATAGAGTGGGGCCTCCCAAACTCACCCCTGAAGATCTACCTAATTACTTAAACATCTGATTCTAATTATTCCCTTTAACTATGCTGATGCAACCAGGGGTTCACTTATTTCTGCACATACCCTGACTCTTAAGTACTCATTGTTTGCCTAATTTGTACATTGTTTTATTTCACAAGACACAGAATTGGTTAATATAAACCCTACTGGATATTTAGAAAAGGACTGGCTTTGATTCATGAAGGCTATCATGGTAAAAACATGAAATTTCCATAATTATCATTAGAGTTCACAAACTTTTTCTCACCACTGTGTTTTGTTTTGTTTAAATGTCTCATTACCTGGAAATAAGTCCTAGTGGAACTTAATCTCTGGTGAGCATGCATAAGATTGCAGTCTTCAAAATATTTTACAAAAACCTATTTAAAAATGTATGTTTATGACAGTTTAAACATAATACTTATTTAGTCATTTCCTTTTAAGAAAAAAACCCAGTCTAATAGCCTGAAGCCATAATAGAGAAAGGCAACCGGTGACCCAGGAGTCCAGTTTACACCAAAGCCTTCCCTATCCCAATAACTCCCGTATCACAAGGATCCCCCACCCTTATTATGCACTGTAGCTGCTTTCTCCTGCAAACAAGCTGAAACACAAAGGGCTCTGTAACACCTTCCTCAGTGTAAGCTACAACAGAGGGTTTCAGGATGACATCAGGTGGTGAGAGCCTGTCTGTGGCATTACAGGCAAGGGCCTGCCCTCTGGCAGCAGCAGGTCTTAGGCTTCAGCGGGGGAGCCGGCTTCCTTTCACATGGACTCTTCTCCACCGGGGAAAGCCCGAGTGAAGTCAGCTCCCCAACCAAGGCAGTGGCTGGAGGAGTGCTCGTTCCCGCTGATGCCTCGGTCCAGAAGCCTGTTTGCTCCACCCGGAAAGGAAAGACTGGGCAAAGCAAAGCCCATCAAGGCACTGGCTTTGCTCCTCCTTTGTGTTTCCCATGTGGGGCAGGGCGGGGGAGTGAAATGGACTCAGCCAGCTTTGCTCCTCTGTCAGATTCCCCACACTGAAGACAATGGAGGAGCAAGGCAACTGAGCTGAGGCTCTGTCACTCTCCCTTCTGAGGGGAAGGGCTTCAGGGAGGAGCCTCACTTGAGGCTGCTGACCCCATTGCTGTTTTAGGTGCAGCATAATTTAGGTACAGCTTCAAATTCCTTGTCAGGCCTCTGCTTGGACAAATCATACCCTCAGTATAACTACCTCATAAGCTTGTTGCTAAAGAGAGAGAGGATACATGGTTAACACATGCAGATTATACACACACACACACACACACACACACACACACACACTCATTCATTCATTCATTCCTTGGTTGTAGTTTTCTTGTTAGCACAAAAATGCAAAGATAGAACAGTACAACAGTGGCCTTGTGGACTTGCCAGCATGTCTGTTGTAAAGTGTAAAAGAAGGGACTAATATAACATTGTGCTTTGTGAGTTTCTTTGTCCTACCTGTGTTCCTGTTCTAGAAGAGTACAAAGCACTGTAGTTGTAACCAAACCAGATAAAGCATACTTTGTTGTTAAGTCCAAAGTTACATAATATATGTAACACACATAATGTACATACACCGACAAAGTGGAGCTGAACCCGTAAGCCTATTCAGAGACAAAGAGCGGGAGAGTGACTGGGTTTGCACAACATGCTAACCCAAACTCAGTGCTTGAGTGTGGGTTGTTGTTGAACTGTGGATTGTTTGCTGAACCGTAGGTTAGAGTGTTGTCTGAACCCAGGACAATTTCTGCAGGGTGCCTTGTTAACCATGTAGTGTGGCTTATTCTTCGCAAATGAGCCACCTTGAGAACCCATGGTTTGTTGTTGGGTTGTTCAGGGTGGTTAACAAGCCACCCTGCATGGTTAACAAGCCACCCTGCACAAAAAGTCCTGGGTTCAGACAGAAAGGTCCTGGGTTCAGACAACACGCTAACTCACGGTTCAACAAACAACCCACGGTTCAACAACAACGTTACCATGTTGTGTGAACAGCCCCAGAGAGACAGTTCACATGACACAAAGGTGGTTAATAATAACAAGCCACTGTGGCTTGTTAACCACCCTGCGCATGCCACTCATGGCCCTGCCCAATTTGTGTAATTCCCCTTGCTGGGCATGGCTTCTCATGTCATCTGAACTTGGCAAGGGTGGCTTGTTGGAGTGGTTAACAAACTACCCAGAACCCATGCCCTGTTTTAGGGTGATTTGTTAACCACCCCAAAAAGCCACTCTTCCTGGGTTTGGATGACACAAGAAATTGTGTTGTAAAATCAGTACATGGCATTAGTTCACCTTGTTAATTCCTTGCTGACTAATAGGTTAAATACCACATTTGACTCATGCCAGTAGCATTTTCTCCCCATCAGTTCTTAAGGTTGGGCTTCCCCAATGAATAGTGCAAAGATATTCCAATGAAATTCTTTGACCTACATCTGACACCTCCAAATTACACCAGTTGATTTTATTCCTGGATATAAAGTTTAATTCCTCTAATAATTCCAATATTAGTCTCAGGATTGATTTGTTGAAATTTGAAACCAATATTAGATGCATCATCTGCACACAATAATATTATTTTCTTTACGTCCTTAAATGTGAATGACATGAATATCTTCTACAGTGACAGGACCAGACTCTATGGTACCATTGCTATTATGACTAACAGAGAGAGACAAGGAACATTTTTGCTGAATTTCATATTTTATCAAAAAAGATTCAGAAACAAACCCATTAAACCTGGCCATGCATAAAAGCTTTATCCAGTTAATGCATTCCTTGTCAAACCCACACTTTTGGCACAACTGCATATAATAAGAGCCATAGTATTCCACCAAATGTCCTCTCCATGCCCAGGAACAGGGCGGCCAGTAGTTCAGTCTTGTCTCTAGATATGCTCAAAATCTAGCTAGATGGAAATAGTCCAGCAAAGTTTATTATGCCTGATACATTTTGAGTATACTGTAACTCTACATTAAAGGCGACCTAGGAACATGTAGGTGGCTGTACAGATAACATCTAAGAATACAGGAAGCTGCCTTATATTGAGTCAGATTATTGATCCATCTTCCTTTATTGTCTACTTTGACTAGTACAAGCCTCCACTCAGGCACTACGAAGTTAAAAAAAAGCC
Source organism: Heloderma suspectum (assembly GCF_057233095.1). Taxonomy (NCBI): domain Eukaryota; kingdom Metazoa; phylum Chordata; class Lepidosauria; order Squamata; family Helodermatidae; genus Heloderma; species Heloderma suspectum. The sequence goes on along the minus strand of NC_139461.1, from coordinate 145,146,372 downwards.
AGGCGCATGCAGGATTAATGGCAAGTCCAAGGGTATATTTATTCCCAGGCGATCCTCACTTCGAATGATGTCAAGATCAAATATCACAGGGAACCTTGAGGGCTGACAAATAGGATTGTTCTTTGTTGTTGCAGATGTATTAGAATTGTGTCTTATGATCTCAGCTTTCCTGCTTAATTTCTACATTTTGGATGGTGTTTTCTCTCTTGTCCTATTCTGAATGGGTTGCCTTTAATACTTTATCTTGACAGCAAAGCCCTGAAGATCTCTTCCATCAGTAGAGAGGGTTGCCTGAGAACCACCACACCTCACCAACATGCAGCTCTATCATAGCTATTTGGATATGCCCAAAAGCAGATGCAGAGCTTTTATTCTGGCTATAGTAACAGCAAGGCAGGCACATGGCATTTGTTTACCTTTTAAAATATTCCACTTCCCGCTCTGTTGCGTCCATTTCCGCACTGTCTAGGTCAACATCTTTGGGCAAAAAGACATCATCTGCAAAATCATATGGTATGAACAAGATTAATTTCAGATAGCTCTTTTCTCTAGGAAACAAATGAAAATATACACTGAAGTAAAACTGAAGATTAAACATGCATTTTCTACTAAATGAAATTATGCATTTAAATCCTTCACTTTTAGAACTTTTAATTGGTCTTTAAACAATGTTCAGAAGTTCTAAGTTGTGGGATTTTGCAATATGAAACTTTTCATACCTCAGTTATAACCTCCACACAATCACTATCACGTGATGGCCTGGTAGGGCAGTGAAATGGGGCTACCAAAAGACAATGTAGGGATTTCTATTTATTTATTATTTTATTTATTTCATTTCTATACCGCCCAATAGCCGAAGCTCTCTGGGCGGTTCACAAAAATTAAAACCAAACAGCACACAATAAAACAATTTAAAATATATAGAACATTAAAACCACAATATAACAATACAACCACAATAAAACCTAGCAGGAGTACAGGAGTTTAAAATACAGATTTAAAACAGCAAAGATAAAAATTTAGAAAGCTAAAATGCTAAAATGCCTGGGAAAATAAAAAGGTCTTCACCTGGCGCTGAAAGGAGTACAATGTAGGCGCCAGGTGAACCTCACTAGGGAGCTCATTCCAGAGCCGGGGTGCCACAGCAGAAAAAGCCCTCCTCCTAGTAGCCACCCGCCTCACTTCCTTTGGCAGGGGCTCACGGAGAAGGGCCGCTGATGATGATCTTAAGATCCGGGCAGGCACATATGGGAGGAGGCGATCCTTCAGGTAACCTGGCCCCAAGCCGTTAAGGGCTTTAAATGTTAACACCAGCACTTTGAATCGGGCCCGGAAATGGACTGGCAGCCAGTGCAGCTGGAAAAGTACTGGCGTAATATGAGCTCGCAGGCCAGTCCCTGTTAACAATCTTGCTGCCCTATTTTGGACCAGCTGAAGTTTCCGGACCGTTTTCAAAGGCAGCCCCACGTATAACGCATTGCAGTAATCCAGACGAGAAGTTATCAGAGCATGGATAACTGTAGCTAGGCTATCTCTGTCCAGATAAGGGCGTAGTTGGTATACCAGCCTAAGCTGATAAAAAGTGCTCTGTGCCACTGAGTTCACCTGTGCCTCAAGTGACAGTTCTGGATCCAAGAGCACCCCCAAACTACGAACCTGATCCTTTAGGGGGAGTGCAACCCCCTAAATAAATGTAGAATATATTTCTACATATTCAGAACTCCACAGCAAACAGAAAATATTCTTTCATTTAAAAGAGTATCTTCTCATTAAAGGAGACAGCTCCTCCCACCCCTTCCTGAGGAAGCCTGTGCATGCATGAAACCCTCCTGTAGGAACAGAATGTTATGAAGAATTAAAAGCCCAACTGTGATGAGAGCAGAGTAGGGAATTGGCTCCAGAAGGGACAGTTTCTGAACACTCGTTCTATGAAGACAACAGAGGAGGAAAACTGGCCTCCAGGCAAATTTCCTGCACGCTCCAAATTCAACAGGGGAAAAAAGGAGCACTTGCAGAGAACAAGGAGAGAGATAGCCCCACCCCGCCCTGCCCCACCCTTTTGCTTTAATGCTTACTTTTGGGCTGACTGTATAGCTTGCTACATAACCCGAATTTTCTGATACAGCACAGGGAGCGAGTTAAACTTACTCTCCCAACACTGTATCACTCAAGTGATGGCCTCAAAGTCAGGTAGTCTTGGAATCTGATTATTTGGACCCATTCCAATGTGGGTTCAAAACTGGTTTGGGGACAGAAACAGCCTTGGCTGCTTTGGTGGATGAGGAATGCTGAAGAACAGATGAGGAATGAGACCCTATTAGTTCTCTTGGCCCTCTCAGGGGCTTTCACTACCATTGACCTTCGAGATCACCTGGCTGGGTTGGGTTTGGGAAGCACCGTGTTACTTTGGCTCTGATCCTACCTGGCTGGTCAATCTCATTAGGTGGCGCTTGGGGACTTCTGCTCTGGCCTTTGGCCTGTGGAGTACTGCTGTGCTGCATTCTGTTCCCCATGTTATTTAACATCTACATGAAAATGCTGGGGGAAGTCATACAGAAGTTTGGGCTGCAGCGTTATCAGTATGCAGATGGCACACAGCTCTACCTTTGTTCCACCCACTAAACCCGGGGAGCTTGTGGTACTCCTGAACAGGTGCTTGGAAGAGATTTGGGGATGGATGAGAGTGAGCAAGCTCAAGCTTAATCCAGACAAGACAGAAGTACTTTGGATGGGGAAACTGCAGATGTGGATAGAAGGATTCAGCTGGTACTGGATGGGGTTGCGCTCCGCCCGAGGAACCATGTGCATTGCTTGGGGGCCCTTCTGGACTCGCTGCTGACTGTGGAGGCACAAGTGGTGGCAGTAGCCAGTAGTGCTTTTGCCATCTTTGGTTGGTACGTCAGCTGTAACCATATCTAGAGAAAGTGGACCTAGGCTCAGTTATGAATGCCCTAATTATAGCCAGACTGAACTACTGTAGTGACTCTACCCATGGCTGCCTTTGAAGACAACCTGGAGACTTCAGCTGGTACAGAATGCATCCACTGGCATCCTCGTTGGGGCTAGATGGTCGGATCACATTGTACCAATTCTGTATTAGCTGCACTGGTTGCCACTGCATTTCTGCTCCCAATTCAAAGTGCTGGTGTTGACCTAGAAAGCCCTAACTATTTGGATCCAGGTTATTTGAAAGACCGCCTACACCCATATGAGCTTGAAGAACATCTATGGAGGCCATACTCACTGGCCTCCCACTAAGATCAGTAAGGCTGACATGTACTAGAGAGTGGGCCTTCTCAGAGGTGCCCGTACCCTATAAAATTCCCTCCTGAAACATATACAGTTGGCTCAATCAGTGGCTGTTTTTAAGAGGGCTTTAAACACATACTTGTTCTCTCTGGCTTTTAAATGAAAAGGTTTTATAGTTATATAGCTGTTGTCAGATAATTGAAATTGATTTTTTATTTTAACTGGCATATTTTAAAATTGTTTAAATTTTAAGGTGCTTTTATGATGCGATTGAAACTGAATTGTACTGTTTTTATATTGCAAGTCACCTTGGGGAAATCATGGTCTTGAAAGGCTGCTAAGAAATTTATAAAATATGTACATAAATAAATATGTTGGGGGCTATCACCACTGCCCTCTTCACTTGGCGTAGAGCAGAGGCTGAGTCCCCTGTGTGAGGGGACTTGTGCACCTCCCAACTTGTCAGTCTAAATAAGGAAACAAAGCCAACTACTCAGCATGTTACAACAAGAATCTTAAGTACAGAGAATTCCCACCAAGTATAATACATGTTGTATGAAAAAATCTTTGTATATTTGATTTATACCCTGCCCTTCAACAGGCTGCCAGGGCAGCCTGATTGACAAATAAATCTGCTATTAATAGTGTCAGGGTTTTGAACCCTCCTGGCTGTGTAGTCACCGGACAGAGACTCGATCTCCAAATCAATAAGCTGTTATTTGTGGATCTGTCAGTCTTTCAAACAATACAGATTCAGTACTTGGCTAAACTGCCCGGTTCTAATTAACTTATCTCGAGTTCTCTATGACAGAAGGATTATGGTGGGATAGAAAGTTGCTGTTAATCTAACATTACACATTCAACACAGAAGCTAGAGAGCTTCCTCAGTCCTGCCCTCAGGGTCTCCAGAGACAGGCTAATCTGGTAGAGCATCTCAATTCCCTCATTTGCTCCACCCACTTGGAGTGTTGGCGGGCTCATGGGTCTGCTAAGCCTTCCCCCTCCCCCTCTATGAGTTGCTGCTTTCCTACAGAAGGGAGATGCAGTATCTGTGCTTGGCCAAATGGAGTAGTGTGCCCTTGGAAAGGTTCTTCTCTGTCTCTTGGAGTCTCTTTGGGAATGTCCTCCCCCATTTCTGCCCCATCTCTTCTTCTGATTCTTCAGTCTCTGCAGGGAGCCTGGGCCCAAACCTGACAAACAGTTACAGGAAAGCCCAGGAAAAAAAGGGATAAATGGGGGGATGTTTTTGCCTCCACCCCTACGCTCCCCACCTCTCATTTTTCTAACAGAAAAATGGAAACTTGTTATATGCTAAATTACATATAATGTATTTTATGTGCTTAAAGTTTAGAACCGAATGTAAGAAAAGCATCTATTTCAAACCCCTAAACATCCCCTCCATAGTTGCAAAAGTTATAGAAATGTTACGTCTCTTCATATGATTGAAGAGAAAGTGAAGATTTTTTGGTTTTATTTCACAATTTGTTGCAATCCTATGTTTGCTTATATGAGGTGTGTCTCACTGAGTTCAATAGACTTAGACTCATGAGAGCATGAAGAGGGCTGTCGCTCCATTTAACACTACTGTTCAGTTGATACAATGTATGGGCATGTCCAGCTAAAGTTAAGCACCTTAAGGCTGCAATCCTATACCCACCTACCTGGAAGTAAGCTCCACTGAACTCAATGAGACTTGCTTCTGACTAGACATGTATAATATTGAACTGTCAGTCACACTGATTTCAATGGGAAATTGAATGCACTTAACTCTCCAGCTGAGATAAGTGGAATGTATAAGTGCTTAACTTTGCTCTTACTCAGTAGTTTATGATGTTCATACCTAGATACCATGGAGCATATGAAGCAAGAAATTTGGAAATTATCACTGCCTTGTTGTGGCGAAGGGGCTTGCATAACTCAGTGAAGCCATAAGCTATGCCGTGCAGGGCCATCCAAGATGGACAGGTCATGGCAGAGAGTTCTGACAAAATGTGATCCACTGGAGAAGGAAATGGCAACCCACTCCAGGATTCTTGCCAAGAAAACCCCACGGAACGTATCACAAGGCTAAAAGATATGACGCCGGAGGATGAGCCCCTCAGGTCGGAAGGTGTCCAATATACTACTGGAGCAGAGGGTATTTCCAAGTAGAGCCAGAAAGAGTGAAACGGCTGGGCCAAAGCTGAAAGGACACTCAGCTGTGGATGTGTCTGGTGGTGAAAAGAAAGTTCGATGCTGTAAAGAACAATATTGTTTAGGAACCTGGAATGTAAGATCAGTGAATCAAGGTAAGCTGGAGGTGGTCAAACATGAGATAGCAAGATTGAACATCGACATCTTGGGAATCAGCAAACTAAAATGGACAAGCATGGGCGAATTTAATTCAGGTGACCATCATATCTACTACTGTGGGCAAGAATCCCTTAGAAGAAATGGAGTAGCACTCATAGTCAATAAAAGGGTGGGAAAAGCAGTACTGGGGTACAATCTCAAAAACGATAGAATGATCTCAGTACGAATCCAAGGCAAACCATTCAACATCACAGTAATTCAAGTCTATGCCCCAAACACTGAGGCCGAAGAAGCTGAGGTTGATCGGTTCTATGAAGACCTACAACACCTTCTAGAACTAACACCAAAAAAAGATGTCCTCTTCATCATAGGGGATTGGAATGCTAATGTAGGAAGTCCAGAAATAACTGGGATAACAGGCAAGCATGGCCTTGGTGTACAAAATGAAGCAGGACAAAGGCTAATAGAGTTTTGCCAAGAGAACACGCTGATCGTAGTAAACACTCTTTTCCAACAGCACAAGAGGCGACTCTACACATGGACATCACCAGATGGTCAATATGAAATCAGATCAATTATGTACTTTGCAGCCAAAGATGGAGAAGCTCTATATAGTCAGTAAAAACAAGACCTGGAGCTGACTGTGGCTCAGATCATGAGCTTCTTCTTGCAAAATTTTGCAAAAGAAAAAAAAAAATTTCTTCTTGCAATTTCAATTGGCTGAAATTGAAGAACGTGGGGAAAACCACTAAACCATTCAGGTATGACCTAAATCATATCCCTTATGAATATACAGTGGAGGTGAGGAATAGATTTAAGGGATCAGACCTGATAACAGAGTGCCTGAGGAACTATGGACGGAGGTCTGTAACATCGTTCAGGAGGCAGCAACTCAATCCATCCCAAAGAAAAAGAAATGCAAGAAAGCAAAGTGGCTGTCAGATGAGGCTTTACAAGTAGCTGAGGAAAGAAGGGAAGCAAAAAGCAAGGGAGCAAGGGGAAGATATACCCAACTGAATGCAGAGTTCCAGAGAATAGCAAGGAGAGACAAGAAGGCCTTCTTAAAGGAACAATGCAAAGAAATCGAGGAAACAATAGAATGGGAAAGACTAGAGATCTCTTCAAGAAAATCGGAGATATCAAGGGAACGTTTTGTGCAAAGACGGGCATGATAAAGGACAAAGAAGGCAGGGACCTAACAGAAGCAGATGAGATTAAGAAGAGGTGGCAAGAATACACAGAAGAACTATACATGAAAGATCTTAATGTCCCTGATAGCCATGACAGTGCGGTCACTGAACTTGAGCCGGACATCCTCGAGAGTGAAGTCAAGGGGTCCTTAAGAAGCATTACTAACAAGAAAGCTGGCGGAGATGACAGTATTCCAGCTGAGCTATTTAAGATCCTAAAAGATGATGCTGTTAAAGTGCTGCCCTCAATATGCCAACAAATTTGGAACACTCAACAGTGGCCACAAGACTAGAAAAAGTCAGTTTACATTCCAATTCCAAATAAGGGCAATGCCAAAGAGTGTTCAAACTACCATACAATTGCGCTCATTTCACATGCCAGCAAGGGTATGCTCAAAATCTTACAAGCTAGACTTCAGCAGGATGTGAACCAAGAACTACCGGAAGTACAAGCTGGGTTTCGAAGAGGCAGAGGAACTAGAGATCAAATCGCCAACATTCGTGGGATCATGGAGAAAGCAAGAGAATTCCAGAAAAACGTCTATTTCTGCTTCATTGACAACGCTAAAGCCTTTGATTGTGTGGATCACAACAAACTGTGGCAAATTCTTAAAGAGATGGGAGTACTAGACCACCTTACCTGTCTCCTGAGAAACCCGTACGAGGGTCAAGAAGCAACAGTAAGAACCAGACATGGAACAACCAATTGGTTCCAAATTGGGAAAGGAGTACGACAAGGCGGCATATTGTCGCCCTGCTTATTTAATTTATATGCCGAGTACATCATGAGAAACACCGGGTTGGATGAATCACAGGTCGGAATTAAGATTGCCGGGAGAATTATCAACAACCTCAGATACGCAGACGATACCACCCTAATGGCAGAAAGCGAAGAGGATCTAAAGAGCCTCTTGTTGAGGGTGAAAGTGGAGAGTGCAAAAGCTGGTTTGAAACTCAACATTAAAAAAACTAAGATCATGGCATCTGGCCCCATCACTTCCTGGCATATAGAAGGGGAAGAAATGGAAGCAGTGACAGATTTTACTTCCTTGGGCTCCAAGATCACCGCAGATGGTGACTATAGCCATGAAATTAAAAGACGCTTGCTCCTTGGGAGGAAAGCTATGGCAAACCGAGACATCACCTTGCTGACAAAGGTTCGTATAATCAGAGCTATGGTTTTCCCAGTAGCAACGTATGGCTGTGAGGAAGGCTGAGCGCCGAAGAATTGATGCTTTCGAACTGTGGTGCTGGAGAAGACTCTTATGAGTCCCCTGGGCTGCAAGGAGGTCAAATCAGTCAATCCTAAAGGAAATCAACCCTGAGTGCTCAGTGGAAGGACAGATCCTGAAGCTGAAGCTCAAATATTTTGGCCACCTAATGCGAAGAGAAAACTCATTGGAAAAGACCCTGATGCTGGGAAAGATTGAAGGCAAAAGGAGAAGGGGACAGCAGAGGATGAGATGGCTAGATAGCATCACCGATGCAATGAATATGAACTTGAGCACACTCCAGGAGATAGCGGAGGACAGGAAGGCCTGGCGTGCTATGGCCCATGGGGTCACAAAGAGTCGGACACGACTTAACGACCGAACAACAAGAAACTCCTATTCTTGAGGAAGGCAAGAGGACAGTCATTATCCTTTGGGATACCTTCTCCTACTAGCTAGGAGGCAGGGCTAGCTTGCCAATTGACTCTTCCTTGGAAAGAGTCCTCAATTACCCCCGACCAGATGGGAAAAGATGCAGGAACCCAAGAAAAAAGAGTTAACAATAGAACTAACATGGTAAACAAAGAAATATATGCAAACTGGATTATGTACCAGCAGGGAAAAAAACATAATGTTTCTTAGAGAAGGAGGTAGAAGGCGATAGGAGACTCAACTTCCCCACATATTGTTATTGTCCAGAAGGATGAGTCGATCCCAATAACTCCTTCCTCAAAAACAGGAATTTACAGTCACTATAAAATTCCCATTTTCTCTGAGGAAGGGCGGGATGGCAATGATGATCCTTTAAGGTATATCACAGCAGTATTGAACAGGATTAAAAAAATGTGTAGGCAAATTTTTGGATCATGTGTCCTTACTGTCACAGAACATTTTGCAGAATCCATCGTCTGAATGCTGCATCAACAAATGCAAACACATCCGCCTTGTGATGCTTTGTGAACATGTGTACCAGTGGTGTCCATGTTGCTCATCAAGAAATGAGGGGAGGGAGTCAACATAAGAATGCTGTGGGATCAGCTGCACTTGGCAAGGAATGCATGATTTTTGAGGCAGCACTTTATTCAGAGAACTAACACAATATAGTCATTTATCTATGGAAACAATGTGTTCTGTCCTAACAGGAGATCGAAGAAGGACACAAATACAGATTCGGTCCTACAGTGACCTCCAGTTCTAGATAAGTAAAACAAGGGCTCCATCTGACATCCAGTTCATGCCAGGCTTGTTCCTGTGGATGAACAGAAGTAGGACAAAAGGAAGAGAGAAGATCTTGTGAATGGGGAAAATTGAGCTGACCATTGGCATAAAGGCAGGATCTGGCCTCAATACTATCTTATCACTGTGAAAAGAACATAGCTGTGGATCAGGCAAGAATGCTCCTGCTTCTGAAACCTTTCTAGCGAAAGTGATAGCAACTATACATGTCATCTGAGGGGTCATCTTAGCCCCTTTACTGAAATTGTAGTCACAGGCTCAGAAGGTGACTGTTTTCAGCACCCAGTTTAAATTTCAGTTGGGGAAAAAATGTGTTGTGGGAAGACTAATCAATATATCTCCCTTCAGGAAACACTAAATGCGCAGATGTGCTGCAATTGATTTTCTTTTAAAATCCATGATACTGTTGAGGGTAGCAGCCTGGCTTCTTAGGTTGTTACTATTGAGCCCTTTGTAAACCATCCTGAAAGAATTCCAAAATCACAAGTATTACAATGTTTGATGGACCTCAGATTCTGTTCTGCCCATCTGGAGTATCTCACCAGCTTTGCTGTGAAGACAGAGTGAGAGAATGTGAGCACAAGGGCTTCCCTGCCTGTCAATATAAACCTTTGCTGAGGTGTTCTCTGCACATCAGGACATTTTGTTGTTGTTGTTCAGTCGTTCAGTCGTGTCCAACTCTTGGATCTTCCACGAAGGGTCTTCCACGAAGGGTCTTCGTGACCCCATGGACCATAGCACACCAGGCCTTCCTGTCCTGCGCTCTCTCCCGGAGCGTGCTCAAGTTCATATTCATTGCATCCGTGATGCTATCTAGCCATCTCATCCTCTGTCGTCCCGTTCTCCTTTTGCCTTCAGTCTTTCCCAGCATCAGGGTCTTTTCCAGAGAGTTTTCTCTTCGCATTAGGTGGCCAAAATATTTGAGCTTCAGCTTCAGCATCTGTCCTTCCACTGAGCACTCAGGGTTGATTTCCTTTAGGATTGACTGATTTGACCTCCTTGCAGTCCAGGGGACTCGTAAGGGTCTTCTCCAGCACCACAGTTCGAAAGCATCAATTCTTCGGCGCTCAGCCTTCCTTATAGTCCAGCTCTCACAGCCATACATTACTACTGGGAAAACCACAGCTTTGATTAGACGGACCTCTGTCGGCAAGGTGATGTCTCTGCTTCTTACTATGCTGTCTAGATTTGCCATAGCTTTCCTCCCAAGGAGCAAGCGTCTTTTAATTTCATGGCTATAGTCACCGTCTGCGGTGATCTTGGAGCCCAGGAAAGTAAAATCTGTCACTGCTTCCATTTCTTCCCCTTCTATATGCCAGGAAGTGATGGGGCCAGATGCCATGATCTTAGTTTTTTTAATGTTGAGTTTCAAACCAGCTTTTGCACTCTCCTCTTTCACCCTCAACAAGAGGCTCTTTAGATCCTCTTTGCTTTCTGCCACTAGGGTGGTATCGTCTGCATATCGGAGGTTGTTGATAATTCTCCCAGCAATATTAATTCCGACCTGTGATTCATCCAACCCGGCGTTTCTCATGATGTACTCTGCATATAAGTTAAATAAGCAGGGCGACAATATGCAGCCTTGTCGTACTCCTTTCCCAATTTTGAACCAATTGGTTATTCCATGTCAGGACATTAGGATATGTCTTTTGCATTAGGATATGTCTCTCCTGTTGGAATACCAGGCTACTTTCACTGCTCCTCCATGCTTCTGAGGTGGACCAAGTGCCCTGAGCCATGATCATTCAGATGCCTCCTGCCTCCCCAATCCAGATAGGCCATTGTAATGAAGATCTGAGTTACTTTCTGGAGGCTGACTCCCATGATGAAGCAATCCTTGCTCACCTACCAGTTTATGGACTCCTTTAGTATTCTTGTGCTCCTGTCTGGCTATTCCACCTCGGAAGGGTAGAAGAAACTGTTAGTGGGCTGGGCATGGACCCAAGAGCTGTATCGGTGACAAAAGATTTCCCCATGCTGAAGAGCTGATCTGGCACATCAGATCAGTCAGCTTGTTCTGCCTCTTTTCTGATACGAACATATGTAACTGAGCAGTGCTGAGACTTCAGACAAACTCCCAGGTGGTCCAAGAACTGTACTGGTTGTAGAAAGCTCTTCTCCCAGATCACTATGAAACCTTGCTATTGCAGGTAATCGAGGGTTAGTTGTATATTCTTGAAACTCCTGTCCTTTGAACTGGAACAGATCAGGATGTCACACAGATAGGGATAAAGAAACACTCCCTGCAGCTGTAGGTGTGCTACTGCACATTTCCCCTTGTTTTGAAATGATGGCAACACTAGAAACTTGTCCCTCATTTTCGAGGTGAACACAGATGCACACATGAGGGGAACTGGCATCCATATACCAGCTCCAGTGCCAGATATTTTGCCTGGTCATTACATTGGTTGCAATGGCTCTAGATACCAGCTGGATTGTATCCAGGGAAGAATCAGCTAGCAAGGCCACTGATAGAGACATCTTTTATGGCCATTCTTCACACTCTTGAGTAGGTTAGAGCCTGTGGATGCAATCTTTTCCATCTAGCGCCGATGAAGACAGAATTGGTGGCCAATGCTCTCAGTGATACTGAAGCCTCAACATTTTTGCATAATGCAGTCTCTGCTCTCTTGTCACACCTGTCCTTGGGGCCACCCCACCATCAGGAGGGAGGACTGCTAAAGAGGATAGTGCTGTGACATGAGCAGCTGTAGAGGGGATCTTGATGTTCTCCACAAGGGATTCTGGTAGTGAATACAGCTTGTTGGTCAAGCAATGGACCATCTGTTTCCTGCCTGGGATGGACCAGATGATTTTCCTGTGAGGAGTAATTTGGGAAAAGGGCACCATAAGAGGCTTAATTGGCACCTGTGGGAAAACTCCCATATCACAGATGGAAGACAGAATTAAGTCCCTTGTTAGTCTCTTCTCTGAGATGTAAAGTTTTAACTGCCTTAAGAGAACCTTAGGAAAAGTCTCAGTCAGGACCATGAGCCGAGCTGTTTGCATCCGGGTCAATGTCTTCTGACAGCCTGCTGGCCTCTGTAGGGGGCTGGAGACAGAAGTTCCATGTGCCCTAGGGAGGAAACCGCACTTCTGCTGTCTTGGCCTTTATAGCCAAGAGGTCTTACAGCTAATTGACCCCCTTCTGGGGCTGCTACACCCTTGTTCTGCATATGTTTCGGAGCTAGATGCAAATGTCCACCTTTGGGCTTGGGCTGTGGTGAGAAAGAACTGCTGCTAGAGTTGCAGGAATCCCTCCTGGAAGATCTGAGCTGGATCTACACTACTGCTATCGGTACTGAAGTGCACCGATAACTGTTGGGGCACATTTCACATTAAATATACTGCTACTGTAGTGTTATTTCCTGCTTTTTATTCCACATTATCCAAAATACTGCAACAGATGTCATTGTGTGTTGTACACGGTATAAACGTGCAAGATAGATATAGCATTACCATGATGGGATTGTAATGCTATGATACAAGGTATAGATCTGGCCCAGGACTGGACAGCCTACTAGATGAGGAACTGCACTTCTTCCTGTGCTTATGCTTGGAGTGACTCTTGTGCTGCTACTTACTGTGGAATTTACATGAACTTTTGCATCCTTTTTCGCCATTCCTTTCTGGAGACTGCACATGCGCTGATCAACCCCACTTCACTGTGCTGTTTCACAACAAGCCCAGAGCAAAAGGGTAGCCATGAAGCTGCTGCCTGAACTTTGCCCTTTGGTATCTTTCCTGCTCCCTATGCTGAGAAGAGGGAAGCAGCTTGCTGGTTGTACCAGGAGCACAGGGCCAATGATGCTGCCACTTGCACCACTCGCGCACACCAGGGCAGATGGGAAAAAGGACAGTTGCTGGGGGTTGGGACAGACAGACTGTCACCCCCTCCCATGCCTGGTAATCAGTGGGCAGTAGGCCCTACTGAAGATCCTTCCCACTAAAACGGGTGAAGGGCTTAACCCTACTCAGGATGTTTTGGAGCGGGAAGGAGAGGAGACAAAAGAAAAAACAAGAAAAAAGGAAAGGAAAACCACAATTTAAATTTGGGACCACTTGGCTTTTATGGGACTTTGGTGAGACCATGCTATCCAGCTTCTAGACAGAACACGGAAGGGGAAGTTGGAAATCCCTCCCAAAGAAGAGTCAGTCATCAAGCTGGCTAAGCCTCCTAGCGAGTGGGAGGGGATATCCCACAGGATATGACTGCCCTTCCTCAAAGAATTTAAATTTGCTTATGATTTCTGTCGGCTGGAATCCTGCACAGCGTACACAAATAGAGCAGGGCACAGAACGGCCTCTCATTGGTCAGAGTAGCCCCCTCCCACACCAATGCTCACTGTACTGCTGTCATGCCAAGTGCACTGCATCACAGCAAGCCCATTCCTCTAACTGGAGGCCCCTCCTTGCCTCACCTTTGGGCAAGCCACACTCTTCCCAGTCACCCAGCACACAGACACAAACATGTAACAGGGATGCTCTAAGGCTACTGCTCTTGCATGTCACATGAGGCATGGAAGGACAGCCGTGTAACAAACACAGAGGCACTATTGCAGGGACGGGAGGCTACACACACGCTTGGGTTTAGCTTGGGATGACAAAGGCCCTGATATACAGGAAACATAAAGGTGGAGTGAAGCATGTGGAAAATAGAAGTATAGAGCAACTAGACAGCTTTTTATACTAACAAAGCTGGAGATAGATGGTGTACTGTTTCCCACCTACCAAGGAACCCGTGAGCTTTGTCTAAAGATGGAGGCAGTTCTGAGTAAAAGCTGGAGTTTATATTCTGAACCATTTGTTTGTTTCTCCATCCCAGCAGTCCTAGGGGCAGTCCCAGGTGCAACCTGAAACCATTATATCCCCTGGTAAAGCCTAATTTGAACCTTCACCCACATTTCATCTTAAGACGGTGATCATGCAGACATCATGACTTCAGCACTGTCAGACTCCCCCCATCGTCTCATTTCCCCACTCCCAGCCCAGAACCCGCTCTTTGTAACATTTTGCCTGATGAAAAAAGAGATCTGTAGATTTCAAACTCTTGCACGTTTCTTATGATCTTTGAGTTAGCCTAATAAAGGTATTGCCCTAATTTGGATTTTGGGATTTTTCTTATGGCCAATACAGCTACCTTTGCTTTTGGGGAAGCATTAGAACTGTTCAAAGAAAACCAATCTGCTGGTTAAATACAGGCTTACCAATTGACGAGTTCCCTTTGTCACGTTTCTTTTTCTTATTTTTCTTGCTCTTGCCTTTTGGCTGAGGACAATCTTGTAACAGCAACTTGTTATGCAGTTGTTCACTTGGAAACAAGGAACCTCTCACAAAAGGTGATTTTGTTACAGGATTCAGTTGCTTTGTTTTATTAGTGCTTAGTTTTTTCTCGTCCTTTTTGGAGACACCAAATGACTGAAGTTCTGCCACTTGAGTCTTGGATTGAATTTTGTTTTTTATTTTAGGCTGAATATCAGTCATTTTGGAAGGCTTTTTCAATTGTTGAGCAAACAGCTTACTTATTTGTGTTATCTGCTGTTTGTTTTTATCTTCTGTGTGATGATGCATTATATTAAGGAGCAAAGAAAGAGGCTCATGTGATTTCACTGCCATCTCTGGCTTGAAGAGCAGCTTTGAGTTTTTATCACTCATTGGATTAGGCAGCTCATAGAAACTGTCAGACGCAGGCCCATGTTCAACATGGTTTACATGTTTTGATGCTGAATCAGATGAAGTTTCTATTTCTTCCAGTAGTTCATTCTGAATGCTTTCTGGGGAGTTTGGGGAAGGCTTTTTCACTGCTTGACAATTCTGAGCATGCACTTTCACGTTCTGACAGTTTGTGTTCATTCTCTCTTTTTTCTTGTTCTTTACAACTTGTAACTCTTGCAGTTGTTGTGCCTCCTCATCTTCTGGGTGTTGCTGTTCAAGCCGCTGATGCTCCTGTTCTCTAGCATCTGTTTCAACGTGGACCTTTTCTTTTAACTGTGGAGACAACAATTTGTTTTTAAAAATGATGATGGAGATTCCAAAATTAATTTGATATAGGTCCAAAAATATTTTTGATATGACTCATTCCTTAGCACAATGGACATCACATTTACATATTACCACAACATGAAATAGATTTATCATGTACCTTCTCACACATTGACCTGGTTTGCACAATCACCGCTACTCACCGTGGCTTGTTTAAGCTATGGTGGGCTGCGGCACATGCCGGGTGGTTTTTGAATATTCAGGCCACAGCTTGTTGTGTCATCTGAACCTGGGTGGCGGGGGTTGTGCGAGGGTTAAACAACCCTCACATATTGTTGTTGTTTAACCCTCACACAACCCCTGCCGCCTGGGTTCGGATGATACAACATACCATGGCTCTGGCTTGAATATTCAAAATAGCTGCCTGCGGCACTGGCCACAGCCCACCATGGCCATAGTGGGCTGTTTGATGGGGTGAACTGGCCCAAAGACTCTGTAAAAAAAGGCACACAGTTTACATTGGCTTTAATATAAACATTAAATCCAACATTTCTATAATATTCTCTTTTGGGCATATTTCTTTATTTCCTTTGATATTCACAATTATACAAAGCAAAGCCTGCAAAAGGTGGGTTTAAAATACCTTGAGGAAATAAATAATAGGTAAATATTCTGGGAACTATCTTACAAATCAGTTGTTATAACTCAGTGGGAAGATATTCACTCTGCCTCTCAGCCCAACTGCAAAGCAGAAAGCCAACAGGATATTAGCGAATTAACTCTAACACCATTTATCTTATTGTCCCTCAAAATCAATTTCACCTGAGCCAACAAATGTGCTGCAGCCTCATAATCATTTCCTATATTCCTATGCATGATAATAATCACTCAACGGGCAGTCATGTGATTGTTTTTTGTTTAGTAAATAACAGCCATGAGGAGTCATGATCTGGATCTGGACTACAGGAAGTGCAAAGGGCTAAATCACTTCTCTCACACTGCAGTCCTGATCTGGATTGGCCCCACCACTGAGGCTATTCACTAAACAAATACCAGCCCTGTGACTGCAAGCTATAAAGACTATTATCATATGTAGTTTGGCCCTCAGAGTATAGAACAAATGTGTTCTGAAGTATTACGAGTAAAATTTACTTTAGAGCTGAAGGAATTCAATAATAAGAATTGTTTTCCAGCTGATGTTAATCAGGAAAACTTCCCCCTTTTCTAGGGATAACCTTTGGGGCATCAAATATAGAATTCATATTCCTTAACTCCTTTAAGCTAATAAAATAGTTTCTGTATGAAATTTCTATTAAGCATACATTGGGTTCCTGAATCCTCAAATGTAAATCTCTTAGCATAGTTATCTGTAATCCTCCTCCTCTTCCTCCTCCTCCTTTATCAGGAGGAGTAAGATAAATAATATACATGTCAAATGTTCTTTCGGCAGAAGTATTATCTGTCAAAATTCCATCTTGTTCAGTCTTAACGCAGAAATGTGTTATTTACCTTTCTTACAGTGCAATCCTATCCATGCTTACTCAGACGGAAGTCTCACTGAGTTCAATGGGGCTTACTCCCAGGTAAAAGAATTTAGGATTGTGGCCTTATCCATTCAGTAATATGAAAATGGAAATGGCAATTAATCAGATACTGAAGAAAGGTATTTCCTCTGGAATTTGAAGAGAAACAAGGCTGACTATATTTAAAGTATCAATCAGCTGGTCTGCATCAGAGGCCTTAGATAAAATTACTATAAATTGGAGGCTGCTTGAATCAATAAGTTCATGAAAATAATTTTGACAAAATTTTAGTTTGCACAGTTGAAAGAGACATTACAGGGCAAACCCAAATTAGCTAGTGGTAAACATTTGTGTATGTTTGCAAGTAATAACAATACTGCCATTTTACCAACAGCTAAAGCAGTCAGTTAAAAAAATCCATAAAAACCAGAGTACCATAAAAACAGCCAAATTATATTTGCACATTGTCTGTGTGCAATGACCAAGGACACACTTTTGCACTGCACTTTGGCTGTACACCTCAGCGCGAGCTAAGACATGGCCTCAGCTGCTACCATGAAGAAATGCTGAGCTGTCTGATGTGGGCCTGGAGCAGTAGAGATGACATCTGGATAAATTAGAATGTCAGCTCTAAATAGCAGGCCCTGTGGAGGGCCAGCAACAACAGGATCCTGCTCTCGGGATGTAGTATACTCTTATTCCCTCTCCCTTCTGCTGCTGGTCGCCAGCTATACACACACTTCAAACATTTGTCTGATTCAAGTAATGCTAAACCATAGTTTGGCATTATGTCCAAACACAACCACAGTCTCTCAGCAAATCTTGAAAACAAGCTTGTATATAAAGTGAGAAGGGTTTAATTGCATTTTAAAAACTGTTGGGGTTTCACTACATGCATTTGCACGTAACAGTTTGTCCCTCAGTTTTGTATTCATTTATTTTAGACACAAGTATCAAGCTATTTTCATTCATTCATTAACAATTTTATCCTACTTTTCCTCAAGGACGGCCCAACGCAGCTTACAATGAATAAAATATAAAAACAATATCATACTCATAAAAAGCTAGAAAACACATACAAAAATAAGAATAGCAGAATAAAACAACCATGAAAATGCTCACTAAAACAACTTCCAGAAGAGTTAAAAATTTAAAACCCAACAACATTCCTGAAAATGAAGGTTCAGTGTGCAACAAAAAATTATTAATGAGAAGACAAGTTAGGGCGCAATCCTATGGCTGCTAGACGGCAGCTAGATGGCCATAAGATTGTTCAGTGTTCGGGAACTGACCTCGGCCTTGTAGGTGGCATGGATCATCCCTGGGCTCTGCGCTTGGAAGAGCAGCATGGAGTGGGACAAAAGGAGGCGTTCCCAGGGGCAGGGACAGGCAGAGCGGAAGTGCCAGTGCGACACTTCCTATGCGTAGTCTGGCCTCCCTGCCACCCGCTCCAAAGTCCTGTTGCTAGCCAGCCGAAATCGTCCATCTAGCCGCGAATGCAGGGTAGCTGGAGTGCAGAGGAGAAGATCCCCTCTGCGCTCCGCCCACCCTGCGTTGGATAGGCGGTTGCCTCTGAGTTCGGAGGCCTGCTCCCTCCATTACTTCCCTTGGAGTAATTAACTCTTTTACACTCTTTAATGAGGGAAAGCAGTCTACTAAAAATAGCAGATCATCTAATGACATCTTTAATATCTCACTGCCTACTTTCATCCCTTTCACTGAATGGTTCCCTCTAATACAGATTTAGGCTTACCTTTTTTTGCTTATGCCTTGCTCTTTTGGCTGTCCGAGTGCTGCTTACAGGCTTAGTTTTAGGGCTGTTTATAAACTGTAGCAAGTCTTCTACTTTTCGATGATCAACTACATTTTCCTTATCTGAGATCAGCTCTGCTTTCTTGGGTTGTCCTTCTTTCCTCTTTGTTAAACGCAAGCGAAGTTTTTCTCTCATTTCAGCATAATTTCTACTAGTTGGTGCTGCTGGTGGCTAATAAAGAATTTTAAAAATCAGAATAAACAGAGTTCCAAAATTCAACAATAGTCCAAAATAGGTCTAATATAGTATCAGAACTTTACACAACCTAGTGTAATAATCAGAAGTACAGTAACAAAACATTTCAGATCAGACATGAAGCTCCAACTTAATCAATTAAGCTATTATACTCCTTGAACTTGAAAACTCTGTACTAGAACAACTCTGTACCACAACTCTTTTAATAATGCATTCACTAACAGCTGCAAAAACGATCATAGCTAAAAATGGGAGAAGAAGAATTGTTGTTGTTCAGTCGTTAAGTTGTGTCCGACTCTTCGTGACCCCATGGACCATAGCACGCCAGGCCTTCCTGTCCTCCGCTCTCTCCCGGAGTGTGTAAAATTGGGTCAGAGTATGGCAAAAGAAACAATTATTCAGTGAAACTGTGAGAGATGGAAGGCAACATATATATAAAATAAATATAAGAATATTTATAAGAACTGGTGTGCTTTCATTAATTTTTAGAAACAAACAAATATATGTATATTAACTAATTTTCAAACTTTAAAATTTGTTTGTGATTCCTTTTGTTTAAAGTAACAAATAATATCAGAACCCGGGGTCATCCCATGAAGCTGAATAGTGGAAGATTCAGGGGAGATAAAAGGAGGAACATCTTCACAGAGCACATAGTTAAACTTTGGAATTTGCTACTGATGGCCACCAACTTGGATGGCTTTAAAAAAAGATTAGACAAATTCATGGAGGATAAGGCTATCAATGGCTACTAACCCTGATGACTATAGATTACCTCCAATATCCAAGGCAGTGTGGCTCTAGATGCAAGTTGCTGGGTAACATGAACAGGAGGGTGCTGCTGTTGCACTCGTGTCCTGTTTGTGGGCTTCCCATATGCATTTGGTTGGCCACTGTGCAAACAGAATGCTGGACTAGATAGGCCTTTGGTCTGATCCAGCATGGCTTTTCTTACATTCTTATTGTTCCAAGGCTCTGGCATTTGTTCAACTCCGTTAATGCTGGGAGATTTCGAAACAAGCGCCCCCTCCTCATCTCCCCTCTCTGTGCAGTGGGATGATCTCCTGGCAGCCAGGACAGGGAAAAGCAGACAGGAAGGAAACTGAGAAGAAGAGATATCCTCCCCTTCTCATCCCTTTCCTGTCCCAAGATTTACTGAATTCTTACCTAATTTATCTATGTCCCTGGAGCTTTTAAAACTATTGCAGGAATAGCAATGTTATATAAATGCTAAGTATTCAGGCTTACAGAATTTTGGTTACAATGGGAAGCATGGCACCATTCTCTGGGAAGCACGAAGAATGACCAAACTTCCTCCCAATTTTGAAGCAGTTGCACAGCTGTCCCTGCCCCCGCCACAGCAACAAGGTTGGGTGGATGGCTAGAGATAGTCTGGCAGCTGGAACACCTTGGCCACCCAGGACAAACCAGAAAGACCCCAATCCCACCTTTTCCTGCTCTAGGGCGTCTTGATCACTGCTTAGCAGTGGGGTTCTGAGCACAGCTGCCCAGTATCAACTGAAAAGGGAAATGGAAAAGGAAGGAGGAAAGGGGCTCCCCACCACCACTACAGGAAAGAGAGGGTGAGAGTGGACTCAGAGCCCCTCCACTAAGCATCAATTAAAGCAGATGCTTCCTGCCTGTCTTTACCATAGGAAAGGGGTTTCTTTTGCTGGGGGTGGGGTGCTTCCTTTGCTTTTAAGTAGAGATAGTTGCCCCCACCAAAGTGGCACTGACTGGAACTTGGCAACCAAATTTTTAGCTTGCCCAATAACAACAGTTAGTATTATTTCTCTAAAGAATTAAAAGTGCATACATATACTTGTTGAAAAACCTCTACAGATATGCCTTTCTGATGGTCATGAATGTGGAGTTCCTTTTAAATGCAAACTTAAATTACATTTTATAAAAAGCACAGTACCACTAATTTGTTTAGATATATTTTTCCACCCATTCACCCACCCCATCTCTTAATCACAGAATCATGGAGGGTGCAATCCTATGATGACAGTTGGCAGCCTCTGAACTTGGAGGCTGCTGAATATCCCATGCAGGGCCTCCACTCTCCGCTCTCCAGCTGCCCTGCATTTCTGTGAGACAGACAATTTCACCCATCTAGCTGCGGTGCTTCGGAACGGGGGGAAGGAGGCTGGAATGACTATTGTATGGCTGATGTCCCAGGACCTTCCCTCCTCGCACCTGCGGGTGCCCACTTTTCCCATCCCCGGGCTCCATTTCTGAGTGTGGAGATGTAGCCAGAACTGCACTGACTACGAGGGGGCAAGGAGTGCAGTTTCTGGGCTCTGAGGTCAGAGCCCTGTTTCCAATCCTGCAGCCCAGAAATTGAACAATACTATGCCTGTCTGGGGGACACAAAGGATTGCTCCCTAAGCCAAGGAGTGACCAACAAGCCATATCAAGCCCTTTGATGCAGATCAGGGGCACACATTCCCTAGGCTTTAGAAGTGGTCAGAAGTAGTGAGTCTTTCTCTACCTGCTTTTGACCTTCTCCAATGCCCTACATGAAGTGAGAATTAACTAATTAAGTTGGCAGCTCTAGCTAATTCAGTAAGTTTTGCAAATACAGTCAAAATAAAAAATAAAATATACAAGTAGCAGTAACAAATTTAAAAATAAAACCTGTGTTAGACAAACTACTTACTCCTCCATGGCCAAAGAATTCACAGTAGCAACAGTCACAGTATTTTCCTTCTTTCTGGTTTGTGGATGTTGAGGTGCTTGAACTATGCTCTGAACAGCTATCTTCATCTTGGCTCTCCTCACCATCATACTGTTGATGGTCGTATATACTGCTGTTCTCACAATGATGGCCTTCACAGTCAGGGTCACTACATTAAAGAAGAAAACTTATCTTTGAACCCATTCTAGACAGCAACAACAACAAAATAATTGAGGACAACACTCCATATATCTGATGAAGTGGGCTCTACTTTACAAAACTTATGCCACAATAAATCTGTTAATCTTTAAGGTGCCACATGGGTTTTTGTTGTTTTTGTTTAAACAACACAGCTACACTTCTGGAACAAAAGATCAGTAATTAATACCAACATGTAGGCAGTGTAATTTCAGTGACTCTTCAAGACCTTGATGTAAGAAAATAAGGTTGAACTTAAAACGATTTCTTGGGTTTTTTAAAAGGATCTGAATAACAGATGAAACACAGCTGACCCCATCCCTCCCATTAAAACCTACTGTAAAGGGAAAACACCGTTCTTGGGAACAGAACCAGGATCTAGCTATGGGAATGCCAACAGAAATCTAGGAAAGAAGAAAATAAGAACCTGAAAATAAGAACTCCACTACAAGACAAGAAAGATACACCTCTACTTTGCAGAAATGTGGCAAGGGTTATACTTTACCTGCTTCACTTGTTCTTCATATTCACATGGTTCCACCGCCCCTACCACTAAACGTAATACCCAGTGCCTTCAGCCAGCTTCCAGTAGCAAGAGTACAGTATGTTTTTTTCCCAGCTGCCTGAACAGCCAACTCTCGCAGCCTGATCTAACACACACTGACCCGGTTCGCACGTCACAGTGGCAAATCATGGGTTTCCTACACTTGTAATCTATAACCTAGCACTCATGAGTTTGGTAGTATGGTACAGAGTTTTAAATGGACTATATGGCTACGCACTGTTACCTCACATTTACAAATTGCAACCCAGGCCATGCCAGGTCCAGGAGTAAATTGCATGCACGGTGTGGCTTTGGAAAATTCCTGCCTTATTGGGAGAAGGGGGGACCAAGAAGCAGGGCATCTAATACGCATGGTGGGTCAGGAAGGAGGTAGCAGGCTCAATGTTCCTTTGTTTGCACTCAGCAGTGGCAAACCTTTCTACAATGAAACACTAATGCTTTGCAACTGATTAGTTTAGAAAAAGGATGATTGAGGGGGAGGGAGGGACACCTGATAGTTTGATGAGACCCAAATGTGGCCTTATAACTGAAGAGAGTACAACCAACAAGCACCTCAGTATCACACACAAACAATATCATGAACACTGAAGCGGGCATGGTGGGTGGGTGGTGTGAAGGCACAGCTGACCACTCGAAGGACCATAGTTACAGGTAAGCAACCTGTCCTTCGTCTTCGTGGTCTCTGTGCATCACACATATGGGGGAGTAGCAAGCTCACTTACCGGAAGATGGGTAGGTGTCCTAATGTTATACTGAAGAAAGAACAGCACAACCAAAGCAGCAGTTTGCTCATGACCTCACATCTAGGTGATAATGCCGCATGAAGGTTGATAGTGTCGACCACGTCGTAGCACAGCATAACTCCGGAATGGAGACACCCCTGTCAAATGCTATCAATGTCACTGTGGCTCATATGGAATGTGCTGTCACCTTACCCAAATCCAGGTTTGCCAGCTGATAAGTGAGGGCAATTGTTTGAACCACCCAAGAGGCCGGTCTCTGGGATGATATCGGTAGACCCTTTTTGTTGCCCCATAAGACGCAAAAAGTCTAGGGGATTTTCAAAAAACTTTGGTCCTGGACTTATAGAAAGCCAATGCCCTCCGAACGTCCAAGGCATGCAATCTAGACTCCAACTCCTATTTGGGGAATTGAAAAAACACAGGTAAAATAATGTCCTGGTTAACATGAAAAGCAGAAACTACTTTCTGTAAAAACTGTAGATCAGGGTGAAGCTTTATCCTTGTGGAAGACCATATGAGGATTGTCCACTTGAAGGGCTACAAACTCACTAGCCCGATAGGCAGATGTAACCGCTACCAAAAAAGCCACCTTCCAGGACAATAAGCAAAAATCAACTGTTGTTAGAGGTTCAAAGGCGTAGTCGCAAAAGCCTGAAGGACTACTGACAAGCTCCAGCTTGGTACTGGCAGTTTAACAGGAGATTCTTGACTCTGCGAAGAAATTGTCAGGTATGAGGGTGCAAAAAAACAGTAAAACCCCCTACTAGGGCATGTGAAACCAAAATTGCCACCAGATAAGCTTTTATAGATGAGAATTTAAGTCCCTTTTCAAATAAGGACACCAAAAACTGCAGAACCTGAGGAAGTGAACAGTTTACTGGGTCTTTCCTATTTGCATCCACAAAGGCAGAGAACTTCGCCCATTTAAGGGCATAAGAGCGTTGAGTCGCTGGCTTCCTAGCTGCCTCCAAAACTGCACGAAGTGGCTCCGTGATCTCCAGCACACCCAGTGACTGTGGATTCTCCATGCTGTTAAGCGCAGTGTTTGGAGATCGGGATGTCAAATCTTTCCATCCCGTTGGGACAAACGATCCGGTCTCACTGGGAGCCAACAATACTGGTGTTGAGCCCGCCCCTGCCTTGGCCACCACGGGGTGATGATTATGCAGTCCGTGTTGTTGTCCAGTATCTTTGACAACCCGAGTTAGCAGCGGAAACGGGAGAAAGTAAAGCCCTTTGTTCCAGCTCAGGAGGAAGGCATCCCCCAAGGAGGCTAGACCTATGCCCGCTCTGCTGTACTCCCCATCGGTTGAACAGGTTGTGGACAACTTTGGGATGGAGCTGCCACTTGTGTGACGCCCAAAAGGACTGACTTAGCTGATCTGCTAAAACGTTGCCTGATCCGGCAAAATGAACAGCAGTCAGGGAAACCCCCCTTGCAATGCACCATTCGAATATGTCCAGAGTCAGCCTCACCAATCGAGCTGACTTTGTTCCCCTTTGTGTTTCTGGATGCTACTTGTACAATCCTGCCCAGGATGTCCAGCACGAAAGCCCTCAGTGCTTTTTGTACCGCCAGCTACTTGAGGAAGTTTATATGTTTGCCTTTTTCTGATCTTATCCAGAGGCCCTGTACTTTGAGAGATCCACAATGAGCTCCTCACCTCTGTAGAGATTCATCTGTTATTATCACTCTTGAAGGGGACGGATGGTGGAAAGGCACTCCTGGAAGAAGGTGATATAGGGACATCCACCAGCGGAGAGATTCTCTTATCTTTCCGGGGAGCCTCAGGCGAGTATGTTGTGCATCCCCTGTGGGGTGGAAGACTCTGGCGAACCATAACTGGAGGCTCATCATACAAAGGCGGGCAAATGGAACCACTGCAGTCGTGGCTGCCATCAATCCTAAGAGTCTCTGAATTGTGAAAGTGGTGATGGTACCGAAGCTAACAGCCTGCTTGCTAGAGTCACCAGTGTGTCTGCTAGATCCCGTGGGAGAAAAGCGCGACCTTGATGTGAATCCAGAAGCACACCTATAAACTGGTTGAATTGAGTCGGTTCCTGTCAGGGTTGGATCTGAGCCCATAGAGTCCCAAAGCACCTCTGATTCTGAGGAAGAGGTAGAGTCCATGGGAGAAGAACCCTCTCAGGTTTCAGAGGCGCAGCTGGAGGGGGAGCCCCCCCCCGCTCACATTCCTGGGAGCAATAATGACACTGGCATAGAAAGGGAGGAACAACTTGAGCTCTTAGACTTGAGGCATAGGCAGAAGTGAGAGCTTGCGGGAGCTGAGCTGAGGCGCTCAGCCCGTTTGGCTCTATGTCAGCAGCTATGCCCCGAGGCCCCACAGGAAAGGGGGAGAAGTTCCCCTCCTACTCCTTAAGTTCAGCGAGTTGCTGCGCTTTTCTCCAAACGGAGACCAACTGACGTCCTAACCCTTAGAAACCCCTGGTAGGCTGTTCCTTTGTCTTTCCTCCGAGTCTCAGGCAATTAGCATCTGTAAGTCTCATTAGGCTGAATGGAAATAAAGCTTTGGAAAGCAGCCCTTTTGTCTGACTATTGATTCTGGCTTTGGAGGGCTCAGAAGACTACAGGGGCTTTCCTGACAGTTCCCATGCAAGACCTCTGGACATTCACATAGAGCCCAAGAGCATCCCGAAGATCATGGGTGACACTGAACAAAGGAGGCTCCATTGTGATGGCATCACTAGCAGCCAGTCGTCAATGTAAGGAAAGAGAGTGACTCCCTGCACCCTGAGGTAAGCATGTACCATGGCCATGCACTTCATAAAGATTCGTGGTGCTGTCAAAAGGCTGAATGTAAGAACACGAAACTGGTACACCCATGTTCCAATGGTGAAGCAAAGATAATGCTGACTTGACTTTTCGATCGCTATATGGAAATACGTGTCTTTGAGATTGATGGATGCGTGCTAGTCATCCTTCTGCAGCAGTGGCAATATGGTAGCCAATGTGGTCATACGGAATTTCTTTGACGTGATGAAGAAATTTACATCGCACAGATCCAAGATCAGGCGAAGCCCTCCATCCCTATTCAGTATGGTAAAGTATCAGGAATAAAAACCTTGCAGAAGTTGATGAGTTGGTACAGGCTGGATCGCACCCTTCTCCAACAGCGAAGTGACCTCCACTTCTAGAACATCTGATGCAGGTGTTGACCATACCATACCAAAGGGGGACGATGACTTGATCTTGTATCCCTTGCTGATTACTGAAAGCACCCCTGAATCTGACGTGATTTGTATCCATGCTGGAAGAATACTGCAGAGATGAGTCCCCAAAACCTGAAGGGGTGCCTGCTGGTGAAGGAGCACCCTTTGTGAGTCAAAGATGATTCTGGGACCCAGGATCAGACTAATGGCAAGTAGATCAGAACTTGGATGAAGCATATTGCCACCTTGATGCAGATGAATGCTGCTGTTGCTGCTGCCATTGGTAGCACTCGCCTTGCTGTTTCTTTTGTTGGAATCCTGGGTGTTTAAACCAACATCAAGGCTTGAACAGGGCTGGAGATTGAGCAAGTCCCATTTTCTTTGCCTTAGTTTTCGCCTTTTGGACAGAATCCATGGTGTCCTCTATAATTGTGTTAGAATCATAGAATAGTAGGGTTGGAAGGGGCTATAAAATCATTGAGTCCAACCCCCTGCTCAACGCAGGAATCTAAGTCAAAGCATTCCTGACAGATGGCTGTCCAGCTTCATCTCGAATGCCTCCAGTGTGGAAGGGTTAAACAAACCCATGCCATAAAAAGGGGGATCCTCAATTCTGGACCTGGCTTCCAGAGACAATCCAGCTGACCTCAGCCAGGCATGCCTCCTGAAAGCGACTTCCCTGATCATCACTTTCGCTCCACAATCTGTCTGATGATGAGCAGTGTTTATCTGTTGCCTCACCACCTGGGTTGCTTCCACCTGGAACATCCTAGCCAGTTCTCTCTGATCATCATGTAAGTGGTCATAAAGCGATCCAACTTTTTCCCACAGGAACATTTGGTATTGTTGCCTGATAGTCAGCGACCCAAAGACTCAACGCTGCAGATGAATAAATTCTGCAGCACGTAAGGCCGAGTCTTTGCCCCTCTTTATCTACAGGTGCAGAGTCTTACAGGGACGACTCTGTGTTGATTCAACAATTATAGAGTTAGGGAACAGGTGTGTAAACAGAAATTCAGCATCTTTTTCCAAAACTCTGTACGTGCTCTTCAACCTCTTTGAAGTAAGGGTCATGGACACTGGTGTTTTCCACAACTGTTTGACAGTTTGTAGCAGTGTTGGCAAGAAAGGAATGGCGACGGGCATCAACGTTTCTACATTAACAACGTCAAACACTGGGTCTTGTAGCCTTTTGATGGGCTGCTGGGTTTCTATCCCAAGTGACTGCACCATTCTCAGGATCTGCTCAGAGAAATGTCCCAAGTCTTCTAAAGGCGAAATTGGGTCCTGTGATCCAACTACTCCACCTGGTGATGAAATCGACAGAGCTACCGAGGAGTAGGAAGCAGAGTCAGATTGACAGTCATCTGTGGCAGAATGTGGAGATGCCTCTGGATGAGACGGGATATCTCTAGGAATACCCTAGGAGATGCTGAAGCAGTAACCTGAGGAAGTACTGGAGGCTGTGGAGCCATCAGTGGTAAAGGTGGCAGCATCTGAGGAACCAGATCAAGATCAGTTTCCTTCTGCCGGTATGTCTTCTGCTGGAGGATGTGACAAAGTAGCCATCAGAATGGGTCTAGGGTGATGTGAATCCAAGTCCATAAAGTCACAGAAACGATTGCGGCGTCTCCAGTCAGCCCAATAGTACAAGGAGGGAGAGACCACTCCAACTGTGTATCCCCCAATCTGACATCAGCAAACATGAACGATGTTGAGGATGAGATATATAAGCAGGATCCATCCTATAGTCTCAAGTGTAATGAATTGAAGATCTAGATTCAGGAGAGTCCCGATGTCAAGGTAAGTATGCAGGTGGTTGATGTAGCTGGTCCTGTTTCTTGTCAAGAGGAGGAGGAGTTGAATCTCTCTCTCTTTTGGATATAATAATTTTTATTTTTTTTTAAAAGAAAACATAACACAACAACAACATAAACATACAATACACATACACCAACACATCTAAGATTGTAAGATATCTACCTTTGACTCCCCCCACATAACAAATGTTCATTATCATTTTCTAGTTCTTATCCTAGTTGTATATCACACACTGAGTTCACAGACATCATCTCATCTCTCTCCCAACTTTAACAACAACAAAAGAGAATCAACCATCTCAAAGTTCAAAATCCACACACACAGACATCATTTTTCTCTATTTCTTGTACAAATTCTATTCGAACACCATAAGGTTTCCAATCTAACATAAATTTAGTTGTTGATCCTTCTTTAATTATAATAGTAAGTTTTGCCATCTCTGCCAGCTCTACCATCTTCATGATCCACTTGCTCACAGTTGGCATTGTTTCATTGTTCCACTTTTGTGCATACAATAACCTTGCAGCTGTTGTCATGTAGAGAAAGAGGGTTCCCCCCTTCTCTTTTACATGTTTATCTCTTAGTCTCAATAAAAAAGTTTCTGGCTTTAATTCTATAGTAGTCTTTAATATTCTTTGAGCTAAAGACTGTATTCGTTTCCAAAATGTTTTAGCTTTTTTACAAATCCACCATAAATGATAAAACGTTCCCTCTTGATCTTCACATTTCCAGCATTTTCCAGAAACACCTTTATGCATTTTAGACAATTTAAACGGTGACATATACCATCTATACATCATCTTACAAAAATTATCTTTAAGACTTGTACATAAAGTAAATTTTAAATCTTTTCTCCACATACTTTCCCACTCTTCCATTGGTATATTATGACCAACATTTTGTGCCTATTTTATCATACAGTCTTTTACTTGTTCATCCTCTGTCTCACATCTTAACAGTAATTTATACAGTTTAGCAATAACATGTTCATCATTTGTACACAGTGTTGTTTCAAACTCAGATTCTGTTTGTTCAAATCCACCATTTTTCTCATCTATTTTAAACCTTTCTGTAATTTGCAAATATGAAAACCACTGACATACATGACCACCTTCCAATAAGTTTTCCCTTGATTTTAACGCATATTCCCCTTGTGACAGTTCCATTAAATCATTATATCTTATCCATTTATGCATGCTATTGAATTCGCTTCTATGCATTGCTTCTTGTGGATATATCCAACGTGGTATTTTTTGATAGAGCCTTAATTTATATTTATTCCAAATTCTTAACACAGCCCTTCTTATACAATGATTATTAAAATCTACATTCACTTTTGTTTTATCATACCACAAATAACCATGCCACCCATATCTCAATTCATGTCCTTCTAGTTCTAAAAGTCTTCTATTTTTCATTGTCACCCATTCCTTCATCCACATCAAGCAGCAGGCAGAAAAATAGGTTTTAAAATCTGGTAATCCCAAGCCACCTCTTTCCTTTGAGGAGGAAAGAGGAGTTGAATCTCTGATTTCTCCATCAGATGTCGAGGCAATCTGTATTGTGTCGATCCTTGGTATCAACACCTCCATGGTCCCAGGTATCTGTATCGGCATCATGGGTCTTCTTGGTATCGGTGAATTTAACAGAGGTGGCAATGGCGGAAGATCCTTCGGACATTCTGCCTGTGATTCTTCTTCTTCTTCGGGTCTGAAGTCTTAGGTATCTGAGCCTTTTTTGACCATTTTTGAGCTGTAGACAGCATAAGGGGCTTCTCCATCCTGCCTATGGCTAGAGCTGGCATGGGAGGAGAGGAGGGGGTTTGGTCTCTCTCTCTCTTCAGTTTGGGGTACGCGTCAATCTTTTGCAGAGGCAGGCGCCTGTGCCATTGGAGCTTCAATAGTGGCCAATGCCCTCTTCCAAAGCTCTGCGCAAAGTCTGTCCGCTCGGTTTCTGTGGGCCTACTTTGAGAAACTGTGGCAGAGCAGGCACACCTCTACCATATGTCCGTCTCCCAGACAGAAGAGATGAATGGAATGCTTATCCGACAGCAGCAACTTACTCCCCCACTGTACTTCCGAAAGTGCACCTTCAAGTGCACCTTGAGGCAAGCAACGTCTAATTGAGGATCACTCTCTTCTCGAAAACAAAAAATAATATCCAGTACAAAGTAAAATAAACTTCCAAAGAGTGAAATAACGATATGGAGAAAAAGATACAGACAGAATAAAAACCTCAGCACAATTTCCAACGCAGTCCTAAAATGGAGAAAGTTCCCAACAAGGCAGTCAGCAATCAAAGAAGAACTGAGGGAATAGGCAGAAACCCAGCTGGACATGCACAATGGGATGGTGCGGGAGGGTTCCCAACAAAACTTTCTCAGCTTTAGAAGTTTCCTGAACTGAGGCTCCGTGCAGGTGCAGAGCCCATATGTATGATGCACAGAGACCACGAAGAACATATGCCAGACAGGCTGACATCTCCCTGTTGGACAAAATGTCTGGAGTAAGGATTATTTGTACAGCTGCAGGCATGTACAGGACTCCACAGGATATTCAGAGAATGTACACAAACATGTCAGACAAGTAAGAAATTCAGATACACTTAGCTGAAAAGCATCACCAGACAGATCATTCAAAGGAGGCACAGATTTCTAAGAAAATCTAGACATGTAAGATGTGATAGCTTCATCTGCTACCTTAGCTATCTTATTTGCCAAGTTATATGTTAAACTTATATAGTGGGCTAGCATATGAACTGTAATAAACCCAGGCTTTCTGCCTGTCCCATCGTAAACCAAAGTAACTGAAATAATAACATAGAAAAAAAGAGCAAGAGAAAGGTTGATGATGATGAATAGGGAAAGTGGGAAGTAGAGGAGATGGAATACAAGGTCTACCCAAACAGCTGAAATTCTGAATTTAAATGAAGTGTCTATCCAGATAGAGTCATAGGTATCCAGAGCCTTACATTTGTGATATGTTACTGGTTCCTTGCCACTGAGATCTAATATGGCTTCCTACCTATAATTTTATTTTGGGAACATAATTTGATTTCCAGTGTTGGAAAACAGTTCTTCCAGCTACTAAGGATGCAATCCTATACCCACTTATCTGGGAATACGTCCCACTGAACGTAATAGGACTTACGTCTGAGTAGATGTGCACAAAATTGCTCTGTAAGGCAGTCTTTTGTATCCAGGACTTTGCACGTTCTAATCACGCCCAGATACTACGGTTATACCTCAAGGCTAGATGATAAAGGAAAATGTGGATCAAAATTAATTTATATGGGTTTCAACCTCTTGCCAGAATTGGGCTATATTGCTGTTACACCAATACATTTGTTAGTTGGCCTTGCAGGTTATACATGAACTTTAGTGATGTTGGAATGAGTTTGAGTATTGTTTTGTATATTTATGTTTTGTATTATTAGCCACCTTGGTGCCTTTCTAAGCCAGAATGGCAGAATATAAATATTTCAAATAAATAAATAGAGTAAACTGGCATGCAGTTCCCTGCATCTGCAACATCTATCATGATCAACAATTCCACATTTTTTAAAAAAAGACAACTGTAGTTTTATTTCTATGGGAAATAATCAAGACAGCTTAATAATAATAGAAGTAACAATCTAACAATGTGGTTTTAATTATCTTAAGAATCCAATCAAGGGTCATATCTATATAGCTCAACTTAACTATAGAGAAATATACATCATACTGCAGCCCATAAATTGGATCAATAAGCTGTCATTGTTTAAGAAAATATTTAAGCCTAAGGGAATAGTAACAATCTAATAACAACTGCAAGGCAGCATTTCAGGTCTCAATACAAGCCACCAGTAGTGGAGGAGATCGTCAAATGGTGGCTTAGGTTTCATCCTAACGAAGTAAAGTCTTGGTTAGGATGAAAAACAGCAGAAAGACAATGTTCCAAAAGAGATTATCTGCTGTTTAAAGATTGCATAGGTGTATCCTAGTTCATCAACATGCCGAGATTGAGTCATATCTCCGGTGACAATGATTACACTTGGATTCAAGTAGAGGAAGAGAAGTTAAGCAAAGTTAATAGTATGAATGAGTACAAAAAGTCCAATCTCAGAAAAATTAACCGCTCTAATGCTGCAGGTGCTGTAAGCAATTAATTCCATAATTAATCACATACTGTGGTTGTGTTGCAATATCTTGTATTTTATAGCGACTTTTAAATCAAATGTGAAGGCAAACAAAATCTCACCTGCAAACACTTGATGGAGCGCTAATCAAGCTCTCTTTGGCTGAAGGAGGTGCAACTGTTGTGGGACAAAGACCTGAATGGGAATCCACAAAGGAAGGAGTAGTCGTGATAACTCTGGAGAAAGATGGAGCATGAGGGCTTGGGACATGGGCAGTAGAAGCTGGAGAAAGCACCACGGGAGAAAGGGAAGGAAGCAGTGCTAAACTAGCGGGGCTGTTTTGTGGTGCAGCTGATCCAGAACACCTGTGATCCTCAGAACTGATACTGTGGAACACGTCACCTAAACATGAGAAAGAAAAGTTACTTAGTTTTCTAAATTAGAGTTAACAGGTATCTTCATTGCAGTGGCAGCCATTTTAAGTAATCTGGTTGTTTTTAAAGTTTGAAGGTTAAATTACAACAGTATTTCATGGGGATGTATTTTTAAAACAGCTATTCTAATTAATTCTAATTAATCTCTGCATTTTAAAATGCATGGTGGACTGAATTGGGGCTTTAGTTTTAACATGCCCTTTGGCACTCCATTTGTTTATTCTATGGTATTTCTGAACATTATTTGGTCAGTGCCTGGATGAGAGACTGCCTGGGAACCCCAGGCACGCTGCTTTGAGTTCCATAATGGAAGAAAGGTGGGATTTGAATGTTCTAAATAAAGATAATTGTAATGAAATTTGGTCTACATGATAAGGACGTAGTTCTGTGTTCCAAGCAGCCAGGAAGAGACTGGATCATGGGAACATGGGTGCATGATCATGAGGACATCAGTATGCTGATGATGGCCAACTCTATCTCTCCTTCCTATCTAAATCCAAGGAAACTGTTCTAAATTGGTGTCTGATGGTGGTAACGAACTGGATGAGGGTGAACAAATTGAAGCTTAATCCAGACAAGACTGAAGTGCTCCTGGTCAGTAAAAAGGCAGATCAGGGAACAGGGAACTTAACCTGTGCTGGATGGGGTTACACTCCCCTTGAAGACTCATGTTTACAGTCTGGATGTACTCCTGAATTAGCCCTGAACCTGGATGACTAGTTTTCAGTGGTGATCAGGACTGCATTTGCACAGCTAAGGCCAGTATGCCAACTGCGCCCAGTCCTGGAGATGTCAAATCTGGTCAAGGTGAAACGTGCCTTAGGGTGCTTCCAGATGGAGGGTTCCTAGCACTACTAATCAGAAGGCAGTGTACAGCTATTGCATCTTTTTCTCTTTAATTGATTTTCTGTGTAGAAAATAAGATGGAAGTGATGGGAAAACACAACAGAATTACGAGTGGAAGGCTGGGCAACCCCCACCCCACCACAAAATTCTGTGGAAAAAGGCAGGGTGATAGCATGATAAAAACCTCATCTGGAAGTACCCTTAGTTACATCTCGTTTGGACTATTGTAACACACTCTACGTGAGGCTTCCTTTGAAAAGTGTTCAGAAATTTCAGATGGTCCAGAATGTTCCGGCCAGATTGCTGACTGGGGCCCATTAGAGGAAACACATGACTCCTTGTTACAACAGCTTCACTGACTACTGGTCTGTTTCTGGGCACAGTAAGTGCTGGTTATGACCTCTAAAGCCCTATACAACTTGGGACCAAGCTGGCTGAAAGACTACACTGTCCATTCTGAGCTTGCCTGGGATTTGAGATCCTCATGAGAGGATTAAAAAAAAAAAGAACTTGAATTTATAATGGAATATCTTTTCTTGAGAAGTTAAATGGCACAAAAGCATGAACACAGATTTGTTATGAAGGGAGGAAGCCATGGCTGGGCATTATGGGGCTGGCCTGTGCTTTGAGGATACAAATGAGTTGAAGGAGCAGACAGAAATATTAGTAGAGAGAAAAAGGGGCAACGCTTCAAGAAATCAATGGATTGTATGTCACTGAAGGAGCAAGAGACAGTGTCAGACAGGTTCAGTTCTTGGATGCTACTGAGATATATCTGCCTTCTGCATAAGAAGGGTTCCAAGACACCTATGTTGGTGGCACTATTTGTCCTGCCTCCTCTTTATAAAACAGCTTTGAGAGAGAGAGAGAGGGAGGTTCCTTCAGAACCAGATGTGTGGAGAAGAAAATACAAATTTTCCATTATGGCATCAGTGCCCTGTGTTTCATGAAACCCAAGCCCACACCTTTAAATTAACACTGGTTAAGACTGTATTTTATTTAGTCCCTACTACACCAATATTCCTTAGCTAATTTTAAAAAAATAATTTGGGTGTGTGTCTCAACAGTTCACTGTGTATTGTTGATACTATACTCCAGTAGATAAAGACGGAGAACTTAAATGTTAAGCCCTTATTTATGAATTACTGAATGCCTTTCATTTCACACAGAAAAGTCAGCTTCTTGCAAATCTTACTTATTCCTCATAAAAAATAAAATAACTTCAATATTGCTCATTTCTTTCCAAGTAAGTTTCCAATACTTATCAGTTTTAACATTTGCTGCTGTTAATGTTCTCCTGTTTTAATCTCCTGAACTGTTGTTTTAATTTGATGATTTTCTGAGCTTCTCTGGAAAACTTTTAGAGTTGAAGAGTGGAATATACATTTATGTAAATAAAAAAATAGTTAAGGGAGCAATCCTAAGGATTGTGCCCTTGCTGCTCAGAAGCTCCAGAGCTCAAGAGGCTTCCGAGATTCCTATGCCCTGCTGGGCTGAAGCCAGCAGGGCAGGAGGAGCAGCAGAGGCACTCTTTGCCTCCCCATCATCTGAACGCCTTGATTTTTGCTAGATGGCTTTTCAGCCCGTCTAGTGAGGACACTTTGGAGGGGGATGGAAGGAGGCTGGAAGAGGCTCAGGATTAATCATACCCTGGCCTCTCCCGTCTCCTCCCCTCTCCCCACCCACTGAAACGCCCCCTTTTCTCCCTCTCCGAGGTCGACTTTCAAACCTCAGAGAGGAAGCCAGTGCGATTCTTTCTGCACTGGCTGAGAGGGGTCAGAGTTAGATCTCCAACTCCTGCTTCCAAGGTCAGAGCGCTGTCTCAAACCTCAGAAGGTGTTTTCCAAGCCATCCTATGGTCCTGGGATGCTCGCACAGGGACCATAGGATTGCTCATTAAATCATCTTAGCAGCCAGAAATCAAATTGCACAAGTCTCATCCATAAGCCACTTACTAGTAAGTATCAGTCAAGATGAGGAACAGCACATGACTACTGCCATTACGGCACAAGACTTCACAGTGATGGAGCGTAGCCTGATCTGATAACACTGTACCAAGAGGAGGCCTAATTCCCTCCCCTGGGAGACTTGCCTAGTGTTGAGTCTGTTTTCCCTGTATGCTGGATGAAGACATTTTTATTTGACCAGACTTTTAATCAGATTAAACTTGTTTTAAAGCTGGAATTTTACTTGTTCTGCTGGCTTTGTTTTGTATTGTGTGATTTTAAAATTTCATGTAAGCTGCTTTGGGAACTTTGTTAGCTAAAAGGCAAGATAATAAGTGAATTAAATAATAATTACCTAGTGATGATGATCTTTTAGATGAAACTTTAAACTGGTTGTGGCTTGACTGTACTGTAGTGGCAGTGCATGAGACCGAAGAGGTTGCTGAGGAAGTTGCCATAACTACTTCGTTAGAATCCATAAAAGCATCTTGAAAGTGATAGAGACATTTTTTCTTTGGAGTATTTTCCATCTTCTTGCTATCAGTTACTGTCATTACTTCATCTTTGGATGTTATAGGAAGTACACTAGGTCCCAGTTCCAAGACAGTTGATGCTACTAAATCATTCCCTTCAAACAGAAGAAACATAAACTAGTTAAATTGTGTGTGTTGCTCTCTCTCTCTCTCCATAGACACATATATATATAGGAATAGCCATTCTTGCTTTTTTGTCTCCATAGCATTTTATGCAACCTAAAATCTGTTTAGCTCTGGAAGAAACTAATCAAGTCTGCACAACTCCTCCTGCACTCCATCTTACAACTATTACTAACTACAGCTTTTAGGGCCTTAACATCATGCCTCTTTTGTTTGGTTTAACATCCAGCTTGAAGAAGAGTTCTGGAGAACTCAAAAGCTTGCTCATAACTTTGTGGCATTTTGGGTGATACTAATAAAGGTATTACTTTACTGTCGCATTTGGATTTTTTTCTGAGATGAAACTTTGAACTCTCATGTCACAATTAACCTACACAAAAACTTCAGCTAATTATGAGTTGCATACACAACTTTTTGTAACATGGACCTCTTAGATAGGCAGTTAACTGTAACAAACACTGTTCTCCTAAGGTGAAGGCACTCTTTTCTGTCTAATTCTAAGCAGAAGGAAATGCCTATGTGGTACATACTGCTTTGATTAAAGTTTTAACTGTAATAGAGTGGAATTCCACTAGCAGAGTATAAATATGATCAGTTTAGCACTTTTTTGCATCTCTCATTTATCCACTAGAATTTCCCTCAACTTTTGTTCTTCAGAACAGTATGCCTATGTTGTAGGCTCATTGCTGGGGTCTCTGCTTGTCTGCATCTCTATATGACTGTTTCTATAAAACTTGAGCCCTAAGAGACTAACCCTTGATGAAGGGTGGCCACCAATACTCTCTATAGCAGGGGTGCTGAACCTCTTTCAGCCTGAAGGTTGAATTCCATTTCAGAGAAGCTCTTGGGTTGGCATTCCACTAGCAGGTAGGGCTGAAGGCAAAGCACCTCCCACTGACAAAGCATTCCAGAGAAGAACAATGGACCAATGAAAAGAACTTAAACATGCCTAACTTTGTACAGGATTATGGCCATTACTTTTAGGATCTTACACCTTTAATAAAAATGATGCTTACAAATATTTCTTAGCAGTATAAAACATCCCAGAAATTGCATAATATAAATGACCAAAATAGTGCAAACATCTATACTTTCTTGTCCTTTGATTGACTAAATGGAGAGGAGGAGGATAATGTAAGCCGCCTTGGGTTCCTTGCAAGAGGAATAAAGGCGGGATATAAATGCAATAATAAATAAATTAAAAAAATAAATATTCTGCTTGCAGAATTAAAGATAATTCCCCATCACTGCAAAAAACTAAAAGCCTGCCCCTCACATCAGAAAAGGAAAGAATGAAAGGAATGAGAGTGGAGAGATAGGACTGAGCTAATTATAATTTTCCTATATTTATATGACTATTGATGGTAAAGTCTATACACAAGCCTACAGTCCTGACAATACCAGCATATCTGTAAATATCACGGACCAAATGGGCAGCTGAATTTGATTCTACTTTCTGTCCTATTGTTCACACACTATAACACTAAAAGGGAATCAATAGTAAATCTAGTTCTGTCAAGAACAAAGGGATTTACTATGATATCTAGAATCAAAATGCCATTTTCAGAGTGAAGCAGAATTATACCCTCACCGGGAAGTGCATCTTGCAAAAAGGTGGAGGCATTCCAGTCCTTCTCATTCATTACTTCTGATCCCCAAATGCTTAGAAATTTAGAACTCTTCCAGTCTGTAGTACTTCCAAAACCACTTGGGTAGATATAATCTTGGAATGATGTACCGAGGACTTGCTGATTGTTTGCATGATTCTGAACCAATGCCTACAACAAGAGTATTTTCTAATTAGCATTCTGCTTGTTCATATCCACGCCAAAATTATTAGGCACATTCAAGGGAAAATGTTGCAACTGAGATGTTGGGTAAATGCTCCTATATCCTGCTCGGCCAAGTAGAGCGGTAAGGCTACAATTGCAACCCATATACGGCTGTAGTTCAAAAAGGCCTGGTTCGGGCCTGCTTTGCTCTTCACTTTACCCACCATCTTCAGCTGTGGAAGCAGCTCTCTCATTTGAAAGGCAAAGACAATACTGCCATGAGGGAGAGAAGTGAATCCCAGTGTTACCATTGTTGCCCAGCCATTTCAATTTTACATGCGCCACTTAGAGGTCTGGAGCAATCAGGCTGATAGAGGACTTGGATGACATGCTGGTTGCATATCCATCCCCGCTTTGGGGGTTGTTGTGCTGTGCCAACCCGCTGACTGTGGGCTATGCGAAGGTTAAAGAACCCTTGCATAACCCTAAAACAGACCAAGGGTTATGTAAGGGTTGCTTAACCCCCGTATAACCCCCACTTGCCAGGCTCACACAACACAACAACCCCCAAGCGGCAGTTGCATATTCAAAATGGCAGCCACACACACCGCAGCCTCATTGTGGGTTAAATAGCCCACGGTGAGCTGTCATGTTTTGCAAGCAGCCCCAGTGACTGGTTAGTTCAAATCAGTTTGTGAAATTTAGTTTCTGCCCCTTGTCTCTTAGGCTCTGTGACCCTTAGAATTTCTAAATCAAGACCCCGAAAGGGCCCCCCGACCCTTTCGCAGTGTCACAGACTTTTTCATTAGTGTTAATTTTCCCATCCTAGTGCTGTGATTATGGCAAAAGCTGTACCGGATAGAATTTCATTTTCTACGGAACACTAAAAAGTAGAGGTGCCTCTACGCTTGTATACCTGTGCACTCTGGGCTTGCTGACTCACGGTACTCCTGTTTTCCTCTCCAGCATCAACTCACAGATCCTTACACACACAATGAGGTTGAGCCCCCGTGTTTCCTTGGCCATTTCTTTCTTCACTTCCAAACTTCCACTGCCCATCAGACTCCTGCTCTTCAGTTGTGTTGCCTCCGAGAGCATATCCCAGTTACTTTAGCCACAACTGCTAGACTTTCAACTGGCCACCTGCATGCTCAGCACCTCTGTCTCTCCCTCACAATTCCTGCCAAAAGCACACATATTCTTGTTCTTTGCT
This sequence comes from Heloderma suspectum, assembly GCF_057233095.1. Lineage (NCBI taxonomy): Eukaryota > Metazoa > Chordata > Lepidosauria > Squamata > Helodermatidae > Heloderma > Heloderma suspectum. The sequence goes on along the minus strand of NC_139461.1, from coordinate 145,107,520 downwards.
CCTGTGGCAGCAACTTACTTCCCTTTCATCCAGTTTATGAAATGAAGCAGGCACAATTCATGTTGCTGGTTCATACCTTTAAGGTCAAGGGCTTTAAACAGTCTGGGACTAGGATACTTTAGGGCTGGTAAGTAGTTTTGTTTCTGTGTGGCAGATTGGTTCCAGAAGGTGGTGCTAGAGGATTATTGCTCTTTCCCATGTTACTAGGGATGGGGGAGAATTTCTCCCCGAAACTTCGGGGGGCCGAGCGCCAACGCATTCAGTCCTCTAAAGGTTGTTCGGGGAGAAATTCTCCGCCCCCCCCCGACTTACCTTTCACGAATGTCCCTCCCGGCGGCGGGTCCTGGCGGCGGTTCGGCAGGTCTTTGTCAGGGGCAGGGGCGGTGGCGGCAGCCGGTCTTTCGACTGGCTGCCGCCGCCGCCATTACAAGCAAAGTTAAAAAAAAAACACGCCCCTGTGATAGGCTATGTTAATCGTTACGTAGCCTATCACGGCTAGATCTGCAAAGTCAGCCGTGATAGGCTATGTTAATCGTCACGTAGCCTATCACGGGTGACTTAAAAAAAAAAAAAGCGCATACGGCTAATGGCGGCCCCCATAGGGAGCCGCCATTCGCGTTCCTTATTTGGTCGCTGTAGTCTACGTAAAGATTTACGTAGACTACGGCAAAAATAAGGACAACACAAATAGCATTGCCCTTATTTTCACCATAGTCTACGTAAATCTTTACGTAGACTACAGCGACCAAATAAGGAACGCGAATGGCGGCTCCCTATGGGGGCCGCCATTTGCGTACGCGCTTTTTTTTTTTCTTCAAAGTCACCCGTGATAGGCTACGTGACGATTAACGTAGCCTATCACGGCTGACTTTGCAGATCTAGCCATGATAGGCTACGTTAATCGTTACGTAGCCTATCACAGGGGCGTTTTTTTTTTCTTTTGAAGTTCGCGGCTGGGGAGACGGGTCGCTTCTCCCCGGCCTGAATTTCGGCAGGGCGAGGTGGGAAGCCTCCCCCCCAGCCTGAATTTCGGCCGGGCGAAGAGGGAAGCCTCCCCCCCCCGGCCTGAACTTCGGGGGGAGCAGCGAAGCGCCTCCCCCCCACCGCGAAGCAAGCTGCGAGACCAGGTAAGTGACTTTCGTGCACCCCTATGTTATACATGTGTATGCCATGGAGTCCTGCAGGGCAATATTTTATTGCTGTTTAACTCTACATGAAACACTGAGTGATCTTCTGGAGGCTTGGTGTAGCATATTATTAGTATTTTTATTTTTTCATCAAATGCAGGTTAGGTGATGAATTTGTTGAATAGGTTCTGCGGTAAATAATGAACTGGATGAAAGCCAATAAACTGAAGCTCAGTTGAGACAAGATAGAGGTGCTTTCAGTAGGTGGTTTGTCAAAGGAGGTGATATTCAACCTGTTCTGGATAAGGTTGCAGTCCCTATAATGGTCTGGATAAGGCTGCACACCCTATAATGTTCACTGTTTGGGGGTGCTGTTAGATCCAGCCCTTACTCTTGATGCTTCTGTGGCAAGAAGCAACTCTTACAGCAGAGGAAGATGTGCTGACTGCAGCCCCTCCTGGACAGAGATAGGCTGGCAACCACTATCTGTGCACCAGCGACACCATCTTTCCAGTTTTAACATAGCTTCATGGGTTTCCTGTCCATTTCTAGGCCCAATTTAAAGTGCTGTTTTTAACTTTTAAAGACTTTGGGCCCTGGATACCAAAAGCTCTCTCTGCCTGTCCCTTAACATCATAATACCCCTGGCCAATGGGGACAGCCATCTTTCCCCCTCCCCCAACAACGCCCCTAGCAATGGTGCTATGTTATGACATAGCACTGTTCTCATTGGCCCACTGTACGGAACAGAAGAATGCTGACAAACTTCCGATTGTAACTCCACCACTGCATGAAGTGGAGAAAGAAAGAGAAAGAAGTTGAAAACCCTCTGCTGCCTCATCTTATATGAATAAGCCTCCTGCCCCCACCAAAAATTATTAGAATGGGCGACACCCACCACTTTCTCAGGGGCAAACATCCTCGCAAAAATGTGTGTGTATGTGGAGATAGTTGGCCCAGCACTAGGTAAGTCCCTAGATAAGGAAAAACTCTTAAGGAGAGAACAGACTCCAGAATATACTGTAGAACCCTTCAACCAAAGGCCCCCTTCTGCCAAGGAGATCCTGCTAGCTGCAGGGAAGACTGAGGGCCCCATCCCTGAATAAATGTACTTGGGTACAGAACTTAATATAGACCAGATAAGAATGCTACCAGAGGACCCATCCAATGGCAATAACTGCCATTGTTAGAGAGACCAGGGAACGATCGATGATAGAATATCCTCAGAATCACATGGTTTTACAGAGAGAAGGTGATTTGCAGCTTGCTGTATATATGTCCAGGCAGCCATGTATACATCTTTGCAATTGTAGCACTGCACTCTTAAACAATAATCTCAATACAAACGTAATGTTACTGAAATGTAATTCCTTTAGTACTTCATTCCATAGATCCATGTTGTTTCTGGTTTTAAAAGAACTCAAGTAAATGATTTTTGTAAAAGCTGTTATCTGCTATAAAATCAGTCTCATTGATAATGATTTTGATAACTTCTGCTTCTCAGTGAATTAGCTAAATACTTGAACTGATTAAATGCAATTATGAATAACATTTCCTGAAAGTCTGAAGACAACTGCTTTGACAGTCTTACCTTATTCTGTGCAAAGGGGGAAGCTGTATATAAGGAGGGGTGAATTAGTGGAGGAGGTAGGTGAGGAATAGCGTGAAGTGGTATTTGTCCATGGATGTGAGGATAAAGATGAAGAGCAGGGTGGGCAGGTTTTTCTGGGATCCTAAACTGATGCCCAACAGGAAGAGATCTCATGTCAGTGTCTGAAGAAGAGGGGCCTGGGACTTCCTGTTTGCAGACATGGCACTCACAACAAGCTGGTCCCTGATCAGCCTGCCAGAAATGAAAAGAGAGCATGCAATTTTAACAGCACACCAACATTAGAGAAACATTTTCTTTAACTTTAGAAAAAGAATAAATTATTCAGGTGCAATTTGTGTGTGTGCGCGCGTGTGTGTTAAGTGATACATATCCAATTCAGCATGCTATAATAACCAAGGTTAAAACTATTTGAACTATTTCTGGTTTCATACCTTGGTCTCAAACCTAGTCTGTTTAAGTAAGGTAGTATAATGCTGGTTGACCTGTACCTTCCGGTATTAAAGGACATATAATTTCAAGACCCCGATAGCCCTATTCCTTACCTGAAAATGGCATTAACTCTGCAATCCTATGTATGTTTACAGAAGTAAGTCTCACTGAATTCAACGGCATTTACTCCCAGATAGGTGTCCATAGGATTGCAGCAAATATATGCTTGGAATAATTTACGTAGTTAATTTTTTCTAGTTACTGACACCATGGCCACTGGCCTGTGGTGTCCCTCAGGGTTCCATCTTATCCCTCATGCTATTTAACATGTACATGAAACCATCTTATCCCCCATGCTATTTAACATATACGTGAAAATGCTGGGAGAGGCTGGCTGGAGTTTTTGGGGTTGGGGCCACCAGTATGATGATGGCACCCAATTTTATCTCTCCTTTCTATCCAAATCCAAGGAAGCTGTTCTAGGTCTAAATCAGTGTCTGATGTTGGTAATGGACTGGATGAGGGCAAACAAACTGAAGATTAATCCAGACAACACAGAAGTGCCTCTGGTTACAAAAAAGGCCAATCAGGGAATAGGGATTTAACTTGTGTTTGATGGGGTTACGTTCCCTTAAAGACTCAGGCTCCCAGTTTGGGTGTACGTCTGGATTCGGCCTTGAACCTGGATGCCCAGATTTCAGTGGTGGCAAGGAGTCCGTTTGCACAGCTGAGGCTAGTGCGCCAAGTGTGCTCATTCCTAGAGATGTCTGATCTGGCCATGGTGACATATGCCTTAGTTACATCCTGTTTGGACTAGTGTAACATGGTTTATGTGGATCTGCCTTCCAACACTGTTCAGAAACTTCAGCTGGTGCAGAACGTTGAGGCCAGACTACTGACCAGGGCTGGTTACAGGAAGTATGAGACTCCTTTGTTACAAAAGTTTCACTCACTACTGATCCGTTTCTGGGCAGAATTCAAAGTGTTGGTTATGACCTATAAAGCCCTATGTGGCTTGGGACCAGACAACCTGAAAGACTGCCTTCTCCCATATGAGCCTGCCTGGTCCTTCTGCAGAGACCCTTCTTTTGAGACCACCACCTTCAGAGGCATGTTTGGTGGAAACGTGAAAGATGGCCTTCTTGGTGGCCACTCTCTACAGAGTAAAATAAGGCTCCTGCTCTGAGAGACATGTAATCTAGCTGGGGAAAAGATAGAGGCATGGGAAACAAGGAATAAGTGCGACAAAATGAAGTTACAAGGACTTGCATTCTGTTTCGGTTGGGGAAAGATAACTAAGAAGTTAAGACAAAGGCATCACAGAAAGTATAGATTTTAAAGAGATATTTGAAGAAAAAAGTAGTGCCATGGTAGCATTATGACAAGGAGTACCAAGCCTAAGGAACCACAACAAAAACCTGTGTTAAGTCATTTAAGGTAAGAAGAGACCATGTATGTTGTGGATCCAGAGGGGGTGGGAAAGAGAGTTCTCATCTGGCAGATCCCCTTCTTTACTAGGGTTTCCCCAGAAAAGAATTATGACACGCTACCACCAATCAGGTTAAACTTCCTGACACACTCTAGTCTCTCCAGCAGTTTGGATGTTTGAATCGAAGCCCTTCTGCCAAAGATCTCTCACTTCAAGCCCAGTTCTAGGGAAAAATAAAAAGGAAGGTACTGTCAGGAGGTCACCCCTGCCGCCTTCTGAAATCCTCAGGTAGCCAGAATCAACATGCAGACGATAGGGCAAGGCTTTATTCCCATTCAACCTAATGACGCTTACAGATGCTAATCACTTGATCCTATGAGTGAGACTTAAGAGAGCTGCCTACTCGGGGGTTCTAACCTTAGAAATCAGTTGATCTCTGTTTGGAGGGGAAAGCGGGAAACCTCTGTACTTATGAGCTAGGAGGAGAGAGTCCACCCCTTTCCCGTGGAGCATCGGGGCGCCGCTATTGCCATCGCGCCAAGTGGGCTGAGCACCTCCTCTCAGAGCCTGCCATCTCGTGCTTGATGGTGTGCCGGCGCCTAGTGTCCAGAAACTGCTGTTGCTCCTCCCTCTCCCTGCCAGGGTCATTATCACTCTCAGGAATGTGTACCGGGAGGGGCTCCCCCTGGCTGCTCCTCTGAACAGCGCGTGGGTTCCTCTCCCATGGTTTCTATCTCTTCCTCAGAATCAGAACTCCTTTGGGGCACTCTGGGCTCCAATCCAACCCTGACAGGTACTTTGGATTAACTTGCTCAAAAATCAAGACACAGAACCTTGTGAAGTATCCTAAGAACACAAGGCATAGCCTAGCAACTGTGCAGTCCTGCATGTGGTGAAGATTTAAGTGAGAAGTTCCCTTTTAAAACAATGCAGCCAAATGACCTTATATATGTAAAAACTGTCTATCTGGGAAGGAAATGGTGGGGCTTTGTTATGTTAACTGTTGTTTTCTACGAACACCATTTTATATATGGTTGATCTGTATGTTTTATATATTGTTTGGACATTTTATTGTTGTGAGCCACGTTGAGATCTTTTTTGAAATAAGCTGAGTATATATTTTTTTTAAATAAACAATAAAAGACATTGAGCACAAAGCCACAGGATGGGCTTTGAACTTCGGGAACTTGTGCTTGACATGGGAGTGGATGGTGTGGGGCAAGGGGTGTCACCTAATCGAAACTATGAAAGATTTGA